>NW_026136707.1:19144538-19794538 GCF_905237075.1 Dicentrarchus labrax | reverse complement strand
TTTGAAAACCGAAGTAAATACGCTGTTTCTCCGCATTTACCATAATGCTGAGAATACTTGTACACTCTAAATTTAAGTGCGGCTGATTTGCCACGGAGATCGGACTCACGGCTGGATTGACCCCAGTCTACTAAACCACTGTTTCTTCTCCACACCACCCCCCTGTAAAAAAAAAAAAACCGGGTCACAAAAAAAAAAAAAAAACTTTTTTTTTTTTTTTTTTTTATTTAATTTTTTTTTTTTTTTTAAAAAAAAAAAAAAAAAAAAAAAAAAAATTTTTTTTTTTTTTTATTACCCCTTTAAAAAAAAAAAAAAAAAAAAAAAATTTTTTTTTAAAAAATTTTTTTTTTAAAAAAAAAAAAAAAAAAAAAAACACTCGTTTTCGTTTTTTAATACCCGTTTCTGAAAGGAAAATCCAATGACCAAAACATACACGGACCAAACACCGACTTTGTCAAAAGATACGCCATTAAGTATTAAAATAATAAAAAAGGACATAATACAGAGAACTCTACAAAGAGTTCCTAAAAATATCAGGAAAACGTATCTTTGATGAATATTCACAGGAAGTAATCTCAAAATTCATCCAAACTGCTAATTTTACACGGACCTCTTACAGTTATTGCATTCACTTTTTACTGTATGTCATTGGTATGTACTGAATATAAAATGTCCATAAAATATGTAATTTATTTTGGGGTCATCAGTTTAGTCAATGATAGAAAAGAGATCCCTTAAGGAAAAAGGTTGGGAACAATGAGTAAAAAAAACACACACACACACACACAAACGCACACAAATAAAAGTCAATATCTCACAGTTGTTTGTTTCAATAAATCTTTTATAGAAACATGACAGAGTCTTTCTGTATCTCTGAACAGTGCAATCCACTACGTTCCTCCATAAAGCTAAACATGGGAATTAACAGATTATCATGAATTATCAACACCACTCTAAACACTCATGACTATGTGGATTTCATATACCGGTACTTGACATGAAAGCATGGACAGTGGGTTAGGTTGGTCACACTAAGCGACTAATATCTACATCAACGTTGACCTTACACATACAGTACAGACAGAAGAAGTAGTGTGAGACATTGACACAACCTCCAGTATGTCCACACGTAAGGACGTTTTTGGTAATAGGTTTGTGTTACCGTTGTGTGGAGTCACTTTCAGCTCAACCACCTCAACCAAAACAATCAACGACAAATGGCAAAGCATTCCCACTCGGTTACAGAAGGAATTCTCAATTGTCTTCATGTAAAAGCCCTTTCAACTTCTAAATACCCCCCAAAAAAGTTCAATTGATTGAAATGAAAGTGACAAAAATTGGATTTGCGTGTAAAATGATGTGTATGTCTGAGGGTGTGTATGAGATCAGTAGCTCAGTTATCAGGCAGAAAGCATCACACCTCACAGCAGGTACACACAGACTAATCTCTGTCACTCTCTAACAATAAAACAAAAGCCTGTCGTTGGATGGATCAAATCCCGCTGCTGCTCCTGTGTGTTCTCTGCGGAAGTCAGTGTGTGTTCTGTTTGACCTCTAGCAGTCGCAGGAACGACCTGCAGACAGACAGACAGACAGACAGGAAGGAAGGAAGGTCAGTTTAAATATTCAGATGGTTAACTTTCCTCTTGAAAATGTGATCAGTAACATAAAACGCTGGGTTATACAAACTTAATCTATTACGTTAAGTTGTTTTTAGATACATTTTTTCAAAATTCAAGTTAAAGAACATAGTCATTCAAACTGTGTTTTGTTAATACTTTATAAACTTTATTTATATTTTATAATCTATGATCTACAGCCAAGAAATCACTATTTCTTCAATAAATCCACATTATTTATTTTTTCAAACGTTGTAGTGGAGCTTGTTACTTTGTGTTATTTGCATTCCCAAACCTTACAAACACATTCGTTGTGGGAAAATCTTGACATAATTGAAGTGTCTACATCAGGTTTTTATTCACATTTTTGTGTCAAGCATTAAAAACAATTAAAAGCTGTATGTGGAGAATGAGGTGAAGAATGAACACACTCCAATAATGGGCAGGAGGAGAGAGAGAGAGAGAGACAGAGACAGAGAGAGAGAGAGAAAGAGAGAGAGAGCGCCTGTGCAAGTGGAAATTGCCGATCAGTGCAGTGTGTCCCTGTGGGCGCCTGCTTACATACTGCATACACACACACACACACACACACACACACACACACACACACACACACAGTATTTTTCCATATAGGCCACTTGTGTATTTTGTGTACATCAAAGCTGTTAAACTCAAACTAACTTGTATTTCCAGGAGCATCATCAATTCCATCCGAGCTTGAGGTCTCAAACTACAAATGTATAAGAGATAGACTGCATTTCAAACCGGGAATGTGGAGTTTGACAGATGAAAGATGTAGGTGTTTCCCATGCAAGGAGGGCCTCATACACATGTACATGCATTTTGGGAGGTGTAAGAGTGTTTTAGAGTTTGACCCGTATTAGTTAAAAACTTGTGCTATCTCTACCTCTGCTGCAAAATTCTCTCTCTTTTGGGTCTCTCAACTTTATGGAAGTGTAATGCAAAATGTCTAGAATATCGCTTTACTGTAAGTGCTAGTTTTTCAAGCAGTCTAAAAGTCTCAGCTCCTCTATCTCTGCAGTTTTACTGCAGTGGAACAACAGCTATATGGTAAGGTCCTCCATCTACAATATCCTGGAGCAGCAAACAATCTGTGGTTGAGCTAATAGGCTTTACCACAAGTGTTTTAACCACATGTTGCCTTAAATTGACTCAACGTCATAAAAACACTTCTTTTTCCCATGGAATACGGCATACACTGTAGATTACATGTATATTGTTCATCAATTTCTTCAGACCAAAGAGAGCACCTTTTATGGCTGCACCACTACATAAAAAAGGAGTTGCCTCCCTCCTTCTCTGCCTGCTGGACACCCAGAGTCCCACCACCTGTTGAACAGTGAGGGCCATGGCATCTGAGTCCAGCACTATGGGAGCTTTCCATTCTACGTCAGTATGTGTGTGTGTGTGTGTGTGTGTGTGTGTGTGTGTGTGTGTGTGTGTGTGTGAGACATGAGGTCGTTTACAGTGAAACAGATGGACAGAGTAAATATAACTTTAGACCTTGGCAGAACGTAAACAGGGTGATGAAATCTTGAATATGTGTATCTTGCTACAAGTCCACATACATGTCTACTACACATGAAGTATTGTTTTGTGTCTGTGGTTAGAAGAGACATTTACAGTACAACCACAACTACAAACCTTCATTTGCAGGTCAATTAATATTTTAGTAGAACAGAGTTACTTTGAACTGAAGTGAAACCAGTGAATAACTCATTCATTCAGCTGCAAGGATGTCCTTAACTTAGCTTTTTAGATAAGATTTCACACTCAACGAGGGATGAAAGGATTTATGATAGTCATAAGT
The DNA here is from genome assembly GCF_905237075.1 of Dicentrarchus labrax. Taxonomy (NCBI): domain Eukaryota; kingdom Metazoa; phylum Chordata; class Actinopteri; family Moronidae; genus Dicentrarchus; species Dicentrarchus labrax. Next base: position 19,791,088 of record NW_026136707.1, on the reverse strand, counting down.
TGATAATGGTGAATTTTCATTATAGTGATAACTGTGAACATCCTCACATAAATGAAAAAGCTGTCTAGCTGGCTAAAGTATAGTCCAATATTGATTTCCTGATTTATTTTGAACTGCCACAGGGGGGAGCCCGCATCTTTAAAGCCATTGCTCTCCTATCGAAATCCCAAGCCTGTCACCATGGCTGCTTGCCAACTGCATCCCCGTAAGAAACTAGATGTGTTGAAATACTATGGATACCAAACTAAACAACGACAGAGAGATGAGGCGTCCTATATATGATGCAATATTTGTTTATAAACAAATTGGGAGGTTTTAGTGCCTTTTTAAAAGTTTTAAGTGTAATTTGATGATTATCAGGATAATAGTGAGAATCGCAATTATTTTAGCCAGGACACACAGAATAGTGACATGAAATTTTCACGTCGTCCCACGACACTTGATATAGTAAAAAACATTACCTTGGTCGGAGAGCATCTGCTGAGCATTTTCTGTATTCCTTCTGCAAATAGAACCAAAAACAAGGTAAGAGCAGAGAAAAACCAAAGACTTCCAAGATTTTTGTGTACCATTACTTAGTACTTTGGAACTTTGTAATACATACTACTTTTACAATATAATATAAAATGTGTAACTGTATGAAGGATCACCTCTTGCCCTGGTTGAACTTGCACCTGCAGTGGCCACCTGGAAAAAGAGAAAAGATCCATTGGCTTTCTTTATATCTGCGTATTTGAGCATTTATGACTATGTATATGTGGAAGAGTGTGTGTGTGTGTGTGTAATTTGCATCTTACTGAACAGGATGGTGATGCCAATGAGACAGAGGACAGCAGCCAGAATCAGGCCTCCAACACGCAGTCTGTGGTAGTCTGCACAGAAAAAGGTCATGGTTAATAAATATAACTAATAAAAAAAGAAATGCATCCAAATAAAGAAACATTAGTAAATTACACAAGAAAACATCTTTAAAAGTAATGGTTAAGAATGAGCAGTAAAGGATTATTACACAAAACCACTAAGTACAGATCATCGTCCACGTTCATTGAACTTTCAAATTATAGTGAAAATAATTTAAAGAATGAATTACCAAAGGTAAATGGGTCATCTTCCACCGCTGGAACAGAAATTGAACAGGGTCAGTTGGAGGTTGGTTTGAACAGCAGATAAATAAGGATTTATAGAAACATCCACGTATCAAACAGTGACACAATAAAGTCAACAGTACAAAGTGAGACGGGCAAACACAATGGCCTACTTTGAATCTCTCGCTAATGATTGACATACCCGACCATCAAATCAATACCTTTCCAACTTAACCAATTTTAAGCACAAATGTAAAAGGAAAAAAAAAATTAAAAAAGATCTTTGGATCTCTTACTATTTTCAGATATAAATATCAAAGTCCTTTTTGGATGAGATCTAGTAACAGTTTTACTGAAATATTTACTGTAGTTGAAGGTGATGATTGAGGAAAAGTCATATTATATACTTACAGTTCTGTTCTTCAGCAAACACCAGAGACACAACTGCGAGAGTTCAGAAAGAGAGACACACTTTAAAAAGAGTGAAACATAATAATAAACATTTTGTTTATTAGGGACTATGAGGGTGGAAAATGAAGAATTTGGAAAGTATCATTCATGTGGTCTACGCATGACACTAAATATACTAATATAATATTAATAGGTATAGGAAAGACAGGTAAAGTATCATTTAGAAAAGCTGATAAATGAAACTGTCAGTGTCAATGAATAAATCACCTCTTAAAAAGCTCTTAAGTCTTTGTTATGGTTATTGGAAATCCAGATCTGTTTAGAAATGTTACATAAACCTCTCTCTGTTTCATCTCTCTCAGTGGATGTTGTTACCCTCACTTTTTCAGCACCGTAACTGTAGAGCACCTAATTTTCCATCTTATTTACAGTGTTAGGGATTGGCTTTACTGATAAGACACATAATCACATCACACACCCAGACACTTCAAAATTAAGAGTGAAGGGACAACCAGACTGCCAGTGATGTGACGATCTCTCTGACCGCTCATCCACCCAGTTGCCTTCTGTCTCATCTCAGTCACGGAACAATGTGTCACAAAAATATAAATACTTGAGCAATGTGCTGATGGGAAACAGACCGTGAGGCACAATTTCCTCTGTAAAGAGGAAGTGGAGCTAATAGCTCACAAGTCCTCATTGATGTAACATTAATAATGTTCAGTAGCTCTTTGGTTGACTAAAACTCATCAGTTCACTGACAATGGATAACAGATTTACTTTTTGACTTTTAAAAAGAGGAAGCTGCTAATTTAACTGAGTTCTTGGGATATTTTTTTTTTAGAGTTTTACTCACGTGTCATCAACACCAAAGCACCGATCTTTGACATCTTCAAGCTCAATGTTGTTTACCTGTGGAGGAAATACAGATACTAATATCAACAACAATATCACCGACAATTAAGAAGGTAATTAGACTGATACTAATATTTTTGTGTGCAGCTTTACACTAAGTTAGTTGCCAAAACCTTCAGAAATAAAGATATTAACTAAAAATCAGTGTCTATACTTTTTACTTATGTTTGTGTGTCGACTGAAAACATTAACTACGAATTGTGGTGCACTGATGGGCCACTGAACAAAGCTCAAGCTGTATTAACACAGGGTAAATAATATTATCTCCAGTCCCAATGGCGCAAGTAATGAAATTTTAAAGGTGTGTGTGCATATTAGAAAGCTGATTACTGTACTCTAAACTGGCTTGTACCAGCCAACAGAGTCAACAGAGAGACCTCAAGCAACATTTAGCCTTTCTGTGTTTCTAAAAGGACGTAAACACACAAACTAACTCATCACTCACACACAACATGCATCCGTTCCCTCAGAAGCACATGCAAAGACATCTGATCTGAGTTAGACAGGCATAAAGTGGTCTCTGTTGCTCTCTTTCACACCCAGACACACACACAGAAACTTGATCTAATGTCGATGGGTACAAGGTGCTCTAATGGAGCCTTAACAGGATGAGAAAATCTTTCTGGGTAATGCATCCCACTGCTGCTATGTCAAAGCTTCAATCTTCTTTTTTCTTGTTTCAGTGTCTCTTTTTAATTTAAAAGTGATGGTTATTCCATCATATAAAATGTACAGTACGTACGCATCCATGCAGATGTCGTCACCCTCTGCTACTGTCCAGATTTTCTTCACTTATTTTTTTACTAAATAGATTTCACTTGCAGACCAAAAAAATCCATGAGAATTTTATCAAAGTGCACTCAGCCTTCCAGAGCTATTCCTGTCTGTAATGTCATTTTAATCTTATTTCTAGCGTATATTATTGTATAGATGGTTAGCTTTTTGAAGTGCCATCAGTCAGTGGAAATACCTTTATTTTCTAATGCCTGATAATCGTTAGAAAAATGACAAAAAGCTCTCTTAAATACTTCCAGTCAAGGTTTTACCATTCTCTGCTGATACTGAGTCATAATTTACAGTAATCTGACTTATATCATCCTTAATGAACCTGTAGACTTCCCGACAGCTGAAATTACATCCCACACATTGTCTGTGTCCACGCTGTGTTAGCTGCCATGTGGAGGCAGCCGCAGAGGCAACATGTGCACTGGGAGGAGACACACCTTAAATAACACAGCAGTGATTTTCCACTTACTGCACCTTTCCACTCTGAGCACGCCATTATGAAGAGCAAACACACCTGTTCACATTTCAGCCTGGCATTTACACATTGCGTGAGAATTCACACAGACATGCATGCGTTAAAAACGACAGTGTACGGCAGCATTTCTCCTCTTTTATCTGAAGCTTTTCCTATTTGAGAAGGACAGTAGTAATTGGACAGAACACTTGAGTGAAAACAGTATTTATGAGTAGGTCCCCATTTTGCGTCTCATGCATGGTAAACAACATGTTTGTTAGACCTCACGGATTAACACACAAGGCTTTGTGGTGAGGAACACTGAATGTAAACTAGGCCTTCAGGATATGAGAAAATTCTGCGATGTGCGATAACACTGTTCCATACTGTGATGACTTGCGATAAATAAACAAATACTGAAGAGTGCAAATTAGCTATTCAGTTTCTATGCTTCTAGCTAAACAGGCAGCTTTTATTTTGGTAACAATTTGCTATTAGCTGAGCTAGCGTGCTGTACTTGTGTAAACGATAGCGGTGGTGAATGAGAGAAAGCGCTTCTTTACAGATTTACATGTTGATGCTTGTTGAACAGTGTTGGTTTTTTAATAGTTTTATTGCACTTACCTCACACACACTTACTGTGTGTATGTGGAGGAGCTGCAGCCACGACAGCGAGCAGACAGACAGGCTGCAGCACCACAATAATACTGAACACTGGATTTCTGTACCCATCCGTACATAAAAAATATTTTTCTTATTCACTTTGTCTTGTCTTTTGCGATGTGTTCATATCACGATGATGATGAAAATACGATTTATCGGTCAGTCCTAATGTAAACATAACTTGGGTCACCTGTAAACTCAGGTAAACAGGATGCAACTTCAACGAGGATACAGAACAGATTCAACTTCTAGCATTACCTATAGTTTGTGAAGTATATGTAACAGTGACCTTTGAGACACAGAGATCCCATTAAAGGAGGATCTAAGTAAAACAATGTGTGTCCCTCCTCTGCTGTTGGTATTTAGAATTTGGCAGAAAGGGAGAAAGAGAAGAGCGGGGCGAGTGCTTCTCTCCTGGTGCCTCTCCACAGCAACCCAAGGCGAGGCAGGGAGAATGTAGAGGATGGGAAACAGGCCAACAACCACTAGAGAACGGTTTACCTCAGGAGAAAGACACACAACAGGAGAGTGAGGAGGAAGAGACGGAGGGAAAAAACAGAAACAGGAGAGAGAGAAAGACAGCGATGGAGATGAAGACGCAGAGGGCAAACTGAGGGTGAGACTATTGGAAAGGAGAGGCAGAGGAGAGAAAGTGAGAAGAGTGGAAGGGGGGTAAAGAGACAGGGCAGGGTGAGGAACAGAAAGCAGGGGAGTATAAACGAGGTGGCGCCTCCCTCTTCCTATTTGAAGATCATATGCTAAAGCAAATGTTAGTGGAAGGTGGAGCCAGGAGGGGAGTGCTGGAGGCATGAAAGTCACATTGCCCTGGTGGATGAGTAAAGTACAGTATATACAACTATGCTTGCAATGCTGACAACATTCAATATCAATCAATATCGCTCTTTGACCATTATGGAGTGCAGATTTCTTCTTCATTGTTGATTAATCTGCAGATTATTTTGTTGACAAATTATTTTGTGTGATAAATGTGAGTAAGTAGTTTAAATACACAGTTTCCCAGAGCACACGGTAACATATTCACATTGCTGGTTTTGTCCGACTAACAGTCCAAATTTCAAAGATATTCAGTATGTTAACATAGAAGACAAAGAAAAGCAAATGATCCTCACTCTGGAGAGGCTGGAACCAGAAATGCTGTGGTATTTCTACTTAAGTGGTAACTTAAACAATTAAAAGATTATCAAAACAGTTGCAGATTAATTTGTCTATCAATCAAATAATCAACAAATTTTAGTTATAGTTTCACCCTACATCCAACTTTCACCAAACAAACAAGAACCATATTTAGTTGCAGCAAAAAAGTCTGATAGCAGAGAAAGCTTTACTGCAAATATAGCCCAAGAAGAGTACAGAGTCCCTGTGGAGCCACTGCTCCAGCTCCGCCTGGTCCAGGGATAAAGAGTTTTCTGTTCTGGCTCTGTCAAGCTATTCTGCCTGTCTCTGACTGTCCCTCGGTTTTTGTTTTTAGCTCTTGCTGCATCTTTCTTTTTTCTTCCTGTCTTAAGGAGTGTTTTTCCACTTTTTTGTCTCTTACTGTGTCACACCCTCTACTTCTTTCATTTGGTCTCCTCTGTCTCTGTAGGACACTGCTTCACACTTCTGTAAAAAAAAAACTTTCAGAATGGCCTGTTTGTTAAAAGCTACTGTTTCACACTGCTCTTCTGCTTTTGTTCAATTTCTGTCTCCTTTCCAATCCCCTCCAGACTCTTTAAACCTCTCCTCTCCGCTACTTCTCTTTTCTGACACACTCCTGCACGTCCCTGCTCCTTCACCCATCCCCTGTCTGTCCTCTCCTTTAGTTAAGTCTTTTCCACTCATTTATCCCCTCCCTTACAAACTCCCTGGAGAGCAAACTTTCTAGGCTCTTTGCCCATCTCACGCTCATACGCTCATCGTCTCCTCTCTTACCCACCAGTACACAATAGGCTGAGGGCTGTCAGATTGGGTTGGAACTCTTGTGGCTATGTATCAGCCAGTCAGGAACCCACCCACTAATTACTGATTGACTGTTTAAATTAAATGTAGCTGTTTCATAGAGACTGTTTCAACTTTAGTTCGTAGTTCCAATAAAAAAATGTCTCACACAGAAATCTGTTGATTATCTGTTGAGTATTAGGGATGATTTTTACTACTGCAAGCACCACAAAAGAAAATCAAATTACAGCCATTGTACTGGGGTGGAGGCAGGAACATCAGAGACACTTAAAGTCTGGTCAAATAAGACCAAAACTATCTGAATGGTTAGAAGGCAAATGACCCACCAAAAGTCAAATTCTTACAGTAAGTGGGGCAAACATCATTGTGGATGGTTAAAAACTGACTATTGCCAACAGACAAAACAACACAAATACATACACACAGCGGCTTTGAATGTGAAGTTTTTACTCCCTTGTGAAAAAGTTAAGGGACAACACACATCCAGACACCACTATGTGCACACACAATCATGCACAGTGTTCTTCAAGGGACTTGAGGTCCTTTGAAGAACTGACATTTGTCCCTTAAAACTTTTGAAATAGGAACCAAAGCGTTCTACTATAATACAGCTATAAAACAGTCAAATGTTACACATTCCTTCTTAAAACTGCTTGTCCAGTTCAGGGTCACGGGGTAAAGCGGCATAAGAATATGTGTGTGTATAAAAAACATCAACTAAGTCAAAAAAAATAATCAAAACCTATTTACACAGTGTGTTCTTCTATTTTGTGTGCAAGATGTGTGTGTTCCAGGATGAGGTGTGCACAGCATGCACATGTGACTTAGTCTCTGTTTCTATTTTTCCAACACTCCCCCCCAACCTACCCGTTCGAATGCTCGAACCTGGTGTGTGTGTGTGTGTGTGTGTGTGTGTGTGTGTGTGTGTGTGTGTGTGCGTGTGTGTGTGTGTGCGTTCCTGTACTGCACTACAAAGACAGCTGCCTATTCTCAGTGGCATTTTTTATTCCTAAATTAGCAGCACTGGATTCCAGTGTGCAGCACAATCTTTATGAGAAACACACGCCACACACACACACACACACACACACACACACACACACACACACACACACACACACACAGGAAAGTGCCAGACGTCATGGACTAAACACAGTGTGAACCTGCTTTGCACTGAGTGATGAATAATTTGCTTTTATCTCAGCTGAGACACAGTTGAACTTGTTCCTCCCTTCTCTTTACCAATGCACTCCTCTGTCATTTGTGACTACAATACACAATGTTTCTCTGGAACTCCAGGAAATGTGATGGATAAAGCAGATGACCAAAGATGGGTTCAAAATTGGGTTCAAAATGAGACTTCTCTGTCTCTGCGGCTGCTAAGTAGCTACGTGATAACAGCTAACTGCTTCTGACCCAAGATAAGTTTCAACAGATGTTTCTAAAGTGTTGAATGGATGTGTAAAGGGAAAACCAAGTGAGAGAGATAGAAAAGAAGACGGTGGGGAATACGTGGAGGCAGTTTACTCATGAAGAAGGGGAAAGATGGACAGAGAAAGAGAAAGAGAAAGGGAAAGGAAACAACATAAAGTTGGGAAGAGTGAACAGCAGCAAGCCTGGGGGAATGAGAGAGAGAAGCAGGAAGAAGGGAGAGCGTGCGGTTGGGAAAGAGAGGGAATGAGAAAGGATACAAAGACAGACAGAGGCTGAGAGGGAGTGGAGCATACTAGAGTCATGAGTCACACATGGCAACCACAAGGCTAGCAGAGAGCGACTAGCAACAGACTGCACGCTCCTCACTCTGCAGCCATAACCAGGGGATTAAAGGATGGAGCAGATCTTCCTCATCAACCCTTCATCTCACCTTGCACACATACTCATTTTAATTAACTTTGCACATATTTACTGCCCAAATAAACTTTGTAAAAGATCTGATGTTCACATTTGAACAGTACTGTGCCTCAGAGATGATTTTTGTATATTTTGAGTTTTAGTTTTGTATTAAATTGTTATAACGTTCCTATGAGGCGCCAAAAAACGGATCTACAACGTTTAACAAACCAGAAATGATTAGCTGTGTCTCTGCTGGGCAGTAAATAAAAGCTCAGTGGTTACACAGGGGACGCACTGAAGGTCACAGCCACATCCCCGGTATGATATCAATGTCTTCTTGTTGAGGTTTCTAAATTTGTGTTTGTGAGGCACCAAAGTGATGCGAAGAAAGGTGAGGAGAAAGTGTGTCTCGCCCAAGAGTGCTCTCTCTTTCTCCCCTCCACCTACTGATTTCCTCACTCACTCTCATTTTCTTTTTTAAGAATTGTGGTCATGTGAGGAGAGGTGAGGACAGCGAGCTAAGTCTGTTTCACCTGAGAAAGGAAAGACAACTCTGTCTGTCGCCACCTTTGTTCACCCTCTCTCCATCTCCGTCTCTCACCCTGTAACCTCTCTCATCTCTCTCTGCCTCACTTTTCTCTCTCTCTGAAAAACTGTGCTCATATCAGTATCATGGATGTGCATTTAAACATGTCAAAAGCAACATATAGTCGATATTTTGCAGTTACACACGTGTGAGCAGGATGTGTGACTTGAAATTGTTGGCCAATTATGCTACGCAGATACAGTGTTCTCCTTGTCCCTGATCTTATAGGGCTGTTTTGTCATTTTAAAATGGAGTCTATTTTTTGTCACCAAGTAGGCTACCAATTACCCTGCAGGGAACTATTTTCATATTTGTTAGTCTTAGCTGAAACTATTTTCACAGTATGTCAGAGTACAAAAATATATTTGGGACTGTAGTTCTAGTATAAACACTTGAGGAAATCAAATTACCTTTTTGATGCCCCCACTTTCCCTCAAGATGCCCTGTTTACTTGTACTTCAGTTACTGATGTCAAACACGGAAGGGACATCAACTTGTTGCAAGACAGACATAGTATAGACGGTTGCAGATAGCCTTCCAAAGTGTATGTTAGCTTAGTGGCATGTGTGTGGTCCTGACGACGCCCCTTGCTCAAACACACTATATTTTACAACTGCAGCACATTCTGGCCTAAGGTCATTCTGTGTAACACTGATCTCTCCTCGTATGCAGATTGCATTTTGGTGTGAAATCAGCTTTTGGTTCATGATTTTGAGGAACAGAAACTAAAACCTGACATTTACTAATGGCTTCTTGTTTATCCATGCACAGTCATATCCGTAACCATGGGTCACAGAAACCCACTGATAATGCAAAACAACAACAACAACAACAACAACCCACCGCTTGTTTCAACTGTTTATGCATCTCTATCCTTTTACAGTTAATGGCTCAAGGCACTCTGCCAGCCACCATCTTGTGCTCCCATACAGTGTAAAAACGATTTAGAAACCTCAATCCAATAAGAGCTGAAACAGTTTGTCAATGCTGGATCAGCAGAAAACTGATGGATGATCATTTGATAACCAATTAATTGTTGACATTATTTAGCAAGAAAAGGAACCAAACTTCAACATGTGAATATGATTGTTTCTTACCACTGTACATTGTGGGGTTTTTTATTGTAACAACAGTCACTAAAACATACTGACTGATTTGATGAATCACAATTGACAAATAATCAATATTTGCCATTTCTTTATACAGCGGAATTTGACGGCTCCTGTATCTGTCCTTGTGTCAATCTGTCCTTGTGCCACATAGTAGCAAACTGTTACCACCACTGCTCTTATCAGCTGGCCTTTTCACACACACACACACACACAAACACACACACACACACACACACACACACACACACACACACACACACACACACATCAGCTTACAGCATGTGTTCAATAAAGCGTGCAACAGTATGACAATATTGGAAAATTCCCCTGGGGAAGCTCTTCATTGGTATTTGAGGAGCAGAACTATCCATTTATTCCTAATAATAATAATGCTATTAAAGAGGCCAAGGCTTGAATATAAACACATAAAGGCTTTCATTTTATCTGGTGGGTTCAACCGACTAAAGGTACAGACACAGTCCGTCCGTCCACTGTAAGCCTGCTGTGGACTTTTTTAAGAGCCAATTGACGTGAATGGCGCTATCAAAGCGCGTGAGGGAAGAGTTTCGTTGGCCCGTGTGCGCGTGCCGTTCCATTGTCCTGACCCTGGTGGGCTCGAGGAGAAAAGTCAGCCGGATAACATTGTGGCCTTATGACACATGTTGTATTGTACTTTTACATTTAAAAGACGAATGAACTTTTCTGTGTGGAAATGAACGATACTGAGTTTGTGAGTAACTGAATGAGCCAGCTGATAAACAAACAACTGTTCTCCATCGCAAACAAACCTGTTGGGAAGCTAAGCGCCGAGGTTACATGTATCCTTAAAACTAGCCTGACTGGAGCTAAACTGTGCGTCACTTGCCTAAAGAGATGCTCCCGAGCATGTTTGGAAATCTTGAACCCCACAAACAAATTCCCCCGAATAAAGAAAAACACTTTCTTTATTCGGACAATCTTCTGTGTGAAATATGAGCTTCTTTTGTTCAACACTTACCTCTCACACGTTGAATTCAGCAGCGACAAAAAAAACGAGGAAATTTCTCACAGGCGGATGTCTGACTCAGTCCTAGCGACTTTTCTGCACTCTGTGCGCCAACACCCTGCCTTCACCACTGAGACACTCAACAGGTTGGCTCGGTTTTAGAAAAGGGGGCTGAGTTTAAAATTCTCGACTTTGTCAGGCTATCCTGATCCCGGGTCGGTTTCTGTGGCCCTGCTGGCTGTTGGAGCTGGAAGCGAGCGGGGCGTGGAAGCTGATCCAGAGTCAGGACTGAGAGCCCGGGAGGAGGAGTGGGGGATTAATGTTTGCTTGTCGAGAACGAAAATGGAGAAATTTGTCTGTTTGCGGTGATTTACACTTAGACTGGGATTTAGGTTGTTGGCTATTAACAGTTAGGGTCATAACAAAGCTGTAATAAAAATAATAACAATATAATATAGGCTAATAATTATGGTCCATATGACAATAGTAACTTAAAGGAAAGAGTAACACCAGTTAATTTGAAAAAACAACTGCAATACAACAATTTAGTTTAACATAGTTACATTTATTTTAATTTTGGATGTGCACACCAAAGGTTTCCAACATATTTTCTAACCGTGTCAATATTGAAATGGTTGACCACATGGTAATCTAACTCTACAGTTTATTATACGGCAAAACATACAATGAACAGAGGGAAATAATGACTACACATCACATTATGTTCCTTATGATGCACTATTTCAGTAACTATATGCAACATAATGACTAAACTAAGCACTACGTGAGACAGGCTGAATGTGTTGTGAAGGTTCCAGGTACAGGGAGAAGCAAATTTGTGAATATAAATGAGCCTGATTTCCATATAAGTACAGAGCTGGATACATTTCAGCATTAAAAACAAATAAACACAGGGGGGGGCTTCATCGTGACATTTCAATTTTTGAGACCGCTTTTACATCCTTCATAATTTCAGCAGCCCTTCACCTGTTTTTTTAAATCAATGGTATTTCTTTGCACAGGTCTGTACAGGTACAACCCCCCACCATGCACCCAATCTCTCCACCCCTTGCCTGTCAGCTCTTCCTCCTGGACCAAACTGGTTTGTCGGGCACGGTATCAGATTTCACTGTTGTCATCTTCGCCTTTTCTACAAGGTAAAAGAGGAGGGCGGGGCGACAGTTAGCGTGGCAGTTTGGGAAGAAAGACAAAGAGAGAGCCAACAAGAGGGGGGACAAGTCACTGACACTGACACAAACACACATTTTTGGGAGGTATAAGAGAAAAACGTACTTGTCCGTCCTAGAACACTTGTTGTCTGTGAAGGCAAAGTAGGATAATGTTACTGAGGTTACACACACTTCAATACACTGTTATGTCTTTGGTATTTGCATAAATTATGCACAGAAAACATTGTACTTGTTATTGTGGTCTGCATGGCTCAGTATAAATAACTAATGTCTTTCATTTCTATATTCTATCTCAACTCAGTTTCAGTTCAGTATTTTTTCCACAGTTTTACCGTGCTGGCTTATTTTGTCTGTGTGGTTTCAGGACTTACAAAGTATAACGCCGAGTCCTCCGGCCACCAACAAGCAGGCACAGATCAGGCCTCCAATTCGTAGCCTTTCATAGTCTGTTAGACAATAATGTTAGAGGTTAAGAGGGTCCTGGTGCACTGGACTAAACACAAATGCAAATCCAAAGCAAACATATTCTAAAATTAACTGGACTAATAAACTCATATTTGAGTCATGCTTCTAAAAGTCTTTTATATGACTTTGTTAACAGTCATTTTTGCAGTGGTTGATTTGTTATCAGGAAAATGCAGCTTGTAATAATATAAGTGAATACATTATACTGCACATAATCCATATAAATGAGTGAGTAGATTATAATATTAGGAGATACGAGTGTCTGTACTTACTGTAAACAAACGGATCTGCAGACCAAATGCAAGAGGAGGAGAAATAACAAAAGTTATTGGTTCACTTCAAGCAATTACCCAATGTGACAGACCATTGTAATAGAGACAAAGGAACTTAATGTGTTTGATTTCTTCCTAAACCCGTTTCTCAACAAACCAGTCTCAGGACAAGATTACGTAAAAGTAGTTTTGGCCTTACTTGCTTCAGTTTCCATGAAAAGGCTGAATAGCACTGCAAGAAAGTCAGACAGACAGAAGGTCAACTGTGTTCAGTGGGAGTTGTCTTTATTGCTACAGTGCAGCCATTTTCTTTCTTGTAAAAACAAGTAGTGATTTGAAGGATTTCAGGGTCATGGAGTACTTTTTGAACAAGTGAGCTTTTGTATGCTCTTAAATTCTCTTGAAAACAAAATATCTGGAATATTTACAGACAAAGTAATATGTACATACTTGCATATTATAATAAACAGTATATATTATAATTACAGTACAGTAGTTTGTGTTTTGTCAAAATTTCTTTCTGCAACTGTCAGCTAACATAATCTCCAAGAGAAAGGAGGATGATCCACAACCTTGAGACCACTTAAATGTTGTCCTTGTAGTAAAGTGCATTTTTGTTCTTTTTTTCTCATGACCCTGATGACGTGAAATGATATATATGTGTAAAAGTGACTGTTTTCAATTTTATTTACCTGCCATAACAGTCACTACAGTGAGATGTCCCATCTTCAACACAACTAAGAGTCAGATAAAGACAGAGAGAGGGAGAGAGAACATGATTGTGAGAAAGCATAAAAGACAAAGAGGAAAACTGAAGTGTCGATTTTTTTCCCATCAATTTTCCTTCTCAGGCACACATGTGCATACAAGCAACAAAGCCTGTACTTCTCCCTCTCCCCAGGCAAAGTGTCCTTGTTGTGTGAGAGGTCAGTGTCTCGTCAGCAGGGATGCATTCTGGGTGTTTAGAGAGTAAACAGTGGATCATTTTTTGTCTTGGGGCAAAACCCAGCAGGTTTCCAGACAACTTTCCTTTAGTCTCCACTCAAACCTCTCAAACTGTCAAACACCGTCATGTGCTTTACAGTATCTAAAGATCATTTCTGAACCTGTGATCTCTGAGCTTCAACTTCATACAAACAATTGAATTTATCACTAACTTTAGAAAGTTTATGTCTTATATAACATCCATATAGGTGAGAAAATACAGCTTTTTATAACATGCATTTCAGAGTAGAGTATTATTGTAAACTGCCAATTGTATGTACTTTGCAGATCATCAAAAGCCAACAGTTGACTGAAATATGTTTTATATTATTGATGCAGACATTTAAAATGTATCCTAAGGGTAGGAGAAAAGTGAGCATACAAAAGGACTTTTCAGTGACCTCACTTTAACCTCTAACTGGCCTTGGACACCCTTGGGAATCCACCTGGTTAGACTCATTGCATTTCTTCTCTGCTCTGCTTCACTCTGGCTCAAACTAGTTTTCCATTCACAAGTATTTTTTTTCCTGTCTGTTATTTAAACCGTGCATAGAAAGAGCATAGTGAATTAGCTCTAGACAAATCACGTTTGCTTTTTTCCATGTTTGTTAAATCTGACAAGAAGAGGTACGCGGTGTACCCAGAGTAAAGAATTTCACATCAAAATAAAAACAAAGATAAGAGACTTCTTATGCAGTTTTGGTTCACTTATCTTCAATCATGACCTCTTTCTTCTGTCAAAAAATGTCATTGCACTAATCAGTTAGCATGACATTAGTCAAGGTCAAACTGTAGACGGGCCTTTGTCTTTCAAATGCATCCCACTTCTCAGATGACACAGCAGCGGAAGAGAGAGAGCCACAGAAGAATGGGCTTTCTGCTTGGCTTTAAAGTGATTTACACACAATAATAAGGTTGGCCCACTCTAGCGTGGATGTTACAGTTCAGTGTCCTTAACATTTTACTGTTCTGTCAACATCCCCTGCATTCTTCACTCCTTTGTTAACCGACTTCAGTGCTGCTCTGCTTCTTAAATGTTTTTAAACCCAAATTCAATTTGGAAAATGTACTGCTGTCAGAGAAAAAAGGTTTACCAAACGATAGCAAAATGCTGCTTTTGTTAAGACTAACCAGAAATAAGCACATTTATCATTATTATCATTTATCACATACAGCCTCATAATGAAGGGAGAAAAGTTTTGAAATTCACTTGTCATGTCAAGAATATTTGCTATTCAATTTGTTCATATTTTCCTCCAAGGCAAATTTAAAAGCTCATCTTGCAGTAAAATCATCAAATGGCCTCTATCTACCACTCTCTGCTCTCACACTAAAACCATCAGCAAAAATGATAATCAAACAAAAACCAAAACCTTTAACATCAACGTTCCTGAAGAAAAGGTGACCTTGAACCCTAACCCTGAATCCCATCCTGCCCTGCTCTCCCATATAGTACCTCTGCTTACCTGCGTGGATGGTTCAGAAGCAGAGGAGTGTGTGTGAATGTTCCAAGACACTGCTTGGTGAAAAGCATGCATTTTCTATTTTACCTGAATACGTATCGCCTGCTCCTCCTCTTTGTTTGGGATATAAACTTCAGTGTGTGCACGTGTCCAATGTAAAAGTGTGACAGTGGCAGGGGCGCCGCGTTTACGTACATATAGTGGACTAGTGGCAATGTTATTTCATAAACATCAGTGTGTGTGCATGTGGATAATGGAGTGATTGTAATTTGTAATTATGGTTAATACACTAAACCAGGGGTTCTAAAAGTTAGACTGTGGGCCTCTCCTTTACACAAAGCTTGGAAATAGGCTCAATCTTACACTAAGACACAGAGTAAAATGTTCATATATTTTAACATTAAATCCATGTTACACTAGTTGTAATTCTCCAGCTTGACTGCTTTGACACACCAGTCACAAGTCTGTGTTTAAACAACATGGTGAAGAAGCAAATCCGAGGGGAGATCAGTCATGGAAAATATGAATAGTGGAAAAACTGTGATCATAGCAAGACATGATCTTCATCATCTAGCCTTCCAGATACAGCAGAATTAACTTCTTTTTTAAGCATATTCTTTAATTTTAGATGACAGAAAGACAGGAGGAGGGCATGACAGTGTGTGTTGTACAGTGCACTATTTCTGTCCTTCTTCCTCTGACTTCATTGATCTCTCTGTGGCTCTGTCAGGTATCACAGGTATCTCTCCAGTGCTCCTCTCTCTGTGGAACAGATTGCACTATGTTGGTCTTATGGTTGACAGGCATTCTCCTTTTTTTCTTTTACTAAATCTGGAGCAGGAGGGAAGGATCCCTTCAGGACTGATTAAAACTCACAACCTTGCCTGAAAGGGACCAATTTTTAAATTGGGAGTTGTTGTTGTTTGTTCTTGCATGTATCAACTCAATTCACTTTAATGACCATGCAGTTAAGCATGGTACGTTATGGTATCTGTGTAGATTTGTTAGTGTTACCCCTATATTTATTTATATATACATGTTTGCAGAAATATGCGAGTGCATGCATGTGTGACAGTGTTGATCTGGGACTATTTCTACCTTTTTCCTGTCACAAAGCTGAGGCATGCATCAGCCTCTTAACAAATGATAATACTGTGGACAGAGGAGATAGAGAATGACACACACACACACACACACACACACACACACACACACACCCACAGAGACGTACTGTAGCTGAACGTGTGTATGTGTGGTTATATGTGTGTGTGTAAGTGATAATACAACAATTTGGCTGCAGATAGAGTGGCAACTGGTGATGACAAGGCAGAGAGAGAGAGAGAGAGAGAGAGAGAGAGAGAGAGAGAGAGAGAAGAGAAGACTAGAGATACATTTTACAGGCTTATTCACTCCCATCAAAATGTTCATATTAAATTAATATTCACACAATATCCAATTAGGAACAAAATCTAAATGCATAATTACCTGGAACTGAGTTTTAAGGGCTCTGCAGCCACACTGTATCCATGTGTTTTCACTGGTTTCTGTCTGCATAAAGCACCAGTTGTCTGTAACATTGTTTAAGTGAGGTTAAATAAAGGTCACTTTGTCCTGTGTCAATGGCACGTCACTGATAGAATTAGAGGTAATATAGAGAGCGGATGTTCAGTGTTTTTTCTTTCTGTGGTGAAAATTACAATATTATTTTCCTGAGAAACACATCATCTCTTCCCCACAACTGAGTATTTTCATGGCATTATTAGGCACAGTACAACAATGTTAATGTTTAAATATATATGAAATTACCCAGGGTACTGTAATCTCTGCCATTTAAGGAGTTTACTAACAGTAGACTGAAGGCTCACTGATTTCCTGACATTTATTTAAAAAAAGTAATAACAATAAGGATGAAACTAGTTTAAAGTGAAAGTTAACAATTATATTAGCTTTATAAAGAAATAAAAAGATTGCATTTTTACAGCAGGATGACAAACTGCTTGCATTTCTGCTGTTGTTTACTTCACTATAATCTTGCTTTTTCCTGCATTTGTATTGATATTATTATTGTAAATTGTATTGTAAAAGCTCCTTTAGACCTGAAAAAGAAAGAAGAAAAGATCTCACAGGTATAGACAGAAGAGACGCCATATGGTCCTGCCGGATCAGATCAATGCTTCAGAGCATAAAACCTAATCTGTGATGTTCTTGTCTCAATGGTCCACCACGAGTGTGGTAAAAACAGAGGTTAGTTGTAGGTCAGTTAAAATGCTTCTAAAAGTTGTAAAGTCTATCGTCTGCTCTTTTTCTAACTCGACTCAAAATGATCAACTTGTTACTATTTAACTTTAACTGTAATAGTTTAACCCATGTTTCCTCAGGTATTGATGGGTGTAGCAAGATAAACTAATTCATTGTCAGTTAAAGGTCATCTTGAGAACACACACAGAACAATGTAGGTTATCAGTGGGCACACACACACACACACACACACACACACACACACACACACACACACACACACACACACACACACACACACAAACACATATGGCACCACATGTGTCTCTGTTATGGTGGTATTAAGGGTGTTTGTCCATAAACAGTAAAACTAAAGGTCTAAGAACAGGTTAGCTTACATAGCAGTAAGAGAGACCCAGTCACTCAGCAACAGAGCTTCACTTAGCTCTGGAAACATCCTGTGGAAGTAATTCCTAATCTTCCTTGCAGAATCACATTTGGAAACTCAAGAAAATAGAGCCTTGACGGTTTCCTCACATGACAGTGGGTATTGCGTATTTAGACAAGGTTACAAGAAGGGACTTTTTTCCCAACCAGAGCTAAGAAATGACGAACAAGACAAAAGACTCCCACTCTGAATGCACCACACTCATTTGATCCTGTGTCACGCAAACACCAAATGTAGCCAGTCATACTGTATGCTGATCACTGTAAGACTTCAATAGTTGTGGGGAATATGAAGAAATCAGACACCAGGATATGACAGAAACCTATCACGGAGTGAACCGAGGTGTAGCTGAGCAGCTGAGTCAACACGTTGCTCCACACTGCCTCTGTTGTATCAACTAAAAGATGGGGCAGAATTCCCCCCTGCTGATTGCCCTGGGTGTGTGTGTGTGTGTGTTGCTGGCTGTCCATACAGCTCTATCAGGTGTCACAACACGCAGTCAGGGGAATAAAGACCACAATCAAAAATACCAGTGGTCATATTAGTGCTCACCGAGCTGAATTCTAACGTTAATTTTTTTTATCCAATATGAGCAACTGTGCAGAGTACTAGTGTTTGAGTAGTAAAATAGCATCATTTCAGTGACTTTGCTAACACAATGGGGGAGCCGTGGAAGACCAAAGAACTTGTGGTAGACCATGAAACACAAACGTATGTGTTTCAGATCATTTTGAGAACTCAAGGCACTGCTGTTAAAAAATACCCATGCAAATTAAGAAAAAAATCTTCTCCAATTTGAAAACCCATGCACAGAATATCAAAGAAATGCTGCAAAGTGAGAAAACACAACCAATACAGAAACACTGAAAGTAGCAGTAACAGAAACTGTTTCCAGGGGACACTAACAGATGATGAACACGCCTTTGAAGTTATGGAAGTCTGCTATCCATGTGGTGGCTAAAATGTATTTTTTTTGGGTGTATATAATAATTGGGTCCTAGCTGTGGTCGGGCTTCTTGCAGTGAGTCTATATTTTGTTTTGATTTCTGTATTTGAAGCATTTTTTCTTTGTTGTTTCTGAGCTCTCAGGGACACCGTCCCCAAGGTCATTTCCTCTAACTTATATTTTAATTTAATTTAATTGACATCAGCTCCTATTGTTTCTGGTACTTTGTGTCAAACAACCAATAAAACAACATATCAACAGAAGGATAAAGGACAGAAACACCAAACACTGTGGAGGTCTTGTTCCTGACACAAGCCGACATGGAAGGAGTTCACCACCAGGGGGAAGCAAGAGATACTCAAAAGTTATCATCATGTGGTTACAGTGCATCACCGTTCAGATGTGTCTTTATCTATACTTTTGGCTGCTCTTTCAAGGGTGTTGCACATTACAGTAACTGCAGCACGTCTATCTAAGAAGTTACCGTGAAAAGTAACCAAACCATTTAGTTTGTAACTCTGTACAATAGCAGCAAACATCATCATGCAGCAGCAATGTTGGTGATTATGCAGTGGATACCCAGGTTGTACAGATGATGAGATACAGAAATAAACATGTAAGTTCTGAATTGAAGCAGAATTTATCAGCTTGAATTGCCAACTGGCCGACAACAAACAAACGAACAAACAAACTTTGTGTTGAGCCTGAAGTCAACAAAAACATGCAAAGTTGTTGTCTGATTCTAGAGTGAGCCAAAGCACACATTATATAGACATTCATACACACATAAGAGGAATCTGCATTGGTGATATATATATATATATATATATATATATATATATGTCTATATAGTTTTGGATTTGACATCCTGTAACTTTGATTTTGTCATGGGCCACACACTTACAGCAAGCTCTTAATGTAAGTCTATCTAGAAAATGAGAACAAACAATCAATAAACAAGAGAATATTACAGCAATGTAATCATCAAAGTATCTAAAGAAATTAAAAGACAAGAATAAAGTGCACAAAAACAAACATCAACAGCAGCAAAAAAAACAAAGACATCCCTAAGTTTACATTTGGTAACTGTAGAACTAAGAAATAATGTGCTTTGCCTCTATGCAAAGACAATGACTGTGTAACCACGTCAAAAGCATCAGGACAATTTACTTCCTTGACTAAGAATGCAAATACATAGAAAAACATTTTCACATCAAAATCACTTCAAAGAAAGGAATAGCAATTAGAGTTTTAACTGAATCATTTGACAAAAAGGTTGTTGTGATGTTGTGATAGACACATAAATTGTCATTGTGTTTAGTCTTTACAATCAGTTCTTTTAAAGTGAATATCTACAGCAGCTGACTGGCTTTGTTTACTGTGGAGTAAGTGCTTCCCTCAAGTGGACAAACTGGAAAAGTGTAGCTGATTTAACTGGTATTACAAGCACAACTGGAATCCATCAGTGAGTATTTTTCCTTCAATAGTTTGTTGTTATACAGCTGTAAAACATATGTACCAGCACAAAGGACAGCTAGTCTTCCATTCCTCATTTATAAGGGACCAGTCTGCAGGCAATGTTTTTGTGATAGCTTACTCAGGACTTTCACAACATCCCTGTGACCACTAAGCAACAATTTAAAGCCCCATTATGTAACTTTTCTACCTTCTTATAAGAGCTTAAAAATCATCTTGATGAACAGACATTTTCAATAGTTCTTAAAGTACTAAAGTAAATTACTACTGCTTTCTATGCACGCACACACACACACACACACACACACACACACACACACACACACACACACACACACACACACACACACACACACACACACACAGACTAAACTGGTTTGGCCACATTAGTGAGCACAGCAGCATATTTTACACATGATTTATAAAGTATATAAGGCAGTGCACATGTGACCCTGCATAAGTGGGGGAAGAGCTCTGGCTTAATCATTTCTTGGTGAATTGTTTGAAGAGCTCGTTGACTGTGAGTAATGTGTGCAGGGTCCAGTTATTGAAGGCAGGACAAGGAACTGAAGATATCGGGGGGTCAGTCTGGATCCGGCCTCAAACATTTCAGTCATCATCTCCAGACTTGGATTGGATCCAACTTTCACTTCGCTCAGATCGGTCAAAGGATTTAAAATAACCAGTTAATTTCTACTTCAATTCTCTAGAATAGAGAACACAACTTTGCATGTGTTCTATGAAGCAACATCAAGTAACCAAACAGTCTTTGTCGTCCTTTTGCCTCCTTTTAATCCTTTGTTACTATTGTGACCACATCTTCTTCTGTTTCTTTCCCCCCTGAAAGCACAAACACAGCACACATTACTTATCAATTTTAAATTTGTAGTCATTATATTACATATCTAACCTGTGACTTGAAGCATGATACTTACTGAAGCACTTCTGGAGGGTCTCAGATCTCCGCAGCATGGTGTACGATAGACCAGCCACCAAGAGAACGCCAAAGAAACCCCCGATGGTACAGCCAATGAGAATGGCTTGGCTGATGCCACTATCTAGGAGAGAAGAGGAATGAACACAAACTTTTATGCCTTGTGAATCATATTTCCAGATTTAACAAATGGAAGGGAGAACTAATAAATCAAACATTTATTTTTCTATTTTAAATGTAAAAGATACAGTATATCTGCTATTAAAAAAATAATAACAAAGCACTAAGAAAACACACAAACAAAATGAAGATTACTTATTATTTTAGAGGATGTTTTCAGACGCGAGAGCAGGGCTGAGCCCCCATCAGTGTTTTTACATGTAGTACAAGTAAGTAAATTAAAGGAATAACTATGATTTAAACGTGTATTTATTATGTGATCAACATGGTGAGAAAAATATAGATGTGTACAAAACAAAAGGTTTTATGTATGTTCTATTTCTCCCAGATATGATATTGGCAGTCGCTTGCCTTTTGTGGAGCTATAGTTTGTTACCAAATCTAATAAAGGGAATAGGCAGTGTTGCTGTGTATAGAATGAGACTTCACCATAGACACGTAGGATGGCAGCATGGGTTTCCATGTTGTTTGACTGCTGACACACGACTCTTGTGCCATTGTCGGAGAACGAAGTTCCCTTGATGGTCCACACAGCCAATGACTCTCCTTTCTTCATTTCACAACTTCCATAGAGAGCCTGAGGAGAGAGACAGGGGAGGGTATGCAGAATGGTTCAGAAGAGAGGACAGGTAAGAAAGAATAATGAATTAAAAAAGAATATATGAACATGATGTGAGATATGCTCCAGCCCCCCTTGACCCAGCCTGCACAGGATATGTGGGTAGATAATGGATGGATGGATGGTCAATATGCCACTGATGGTAATGGCTTTCAGTCAACAACGAGTTTGCAATGTTCACACATTTATGTCTTAATACTTTAACTTTAACTTTAACTTTACTAATGAACTAAACTAGAATAAAACTCGTGACTCTTAAGGAAGATCCATTCAATGTGTTTTTGTTACAGTTGCACTGGTCCACAGTGGCAGTGTTTTTCTTTAAAAGCTAAAATATCCCCTCAAGACATGTATTAAGACATATATTCAAATAGTCAGCTTGAAACAATAGCGTGTGCCTGAAATGTTATTTCCTCAGAAAAGTCTAATTTCCACATTAAAATCCTTAAAAGGCATCTCCTCCTTCTACCTCATTCAAAAAATCCAGAATCTATGAATATGTAAATTTGGTAATTTTTTTGTCTCCTACTTCACTGTAAGATCCATTCTCAGTGTCTGTGCACTGTAGAAGTTGCATACAGGACCAGGGTTGACTTCCAATCAAGTTGAGATGTCACAAATTTGTCTTTACACACATTCCTGCCAGTGGTTTCACACTATACCACTGATCTACAGGTGGTAGTAATGCAGTAACTTTGGTAAAAAATATTACACAGTGTTAACAATTTATAAAATCTAACAGTAAGTTAGAAAAAAAACACAGCTATCAGTTTAAGTAAAACAATTAATGCAACCTCTAAGTTTACACTGGGTTTGTGTGTCTGTGACGGCAAGATAAAGTTACTATGGGGAAGAGTAGAAAAAAGTGAGTATAAAGTGAGGCAGTAGAGTAAATATGGAGTTAGACGGCGACTGCCTCACCTGGGGGATGTCTTCCGTATAGCCGTAAGGGCAGGTGAGGCTGTAGTTCTTTTGAGTCCTGTAGAAGGTGAATGTGAGGTTTGGAGAAGCTATGGGCACTCCACAGAGAAACACCGCAGGGTCTCCCACAGCCACTCTAACGTCAACTGGGCGTGTGAGGTAACGGAGAGCTGCAGCTGAAGTGGTGGTGTTGGTGTCTTGAGCTGCAACAGTGAAGAAGTGTTGACAGTGTTGTGAGTTTGTGTGAGAGGGAGATAAAGAGGAAAGAGCAAACATGGAAATAATGGGATGCTATTACTAATAATTCTAACAATGTATGCATTTACACATAATTAAAGGCATATTTATCACCCAGTGATATATATATATATATTATATATATATATATATAGCACTAAAACACTTTCCATTTATTATAACTGAATTCAATTCCAGCTCATTATTTATGAAAGAAAAATCTGGTAATTTCCCAGAATTCATTTCTGCATGCCTTCTGAACACAAGGTATAAATATTTTAGCAAATTATTTGACATTACTCTCATGTCTTTCTTTTAGCTATATGCATATTTTAATCTGTGCTATGACAAATTAAACCTCACCTGGAAGAAAACATGAATGTTTTTATTCCTTTTTAGAACATTTGGTTATCAAATAAAAAAATAAAAAAATAATATCCTGGTAAAACATGTTTTCACCTTTCTCTTGTCACACAAAGAGAACAATTTAGATCAGACTAATATTATATATATATATATATATATATATATATATATATATATATATATATATATCAGGAAGCACTGAAATCCAGTTGTTGAGGTGAGTTGTTGTTATGTACAAAAACACATTTGCACCTGTCCTTGGGATGCTAATCAGGAACTGAATGCTACTGCAACTGATATGAGCTTAAGCAAAGTCCCTTCACGGCCTTCATAAACATTTGAATATTCTAATGACTGTAAACTTGTGTTTCCCTGTAAGATTTTCTTGGTCTTCCCCCAGTCACTAAAGTTCTACTGAAAGTCTCAGACTGCAAAACATCCTCACAGTCTACACATAGTTCATTTCCTGCTATGAATTCTTTATTCATTGAAATATGACTGTGATGAATGCATTTAGTTTAATGTGGGTAAGTACTAGAAACTTTAAGCATCAAATCTGATATTTTGATATCATGGCTGTGGTTAGTTACCTGAGGAAGGTGTGGTGATTTGGAGCAGAGCCAGCAGCAGCCAGCAGATATAAGGAACCTTCCTCTTCCTCCTCATCTCTCCTTTCTTTCTTTTCTCCATTCTTTTTCTTCAAACAGTCTCTCTTATTATAAATCTGCAAAAGTTTGAACATTTTAACTTTACTTTTCATACAACTTTAAAGGAAAAGAATACATGCAACAGTACAAGAGTCCTCATGTGCATTTACACTCAATGATTTTAGTTGTATCACTGCTTCATATGAAAAAGCTACCAGTTTTTTAGGAGATAGTCAAACTCTGATTCAGTACCTTCACTATATTATCAGTATGAAAAAAACATCATATGAGCCATGAAATGATACAATTAATCCTGAAACTCTTTCTCCCCTTTTTAGACCTCCACTGATTCCTGGGTCTTATGAATTGGGAATGAATAACGTTGACTTTTATAGACAATTTTCATGTTTCAAACTGGTTGGATTTAACAACAATAGCAAAATATAAAATAAAATAACAAGCACAACGATATTGTGCACATTTCCTGCACAATAATCATTACTGATGTCACACCACTGCCATTTAGACAGTTTCTGAGAAACATACAAGAAATCACTATTTTTTGGTACACTAGATTTTCTTTACTGAGCTTCCACATCCCTGGTTAATGCAGTCATTAAAATCGGTTTTGTAATCCTATCACCATAATCCTGACTATTTTGTCCCCAAAACCAAAACTGAATTATTAACACTAACCGCAAAATGAACTGGAAATTCCCCAGCAGCTCTGCAGGCAGATTCCTTATTTGAAGGTTGTGACAGTGCTCCTTTAAAAATAAATCCTATGTATTGTTGAAATGAGCACCTCAGATGCCTTGACGCCTTCTCCACACTTTCTAGTCGGACATATATCTCCGGCCAGTGTCTACAAAAACAGTGAAGAGGCTGTCACTGTCTCCACATAATGCTGACTCTCCTCATCTCACTCCATCCTCCCTCTAGGTGGGAGGTTCAAAACAACAAGGCACCTGAAGGAACGTGGAGAGCTTCCTGATTTACAAGATGGATGTCTGCGAATGAGAAACAGGTTGAACAGGCCGGGCAAGGAGGCTTTTGATGCTGCTCCATTTACTTTGGCTCTCTCTCTGTCACACACACACCACACACACACACACACACACACACACACACACACACACACACACACACACACACATCTGTTATCCCTCCCTCCCTCATCCCCCTCAAGTCTCCCTTACTTTCCCTACTGTCTCTCAGTCTTAATAAGCTTTAAATACTTGGCGACCAAAATTTTACTTTCAAATAAGTTCCTTCCTTCTGAAGGACAAGCAGCTTGGTATCACTTTTCACCAAATTGCTCTTGCACTTGTTCTTGTTTAAACGCCCTGTGCCAATCAATTATAGTGCGTTGTTTATTTTTAGACACTGAGACAATGCATACCATAAAATTGAAAGAGTGAGATTACATTCAGGCTCTGCTGCTTGCGTGATAAAAGTCTACAGACACGCTAGCAGCTCTGTGAAGTTGCACATTTTTTATTTCACATGAAGTAAATTTATAAATAGGTGTGAGGTTTCCTGTAATGACTAATGTGACCAAGAAGATATTAGAAAAAGTATTAGTGTTCAAATATTGCACATATAAAATAGTATAGAATTATAATTGAAAAATGCAGAGAAGAAGGAGTAATTGACGTACGTGACCTCTACAGAGCTTTGAGCTAAATGCTAACATGTTTGGCAGGTTTGATTGTAAAAGGTTCACTGTCTTAGTTCAGCCTGTTACCATGCTAACTTTAATTGTCACTGAACACAAAATAAAACTATTTTTCATTCGTTTTGCAAGTAAAAGTCAGGGGTTCACCAAATTAGAATTTGTCCTCTAGGGACCTTGAATGTCTGCAGCAAACTTTATAACTACAACTCCAATAAAACTCCACTAACTACAAATGTCACTGTTGTGGACCATGGTGGCCCTACCCAAAAAGTTAGGGGATCACCAAAGATCACTAGAAGTAGAATAAGTTAGGAAGAAATCATGAATGTACATTTTCTGTAAATCCTGTAGAGGTCTGTTTTACTAAATAAAATAAAGGAAAAGCCAGTGGAGGACAGTTAATCAACTAGACTGTCAAGACAATCCATTAAATTGTTTTTTTTGACATATTTCAGTCTAGACTGACATATTATTAAATGTCTGCGCAAGAAACAAACTGAGAACCAAACTGAGATCTGATGATGTTCTCCTTGTTGAAGCAGGAGACTTTACCTTTGGAAAAGACTGCCTCTTGTTGGAGAGCATTGTGTTTTTGCTTTTTTTTAAACGTAGAACATGAAAAGAAACATTTGTTACAGCAGTAGAAAGAAAATAAATTTTAGAAGGAAAGCAAAAAAAAAAAAAACAGCACATAGTAAATGACGAGATGTGAGACCAGGAAGTGTTAACCACAAGTTCCTCATGTACATGTGTTTTTTAACTTTTTTTTCCCTCCAAGTCATTATATCATCTTTATTAACTGTTTTTTTGGTATGTGCGAGAAAGACAGCTGACTCCGCCCATCGTGTGATGTGTCAGCAGCCTCACAAGAGCATCACGGGTCAGAGCTTTGCTGCACTTGTCCAAAACTCTCTTAGACTACATTTCCAGAAGTGCCTATCTCTAATTTAGCTCTACGTTTTCTCTCATACTGCATGCGTGACGCCCACCTCAGATCACCTCAGACCACCACAGATCCTTCTTGATACTTTGTGTTTTGCATTGTGGGGAAGATGATCGGAGCCCTGCTGCTTCTGATACTGCAGCCAGGTAAGGAGAGACTAGTTTTCACTTTACGTTTGAGGACAAATGTTATGTTTTAAATGTATATTGTGCTGTTATAAATACTGTTTGTACATCACCAATCAGGCAGAGGAAAGACACATTTAGTTGCTAAATAAGATAGAAAGGAAATACTTTCATTTTCACAAGGGATGGGGCTGACACCTTCCTCCCTCTCCAGAAGTCTAATTTTAATTACAACCCGACAAACCTTTTTCAGTTTCAGGTTGAGGCAAACCTATGGTCTTCATAGTCATATCCTAAGTTAAAAAATATATTGACTGCATATTTACTGTTGCAGAGCAGCATGTTTCCATTGAATTCTGCACATTTAGCCTAAAGAACATCAATAGAACTAATACTGACACCATGATCTCTCTGCAGGACCTGTGAGTTCTGCTTGGTCAGTGACTTTTGAAAACTCAGATCCTTGTGGTTTAAAGGGATCATCAGTGGAGTTCAGGTGCTCATACAACTACCCAGATGGTGAAAGTGTTACTAACACTACATGGCACAGAGGGGGATTAAAAGATAAACAGTGGAAACGTTTTAAGCTTTCAGAACTTCCTTCATATCAAAATCGTTCTGAATATATTGGAGACCGGCAGCACGACTGTAGCCTGGTAATTCATGACCTGCAGGATAATGACACTGGATTTTACTACTTCAGGTTTGATACGGAGAGCTACGGATGGCATAGTAAAAAATCAGTGTATCTGTCTGTCACAGGTAAAATTATTCTACTTTGAGTGTCACTCTTCAAGTTTAATATTTGTAACTTTTCTTAATATCATGGTCTCAGTTTTCTAACTGATTGATATCTAGAGATGATCAGTGCCAGAGTGAACCCTGACAGAGTCAGAGCCGGAGACACCGTGACTCTTGAATGTGGAACATCCTGTCAACATCCCAGCGTAGTTTGGTTTAAAGATGGACGACCAGTAGCAAAACCAGAGTTCCAGGCTCAGACAGAGGATTCAGGGAACTATGCATGTGCTCTCAAAGGACAGGAGTCAGTGCTATCGGACCCTGTGGCTCTGGATGTTCAGTGTAAGTATGGTTTTTTTTAATGACACTTTTGGTTGAGAAACTGGTATTTCACTGTGTGATGCATGTAAGAAATAATTGGGAAAGCTTAAGATTGTGACCCGCAACATACAGCGTAAATCTTCCCAATTTACAGTGTAATGTTTTTTGTAGTGACAGTGGACCAGTGGGTCCCGATGGGTACATGGGAACAAGGTGTGAAGTCAGGGAATAAAAGATCAATAATGTGAGAACTTAAAAATAATTTATACAGCAAGTATTTTTGAACTAACAGGCGCCAATTCTGTTATTACAGGGTACAGTATGACTCACTGAGCATCAAACCTAGAGAACCTGTTCCCCCCTCTTTCCAGTCTTTGTGCTAAGCTTAGCTAAGTGACTGCTGGTGGTAGCTTTGTGTTTACTGTACAGACATGAGAGTGATATCAGTGTTCACATCTAACTCTGAGCAAGAAAGCGAATAAGGAAATTTACTAAAATGATGTACTGTTTTTAAATATTCTTTGTCAATTAGGGTATTTCTTTGGCTATAAGTGGTGATGATCCTCCATGAATATACATAGTTTTCATTTACAAACAAAAATACAGTTTATAAACCAATGTATACAACAGCGCAGTATTTTTTTTATTTAATTCAGATCCCCCGTTGAATGTGTCTGTTGAGGTGAGTTATGGCAACCTGACAGTGGGCAGCAGTGTGAACCTTACCTGCAACAGTACTGCTAACCCTGCAGCAGACAACTACACCTGGTACAAGAGGACAGCTTCTTCCAGCTCTATGGTTCAGGTGGGCTCAGGACAGGTGATGTCTTTTCCCTCTGTGGAGGCGTCCCACACTGGACTCTATCTCTGCCAGGCCAGGAACCCACTGGGCGTGGACAACTCAGCTGAGGTTCTGCTGACAGTGGACAAAACAGACAGTGAGTATTTTAAGGCAGTTATGACCTGTTCAGGGATTGTGTTGATATGCCATCAATAACTCACCCAATGGGGAATGATAGTTGAAAAGTTGCAAACTAACCTTACTGGAAGGACATTTGGGGTAAGAATTCAAATAAAGCTGGAGTTAGAGCACAAACTGGCTGTTAAATGGTAAATGGTCTGATTTTAGTAACATGGGATTTCAACTACACATCTACAATATAACATATTAATAATAATATATTTGTGGAACATTTCTACATTTGAGATCCTGTCAGTGTAACTTTATTTCTACCTCTGCCTCTACTGATAGTTAACCATTTGATCCTCCTTGTTGGTATTGGAGTCAAAGTCGTCATTGTGCTGTTGCTTACACTGGCCGTTATCTGGGCATGGTAAGTTAAGTTACATTCAACACTGGACATGGTTAATTTGATTATGACTGTCATGAAATGCTGAAGAATTCAATGTACAAACTTCTCTTATATGATTGTTAAAGGAGGCACAGATGTAATTCTACTGTGGACAAAGAGGTAAGAAGACTACAGCTCTGTTTAAATAAAGAAATTACAGTGTCTCGCAAAATATCTAATGTTGCCCTGTTATGTTTCAGGACAACGGCCCTGAATATGAAAACATCAGCCCAGTCTATATGGGTCAAAAAGACAGAAGGAAATGACTCTTTAAAAAAACTAGAGAAGCATGATGACATTTCATGAATTGACACAAGATATCTCTAGTCTGTTACAGAGCTCAACCAAAAAACTGTTACACTTGAGGAGTTTTGACTTCCTGATTCGTCTGTGTAAACGTTCCGTCCTTCTCATGACTCCCTGTAACACCGGAGACACAAGGGTTACGAATTGTAACATTATCATAAACTGAGGCCCAGTAGCTCACCTGGTAGAGCTGGTGTGGCCCTTTGCTGTGTGTCATCTCCTCTGTCTGTCTCTCCTGTCTATCTTCTGCTGTCCTACTATTCTATACTGATGTTTCATCAATGAAATACCCACAACCATGCTGTTACTAAGTTAAGCTATTTTCATCTGTTTTGAATATAGCCCCTCTTCCTATGATTGCAGCAGTGATTATTATTGTCTGTAGTTGCTGGTCTTAAAATATTGTTGCAGAGCATTTTCACTGAAGTGACTGGTTTTCTACTTCAGCAGTCTGAATCAAGAATCACTGTGGTCAAATCAGGATATGCTGCCCTCTTGAGTTAAAAATACTCATTGTTTTTGTAAACTTGTAAATGCTTCAGTCTATCAACTTATCAGTAGTATTTACATTATTAACCTTAACCATAACCTTTTTAAGGTGGAAGGTTTTTTAAGGTTATGATTGAGGTTGGTCTTCCGATTTTATTTAAAATAGATTTTATTTTCAGTTGTAACAGAAACAACATACAACAGCATAGCGTTTATTGGGTCAATGCATTTAAAAAGTTGTTCTACACTGTAAACTCATCAACATGTGCATGACACAGATATACATAGCAGATCTTTGGTTAATATGCTAGACTGGACCTGCTGCATGCAGAAGAACAGCATATCAAACTTGAATTGAAGCTGCAAGCAGCAATGAACAGCCTCTTGCAGTTTGTGTGCGTCAGTGTGTGCTGTGCTCGTGTTATGCGCCAGCATATCATGTCTAGACCACACTGAGAAAAAGTCATGTAAATCAGGTGATGATTGCCATTCAACCCTTACTTCTTGTTGCATTTGCAGTGGTCGCTCTATGGTCCCAAATAAATGCTGGCTGCTGTAACAACTGTATAGATTATTGTTGTTGTATGACGCATATTGTGACGCCCTCTTGTTTATCATCACACTGATTATTTTTCTATTGTTAAGATGTTTTGCTAAGCAATAAACTCTGTCTTGTTTCCAAGGCATGTTTCAAGTGTTGGAAAATACAAAAACATATCACATATTTTGTTAATCTTGGTATCGCTTTGCCATATACAATACATTTAGAACAAATCTCAGATGACATAAACTGTAGCTTACAAAAGTTTGTGAAATTTGAAGCTCAGTATGCATAATGGAAATCAGCAGCGTTCCAATATGGCCACGACTAATTGCCTGTATTTCCCATTACAACATCTTAAAAAATTTAAAAATGTACAGTAAATGGAACAGAACAGAAACAGCTCTTAAGGTAATGTGCGCATACGCGAAACTGAGCACGCCCTTTATATTTTTAAGGACCAGTGTGTAGGATTTATTTAGTTTATTTAGTTGCACCTAGCAGTGAAGTTGCAGATTGCAACCATTTGAATACAGCTCAGCCTTTCAAGAGTGTAGGAGAAACTACGGTGGCTGAAAAACTCATGAAAAACACAAATGGCCCTGTCTACAGCCAATGTTTGGGCTACTGTAGAAACATGGTGGTTCAACATGGCTGACTCCACAGAAGAGGACCCGCTCCCTCTGTAGATAAAACCTCTCAGTCTAAGGAAACAAAAACACAATCATTCTTATTTTCAGGTTATTATACGCTAATGAATACATACCTATAGATATTATATTCCATTACTGCCAATAGAGCTTCCTAAATTTTACACACTGGACCTTTAATCAGCATTTAAAAATAGAAGATGTGTGCACCACTTTACTCAACTATTCTCACTTTAATACAATAGATAAAGCTAAATTCTAAAAATAGACTAATGAGATGAATATCCAAGTGCATTTTGTAAATCAGTGCCCTTGTTACAGAGTCACTGTCCTCTTGGTTTTCATCCTCCTCCACTTCTCCACAGGCTCTGTTCTGTATCTGTTAGAGTCTTATCACACTGAAGAGTTTACTCAAAACCACACAGATGTGACCAAGTCCTGACTGCTGACAGCTTTTAATTGGATCATTATTACTGTTTTTTTTCTTCAGTGTTGTCTGTCTTTGGACATTGCTTATACAGTATGTGGGGCACTTTACAATGTGCTGTTAAAATCCAGCATTGGTATCAGTGCTAACAACAACTCCAGATGTCACTGTGGTCGTCATATGTGATGAACCGTGGAGGGTGTATTCAAATTCACATCCGCCACTGCAACAGCTCAACTGGCAAGTACAAAGTAGAGGGTTAATTCCTGACTGCATTATCCCACAGCACAACAGCACTTAAACAAATAGAATAAAGATATACCCACACGTTTGCTTCACTTCACAACGTCAATTTTAAAATCAAGCAGTTCTCTTAAAGCCCAAGCCAGCCAAGTTTATCCTCATTCAGCTCAGTGCATAGAAATCTAGGAGGGTTTTCAGTGTTGTGTCCTGGTGGCTTGGATGTACAGTAATGTCTGTCACATGATCTTCAGGTTCTCACAGCGCTGCTGTCATCAGTCTTGGAAAAGTTCTTCTTCTGTGTACGTGATTTCAGTCATTAAGCAAAATGTCTACAAAATGTGCTACAGCATGTGATGCAATACTAGTTTTGGGTGGCAACATGATGTGTGAAGGTAAATGCACAAGTGTATTTTGGGTATCTTTGGTGGTTGTAGGGTGTTTGTACTTTGTGCGGAATAAGGTAGGTCTTAAGGTGCTGTAGCAGTTGTCTCGGTGAGGACATACGACCGGTGTCTGGATGTCTTCCGTCTCCTGAAAGGACAAATAATTAATAAAAAAATACTGACATTTCATTCATTACAGTGAATGCATGCTGTTATAAATGATGCTTCAGGTAGTGTAGGACACAGTAGCATTTCTTATTAGACTGTGTGTAACGTACTGGATTAAATTATTTTACTTATATTGTCCACCAATCTAATAATAATAACTAAATAAAAACGTATCCTGATACAGATCAGCTGTAAGAGAAGCAAAGAACTCACCTTGTAACAAGACAGGCCACTAAGGCGACAATAGCCAGTAGAATACCAATGGTCACCCCGATAAACACCAGTCTGCTTCCTGAAGAGTCAGACGGGGTTGTTGCTGTAGTGGACAGAAGCAGGATGAGAACTTACTGTTGGTCAAACTATGTCAGACAGTAGTTCTTTATACAAGTGAATGGCTGCTGTGGACCTGCTTCATTTGATTGCAGTTCGCTCATTTAAAATTAAAACAATGTGATTTGTGTTTTAGGAAAAATATTTGAACTTAATATTGACTGGACAACTTCATGGGTATTTATGTTGCAATGATAGAGATCAGGATAAGTAGGTTGTCAAATCAAGTTGCTTGTAAAACACAATGTTTAGCCTCACAACCTTGAACTGTAGTGGGTGTAGTAGCTCTGGTGGCAGTGAGTCAGCCATTAACTGCACAACTGGTGGTTCAATCTCCTCCCATCCACATATCAAAATGTGTCAAAAAGACATTAAACCACAAATTGCTCACCATTTATACATGGGGGAGAAAATATATTCATTTTGCACAAATTTAAGTAATAATATAAAAATAATAATCTAAATCTTAGATTTTTGTGAATTCAACCCGTTGTTTTTTAATACCCTGGTGGCCGAACAGATAAATAATTTTGCTTAGCTAAGGGTAAGGTTGTTTCAGATTTATTTGTGAAAGAAAAGTCACTGTCACAGATCATTGTGTACAGTATTTATGAGTCACCCCTATCATGCCTAGCTTTTTTAATTAGTTAGTTAATATGTTTTGTACTAATATTTGCTAATTTACTCAAAACCCTGCAAACACTGAATATTTGGTGTTACTCTGGGTTTTCTGCAGGAACACGGTTGCCACTGAAAACTGCAAAACTCACTTCTGTGAATGACAAGCTCTTCATTAACCTACCTTTAGAGCTTCTGAGTGTTACAATGTTAGTCTGTGATCCATGTCTGTTGCGTGCCACACAGCAGTGCAGCCCATATTCCTCAGCGGTGATGTTGGCACTGCTGAATGTCGAGACTCTTCCTGTGGGTGTGGCCAGGGCTCGTCTGCCTGGATGAAAGGTTTGGTCTGATGTAGAGAAACACGCTTCTCCCTGGTACCAGGTGTATGTGAGGACAGGTGGGTTAGCATCGCTGCTGCAGGTCAGAGTCACAGGAAGACTGTCCTGTAGCTCTCCAGCAGGAGAGACTAAGATCAGTGTGTTTTGAGGAGAGTCTAAACAAGAACAAGATGAAAGGTCAGTTACCCCTGGCTTCAAGTCACATGAGATGTTGAAACATTGACTGCTTTTAACCCAGTTATCAAACCAAATTTTAACCCAGGTATCAAACCAAATTGTAACCAAGTTATTAAAACAAATTTTAACCCAGTTATTAAAACTAATTTTAACCCAGTTATCAAACCTTACGGGGGAAGTTTCTTAAGAATTTCTCAAGAACAGAGAATTTACTTGTGAAATGCTGTCAGCAGCACCTTACTTGTTATGTTAATGTTAAAGTCAAAGGCAAACTTTCTTAAATGTACTTCCTTCTTTACTTCTGCTTTTTTGGTTACATGTATGACAGAACAATTTGATGATGAGATGAATAAATGGATAAATAAAGCAATGACTTTGTAGGTGTCTGTTTATCCTCTCTTATATATTTCTGTATATTCACACACAGTATACAGGATCAAACTTTACTTACACTCTACATCAATGGGCAACATTGTAGAGTTCTGCACTTTATCTCCAGTCTGTATCTGACAGTAGTAGCTGCCAGAGTCATCAGACGTAACCTCACTGACGTCCCACACCTGTCCAGTGTGTCGTGGGCTGGTGCTCGTGCTCTTGAACCATCTGAAACGGGCCTGTGGACCGGCCGCAGGGCTGCAGCAGGCCAGACGTAATGCCTCGCCCTCAGTGACGTCACTGGAGCGACTTGCTGACACTGTGACTGCGCTGGATGCATCTGCAGGAAAAAGAGTTAAGACACAGGTGGTTATTGTACTTACTGTAATCCCTGGGTGTATGTTAGCAGCACATACTACTTGCTTGACTAACAATTGTATGGCACACTCTTTTAAAGATTATCTTATCATTTTGGATATTTTACCCTGTATCATTTCTTCAACTGTTACATGGTTTTAAAAACAGCTGTTTTGCAGTTGTTGTTTTGTTTATCTTACAGGTTGCCAGTACTCAAAGGGCTTTTGTGAATCCCGAATGATGACACAGCATGGCAACAAAGAGGAAAAACAAGAAAACAACAAGACTTCATCCAGACATTTCTCAATAATGTCTTTAGACTCGCCTTGTGGTTGGACACCAACACCTACACACACAAAATTAGATTTCTTGTCAACACGCTCTAATACCTTTAATGGCTCTAAATCGCCTTTTTAAAACTTGCCAGCAAAGACAAGTTACAGTTTGTCCTCACATGTTTGAGTTTGATTTAGCTCCAACCAGCAGTGGACATTATGGAACTGATTGTAATGTCAAGTTGAGTTTATAGTTGGTCTATATACAGACAGTGATCGGTTTCAGTTCTGCTTCTCACAAATAGCCCAATGTGTCAAACAGATTGTTGTTTAAAGGAAGTGGTGGATACTTAAAACATCAACGCTTGTAATTACAGTGAAGTTAACAAATATTCTAGCTTGTTCAACATATATTACTAAACACAGCATTCAGTACTGTTATTGCAGGCAGACAGGCATGGAGCAATAGACAGCCAGTAAGTGAGACACAAGGACGGACAAAAACAGTCACAACATAGAGGAAGGAAAAATAAACAAAGATTTTGTGGTTGTCCACTGTAGTTCAAACTGTCGCGTTCTTCTTCATATTGAATTTTAGTTTAATCACGTAACTGTTGTTGCCATTTCAAATTCCAGCTTCATGTTTCTACTTTCTTAATAATTCTACAAATGATAAACTACAGATTGATCACTATGTTGATGATGCTTTGCTAAAGAGGACAGTCCTTGTTATGATGATGGTGATGAGTATTAGTAGTAGTAGGCCTATTAGTTGTAAATGAAAAGTTCCCACCTGCTACCAGCAGCTGTATACCTCTCTGCTCTGGCATCTTCTGCGTAGGGTGGCTGGTGATGAGGTAAAACACGTATGCTCCACTGTCGGACTGTTTCACATCAGATATCCTCAGAGAACAGTTTTTTGTTCCTGGTTGACCCAGGTACTCCACCCTGTTCTGGTAGGATGGATCTGGGAAGATACCGTCACTGTGGAAGACATATCTGAGACGGACAGACACACAGACTTAGATACTTTGTTAAACCCTGTGCTGTGAGTTCTTTGCTAAAATGAATCGCAGGTCTGGTCTTGTGTGTGTGCGTGTCTCAAACAATACCTTGGTGTGATACAGCGGCTGTCTTCAAGACACCACATCTCAGACAAAACTCTGTACTGTTGTCCTCTGCCCTAATAGAAACAAATATACAGAGTTGCTAAAGATACAAAACAAAGAGCTTTTGAAGTACTGTGATATATGAGATGCTGTGTTTATGTTAACATGGCTCTAGGTCTGTAGTCTAAACCACTCCCAAAACTTAAATTGCAAGCTTAAAATAGTTTAACTCAGTTACCCTTAATCAACCCCCATGTAGCTGCTCGTTTCTGTTCATTGTGATTACGGATTTTAGCCCTGGCAGAGGAAGACACACTGCGGGATATACTGCAACTGCTAACAATGCCTTCTTTATTGAATTACCTGAGCAGAAAGCTGCCCCTCTTCCCTGGTTTCATTAGAACTTTGGGGGTAGTCATAGGAACAAGGGAGAACCACAGAGGAACCAATCACAGCACAGATAGGACTGGAGGGGAGATGAACTGACCAATCACCAGCAAGAATACCTGAAGAGCAGAGGACGTGTATTAAAATCTATATACAATGGTTCAAATATAACAACTGGCTATAACCACAAGTTACATTAAAAAGGTGGAAACTGTCTTCAAGAATGAATTGATTTTACAGATAAAGGTAGAATAACTCACAGTTGCAATACGCTGTAAGAAAAACTTTAATACGTTATGAATGAATGATAATAGATGTTTATCTCATGAAGTTACTGTATTAGTGTCTAACCTATTGTCAGTATTAAAAAACATTACCCAGAGAGCTACTGTTACAATTATCTACAGTGTATTTATTGTATTTACCAGATGTTTATTTTTTTAATACTTAAAATGTGTCTTCTCAAAGAGACTGTACTTTAATGCTTTCCCCAGGTAATGTTTGCCCTTCAGTGGGAGAAATGTTACTCCTTACCCCAGAATTTTCTCAAAATTTTTGTGGCAGCGGCTTAGTGAAGATGTAGCCTACATTTAGCCACTGAAATAATCCTTTAAGCGGTTGTGATCACCTCAGTGATTTCTATAACGTCACTCTAAGAATGAAGCTCAACACTTGAAATAAATTCTGTTCAGTCAGTGTGACGGATAGATGATGGCATGAGCTGATCTTCACAGTGTTAATGTGTATGTCAGCATGAAATCATGAATGCTGCCTGTACTTTCAGCTCTTACCTTTCAGAGAGAGTGTGAGCAGCAGCCAGCAGCTCCGTGCAGCTCCTCCACCCATCTTCATCCTTTCCTTATGTGGCTGTTTGCTTGCTTTGTTGTGGTCAGACCTCTCTCTCCTCTCCCGGGATCCTCGTCTAGTCTACCCTCTTCTGCTCTCTAGTTAAGTCAGTGTCTCCCACAACAAACACTGACAGATCAGATGGCCCAGCTTCCCCTTTTTATTTGTTTCTGCCAACAAGGAACTAAGGTGATGATTGTGTCAGCAAAGGGAACTACAATATGTCTAGGCCTGTATGTGATTTCTGACTCAGCTGTGCAGATAGGGAGATGAGACATCACAAGAACTGAGAGTAATATACCAAAACCACAGCAGACATCTTTCAATCAGTTTTATTATGACAGTCCCCGCCTGTAGGACAGTGTGTTCACCTGGAGCAGGTATACAGGGGTCAGACAGCCAGTACAAGAGCTCTCGTGCCCAGTGTGTCCACTCAGGGACGTGCTGTTGACGTCACTGGTGCCCCTCTTGTCTGCGCAGCTGAGCGCTCACAGGACGACCACACAGCCCGACGGACTGCGGATAAACTTACACTAACTTTGTTTCAATTAGTCCAGTCTTCCAAATGTTTGTCTCCTTTCTGTTAGGAGCCGGTGCCGGGGGTTTTGGCTGATAGAAAACGGTCGCTGAAAACTGTTTTTGGTCCTTCTTTCTTTGGGGTCAGTAACCTGTGAACACAGCAGAAAAAAAAAAAGAGAAAAAAAAGGATTTACTGAAAACTGGGATTTATCTGTGGTGGCGTTTGAACTGTATTGTGGCCTGCCTTCGAGGCTTTTTTTAATCTTTCAAAGCGGACTTAAAATATAAGACTATATTAATCTGTAAAGGAGGAGGCCAGGGCTCCACCTGCTGCAAGAAAGGACGGGTGAGTCACTTTGTGGAAGGCGACTTCATTTCATCCCTGCGGTTTTATGCTAACTCTGAAAACTAGTAGCTAGTAGCTTCATTTTGGTGTCATTTAAAACTTTATTATAAACTTTACTACTAAAAGTTAAAATAAAATAAGATAGACCA
Organism: Dicentrarchus labrax; assembly: GCF_905237075.1. Classification (NCBI taxonomy): domain Eukaryota; kingdom Metazoa; phylum Chordata; class Actinopteri; family Moronidae; genus Dicentrarchus; species Dicentrarchus labrax. The sequence goes on along the minus strand of NW_026136707.1, from coordinate 19,752,720 downwards.
CTTGGATAATTTTAATAATTTTAACAGAATGTGAACTTCTTTTTAATGCTCTTTGTTCTGTTTAACCATGTCTGCCCCCAGACCTCTGCTATACAGACCCTAACTCTCTAACACAATGCTAAAGTGATTCACATATCATAACACTTTTATATGCTTTTTAAACATTGTTCTAAATAGTTTTGTATAAGAGATGCATTTAAAATAACTCACTAAGCTGAAGGTACAGTCAGCCTACTCCCTATAATAATGCCTTTGTGCTCCCATATGAGTCCATGTTTGCAGTCATTACTGTAACTGGTTTAACCTTTGGTGATGAAGACAAAAGTCTAATATATTTAGTGGCATAAGAAGCTCGTACACATGGAAAATTAAGGTACACATATCAGGAAAAGCAACCCAGTTAGTACACAGAGTAATTTATTTTATAGAGTTCATGCATTTGTATCATTTGTTTTGTCATTGTCAGTTTTACATCTTAGAAATAATCAGTTACATAATGAGATGATTTTAGCTGACTTGGCTGTTAGGAGGGGAGGGGTGAGTCTTGAGTGTATATGTGCTGTATATATATGTGTGTGTGTGTGTGTGAGAGTGAATTAACTCAACACAAAGACTGAAACATGTGATGTAACATACCTGTACTTATATAAATAAAAAAAATATAAGCAATATTGTTAGTTATTAATTCAATTCAATTCCATTCAAATTTATTTGTATAGCACCAAATCATATCAGAAGTTATCCCAGGACACTTTCCAAATAGAGCAGGTCTAGACCATACTTGTGGCAAACTAGTTAGTCCTGTCACCTTATATGTTAGATGTTTTTTAAACTTAAAGGCAGAATGAGTAGGATTTCAGGTTGTAAACACAACAACAAAGTGGGCTCCTCCTCCCCGGCTCAACGTGCCCTGTGTCCGCCATCTTTGTAGCTCCATCTTGGATGCATGCTTGAAATTTGGCTGGGGGCTACATACTCGCTGCCAAAAGGTTGACGCCCAGAAATGTCCAGAACACAGCATAATAAGAAAATAAAGGCAGAGGGCAGGGTTTCTGCTGATACAGACACCACCACTCACATCTAGTGGGTCATAAGTGATGATTGATTATTTTTGTATTTTTTTTAGGAAAATCCTACTCATTCTGCATTAAATCTCAAATATGTCTCTCTGTCAAACTCTCTTTGACAAATGTTGCCAAAAATATGGTGTTTGTTTTCACTGTTATATTACCAGGCAAAGGTGACTGCCAAGGGCTTAGACCACCTGCCCTGAGGAGTCAAGGAGAGAAGGAAGGAAGAAAGGAAGGAAAGGAGAAAGAACATTGTCTGTTGTTGACCTCTGCTTCCTACTGTATACAGATGTATGCTGAGAAAGTTGAGGGGAAGATGGGTGAGTGCACATATTGCATACACTGTTGTTCTTATTCTCCCCACCCCTCCCTCCGCCCACACACACACACACACACACACACACAGATTAAAATGCTGTGCTGGACAGGCTGTAGTTCATGTTGCCTGTTTTCTGTATTTGGGAGCAGACATCAGTCCACTTGACAGTTAACCATTAACTGTTTGTTCAAAGCTGGCTGGCTGTCTCTCTTATGTTCACTGGATTTATTTTTGAGGTTTGGCTCTCAACTTGGTAAACACATACCTAGATTGGTAGTAATATTTTTCATCCAGTAAGATTAAGTCCTATCTCAAATAGAAATGTAATAGTGATGTTGATTACTGGGGTCAGAAATAACCACCGCCCTCTACACCAGATTACACTTTACAGCACTTTATATTTATGCAATAACATCACACTCTCCTGGTGGTCATAAACAAACAGACTCATTATAACTATGGCACTGTCAATATAAAGCTCTCCTACCTTATTCCAGCAGACACTCTCTCATCAACATTAGTGAAGCCCACATTTAAAGGGAAACTGGAGAATCCACATCTGTCCTCCTGTCACTGTAGCTGTAAGGCAGTGTCAAGGTTTTATGGCTCTTAATGAGTTCACTGCAGTATAAGTATATAATTGTGTTATGGGAGTAAAGATAAGATAGCATTCCTGTCAGTGTGTACTGAAAGACCCTGTGTTTCCGATGTGGCTGTGTTGACCTTACATTTTCCTGTGGTATCTTGAAAGCCTGCAGCTACCGTTTGGACTGAAAACTTCTTACAACAATTAAAATCTTCAAACTTTATAGAGACAATAAATTTACCCTTTCTTTTACCCCACGACCCCTTCTAGACAACTTACCTTCCACTGCAGGGACAAAGCAAGTGCCAGTAAAAAGAAGCCAATAGTCTCCCAGTATGTGACGTCTTTAGTTTAAAACTGACATCATCTTCGCATCTTCCGCTGCTCTCTTCAACAGGTCTTCTTGGTCATTGTGCTCTTACCTTCTGTATGAACATGGTCCGCTTACTTTTGTACTTTCTGTTGCCTGACTGAAGGGAGTCCACCCAGATGCAATGAATCAGGCTGTGTCTTTGGTGTAATTACAAGAGAAACACAGTCTAGCCTAGGAGTGGCACATGTGGTGTGGTTTTTTTGAGTACGGCTGTGCTTAGATTAGGTGGGACGTCATCTATTATCAGTAACAAGCAGTGTTTACCTTAAACGTGACATGCTTATATACAATACGTGTGTGGACAAGCAGAGAAACACAGTTCACACGCGACCATTTCTGTCACACGGGGCAGGGTATCTTTCATATTGGGCTGATTGTGTTTATTATTACGTTTCCACCATGACAACCACTACAAGTATGAGTCATAGCTTCTGCTGGGTCTTCATCTGTGTGCCTGTGAGGTCTCCTCCTGCTTCTGGACTGTTGTCTTTGCCTCATCCCACTCCTACCACACCTAGGTTCACTTCAGTCTACTGAGGAAGGATATATTATTCGAAAGCCCTTAAACCTCTTTTCCTATTTAATTTGGAATGGATGTATGTTGAATTAAGCTCAGTCTTGTTTTCGATGGCACCAGATATATACCAGTGTGATCTTCCTGTTTTGAAAGTAGTTTTGTTTCCCATAGTCCATATGTAAGTGCCTCTAATGCCACTAAGAGAACAAAGGATAATACTGTAGATGCTGACTATGCAGTCAGCTAGTAAGCTAGTACATGAACCTTGAGCTGGGATTATTTTGTCAAACTACTATTTTAAAGGTCAAGAATGGACTTTAATACTTAACTTTAAGCCAAGAGAGACAAGAAGTCATAAAAGTGATACTGAAGATATAAGAGCTAATGAGCTTACATGTCAGATCCAAGCTCCATGACAACAGAGCAAACTTTATCTGGTGATGAAGACTGTGTGAGACAGTTGGACGCCCTGGAAGAAAATAGTAAAATTATCTTTGACTCGGGATTGTTCTTTCAAATCAACCTATAACACTCTCAGAAAGAAGAGTTCCAGACCTTGTATGACTTCTCAGAAAACATTTTCTGTTCATAATTCTTTGGCAAGGTTAAGTTACAGTATATCGATAACACTTTAAGAAAGATTAGTAGATATTATCCTGTTTGGAAAGATCCTTCAGACAATTTGCTACAAGTCTTTAATTTCAAATGAACTATCATTTAGTAGAAAACGACAAAAAGAAACCTTTTCCTGAATACAGAATGTGTTGTCTGTGCATTTCCGAGAGTTTTGGGAGGGCGTGGACAGCCCCTTGTCCAATGTGGTACACATCTGTTGCCCTTTACTCAACCGTGAGGTATTACAGTGGGAGGGCGTAATGTGTGCAAATTTAAGGGTATCCCTCCTGACTACCCTGAGAATGAGTAATGACACAGTGAAGCTTTTCCATCATGCTGCTTCGGTGTCTGGTCATGTGACTCATGGATGAGGATAGAAATAACCCAAAATAAAATGTATGTTATGTTCAGTAAATGATGATTCATTCTTACCTCTCATGTCAGCCTTTACCACAGTGGCAACGATCTATAAAGTCAGAATGTAGCTGGATAGTTAATAATATTCCTTATGTACAACAACAGTGATACATCAAGACACTTTTATTTGTTGAGTGCTACTTTTTGTTAAACATCAATTAATCTTAAGTGAGTTTGTAGTTTACAAACTCAGACAACAGTATTGTGACAGTGTCCTAGAGAAACTTTTGTTTTTTATATAATTAAATATACTTTAAACTTCAAATTTCACAACTCAGCCTTGCTGAGGAGAACTCTGAATCTTTGAACAGAACGCAAAACGTTACGCAGTGTTTGCATTATTGTAATACAAGATATACAACATCTGAACTGCATTCACAATTGTCCAACCTTCACTATTGCAGTGTACTAGTCAGCACATAATACCACAGTGATTTCAGAAGAGCCCTTCCTCACAACACACACATGCAGAGAGACACACACACATGCAGAGACACACACACACACACAGGAGAAGGTGGTCTCAGGTAGAAGTGGACACAATAGAGTGCTTGTTCTGTCTTGCAGTGTGTTTGGGAGAAGAGAGCAGCGAAAAAAGAAGAAGAAAGGAGTTGGAAACTAGGGGGGTGGGCAGAACCAGTTTTGGTGCTGGAGTTGAGGTGTGTGGAACAAATTTTGGGGTATTTCCTGGAAACTACAATCTGAATGAATGAACGCGAGCCTGGAATGTCCCTCTGATAAATTATGTCCTGTGGCATCAATCGGATACTCCTTCTTGTTTCACACTTAAACCTTTTTCATCACCAATTTTACAACTCAAGGAACAATAACACCATTATCATGCTGACTGGAGGGTTGGAGGGGAAGCCTGAGGAAGGGAGGGAGAAGAGAGGCACAAAGAGGGGAAGACAGGAAGGAAAGAGATGGGTACGGAGGGAGCCAAGGAAAGGTAGGGAGGGAAGTGCAGTCAAGGTGCAGGTAGAGTGGGTCAGGGAGAGGCTGTAGTGTAGAGGGAGGGAGCAGTTGTGAGGAGATAGCTGAGAAGGAGGTCACTGGATTAGCAGGTCTACACAGCTATCACCTTTCATGACAACAACGTAGAAATCCGGCAGCTGTGGGACCAAGTTGTTCAGAACAATACTGGTTCCTTGTCATTCCTTGAGTTGTTTTACTTACATCAAGACACAAGACTCAAGTTGACACATAAGTTTAGGAAAATGACTTTAAGTTGGTAACTGTGCAGGAACGGTTCTGGTTCTGCAGCCCGTTAATGTCCAAAGAAAACATTTAAAACTTTACTAACTGATAATGGGTCCTATCCTCAAGAAGCACAAACCACTTTCCCTGTAAACATTTACATTTGGTAAATCTATTGTTAATTATCAAAACATTGTAATGGAATTGTTTTTAATTGTGATAACTTTGTGAGAGAGCTAGAGATGTGAAAGAGTAGGGAACATGTCGGAGTGAGACAGTAGTAGGAAGGAAACATGGCATGTAGAATGTTTTCTCTGATTCGATAGGAAACTCATATGGTACTTACAGCATCTGCAGTTGTTTCCTGGCACACTGATGGAAAGTATTACTATTAGAGTCTTGGCTGTCTCATGCAATATCTATGTAATAACTTAACACACAGGCTTTCAATATCCAATGTTAATACACTTGATTTAGGGTTACATCAGCCCTTTCAGCATGGACACCTTGTTTATTCCTTCATCTCTCACTATTGGTAATGAGTAATAAAATAATTTTCATATTTAATAGAAATGACAGATACTTGAGTCTACTTTAAAAGTCACTCCTATACCTTATTCTCACCACAGAAAGTGTCCCAAGTTCAGTTTGTCACTCAAGCAGTCTTTTTTACAGCCGACATTTTGACATGTTGTGGCTGAAAACACACGGGTGTAATTCACAATATAATGATTGCTGCATTAGGGCTCTATCATTGTGCATCGTGATCATTGCCATGACTTTAATGTAGTCAGAAACACCTGCTTCTCTGGCCAAGTCAAATGGGTGTTTTGTTGACCATTGATAGAAGGAAGAAAAATTTACATTTTAAAGGCTCTAAACAGGTGTAAATACTACAATTTATTCTGTATTCTGGTTCACTCTTACACTGCCCTAGGTCACTGGGACACTTGGGGAAACAGACTTGTCATAGTAGGAACAGCACATGTGGAACTAAAAAAGATAAATTATGGCTCTGTACCATCACAAGTGTCCTAGTAAGCCATGACAGTGACGACCAGGATCCTGGACCTGGCACAGCTGAATGGATTTATTATTGTTAATAATTACACCTGCGTTTTTTCATTCTATTGTATGTCTATAATGAAACGTGTATTAACCTTAAGCCGTGGGTCAAGCTGACAACTTATCCTCAGAGCAGAGGATAACATGGGCAGGAGCACACACATACTGTATGTGCACGCGGTACAGACATGGCACCATATCCTAGCTTAAGAGTTTGTTCTTGCTTTGTGGAGAAATGCTAGACTTTAGACTATTGATCTAATCAGTGTCATTTGTACTTTTTAGTCTTTGCCAGGAAATGTGCTGTATGCCCGTTCACATAGGGACAGTGAGCTGAAACTGGTTATTGTGCTGATGTTTATTGTAGGGTAGGGTGTAGTCCAAAAAAAGAGCCCAAATTAAATACTAGGAGTCTGAACTATTGCCATGTATCATTTTCTTAGGTATTGGCATATATATATATATTTACATATATATATATATACACACACATATACACACAACGCAGTTAACTTTAGTTCACTGTGTGTGTTATATTTACTCTTTTGTCTTCAGCCACCTGTGTGTAGTGGGAATATTGTAATATGTAACTACGTAATGTTAAAGGCTTGAGTTATGCATTCATGTGTGTGTCTCTCTGTGTACATATATATCTCACTGTCAGTCATGTATGTGTGTGTGTGTGTGTGTCTGCAGGGAGCAGGGGAATCTCTCTGACCTGTGTGTTGACCCCCTGCCGTGTGATTGGAGTGTGTGTGATGCTGATGACCTTGGGAGCCATTGGAGCAGCCGTCTGGGCCGTAGGTCAGACCACATGCTTTCACACATTGAAACACACATTCTTGTCAAACATATGATGAGTGTAATCTGTTTTTGATTTCACGTTTATATTTAATAGTTCTCATTATCAAAGATATTTCATTATATGGTATCATACATTGCATTGACTTAACAAATGCCTGCTGTTTTTTATTACCTTTCTATAGTTACGTATTGCACAATGGAGGAAGACACAGGACTGTATGATGGTGAGTAAGAGAGGACAGGTGATGCTTTCAAATTCATAGATTTCTAATAATTAGTCTTATACGAGATGTCACAGTACAGTAAGGACGAATTACATATGTTTTTGACTGCCAAGGAGGATATTGTATATTTTTGTTTCTGTGTTAGCTGCAACCAAAAAAAACATTTGATGCTATTGTACCCAGCTAAAAGTAACCCCATTATCATTCCCTGCAGTCCAGGTAAATTCTGCTGACCAACATCTCAGAGTCTTTGACTCCGCCCAGAGGAGGTGGCGTCAGGTGTGTTCCTCCTCAGCCAATGAGCTGCTAGCTAGCATCAGCTGTGAGGAAGTGGGGTTTGTCAGGTGAGATATTTTTACAATTACATGGTTTCCTTGCTGCATGGTATGATAAAGGACTAAAGTGTATGCGCTTTTGTTGTAGTGTGGTGAATTACTCAGTCACATCAGTGCCAGAGGCCAGTGGAGATGGCGGGGAGTTTTTCTGTGTCAGACAGGAAGAGCTCAGCTTCGGCAAGAAAATCAAAGACTCATTGTTCCCATGGTAACAAACACCTGTCTCATAGCAGTCTAACCTTCTACTACACTGTCCTCTCTGTTGCTCATCCTGCCTTTTCTTTCACCTGTCTACTCGGTTAACATAGAGAAAGCTGAACAGTAACTTAGTTTGGATGTTTTCTTTTTTTCTGTCAGGCTGTTACTAACTCTGTTTGTCTTTGTTGCAGTGACTGTGAGAGCAGGGAGGTTCTCACACTGTTGTGCCAAGGTGAGATCTGCACTCATTCTGTGTGACACACTGGCACACTTTATACTCTGATATCTTACACCCACCTCTCATCTTTTTCCACATGCTCCCATCCACCATCTTACTCTGTCGTAGGGCTGCAACTAACAATGAACAATTATTCAATTATTAAATAATCTGTTTAATTATTTTGTTGATTAATTTGTTGTTGAGTCCATAAAATGTCATAAAATGGTGAAAAATGTTGAAAGCCCTCAAATTTGTTCACAACACAAAGATATTCAGTTTACTGTCACAGAGGACTAAAGAAACCAGAAAATATTCACAGAAACTAAACATTTTCGAAATATTTTCTGAAAAAATGACTCAAAATGATTAATCAATTGTCAAAATAGCTGGTGAGTAATTTAATAGTATTTAATAATTGTGATAATTGTTGCAGCTCTGCTCTGATGTTTTGTTCCTCTTTACAGTATGTCTGTTATTATTTATTTCATTCTTTATGCTAATCTCACCTTCACTTACTCTCATTCTTCAGTCTTTGCTCTGGTTCTCCTGTCTACATATGTTTAAGTCTTTCACCTACAGTTTACCCAGACAGTAAACTTATTTTTGTCTCCCTCTTTGTCACTCTCTCTACTCGGCAGACTGTGGCAGGCGTAGTTTTGCAGCAGACCGTATAGTTGGTGGTGTGGATGCCCGGCAGGGCAGTTGGCCTTGGCAGGTCAGCTTACAGTATGATGGAGTTCATCAGTGTGGAGGATCCATCATCTCAAACCGATGGATTGTCTCAGCAGCTCACTGCTTCCCTGAGTAAGTAAACGAGCCTGAATTCATACAGAAATTACTGTATATTGTCAGTACTGGTAAAACTCACGTGAGACATCATCGCTTCTTCTTCTTTCACTTTTTCCCTGTAGGCGGTATCGCTTTGTTAATCGCTGGCGTGTGCTGCTGGGCTCCATCTATAATAAACCAGTCAACGCCAATGTGGCAGAGGTGAAGACCATCGTTTACCACAGCAGCTACCTGCCCTTTGTAGATGCTAACATTGATGACAACAGCAGGGACATCGCTGTTCTGGCCCTCACCCAGCCCATCGTTTTCAATGGTAGGACACACAAGAGCGCACACATTCATCTTCACACACTCCCCTACACACTCTAGTATTTGATTGCATGGTGACAGTGATTAGAGATGAGGAAGAATGGCAAAGAAACAGAGAGAGTCAAAGAGACACAGAGTCAGTCATTGTGGTAAATTTGCCTGCTTTAGGTTTCCTGTTTCCCAAATTTGAGTCAGCAGGACAAAAGTTCTTTTATTCAACATAATAATATCGGCATTGAACAGGATATAACTACCAATTCCTCTTGTGTCTGATGCTCTCGTTCTGTCCTGGTATCAATGACTCCTTTAGTAAAATATCCACACTTTCATAATGAGTAAGAGTCATCTGTCTTTGTGTATCTGTGATACTGCAATCTGTTGAGGCATGCAAAAGGATGATTGGAGGTTGTGGTTTATGCTGGTATTATAGGTTAGGAGAGAGACAGAGGTTAGCATTGTGTTAACAGTGTATGTCACTAAAAAATAACTAAATATAACTAAATCAGCATATTTAGTGGGTTGTAAGCAAATATTTTGAGGAAATTACAAATATCTAAATGCAAATACTTTATTAACATTATTTGACCTGCAGAAATATGGATGTAGAGGGACAAGGCAGTGGCTAAAGTTTCTGAAATGTAAATAAAACCTGATTTACAGTCACACGTAGTGATGAATTGTTGACTCACTGATGTTTATTAACAGCATGTCATATTATGCAGTAAAATAAACTTGTAGTAGCAATGTTTCAGGAGGTCATGTCTGACATCTAGTGTTTGACATTCATAATTACAACCACTGCATATAACATACGGAAAGGACAGGTTTAGGTTAAATGGCTCTCTGTAAAGTGTCCTTCATGGATGATACGTTACCTGTATTGTGCCACTCACTTGTTTCATATATATTGTGTTCATTAATTCACCCTTAGACAGCGTAGCCCAATGAGAATAGTTTTATCCTGTATACTGTTAACAATTAAATCAAAGCTATAGCATATTATAATCAGGAGTGAGAACAAGACAGGAGCTAAATAAAAAATTGGACTAAAGCTTAATTTCATTATTACTGTATACAGGTCTGTCTTGCTCCAGGCATTAATATACAATGTTTGGATATGAAAGGCTGAAACTCATTTATCTTCATTGTTACTTATTATTATTGCAGCATGCAAATGTGGCTTCTTCTGCATTTTAGTACGAGTAAACCTTTGATGACACTGTGTATGTGTGTGTTTCATGGTGAAATATTATTATGTAAATGTGTTTACTTATGTCTTGATGTGGTTGTGTGTAGAATACATCCAGCCTATTTGCCTGCCAGCATACGGTCAAAGACTGATAGACGGGCAGATGGGAACAGTAACAGGCTGGGGAAATGTAGGATACTATGGTGAGTCTATGTATCATTACAGCTGTAACGTAATACAATGCATAAAATTACGTGTTGGATGACATTATTTGCATTGCAGCCCATCCTCTTTTCTCATTTCTGTAGCTATTTTTTGTAAACCTATCAATGTGCTAATATAACAAACACCAGTGTACACTTTGATCTACATACATACATACATGTCTGTTGCAATATTTAAAAGGACAGAAAGGACAATTGATACATCTCGGAAACATAAATGCTCCTTTTTAGCTAAACCCCCTCCGCAATATTGTTGTTTTTAACAGTTTTTAATATTTCTCACTTACAGGTCGTCTAGCAGATGTTCTCCAGGAAGCGAACGTCCCCATCATCAGCGACACTGTCTGTAACGCTCCTGATTACTATGACAATCAAATCACCACCAGTATGTTCTGTGCTGGTTATGAGAAAGGAGGCACGGATGCCTGCCAGGTCAGGGTGTGTCTGTGTCGATGCGTTCTGGTGCATAAATGCTGGTGTGTTTATGTGTGTGGGTTTCTAATTATGGAACTCTGAGATGTCCTCTTGTGTCTCTGTGTGTACTTTGCTTTTCTGCTTGTAATCTGAATGTGCCCAGTGCATATACTTGGTTTCTTTGATGTGTTATTACATTCATATTTGTTTGAAGTTGTGTTTATGCTTGCTTAAAATGAGTGGTTATAATGTGCGTATGCTTTAATCCTCTGTGGCTTCAGGGAGACAGTGGTGGTCCTTTTGTGGCATATGATTGCCTGTCCAAGACCAGTCGGTATCGTCTGCTGGGGGTTGTGAGCTGGGGAACAGGCTGTGCCATGCCCAAGAAACCTGGAGTCTACACCAGAGTGTCCCGATTTCTGCCCTGGATATCTACGGCCATGAGGGTGAGAAACTGAACAATTTTTTTTTATGGTAATGTAATGAAATAGTTGTAATACTATAATACAGATAGCAATGCCTCTGCCACCAAATTAATTGACTGGGAATAACTACATAAACAGAACAATAACTCATCTATAAACCACTCACAACCAATATATGGACATTGCCCACACTTCCACATACAGGTACAAGGAGTCTGTATTCATATTCAGGCTGTGAGGAGTTTTTCCTTTGGAAAGTCAAAACATGTGACACTGCAAAATATTCATAGATAGCATGGAAAAAAAGAATGAATAGTAGAGGACATGCTAGTTTTTCCTTACCCCCACACACAAGGAAACAAAAAAAATTGTTGCATACAATGTTACATACATTAATTTGAGGTAAAGTTTTAGTCATCTATATCTATAATCTGTTCTTGTGACATTAAAGATGTGTTTAACAATTGCTCTCATCTCTCTCCTACAGAACTATCACAACTCACCGGGGGTTCATAAAATGGCCCGGACATGAGATTCCTGCTCCCATTTTTTTACTCTTGGATGACAATATTGAAAGACCCTGTAGATGTCAGCGGGGCCTGTTTGATGGGGATGAAAGGCTGTGGTGTCCCAGATTCCCCGTCTTACCTAAAACTTTTTTAGTGAGGATTTAACCACTTCCTGAACCTTCCCACATTGTTAAATCTCTACCAATATCACACTTGCTAATAGATAACCTTTATCTGTGCAGCGATACACAGACAGAGGTCTTTAAAGGTCGGGTACGCGATTCCGGAGAAAGTTTGTTGAAAGATTATAAAACGTCATCACATGAACGACTTGCAAGCACACAGCATCCAAAACACAACGGAACTGGCCAAAGTTAGTTGTTTAAATTGTTTTTATAAAACTACAGTGAGGAGAACATTGTAGGTTTGTAGCTAAGCCAACAATGAAGGTAATGTTGGCAAGCCTGTTTTTAGGTCTGTTTTTAGGTGGCTATAAAACCCTTAAAACATACAGACAAATACCATGATATAGAGCAAACAAATAATGTAGCTATGTTGTGGGTTAGCAAACTGTAGCTAACGTTGCTGCTGTGCAGCTAACACCCAGAGAGGGCACACCAGCTCCAGACAGCAATACTGACACCTCTCCTGCTACCATAGCTAACATCACATCAAAAGCATGTCTTGGCAAACCAGAAAGTTAGCTGAATGTCCGTGGGCAAGTAATTTAACGTTATCTGACACACAAATCCTAGCTGGAATGGCCAGAATAACAAGATAGTGTTGTGCCAGCACACAGCAGAAAGCTAGTGGAGCGTGAGGAGATATCCGCTAAATGAATAAAAAGAATTGGATTTGAATCGCATCGTCTAGAATCGCTTACCCCACCTTTACAGGACCAGTGTGTAGGATTTAGTGGCATCTAGAGGTCAAGTTGCAGATTGCGTTTTAATACAGCTCAGTTTGTAGGAGAAACTACGGTGGCCATGAAACTTGTGAAAAACATGTAGGCCCCATTTAGAGCCAGTGTTTGGTGTGTCCGTTCTGGGCTACCCATGGCGGTTCGTGGGTCCGTAGAGGAGGACCCTTATTTTCAGGTAACTATACACTAATTAAAACATACTTATGAATATTCAGTTTCTGCCAATAGATCCTCCTAAATGTTACACACCAGACCTTTAAGACCTTCACATTAATGTTGACTAACTTTGTTATTATGAAGTTAAATATTGATAAAAGGGTAAAAGTGAAGAATACTAGAATCACTTTACTGGATTTATGAAGCCAGTTTTGTAAAATACAATGATTTTGTTTTTCTGAGCTGACTTTTTTCTCCTCTTGTATTTTTTGTTTAGCTACATACAACTGCCATGCCACCAAAAATCAATATTCTGTAGAAATAACCACTATAACTTATGAGCTAAAGAGCAGTACATTGAATTAAGACTTGTGAATGCTCAGGTTTATCTTAATAATTCTAGATGTAATTGCAAGGATGCCGGTGTACACAGTAAGCCACAGTGCGTGCATTTACATTGTGCAACACTAAGAAACACACACAGACAATTAGAATCTAACATGTTGGTAATTTTGAAGAATTACAGCACACATCCAACTTTTCACATCACAAGCATCTCATATATAATTGAACTCTTACTTGTGTGATATGTTTCATATCTTTTTATATGCAGTAGCCTGACTTTTGTATGAAGAATAATTATTCATACAAGTTCTGTCTTTATTCCCACATGAATGGATGAGTATTTTGTTGTTATCTTGTAAATATTAGTCACTGTCTTGTTTATGTAGATGTTATGTTACAGATCTTAAAGCCAGGAGTGCAATAACAACCTAAATCATGTTCTCAGAAGATATTTTACTTTTACTGCCGCACATATTAATTACCAGACTTCGAATGCTAATGATGTCTCATTTCATTAACTGGCATGAGTATGCATTAGTATATACTAAAATTCCAGCTCTTACAGTCGTCTTTAACATAAACCACAAATAATCATTTCAACAGTAAGTTTACGGCTGTTACTTATATTCAGATTAAAGCGGCATCAGGACGAAGGTCGAAGGTCACTATACTGAAATATATTTGTTTTACAAGACAATGTATTTACACCTTCAGAGAAATGTTTATTACATAAGGACAAATGGGAAAAATGAAATGTTTCAAACTAATCTGCATCTCAAGCAAATAACCAACATGACAGAGGATGAGGTATAGTGTATAGGCACAAAAATGACTGCACCCTCACTAGAATCACAAAACAATATTCACAAAATAAAAAACATAACACAGAACTCTATCACTGTAGATATGAACTGAATCTGAACCCGCTCCTGGCTGACATAAAGGAATGGATGTGAACACAACTAACTTTCTGCAAAATACATTTGAACCCTGTCTGGCACTGATTTTTATCTCTTGAATAAACCGAATGTAATATGCATTCTCATACTACTCACCCCTTTGAAATAAAATTCATGTATGTACATTTATGGTGATTATGATGTGTACAAGAGAAATACATTTTGTAAAATGTAAACTGTTTCATTGAGTATTGTATTGAAATAAATCCTTAATTAAAAACAACTTGTCTTCAGTCATTGTGTTATAATATCACTCTTTTAAATGTATATACATGTATAAATATTGAATATTAACAGTACAGATGGCTGTAAAATATATTTATATTGTAGTATACAGTACACAGTTTTGGATTTTTGCTCCCAAAAATCCCTTATAAAAGTAAAATAAAAAATATTTAAAAGCCCAACAAGGAACTTTGATGATTCTAGTGGCCCCTGTCGACAAAAGAGCAGCAAAAGTGTTTCTATTTCCTTGTTTCATTGATTTCAATGGGAATCCATCTGAATCTGACCAGGTGGCAGACATTAAAAATATCTAGAAATCTTCTCACTGATTGTCTTGTTTGTTTATGTCAAATTATATTATTTTGAGACTGTTTCATAACCAGTTAAAAACTCCTTGTAGTTTGTTTAGGGTAAAATGAAATACCTACATCCCTGTTTAGTCATTATTACTTTATTACTGTACAAACTAAACAAAACACAGTAGTATAAATGAATATAATAAATACAACAAAAAATACATTTTAATACATCTTAATAAAACTTTACAAAACTTCAGAGGAAGATTTGTGACATTCAGCATACTTTAGTTTTCTTTTATGACGATGAAACTGCACTTAAAGGAGTGAGAGGTTTCAGTCAGACTCAGCTGGATTTAGCCAGTGTAACGTAGATCACAGAGTCGTCACTCTCTCCTGCTTCGGACCTGAGGAAGAAAGTAATGGTTTCTGTGAAATTTAATCAAATAATCAAATAGTCAGATGACTATTTAAGACTGTACAGTTACAGTGACTAAAGATCACATGCACTTTACTTTGACCGACAGTGAGTAATAAAGTGCAGTGACACCACACTGCTATGAACGGGTCCAAAGTGAACCTACCAGAGGTCCTGTGGGGCACTGCTGTTGTCTATGTGACGAGGATGTCTGGGGTTTCTGGGTTTGATGGTCACTGTTGAGTAGGTAACCTCATCTTCATAAGACATGAGGTCCTGAGGGGAGAGGAGGAGTCTGTGTATTCAAAATCTGCAAACATTTCATTGTTGTGAGTGGAAATGTTATGTTCAACATTCGTGTGTGCCGCCATATTTACATCATGTTCACCGCTTGAGCTCCTCTGTGAATGAGGAGTGATGCTAGTAACAGGTAGAGGAGTGGAGGGAAACATGTGGAAGTTGGCATAAATGCTGTTGGATTGATCTTCAGTGGCTGAAGAGCTCGAGCCTCTTTCACTGAGATCAAACACAGTCTGCTGGGGGCAAAAAAAAAGAAAAGTTAAATTAGGTTTTCTGATTTACAGTTTATTTCCTTAGGTCCCTATTGGGAACATGTTAGCATGTGCTTTCACTCCACTAAAGTTTCTGTTTTAATATTGAAAAATAATGAGTTTAGGGTAGAAAGAATAATTGTTTCAGTATTTGTCGTAACTATCTGTTGGGACTCTTGCTCAAGCACAGACTGAAAATGCTATTTATATAGTTTATAGTCCAATTTAAAGGTCTACACATTTAAAAAAATAAAAATGAATAAAATAAAAATAAAAAAGTGCTTTAACAACAGTTACTTAATGAGGAAAATTAATTGTAATCACTTTTTTCTCCTTATGGGTCGTCTGTTTTCTCCTACCAAGACAACAACAATTAATAAATCTTGCTCAATCTTTGACGTCACATTTTAGAGAAGTTGTTCTGTAGTAATGGAAAACAGAGCAACTTGGCACTTCTATAATTTGCTGCTCAGTACACACTGACCATCACTTTTTTCCACTGGGTTAGATGTGAACTATAGAAAACGATTAGAATAAGGAAATAACTCAGAATATATGGAATTCTGTACATCATAATATTCATCTTTTGAATAGATGCTAATGACACCAACGTTAAAAGTGTCTATACTTATATATACATGTATAGACATGAGGATCCAAGTGTCCACAGAATGGAAATTAACTGACATCGCATGCTGCATGACAGCATTGGATCAAACCCACTTAAAAAGTAAAAAAAAGGAAATGCAATTCAAAGATGCATGTAACAGTAAAAATGACACCATGAGTCATTCAGTCACACTCACTCCATCTTTCAGTGACTCACCAGAACAAAAGAAGAGCTAACACAAGTGTTACCAGAAGAGAGACTGCAACTCCAGCTATTAGTGGGAGGGACGAGCTGCCTGTGGACAAACACACTGCGGTTAGGTTACTGCAAATTAAGAAATTTAAATACAATACGCTTTAAATACACAATGATGAAGAAATATTAAATTTTCTACATGAACAAGTCACTTAACCTTTATCTGTTGAATTCAATGGAACTTTAACTTTAAACAGTGATGACAGTGAAGAGACACAAACCATGCTCATCTTCCTTCATGGCCAGCAGAACCTCAGTTGAGTTGTCCACGCCCAGTAGGTTCCTGGCCTGGCAGAGATAGAGTCCAGTGTGGGACGCCTCCACAGAGGGAATAGACATCACCTGTCCTGAGCCCACCTGGACCATGGAGCTGGAAGAAGCTGTCCTCTTGTACCAGGTGTAGTTGTCTGCTGCAGGGTTAGCAGTACTGTTGCAGATCAGGTTTACACTGCTGCCTCCAACAATGTGTGGAGGGTTCATTGAAACGGAAATGTTCACTGGACCATCTGATAAAAAGCAACAAACACTGCACATGTCAACAATTTTATTCCAAAATAAGACAGAAATCACAATATTGTAATATAAACTATATATATATAAAATAATGTAGTAGAGCGGAGATTCCCAACCTGGGGTCCCTTGTGGGATAAATCTGAGTGGTCACATGACGATTAAAGGAACTAAAAAGATAATTTAATGACTAAAAGATAAAAAATATACATTTCTTTTATACACCAATTTCATTTTATTTTATAGACTGAAAATGTCTATTTATGTTTGTTCTAATCAGTATGAACATCTTAGCAGCACTTCTTTCCTTTAACATCTTGTCCTGTCAGAACCTTTTTTTTCTTGTGGAAATTTTGGACAACCTCTTGAACGCAGCATGAAAACTTACTAACTCCTGTGTTTCAGTAATGTGCGACACGGTTTCTGTAAGAAATCAAAACACAGACATTTGAAGGGTCTTCTCAGTGTCACATGTCAGCATACTTACACTGGACATCTAGGTGAACCTCAGTTGAGTTAACGAAGTCGCCGATATTATTCCAGGCCTGACAGTGGTACAGTCCGTTGTGGCCGGGCTGGACGTCAGAGATGGTGTGATTCAGTCCTGAACTGATAAACTGCCTGTCTTTATACAGCCTGTATCCACTCTGTGTCACAGGTGGGTTGGCATCACTGCTGCAGGTGAGAGTCACTAGACTTCCTTTGACAACGTCTCCAGATGGACTCATTGACAGTGTGACTTTTTTGGGAGCATCTGAATGAGAGAAGAAGAGTTCAGCTTCACAGTCAGTCAGTGAACAAGTATTTTATTAAATTGTGCCTTAATTTTCACTTTTTTCAGTTGTTTTATTGGCCCACAAGGGTAATTATTTTATGCAGGAAGCCTAAAAAACTAAATGAAAAAAGATTTTTCTATGTCTAAATATAACAAGCATTTCACTCCAGTTATATACAGGTGTTAAGTCAGTTGTTGATTTCACCCAATAAAAAAACTATATTGACAAAAAGGAGACAGATTAAACGGTGACTTTTCGAGGTAACTGAGACACAGGAACATTTCACAAGTTTAGCTTTGAAATGTGAAACATGTTATTTGTGTACTTACACTGAACATTCAGAGCCACAGAGGCTGATCTGACCGTCTCTTGTCCCGGGATGGCACAGTAGTACCTCCCAGCATCTTCTCTCCTGGCCTGGAAGACTGGATTTGTTACAGGCTCTCCATCTCTGAACCAGACTACATCTAAAGGTGTAGAACAACCTGACGCACAGGTCAGACTGACATTATCTCCCTCTGTCACAGTGCTCGGCTGCACAACTGTGGTCAACTCTGATTCAGAAACAGAAGCAGAAAATCGATTAATTTTACTAGAACATATCTAATTCATGACAAATGTATCCTTTTCCATTATTTTGTCATTACCTCTTACGAACAAATGAGCATATGTTTTACTTGTCCATCTGTTCAATGTAGTTGAAAAACTGAAAAAGTATTGTCCTTCATCAGCGTGTTGTACATTATTGATCTCCAGACTACAGTCACTCCAGTAGTTGCCCACATATTTAAAGTGGCCTGGGGGTGAAGGGAGGCTTGACAGGTAGAACAGCTTCCACAGGCCAGACACACGCTGGGCTTTAGACCATTTAACTGAAGTGACAACATGACCAACGGGATAGTCATACTTGCAGCTCATAACTACTGATGTCCCTCTCAAAGCACACTGACTTTTGAAGGTCACCCCCCAGTCTGCGCTCCAGACACCTGCGCGCAAAAATTAGACGGTATAAAATGTATTTCAAAGCTCAAAGCAAAAGTTACATAATGATTTGATAACAGTCACCACATTTGCTATACATTAATTTAAAGAAAGTGTTTTCTTACCTGGCATTATTACCAGAATAAGTAGATTCAGTTTTTCCATGATTAAAGTCAACCTGCAATATTGTCACAAAGGATACAGATTAATATACAGCAGAGCACTGAGAACAATGTCAATATTCATTGTGTATCAAATCAAATCAAATCAAATCAAGTTTATTTGTATAGCCCTTTACAATAGCCAAAAGGTACCCAAAGTGCTTTACAACAAAGCCATGAAACAATACATAACACATATATAATATGCAAATACAATTAAAAGTGCTGTAGTGCTGCAGCACTGCAGGGTATTAAAAGCCTTCCAGAAATGCATAGAGAGGAGCAGATAAAAAGAGTACACCTAAGAGACAGTACTGTCCTAGTCAGAATTAAATGCTAATCTAAAAAAGTGGGTCTTAAGCTGCGACTTAAAAAGGCCGAGATCAGTAGTGGTGCAAATGTCAGGGGGCAGTTTGTTCCACAGTCTAGGAGCAGCGACGGCAAAAGAACGATCGCCCCACTGTTTAAGTCTCAACCTAGGGACCTCTAACAGAAGCTGACCCGAAGAGCGCAGGGCTCTGCCACAATTGCAAAAAGTTAAAATCTCTGACAAGTAAAGTAAAGTAAAGTGTATCAAAGGCAGTACTCACCAACATAAGCAAGCTGACTTACTGCTTTGTACATTCCTAGGAGTGATTTTGTGGAGTTAAAAAGCAGAACTGGGAGGGTGTCCCCTCCCTGCATCCTTTCATCATTCACCATCATATTGTCACACATTCAGAGTGCTGATAAAGTTAGAAAGCCTCACATAGTAAGATCTGAACACACACACAGACATACAAGGTATGTAGGACGTGGGAAAACAAGACATGGACAATAGATCCATTGGTCATCCACCAGGTTATCGATACACAACAAGAATCACTCAGTATATGCTCAGTAACCAGTAGCACGTGCACAGGGAAGTGGGGAATTTGCTGACAGTTTTTCCCGCCACACATTTCTAAATGTCCATGAGTGTTTGTAGGACATGTTGAAACTGAACAGATTGCATCAAACACTTTGTACTGGGGTGTCACTGTCGGTAAAAAAGAGTGATGGTGCAATGAAACACCCAATGCAGTGGATGGATCATTTGAAGTGTGTATGGTACCTAGGATCTCCACAGGAATATCCACGGGTGAGAGAGGGTGAGTGAAATAAAGTTGGAAGATCTGTAGGAATTATATTTTGTGCTTTCAAGCAAAATATACTGGGTGGGATTTTTTATGATCTGTCTACAGAGATTTGAAACCTTCAGTTTATCTCTCTAAAGGGTTTAGAGAGATAAACTGAAGGTTTCCTATTGAAAGTCCTTCTGCCCAGGAACCAAAGATCACTGCAGTATGATCGAGCTTCTCTAAGTGGCCAACATGCCAGAAACAGCTGCTGTGAGTTTGTCATTGCTGACACAATCTATCCTTCACCACCGGGTGGTGTTATTGGACCATGCAACCAGTGGAGGCAATGAGTTACACTGCATATAGGTGTGCATAAACCACTACATCAGTAGTGGAGGGTTGCTGTGGATGATAGAAGAGCAAATAAAGTGAGAAAAAAGAGAAATAAAAACTGTCCAAATGGATGATTGTAACATCATTAATTATTATGACTATTAAGGTTTTTATTGTTGTCTGATCAAAACTTTAAGCACATTAGCCCACCAAATACTCCCCCTGCAGCTCCACATCAAGGGAGGAAATGTTACAATGTACATGTACATCATAGTGGCATATTTATTGCATCAAACATTTCCTCTGCACCATGTGAGTCAGAGAGCAAGAACAAAGTTGTGTCATTGTGTGGTTGTTTTTATACTCAGTTTTAACCAGCGGGTTTATAGCTCTAATGCCAGTCAGTATTATTTACAGTGTCTGTGGTGTCTGATGCCATGACTGAACGATGATGAACACACCAAAAATGTACCAACACCTTCTCTTCTGTGTCATTGTTAAAATGATCAAATGTGTTGGTAAAATAGTGCAACCCTCCGCTCCACATTAGTAATCACAAGGGATGAAACAGTTAATCAATAAATTATAAATAAATAGGCTGTATTAAATGTATCTTTGTGAGAGAAACTTTTTTGAAGTATTTATTTTCATTATAATATTTCACTATCAGTAGTGCATTAGAAAGAGGAGGGAGTGGAAAGAGAACATCTAGACATTTGATAGTCAAATTAATAGTTTGCTTTGGATTTAACAGAAACAAAGAATGTGCATGTTGATGTTTTTTTCTGTCTTTATTGCTACCTTTTTTGTTAGCAATGCTCGCTAAAACAACTATCCATGTCTTATTTTATAACTCCAACATACAAAAACAGCTAAACACTGTAGCCACTCTTACTGAAATAAAAGAAGCTACAAAGTTAATATATAGCATACGTTGGGTTGATTCCACTGACTGTATTGTGTCTTTTTGCCTTTGTGAGAGAAAATAAAAATCAAATTTTCATGAAATTCATACATTGCATCCCTCTAATCTTACTGTTGACAAACGCTTTCCTCACTCTCAACACATTGATAATTTGTCCACACATTCAAATGTTTGTGAGCTGCAAAAACAATGAGAAAGCTATGATTGGTTCTACTGCAAGTGTTTGTTTTATTTTTATTTATTTTACATTATCTTCTGGCTTTGCTTAAGACTAATTTTATTGGAAGCAAGCTATATCAACGGAATAAATGTTGCAGCCTCAGCATTCAAAATGAACTATTCAGAACATTGTTGAATACAGTGTGGAAATATTTCATATTCTTTATAGATGTTAAACAATTCTCTACAGGTTTTATCCACTAACATATCATTTGTATTAGAGACAGATATGTTTGCATACAAATGATTTTCACTTTTCAGTGGTCGGAGGATACAAACGATGCCGTAGCAACCAGTGATACTGTGTCATCTATATATATCTACATCAAGTAAAAAGCAGCAGTAGATACAGCCGTACTGTGGATATGAATGCAAGCAAAATGACAACCAGCAGTGTGAATGCTCACTTTTTCACTACTTTGTTTTCAAGCATCATCATCATTGGCAGCACACAGTGGTAAGATGCATATGGAAAAAAATAAGGGAAAGACATGCAACACAGTTTAGGAGCTGGACTCGCAGTCAGGACCAGGACCACATGTTGTCCTCGTGGTCTGGTGAACTGTGGAGAATCCATAACAACACGTCTGACCCAGAACAGCGTAAGGCATCGTCAGAGTTCACAAGGAGCCGTTTCCTGTCCCACAATCCCCTCTGGGTGAATGGAAGCAAAGTGATTGGTTCATATGAGGAAGGCTGATGTGTTTTTCAGCTGAAGAATAACAGAGAATAACAAGAGCAGAAACACGAGTAAAGGTTGAAAACAGCAGAAGCCAACTGAATGCAAATGATCCTATTATAGCAGCAGAACACAATTTGATCTCAAGAATTAATTATCATTTCATTCAGCTGTTTAAATTCATTTTGGGTCTTTATTCCTGCATGGTTTGTTTATTGCACCACTGAGACTCATTTATTTAAACAGGTATCCTTTTGTGTGGCCTTTTTTCCTTCCAGGGGCATAACTTTACTGGATTATTATCTCATCCATTTTGAGGACTGTATGTGGGGTGATCATAGCATTGACATAGGCCCGTGTATATGATATATAAAATTATAGGGACCATCTTCAGTAGAAAATATAAAAAACAGCTCAAATAAACTGGACAGAACTGTACCTCTGAGGCTTTTAAATGACAATAGTGAGAGCTGTAAAGTGTCATACCGGATTTGCCGTTTTCCTCCAGGTCAGTGGCGAGGCTGGGGCAGTAGAGTGTAAACAACTTTGGAGGAATCTTTTGGCTTTTTTTCACCACCCAGTGGCACGTTGTGGACCTGCACCTGCTCTGCACTGAACCAACATCAACAACAAACAGAAACCATATGAGTTCATCTGGACATCTGACTCAGATCAAATCATAAAATACAGCTCTTCGTTTTGTTCCAGAACCATTGAAATGTTTTTAATGTCCAAAACTGGGATGAGGAATTTATTGTCCTCTCATAAACAGGAGAAGGTGTTGGATATCACAGAAGAAAGAGAGTAAAGACAGGAAAGTGTGGAAAGCGTAAGGAAGAGACTAGAGAGATGGTGACGACAGGAAGATAAAGAAGAAAGCAAGACTGCCTGTGTAGTTGTAAAATAAAATCTGTGACATGTAGGACATGAAACAGTAGATTGCTGCTGTGGTCAACAGCTCAGTAGGGAGACAGATGTTGTAGTTGGGAGACAGAAACAGACAGAATGTTTCCCATTGAACAAAAGGCAGAAAGAGAGTAGTTCAGAGGAGAAAAAAAAGTGACTTGGAGGAAGATGGCGTGTACCTGGACAACTTGGAGTAGTGGACAGTGATGTAGTTGGGGGCGGGGCTGTGACTTTCAACTTCTGTGATTGGTGGAGCATCCTTTAGAGGAACGATGGCAGGATGGGAGCTGTCACTCAAGTCCTCTGGCTCCTCCTGCACACACACACACACACACACACACACACACACACACACACACACGCAGAGATACATCAGAAAGTTAGACCATTTGTAATATATTGTTATTCTTATCCAGAATTATGTAAGACATTATATAAGACTCTGAGTGGTGTACCGGTATGTCGGACATCTTGCCCTTTCTCACTGGAAAGGTCTGTTGAGCTGACTCATAGAACATGGTGTCAGCTGTCACTGACGGGCGCTGGGGTCACACACACACACACACACACACACACACACACACACACACACACACACACACACACACACACACACACAAACACAAACACATGCACACACACAGACAGAATAAGGGAAAAAGTAAAACTGAGGGTCATTTTTTAATGAACTGACTTAATTGTGTATTAAAAGCATGTTTTTAAACAGTCAACTGCAGGTTAGACAAAAACTAAAATGAAACATAATAGAACTATGAGTATACTTTACCTTGTTTGCTACATCTCCTGACTCCATGTCTACTCTGTGCATGTTCTTACTATGAAGACACAGGGATAATATTATTAAACCATAACCAAGTGATGACTCCTACTACAAAAGTAATGCAAATAAACCATGAAACTGGCTGTAGGAAGACCAACCTCAAAAAAATAAATCCCTAAAATATTGAAATATTGAACAAACTGATGCTGAACTTGAAAATTAGCTACAATGGGCACAAAATTATTGTATAGTCCTCCTAAAAAAATGGAATGAAGTGGAATTAGTCCATCTAACAGCGAAAAAACAGCGTGTCACCTGATCATAATGGCGACTGTGAGAGTGATGAGTCCAGCAGACACGCCTACTGCTGACGCCAAGGCAATGACCTTAAGACGACCTGTCAGTGGGAGGATAACAGAGGTTATCAGCATGACTAGAAACAGGAAGAAAGAAGAGGGAGTCAGGGTTAACATGAGATGAATAAAAATAGAAGTGCAGCAAGCTAAAAAAAAACCATCAGACATAAAAATAGAAAGTGAACAGGGAGAGAGCTGTACATCATCTTGCAGTTGTCTAGACTTGTGTTTCCAGTTCTAATTTCCAAACCTAACTCCACTTCTTCAGCTGTCTAGACTCAAATAGTAGTTTTCCACAACACCTCATCACCCCTTCCTCTCCCCTTGTAGCGAAAGGGCTTTACATGACTCACCATGACTCATAGAAAAACAGTCAGAAATCATGACAGCATACACAATGAAGACAAGGGCCTGGACCTCATGCTGCGATAGTGACAGGTTTTATCACTCATCATATCAATCACACAGAACCCAGTCCAACATCCCCTCTGCCATAATCTCAGAGAAACACTTCAAACCATTTTGGAACAATTGCCTGAGATAATTAGAAGCATAGATGTAAAACTGGGGCTGGGGTATTTCACTAACCTCATCAGTGACACCTCATCTCTTCTATTACACCTTTAAAAGGGACAATGCGTTCACAATGAAAACTCATAGAAAGAGAAAAGTCAGGGTATAATCCAGTAAACACAGGGGCGTGTCAGTGGGCAGCAGAGATGAACCACTAAAGGCTTATAGACTGAGTGTAAATGTAACTCTGACACCTTCACAACTCATGAAAATGGCCAGAAAATAAATTCCATTGTAACATTTTTTTGTCTTAAAGGTTGCTATAATTTTAAAGAGCTCACAGCATGAAGTCTGCTCATTCTTTTAGCAAGTGTCAAAACCTGCACTGTAAAGTAATCCATTACATTTTCATAGAAATAGTTCCCAGTTTTACTACTTTCTACTGCCAGTTGATATAAGTAATTCAGCATATTACCACTTCATTATTTTTTTTATAATGTTGGCTGCATATAATAGTGTACCTAGTGTTGGGAAGCTATTGCCAAGGAAAAATCCTTCCAAGGTCTAAAGCCTTGCTTTTATAGGGTATATAGGAACAGCTAAATGCTAACATTAACATGCTCACATGCTTACAATAACAATGCTAACATGCTGATGTTCAGCAAGTAAAATGTCCAACATCTTAGTTTAGCATGTCAGCATACCAATTAGCAACAAGTAGCTCTAAACATAAAGTACAACTGAGGCTCATTAGCTTTGCAGGTATTTGGTCATAAACCAAAGTACTGACAAATTTAACTTGATGATGCTACATTAAAAAAGTTATTTAAAATGATTTCAATTCATCCTGAAGGAGACATGAATATCAGTACTAAATTTCATAGCAATCCATCCAATAACTTTCACGACATTTTACCAAAAACCACAAATGTGAACCTCATGGTAGCGCTACATTAAACACGAATGTACAAAATTTCATGGCAATCTGTTTGATAGTTGTTGAGACTAACAAACAAACAAAATGTTTTCTTCTTGTTTTGCCACAGCACAGAGACACACAGACAGCAGTGTGAAGGATATAGAAGTCCATGCATAAATCATAATGTACCTCTGACTCGTACAGTGAGGACGGGAGAGCTGTGGGCTCCAATTCGATTCCTGGCCTCACAGTAGTACTGACCGCTCTCTCCAGGGCCGACCTCTGAGAAGGTGAAGACAGGACCAGACTTTGTGCCCCATGCTGCGCAGAAAGGGAGTAGATCCATTTACTGTTTCAGACAAACCAACAGAGGCACACAGAGACTGAGACACCTTACTGACTACAGCCATTTACCACAGGTAGAGTTAGGTATTGATGATTTTGTAATGTTAACCTTGAGTGGAACCACATTTTTACGATGCTAACATTGTACAGAGCCCCCGTCCAGAGATAAGCGGTGCCATGTGAAGTTGTCCACTGCAGGGTTGGCCTGACTGCTGCAGGTCAAGGTCAAAGGCCGGCCAGCATCCACCACACTGGAGGGACGAGCCAGAACTGAGGTGTTCTTAGGAGGGTCTGGAGAGAGAGGAAGAGGAAGGGAAGTTTTGTCATGTAAATTTAACATGACAATAATATGAATTCAGTAAAATTATGAAGAAGGTTAGGGTTTGTAGATGGACCACCTGTTGTTTTGGTGAGTTTGGGAACCCCGTGATCAAATCATATATTGTTTACAATATACATTACATTAAGGTTTTACAGTGACAATGCCTGAAGACATAGGTAAAGTCTTTCTTTCTCAAAAATCTCAAAAAGACAAAGAGAAGGCTAAACATAGATACTTTAGAGGTATTTATGTGTAGATATCAGCATGTCCCTCGGATAAATATTAGTATTTTTTACAAACAGA
The DNA here is from genome assembly GCF_905237075.1 of Dicentrarchus labrax. NCBI lineage: Eukaryota > Metazoa > Chordata > Actinopteri > Moronidae > Dicentrarchus > Dicentrarchus labrax. The sequence continues at coordinate 19,726,055 of NW_026136707.1, read as the reverse complement.
CAAACCTAGCCCAGAGAAAAAATCTTCTCAATCCCAAACATGTCATGCATGAGCAAACAACACACCCACTACTTACAAAGTATAGTCAGTGTAGCAACAGGAGAGGTTTGGTATCCTAACCGGTTCCATGCTTTACAGTAGTACTGACCAGCATGTTGAGCACGCACTAACGGTAATGTCAGGTTCTGGGGGGTTCCTTTAGCCAACACCTGGTCACCTAGGATACGATACCAAGCATACCTGCAGGAGCAAGGATGGTAAAGATGCTGATAATGAAAATGATTGTAGGACTAAACAATCTGCAATAATATGATATTTAGTCCTTAATAATTAGATTATTTAACACTTGGTGTAATAAAGTTGAATATTTATCATTATTTAAATCTTTTTTCCATATTGCCCAGTCCTTATTAATGACTCAATAAAGGAAAGTAAGTCTAAAGTTAAGAAATTAGATAGAAAAAGAGATGACATGACAAATACAAGAATGATGATAATGATGACAATATCCACAAAAACACAAATAAGAACTATGATAAGGAAAACAATACAAACAATAAAAATATACAAATGTATTGCTCCTACCTGCTGGCTGGAGGGTGGGCGTGGCTGACACAGCTCAGGTTTACATATGAGCCTTCTCTGATGTCACCTGGAGGACTCACGAGCACACGCGTGTTCTTTGGAGAGTCTGAACAGGCAAACGGATGGAGAGAAAAACAGGAGCATCATTAATATTATGTTTATTTGAGGTTCAGTAAATGCAACCATCAATTCCTTTCAAAGCTTCTCATAAAATAGTGTAGAGTTTAATGAAGGCAGCACTGATAACTACTGAACCTGCTGAGTGGCTACTAAAGTAAACAACCTGCAGACCTTTCAGTTTTAGGTATGACAAAAGGTTGTTGTGTTATCAGGACACAGTCAGACATACAAACATTCAGTCAATTATAGACTAATCATTTCCGTTTGATGCATATTCTTAGAAACAAAAGTAAAGTATGAGAAATCAGCAGTTTGTATCACTTCCTACTGAATCCACATGATCGAGTCCTCTCATTATGACTACAGTTTCTAATAGAGTTGTTTCCTAATCAGTTTAACCCAGACTAACCTTTTACAGATTTACACAACAGGACCTAAGATATGAACATACATCCAGACCTAATACAGGTTTTACAAAGGTTTTTACTCTCAAAATGAAATTCTGATCAAAGTGCAAGTGCTTGAAGTCGACCAAAGACACCCTGCCTGTGATAACAATGAAAACATCCAACAAACTTACAAGTGACATTGAGTAGAAGTGGTTTGGAGCGGTCTGTTCCCAGTGAGTTACGTGCTACACAGAAGTACTCTCCTCTGTCTGTGTATCTGAGGTGGGACAGGAGGAGCTGAGGCCTAAAGCTGTCTGGGATGCTGCCACTGTCCATGTCTGGAGAGAAGACAGAGACACATGTGCAGATTAGTGCGCATATTAATTCACATTATGAGCATAAACATTTACATGCTGTACTTGAAAAATAACTCCTGCAATCCCAGAGGAAAACTTGATCCTCTGCTTCAACAAATCATTAAAGGAGCTTCACTTGTCCAACTGCAGGAGGAAATTCACATTACAGTGTATGTCACCATCATCACTCAGCTCATATCTACGACACGCTGTCAATGCTGTCCTGTACCTTTGAACCATGCAAAGCTCTCCACAGGTGGAGCTGCGTTGCTACGGCAGGTCAGAGTGACCGACCCCCCCTCTGACATGTCGCCTACTGGGAAGACTGCTATGGAGGTGGAATTAGGAGCGTCTGGAAGGGGAAGAGAGAGAAAACAGGAGGGAGTGAAAAAAAGGATATATTAGGAAGAATTGGGGACAGAAAAAAGTGGTGATGAAATAATGCAGTTTAAATACAGTTTACACTTTATCAAAACTAAGAATATTCTTCTATATGAAAATCTCCTTCTGAAAACATGTTTGTGTGTTTTGTTTTGGTTGGTTTGGTTGGTTTGATTGTACTCACGTCCCAGAGCTAGGGAGAGGGATGGTGACTGGACATTCTGTGGTGGGATTGGTCGACAGGTGTACGCTCCGGCATGCTGCTGGTCAAAGCGGTTGATAATCATCCACTTCTCATAGGAGCCAAGGTTTAGTCCGTTCCTGTGTGCAGAGCAGTGTGTCATATCTAAAGTGTAGCACAGTGGTTCCAACCCATTTCATTAAGGGACCCCATTTCCGATCATTGAGTAAACCGACAACCCCCGACTGACGTATTTTATAGATATTGTATTCAACGCATAACAATAACAGTACAAAACAGCTGATAAACCGTACAACTATCCCAAACCGTGAACGCAATAACTGTAGGAAGTTTGTTTAAAACAAGAGATTTGGATGCATTTTGAGCAGATTATTATATTATTATATATACTGTGAATATCAGAGTAGAGATTTTTAGGACCTTTTAATACAATTATCAGTCTGTATTATATGTTTCATTTTTAACTGTCATACATACTTAAGAGGCTTCTTTTTTTGGCAAATTCAGTGTTTTATTCTCCCTAATGATTGGCCATTGTTCTATTAGATCTTTTGGTTGTTTCTCTGTATTTGCCCAATGCAGGATGAGGCTGTTTATCATAGAGTGAAGGCTCTGTGAATATAACTTTAGATTCAGGTCTTCACAGTGCCCTTATGCTGTGAGATATTTTCCAAGGTTATATTTCCAAATATTAGTAGTTTGGGAATCAGAAGTGTAGCAGACAGTGTACTTTTTAAATATTAACTACAATAAGCTCCAAACCGCTGTCTGGCTAAGCAATAATACATCCACATGTACATTAAACACACCTGTACAGTGCAAGACTCCTTCCAGGAGCTGCACATCCTCTGGCCTGGCAGCCAACAAACACAGTCTCTCCGAAGCCAAACATGTTGCTGGGCCTTGCTGGATGCACCTGGACCTGGAGGTCTGAAATACACACACACATTCATACCTTCACAAAAACACTGGCTGCATGAATCCAGCGCAGGAATCAATATATCTTTGTTATTGCAGAGACGTTATAGCAGTTTCAGTTTGAGCAGTCATACCGGTGACATCGAGAGTGATGGTGTTAGGGGAGGTCCATCTCCCCAGTGGTTGGTCTGTCTCAAACCGGAAGTGGTACTCGCCTGCATCACTCAGCTTCACAACCCGAATCTGGACTGAACAGCTGGAATAGCTGCCCCCGATGTAGCTGGAATGCATGATTCATTTGTCATACATTTATGCATTATTTCATTATTTCACATTTAGAGTATGTCAGCTGTGTGTTTCTCATACCGTGTACGTCCACGGTACGACAGGCTAATCTGGTTTGGGTCGGTGTGGTGAGCGAACTCCCTACGACCTTCTGAAGACACACGGAACCACATGACCCGCTTCATGGTGTGACCTGTAAAGAGAAAGCCACAGCATAACTCTACATCCAAACTCAGAAGAAAAATGATGGAGGACGAAAAAAGCAGCAAACTATTAAAAAGCTTTAGATTATTTAACTAATTTTAAGTGTTTGATCTTGCACACATGTAGAATCCAGAGCATTTTATTGCTTTATTAATCAGTATAGAAAGTAAAAACTAGATTTTCAAAATACCAAAACGAAATGACAAAATACAAAAGAGAGGATTTATATATTGATTTCATACCTGATGGGTAGTCATAACGACAGGGCAAAGTCACAGTTGTTCCTGCCCACACACAGATCTCCCTCCTGGAAAATGACACACTCCACCTGCTCTCGATACCTGCAGGATGATTGAAGGGCACAAATATGCAAAATCATAAACAGCAAAAAATCACAAATGCAGCAAGTTCATTCACACGTGCATTGCTTATAAAAACTAAAACATACACATGCACACAAACACCAAATATTTCTTATGTATAACCTAAAAATGTATGCAAAGCAAGCTGATAGATGAAAGTCTCTATGCTCTGTCTTTCCACACCATTTGTTCTCATACTTTGATCCAGAACCAGTTCAGTGATCAGCATCCATAACTACTGACTGTCACATATACAGACTGCCTGCCATAGAAAATACGCTACCAAAAGTTTAGGGAATACACACTTACAGACTAAAATAAGTGTAAGTTTAAACCGCCAACAAGTTAAAGTTTTCCTCCAATGTGGCTCCTCGGAGAAAAACTTGTCAAACCACAGCTCTGATGAGCCCAGAGAATGACACATAAAACTGAAGCAGTGAGAGTGAGCCTTGATGTGCAGCCGTGGTGTCGTCCTGTGCTGCTAACTGCCTGCCTGGCTGACTACCTTGCACAAAAGGCAATCAATACTTATAAATAACTTGAGCGTAAAGGCAAGGGCACCTGGCTGCAGGACCTTATGTGCATAATGGATCCAATAAGTCATTTTAACTGTTGTTTTACTGTATGTAAAAATATATATATATATATATATATATATATATATATATATTTATGATATATCTGTAATACAGTACAAATATTTGACAATTAAGGCGCCTGTCAGTTCTCATCCCCTTAACTAATAAGAATATACTTATTAAATCCTTCAGTTAAGTTTAACACCTCATGATGAAAAGTTCTGATGTATTTTTGTGTTTCTCTCTTACCTGGTAAAGCTGTAAGGATGGTGCCCAGAACTAACGCACCTGCCAACATCTCCGCTGACGCGAGCTCTGTAATGTCACCGGAGAAGAAGAAGAGCACAGGGAGACAGAGAGGTGAACAAAAAATATATCAGAATAAACAGCATCCAGCTGAATACATTTAAAGCACTCACCCCTTAAAGTATCTTCATTCAGTCAGTCAGTCAGACAGAACAGGGTTTGAGGGATGCGTGTGACCTGAACAGTGATGGAGGTGATTTTTTTTTGAGCGATGAGAGTTGGGTGGTAGGTAATGGGAGGAGGAGTGGAAGGGGCAGAAGGAGGAGGATGAGGAAGAGGAAGTATGTGTGTGCTTTCAAAGTAACTTCAGCTATGTTCCTGTATACTGTCTTTTTAAACTTTTCTATTTTCACTTTTTCCCACTTCTCCCTCTGAAACAGTTTCAACGGTCAATGATGTCATGAGTCTGGTTTCCCTTTGTGTTATTGTGAAAATGTGACATCCTTGTGATCATGTCACTTGAACAATTGTCTCTTCTAACTTGATGTCATTAACCTGCCGTCAGTGAAATGTGTTATCAAGCAATCTCATATTACAGCCAAAGATTAAGTGCTGCTTTGTCTCAAAGCGTCCCAAAGAGGCATTCATTAGGAACGTCATCAGGCGGCAACCATAACCATAATCTCTTTACTGTCTTCTATGTAACAAGGCATAAAATGACACAAAACTAATAATACATGTCAACTAAGTTATTGTTATTGGCTCTTGATTGTTTATCAGAGCAACAGCATTATTAAAGGAGATTGTCATTCTTGTTGGGGGGAGTTATGTCACTAGCTAGTTGCTAATTTTGCATGTCTTCTGTTTAGCCCTGGGCAGGCAGTATACAGCTTCATCAGAGGATTTACTGTAAAACCAAAATAATGAGCTGAAAGATGCTAAAATGCTTCATAAAGCTAAGGGGAACTGCTGCGACAGTTGATAATTCTCTGTGGGTTCATCTCTGTGAGTGACAATCTTCACATCAATCGCAGTTATTTAACCCATTGTTCATGTAAAAATATTGATGAGTGCAGCTTTAATGGTGAAGCTGCAGACTGCAACTAACTGAACACCGCTGACGACCTGGGAATGAGAACAGGCTGTGAAGTGAGTAGGAGAAACTACATGGCGGTTCAACATGGTGGACTCCATAGGAAGCAACCTGTCTGTAGATAAAAACGTTTCATTCTAAGGTAACAAAAATTTTACGATTCCTATATTCAGGTGATTATACACTAATGAAAACACACTTATGAATATTATATTCCACTTCTGCCAACAAATCCTCCTCAGTGTTACACACTGGACCTTCAACTACATATTCATCCTGATCAATAAACATATAGACTGTTCTGTGATCAAAACGGTAAAAGCGAGTGAGTCTTTACTCTCCTCGACGTTGTCACAATATTGTTGCATACTCTGACCATCATGATTGACTGATTGTTAAAAAGACAGACATGTATGGGTCATTTGTAATATGAATTCAGGCTTGTTGGCGTACATTAACACACATAAGTCAAGCAGACATGGACTCGGCAGCCCAGATGTCCTCTCATCCACTGCTCTAATTGAGAATTGTTGGCACAAAAAACTACCCACAACCAGACGTGGGGAGGTTCGAGACCTCTCAGTCAACTGTGTCCACTTAGCCTGATGAGTCTAAATGACTTTAACATCCTACCCTGCCACAACTTGGCCAATAGATGTCAGTTTAGCGTCATGACTCGGCCAATTGGCTACTTACCCCAGCTTTGACCCAAGAGTAATGATGATGTACAGTTTAACATTTCAGTCAATCTCTATTCAAAGGCATCCAAGTCAGAGAATGAAGAGAGGGTTAACTGCAAGGTTTCAGAGATGATATCTTGATCTACATGTGGAAATAAATGCTGTCGTTTTACTTATTAGCCGTAAAATATGATGGTTGGGGTTTATTATTTTGCTTTTATTAAATATGACAGTAGAGGTAAAGTAGATAGGAAAAGATGGAAGAAACAAGGGTATAACGGACAACACAGATCCTCAGCTGAAGTGGTACTGTGGTACTATTAACCATTAGGCTTAGGACGCCCTCTAAAACAACAGACCAAGAGGTCTGCATTATGTTTAGTGGGGAATCTGAACTCAACTTTAAAAGGTGACACTAATAAGGAACAGAAATTCTCTGGTTGGGAAAGTTACCTTCAAAATATAATCAAAATCCTCAGGATATGAGGTTAAATGAACAATATATTCCAGTTCACAGATTGCTAGGTTGGATTATGGGTTGGGACCCAAAATGGGTCGCAGGCCCTCCTCTAGCGGGTCTCCACATGACAAGAACGCTCGTATGATTTAATGATCCTGGATCCCAGGAAAAAAAAAGTCATTTTGGTTCCTGGCTGAAAAGTTTTAAGAACCTTCCCCCACCAAATACTGTCTGTATTATGTTGAGTAAGAAGAGTGGTGGGCTTTGAGCTTAACCTGTAACCACAGAATGACTTCAAAAGGATCACGGCACACTAATAGGTCAAAGCCTGATGTAATCTTAATCGAAAGCAGACCGGACTAAACGAATGAAGAGAAACAGATGGATGGAGCTAGATTAAGTGTGACTGACCACAAACAGAGAGAGAAAGAGGGTGAGAGAGGGAGGAATGAGAAAGTTTGAAGGGGAAGGGATTATAGAGGGGAGAGACAAAAACACGATGAGGTAAGGTTGCTAAGGAGGAAATAAAGAAAAGACAGACAGGAGACGAAGGAGAGGAAGTTGGGAGGAAAAGGAGGAAGAACGAAGAAGAAGAGGGGAAAGGTTTAAAAGAAAAGTGTTAGGTTTGTCAGAGGAGAGAGAAAGAGGAAGAGAAATGGAAAAAATTGTGAGAGGGAGCTATTGACAAACGTATGACAGCGTATCCAACCCTTACGGTAGGGAAGGTATCCATCCACTGACCACAGCCTCTAGGCCAGATGAAGTGTGACCGTCTGGTGGTCAGACTGGACCTGAAGATTTTCCGCTGTTGCAAAACACTTCCTGCCTGCTGTTTTCATGTAATGTGACCGCTCACAGTTTGCTCCCCTGCCATACTTTAAGTTGTACAATATGTTATTTCTATGTTACTTCTTATGCCCACAGATTAGACTCTTGGCTCTCCAGGCCCTCCAGCCTTGGACGGACTCCACATAAGCAAATAATGATTCGACTGTCCAACATGTGTTAGTCTTCAGTTTGAGTGGTGCTCTCCACGGGGGAAGTCTGGGCAAGAATGACGATGATCAGAGCTACAATCATATCTGACAAGGTGATGTGTTGTTCCTGTGCTGTCTTTTAGGAGCTCTACTTGATGACTTGATGAGCCGGACTTTTGCCAAGAGAATCACTGAACCAACGGGGAATTAAATGAGAGAAATAAAAAGAAACTACGAGAGAGAAAGAAGGAGTTTCTTTTTTGTTAAAGTGGTACATCTTATCAATAAAACACACAGTATTTAGCCTCTTAGACACTTGACTTTCATATTCAAGCCAAACCAAACACTTGATGAATTTTTAAAACTCTTAAATCTTTGAAGCCTATTGGAGCTCCATTAAATTTACCCTGGTTTTGCTCATTCCTGTCCCATTCACAAACTCTGCTGCAGGGTCGGATTTCTGCTCCTTGTCTGCCAGAGACCTGTCTGTGGCTGCTGTGGTATTCCACGCTGAATGAGTCATGTCTGGTGGTTATTATGGGCAGGCGTTTGGCTCCCCCCCGTCTCTCACCCCGTCTAGTGGCAGCAGACAAAATTACATCTTTTTTTGAGCCTCGTCCAACCGAGCTGACTAAGATGAGGTTCTCAGTTAACCAGGCTAGATGAGTTAAGGACACATTTTTGGTTAGTGGTGTAAGAATACATTGCTTATGGTTATATTGTGTTTTATTGAGGCCAAAATAAAAGAAAGTAGTGTCCCTTTAAATCTGAAAATCAAGAGAACTCAGGCATACGTCTACACTGTGTGTCAGAGCCTCAGAAACTGTCTTATCAATCAATCAGCTAGTTACCTTGGGCGTGGGGCTAAGAGGTGTAGGAGGTATAACTCAATGCATAAGATCAGTCTCTCTTTCAAAAAACGTACCACACAGCAGTTTTACTTGCAGAATGGATAAAAAGACGAAGCATTTATTCTTATTTGGCCAGGCTACAGGGTGAGAAAAGATGCATTTAATTTAGCAAAAAACATTGTGTAACCAAACTAGTTTACAAACTCAACCTAAATCAATCATGCAGAACAGCCTCCCTAGGATTATCAATCATATTTAGTTAAGTAAAGTTAAGTTAAGTTTTGAAGGATGCAGTTCAGTAGAGTAGTGTAACACTGATGGGTGATAAAAATCTTGATCTTTGACACTGGATATTTTGGGAAATATGTATATTCACTTTCCTGAAATAAATAAGAAGATCGATCTAATGTCTGTATGGTAAATATGAGTTAGCAGCTGGATAGTTTACCTTAGCATAAAGACTGAAATCATATGTCTTATATAGAGTCTTGACTTGACCAGTGCCAGGAAAAGAAATAGTTGTAATTCTTGACTGGCACATAACCCCCCGTAAGACCACAATTTATCATTTTTACACTTTAAACAAATGAGACATAATATAAGATAATAAGTGAGCTTTAGAGGTGATGGTAGTTGATTTTATTACTTTTGGACAAAAACAGTGTCACTATTTTCAGTCATTATGCTATGCTAAGCTAACCAGCTACTGGTGGTAGCTTGACATTATTTTAACTCTTTTTATCTCTCAGCAAGAAAGTGAATCAGTGAACAATTCCTTTAATATTTTATGATGATGACACTGACATGTGATGTGACATTGGCAATAAACATTCAAAAATGTTGTAATTAATGTGTATAATCCAACTCTTTTTCATCAAATATCAACATGTTTGCTGAGTATGTTGAACCGTTTTAGGCGACTATAAGAAAATGAATTTGCAGACCAGGTGATTTATTAATTAATACACCCACAAACAGTTTCCCAGTGCACAGCTCCTGTGGAGCTGTTTAGAGTCATAGCTTAAAGATTCACAGTCTGTAGATGTGAGGAAACGAAGAGCACACCTTGTTCACTTCTACTGTCCAGATTTTCCCTGCTGGGAGTCTTTATGTCAGCCGTCAGTCGCACAAACGTTCTACTGAGAGCCAAATGACTCTCTGTCTCTGTACTTCTTGTGTTTTCAAATATGAGTAAAAGCTGTTTCCTGGCTAAAGACTGAGAGAGAACATGTGTGTCTTCTGCATGTATGAGAAAGAGAGGCAGTGTGTGGGAGTCGTGTGTGTGTGTGTGTGTGTGTGTGTGTGTGTGTGTGTGTGTGTGTGTGCCTGTGATGGTTTTACCATGTGCAGAGTCCCTGTATGGGACTGAATGAAGTCGGATATGAAGGAACCTGTCAGGTCTGGGCTACTGTCGGAAACCCTCCTTCTATTACCTCCTCCTCCTCTTCCGCTTCATCCTGCTTTTTACATTTGAAGATTGTACAAGACATCCAGGCTATATATATTGTTGTTAAGTTATGTTATGTTACAATGTATCATTTGGCAAATGTTAAAAACAAATGTTAACATTTTTATCCTACCGCTTCTTCAAAATGTTTCATATTCTCTGCAAGAACTGGTTAAAGGTCCAGTGTGTAACAATAAGGAGAAAATATTGTCAGAAATAGAATATAGTATTCACAGGTATGATATCATTAGTGAACAATCACATGAAAAGAAGAATTGTTGTGGTTTTGGAGTGCGGAGTTCGCCATATTGAACTGCTATGTTTCTACAGTAGCCCAGAAAGGACAAACCAAACACAGGCTTTCAACGTCCAACTTCACAGCCCATTGTAATTCCCAGGTTGTCAAATACAGACACGAGTCTGTGAGTCAGTTAGCTGCAAACTGCAACTTCACCGCTAAATACCACTAGATCCTACACACTGGTCCTTTATTGAGAGATAGACGATTTATTGCCCTCCGTAGAGGGGATTTGTTTTCACAGCCTGTACACACTTTAAGAGTGTAATAGTAAAGCTTTAGAGTACTGGGAACTTCAGAGACAACAAACCTCACTGAAGTTAATCCACAAGGCCCAACAACATCTGATAATCTGACAGTTTTAAAAGCACAGTCTGATTAATATTATTTTGTAGTCTGTCCTTCATCTGCAGGAGATATATAATGTGATGATTTGCTTTTCAAACTACAGACATATCCATGCAGTGCTGTGATTTGTCATAAGGGACCCAAACAAAGTCTTGAATAAATTCAAGATTCAAGAAGCTTTATTTATCCCGAGGGAAACTGCTGTGCAACACTTGCGATACAAAAGTGGAGAAGTAATACAAGAGTAAGAATCAAGCTAGCATAAAAATAAAACAAGTAACAAAATGCAACAAAGTGCAAAGCACAATAGGATAAAGCTAACATAAAATAAAGTACAAAAGTAACTCAATGCAACAATGCCACAAAAATGACAGTTAATGTAGGTATATATAACATACAACAATACGCACTGTGCAGTTAGCCGCATAAGTTGAAATAAAATAAGTACAACTAAATATAGTGAGCAATTGTTTAGAGTGATAAACAGTGATAAAGTGACAAAATTGTATCAGCATAGTACACACAAAATAAAGTGATGAAGTGATATGATGGGTAAAAATGATAAAGTGACAAAGTGACATTTGGCTCAGGACACATTGTCTCCACTGTCCCTCTCGCGGCCGGAGGTAGTTGAGTTAAACAGTCTGATGGCCACAGGAAGAAAAGACTTCCTCTGGCGTTCAGTGTTACATCGGGGGGGAATGAGTCCGTTGCTGAAGGTGCTACTGCTCGAGGTGAGCACCTGGTGGAGAGGGTGAGCGTTGTTGTCTAGGATACTGTGCAGTTTACACAGTATCCTCCTCTCAGACACCACCACCAAAGAGTCCAGTTGGACCCCCAGGACGGAGCCAGCCTTCCTGATGATCCTGCTGATCTGATCTAAATGTACTATTGTTGGACAGATTAAAAGAAAAAAACTAAATAATCATTAGCTTTATTTGAATGTTAGCCTGTTTGCTAAACATTAACACTTCTGTTAAACTAAAATTCCTCAACAATGTAGCAATAGTGAGTAAAATGTTATAATGTGGCTGAAAAACAGCATTTAATTTAATTATCAAATGGCTTTCTGGATGCTTACATTCTTCATTTGAACCAAAAACACCCACTAAATGCTTCAGTAACTATTCCTCTGGGTTTTAATTGGTGCCAGGTTGATTTTCTGGGCACTACTGTCTGTATTAGGCTTTAAAAACATAATCACTACCACAAGATGACTTCTCAAGACAAACTGTTAATAAAATGTATAATCACAGTTTGTTTTGTTGCTTGGGGACAAATGAATATGTAACACAAGGAGTGTCTGAATGGTGTGAGGCCTGTAACATGCTTTTGAGCACATAACTGTACAAGAAATCAGTGAAGCTTATTATGTTTTTAGAGTCAACTATGGTAACTTTTTAGGTTGTAATTGTGGGTGCCACTATTGACTGAACTGTTGAATACTTGAAAAAAACAAAAGACTTCCAGTTGAATTACTGTCAGAGATGTTACTTTACAAACAATGCAATGTTTTAGTTCGGAAGCCCAAAATATCCACAGATGTACTCCAAACTTTGGGTTGGTACAGAGGGGTAGCAATCAGATTTGGATGGTGTCCAGTCCCACCCTGGCAGCCGTGTGGCTACGCCCCTGGTTTCACGTCTTCCACATGGAACAAGCTCAGTCCAGGACTTTCCTGCAATCCCAACCCCAATCCTAACCTTAACCCAAACCCTATAATTAGTTTTTTTGGAAAGAAAATGGTCCACACAAGTCATTTTCTGGTAATTGACTGCAAGTTTAAATGGTCACAGCACACACACACACACACACACACACACACACACACACACACACACACACTCACACAGCCTGCATGCATGAACACACACACACACACACACACACACACACACACACACACACACACACACACAAATTCTCATATACACAGTGGTCGTGCAGCTGCGGCGTGTGTGATAATGAGACAATCCGTGGAGGGACTCATCTGGACTGTGTTATATCATCTCCCTGGAAACGATCCACAGCTCTAAAATAGGAGTGTTTGCTCCCAGTCAGCTGCAGCATGATGTCATCCAATATAATTCCTACAATCAAGGAAAAAAAAATAAGATATTTGATGACATCTGAATGTGCAAAGAACAGTGGTTTCCTTAAATACGGAGATTCTTGTGGTGCAGACTAATTCGGAGCTCTGTCTGAAGCTAATGTTTGTCTACACAGAGACTTGCCATAAACAGAAAAACTTGTTGCCTGAGCCCTTGCACCTGTCTCTTATTTTCTCAAGTGGATGAGCAGCTAAAAAAAGTAAAAAACACATTAATTATTAGTCTATTTCTGTTGCTGTGATGCACAGGCAGAGAGAAACAAAAAGTACAAAACTGTTCATATACATGGAATCAGTACCTCAGTCTGGTATTTCACAGGGTCTTCCAGGTGTTCCACCTTTCTAATGAGTTTCACTGAGCTACTGACTTCATAGCACTCACAAGGTGTCCCCCCCTGCTGTGGCTTGTATTACTAACTCCACATCTGGATAGGGCAGTTTTACAGTACATTTACAGTTTTACAGTAGAACCATATGCAGACAAAATACTTATAATTGCACACATCAGAGACGTTCACAATAGACCTTCATTTCAATATATCCGCCCACTTATGTGTCATATCTTTTTATATTATCTGATTAGGAAACTGCTGGTTTGTAGGTTTGAAAGTCAGAATAATGAGGTTCTTCTGTGAGAGGATGTGAATCTATATGAATGTGAGCATGACCGTGTCACTCTCGCCTTGAAAGAGCCTCAGATTGGCCCGGGTCTGGTCTGTTTCCAGAGCAATAGCTTTATTAAAGACTGCATCTGTGTGTGTGTGTGTGTGTGTGTGTGTATGTGTGTGTGTATGTGTGTGTGTGGTTTACTAGCCGGCTGTGGTGGTTCTCAGGGGACAGCCCTCTCCAGCTGCTGCTTTACAAGACTGTAACATCAAACACACACATACACACACACTTAACACAAAGGTTTGACTTCACACATCTTTCACTTCAACCCTCAGCCTCCCTTAACAAGTTCATCAAATGAACTCTTCTCCTCACTTCTTCCATTCCCGACATACCACTGCTCTTTACTCACACACCTCCTGCGGAGCCTCTCCATTCTTTCTCAGATACAGTAAAATGTGTACACAGTACAAGAATTGTTAATTAAGTGGCTTTTTTCATGTAAAATGTACTGAATATTCAATGCAATATTCCTGTGTATGTGTTTACATAAGTATCAGCTCAACAGGTGTACCTGTAGGTGACCCTGACCTTTGACCTATGGGAGGACAAGCAAAAAGTGTCTCAGTCTTCAACCCCCCCTGCTGCCCAATAACTGAAGTGATACTTTTAAAGAAGGATTGTTTTTCACTCTTACGTCTGGTCTGTGAAAGTCACTTCCCTGCAGCACCACAGTAGTACAGTCATAAAATGCAGAATGAAGTATGAAATGTTTGGACTTGACCTGACAATAAAACTGCCTTTGCACTTTAATATTTATTTGTATTACACCTCCAATTCAACTTTCCCAAAGTCAAACTTTTGGAAAATATTGGACATTTAAGTAGAAGTCTTAAAACCAGTTAGTGTGCTGGAAATCAGCTAGTTACCAGCTTGTTACTTAGTGTTGAGTATGTTTAGTACGTTTAAGTGGAGCCTCATATGTGAAGTCTCTGCTGGTTCCCTTTCAACGTCACTCTGACAACAAGACTTCAAGAAATCACTGTTACACAACCGTTTCATTACCTTTGGGCGGAGCCACGCTAGCCGTTTCCCCCTGTTTACAGTCATTGTGCTAAGCTAAGCTAACTGCGATGGTGCTAGCTTCATATTTAGCACATAGCCATGAGAGATGTTTCAGGCTTTTCATCTGACTCCTGGAAAGAAAGCGAATAAGCTCATTTCTCAAAATGTCAAACTATTCCTTTAAGCTTCAGTTCATCACCTCCGTGGTTGAAGATTTACAGCATCATAAGTGGGTGAAACTATCTGTCAGAAGGAGGCTCTTCTCTAATGGTCGCCCATGTTGTGATTTCAGCAGGTGTTACATACAAACCTTGCCCATAGGTCAGAAATGCCTACAGTCCAAGCAAGTAGATGTTTTTTGTTTGTTTTCATATTTTTCTGTCAAAGTTTTTCTCTCTGTTTCTCTCAAAAGTGCCAATTGTAAGAACTGCCTGTAGTTTTCAGACTTGGTTTGTGCCAGCGGGCTCTTTACCACCTCCTACCCCTGGTCTTTTTCTGTCACACTCTCTGCTGCTCCCCCTTTTTTGTTTCCCCCTCTTTCTCTCTCTCTCTCTTAGTGATGTGAGCTCCCTGGCATCTGAAGCAGCCAGTCATTACACCATGGAACGTAGTGGAGCCAACCAGAGCCTCAAGGGTTTGGAAAACTATAGTGTGAACCATTTTATTTATTGTTACCTTTCAGATGATGTCCATTTATCATGAACGACCCTGTTATTTTTGAGTTATTTGTTCCTCGAGGAGACTAGATTCTTGATTATAGGTTGAGACATATACAATCAATGGTTGAGACACTTAACTGCTTTCAAGAAACTTTTGTTATTCAGTTTGTGTGTTTGTCTCGGAGGGTTCAAACTGCCCAACTGCTGCATTCAAGTGTGGCTCTGGAAATGATTGCAGCCAGGGTACAACAGTGCAGGACAGCCGGGCTTGGCTCATATAACCATTCGGGGAAAACGCATAACCCAGAAAAAAAAAAGTGGTAAGCAGAGATGGTGGCAGATGGAGGGAAGAAGAAAAAGGGACTGGGAGAGTTTAAGAGAAAGTTAAAAATACAGAGCGAGAGGTGAGCTGGTGAGTGAGTCAGGTGGTCAGACTCGTTCCTGCCACCTCATTAGTGGTGATGACATCACAGCTGATTTCTCTTTTAGTCCGCTACTACTACTCCACCGCTCCTCTGTTACAGGAGAGGTAGAGCTGCTACCGGCCAGAGTCTTTAACGGCAGAGTCTGGGGAGCTGCTTTTATGTCGTCAATAACTCAGAGCAAGTAAAAAGGAGGCTGGATCCGCTCTGATTGCAGAAGCCTTTTTCGAGCTGAGTAATCACAGCCCAGATTTTTTAATATCAGTTACTCCACATCATGAATGGACTGTAGGCCAGCTGCAGCTGTCTGTATTGAACTGATTTAGTCGTAACAAAGCCTTTAACAGTTTCCCTCGAGGATATGGCTCATTTTAATGTCTATAGAGCTTTCAAAAGTGTTTATACTGCAACAAAGCAAATATCTCACAGGTGACCGACCAGCAGTGCTTCAAAAACTGGCACTCAGTCATCTCCTTATACCTTTGTTTAGTGTTTCTCCTTTCATTTTTTGTGTCCAACATTCACTCAACAGGAAACAGAGGCCTAATAGTCAAGGTTCTGATTGGATGCAGAAAAGTCTACGCAGAAGAAAGCAGTCTGGCTATGTAACTGAGTACACTTCGCACATAATTTACTGTGATATTCACATGAAATACAGCACTATGCAGAATTATCATCAATTCAGGCTTAGAAGGTTTCTCACATCAAAACTATAACAAAAGACGAAGTTTGAGGAAGATCGATTGACTTGTTGAAATAGCGTGCATGGGAGTTGTAGTCTTCGCCGCCATTGGCGTCACTACAGTCAGCTTCTCCCAGTTAGTGTTCCCTCAGTGTTCATTGTTCAGAAGGTTATTACCGGGAGACAAATTAGGTCTCCTCCTATCCAAAACAAGCGGACCAGGTGATTAAAACCGGTAAAAACACTGAATACAATAGTTTTTCCGATGCTCAAAGGGGATATTATGCAATTTACAGGCAACTGGTGTTAATAAAAGAGTAATCATAAAACACGCTTCTTAAGATCTCTCCTAAGATACTTAAGACTTAAACAAAACTAAACTCACCAAAACCATCTCTGTTAGTCTTTCCTCTCTTACAACAATCACCAACTCGAGTCAGGTTGAAATAAACCCTTAATTTACAGAATTAGATGATAAAAAGAGCAGTTCACATGCAAAACATGTATGTGCAGAACGGACAAAGCACAGACAGACTCCGATAGCAACATAGACAAAGGGAGTGTGACGTCACTCTCTGCTCAGGACACCATGACTCCACTATATCTTTACATAGCAGCTGACTAACCTAATTGATGACTGTAAAATGAGACAGCAACATTTCATTGGACACTTAAAAAACAAAAGTTTTTGCCCCAGATTTATATAAATATAAATGATAAAGTAACTAAATGCGTGGGATATTGTTGCTCTCGCACATCCAAACAAAACAGGAAAAGAGAATGGTGATCAACCATATTAGGTTTGTGTTCTGTGTGCTGCCGGTTTGAATCCCCAGACAAACAGTGACAAAACTCTTTCCTGACTCTTGATTTGTACTGTAGGTGAGATGGCCCTGAGGGATGCACTTCACCCTCAGTTGCCCCAGTGGAAATACTCAGTGTAGGTGTGAATGTGTGTAATTTCTTTATTCTAAAGCATCTGCGACCAAAAAACCCTCAAGGTTAAACAGCAACTCAGACAAGCTGCAGTAGAAAAGAAGCAAATTACAAATGAACACCAGATAATGGATTGGAAACAGACTTCCACCCAAGTTTTTTTTATTGCCCCAGTGTGTTCACAAATACTGCAAGATTCAAACAAACTAGAAGAGACACCCTCATGCAGCAGGGCTCAGATGTATGACGACAGCCTTCAGACGCACTCAGACAAACGAGATAAAAGTCGCACAGTCTTTAATTTCCCAGCATTTGTTTCATTGTTTTACAGCATTCTGAGGGATGTCGAATCAAACAATAGCTTTTTACTATGTGTTTGAACCCAGTGCACCACGAGCGTGTTTGTGAGAAACTCTATCATAAAACGGGATATGAACGGAAAAAACTGCCTGAAAAAAAGAGAGTGAGCACGGTTTCAACTGATGTCTTCCAGTTGTGTGACCTCTCTTTCCTTCTCCGTCTTTTTTCTGTCTCTCTGCCTCTCTCGGTTTAATAAGGCCAGCTGTAGAGTCTGGCTCCCTTGGGAAACACAGTAGAGTGTGGCTGGAGCTGAGGCTGAATGAGCCTGAAATTGGGGCTGGTGGTGGTGGTGGTGGTGGGGGTGGTGGGGGTGCAAGTTGGGGGGCGAGCACTTCCGACCATTTTCCCCATGCAATACACCATGCAGTCTGGAGCGTTGGCAGGCCGCCCCCAGCTCTCTCCCCTTCGTCTTCTTTCCCTCCCTCCTTCATTTCCTTCCTTTCCATTCTACTTTTTCTTCCTCTGTCTCACAACCACTGCCTCCATCTCCTTTTCCCTTCTGCTTTCCACCATCACACCTTCTTCCCTTCCTTTTCCTATTCTTCTTCATGCTGTCCTTCTTTCTGTGCTCGCTGCAGACAGTAACGTTTGGTTATGACCCTCTGCAGACGTCTGCTCAGTGGCACCATAACAAGTCTAGAAACTCTTCCCCTCTCCCCTCCTTCTATCACTTTCAGAGCAGGCTAGAAACGACCGTCCAAGGACTACGATAAATAGCTCAGTTCCTTGGAGTCTCTCTCCCCCTCTAGACGCCTGCTCTGTGGTACCGTATCGCGTCCAGACCTGCTTCCGAGTTTTGACAGGTCCCTGACCCACGCCAGAGCGGTTCAGCTGGGTTGGGGCTGTGTGTGTGTGTGTGTGTGTGTGAGCGAGCTTGGGCCCGGCTAAGTTGGTGGGTGTTTTTCATCAGACTAATGAATAATACGTCTGAGCTGAGAGAAGAGTTTCAAGCGAGAGGAGAAGAGGAGGAGAAAGCAGGGGGGAGGAGAGGGGAGGGGTAATGACTATCAGATGGTGTTCAACTACTGTGCTGCTGCCGCCACTGCTGCTGCTGCTGCTGCTGTGTCCTTAAAGGAGAACACCACTCAATTTTAAAAATTTAGATAAGTGATTATTATTCTCTGGAACTGTGGAACCATTATTGTAAAAAAGAAGAATCAGGAGTTTAACGTAATTTTCATTTAACACCTGGTACAAGTGACAGCAGACTGAATGTGCACATCACAATGGACTGATTTACTCTTTGGTCTAACTTGGGAAAGTTCATTGAAGGGGCTATAATCTGTAGTTTTCAGTGAAAAAGCTCTAAAATCCCACTGAACACTACTTGCTGACAAAGACAGAGTAAGTGATTAGCTGGTGAACTTTGTGGAGCAGCTACAGACACAGATATTTACCTTAAGCGTCGGTAAACACCAAAGACAGCAGTCGTTGTCTATCAGCTGTGGAACACCAGTCAGCTGAGCCCGTTTAGCCAGGTTACTCAAGCTCCTGTAGTATCGCTGCTACGACGATCCTCCCAGGACTGTATGCTGAAATTGTTCAACTAAAGTCGGGTAAAAAGCAACAACTAATGCTACAGGAGTGTTTATCACTGCAGATATGCGACCAAACTTTCACAGAGAATACAGAGTTTGATCATATGGTTCTTGGACTCTTGGACTGTGCATATTAATCAGTCTGTTGTGTCTACTGTATAAACAAGAGTGCAAGCTGCAGTTGTTTGAATTATCACTCAATCAGAGTCTTACGATGAAGCATTACTGACATTTGTGTTATTTATTTTTTCTATTCTCAGTGATTTTCTCACACATGTCTTATTAATTACGTAGTACCAGGCCAACCAGCCTGTAGTTAAATCTAGAGTGCCTTTACAAATGGGCCTTGAAAACTTTGGACAAAAGCAAATAAGGTACCATCATTGCCACATTTTAAGTAAATACAAGATCTTAAGCTTTACAAATTTTCTTGATTTTCCCTATGTTAAGGTTGTCTTTAAACGTTTAAATGGACTTGCCCCTCAGCCTCTCTACAAATAGATTGTGAGACTGTAGAGGCAAAGTCCTAGAATTCGCTACCTGATCAATTGAAATTTTTTAACATCATAACTTTTAAGAGAGCAACCAAATCTTAGTTAATGACAAAACCGAGAACGGGGTACATACGAATTTAGTTACATTACTACATGAGTGTTGTCTATGGGCCTCCCATTAGTTATGCAACTGAGGACATAGCTCCACCCAACGTCAACCTGAGCAGAAATATAATTAGCCCAAATAACCAAATAAATGAAAATACCTGTGGGTGTACAGTGCCTTAATATATTAGTAAAGTGTTCATACCTTGTTTCTGCCACACCCAAGAGGCTGAAAATATCTGTAAATGTAGGTTTATAAACATTGAAAAGTTAAATCTGCTAATTATTCTTATGAATTAATTAACAAATGAAGTACATTAGTTATTCAAAAGTAATTTGACCATCAACAGCTAGCTTAACGTTAGCCCCGGTCACTGCACACAGCACTCCAGACACCCTGTCCTCATGGTGGGGTTCACACACCCTCTAACTCTGAAAAAAACATTGAAGTTACGGTAATGTGTAATCCTCCTTTGATGGCGTTCATGGCGTCCAACTCCAGGTAAGATAGCAAACAAGGTGACCCGGAAATGTCTTCATTTACTTTAAATACTATTGTTCAGGCAACTTGTTGGCAAGGGCATGTGTTTGGTTTTAGCTTTGGTGGGAACACATTTTATTAAATAGCCAATATGGATATGTGTGTGTGCAGCTCTTTTATTCACATATTCACACTGAAAGCGATACAGGAATTTTACTTTGTCCCATATGTATTTTTACTTATATAACTTGCCTAAGGACTTGTATTCGTATGATTTTTTTCTCTGATTTTAAAGCAGATTTAAAAAAAAAAAGCAGACAAAAATTATTTATTAAAGATTTAGATATTATACATTTTTATGATAAATATTACAAGGAAATTAATGGATATTAAGTGAACCTACAGCCAGACTTTTCACTAAACCATTAGAGCTCATTTGAGACACTGTAGCTCACCTCTTTGTGAGTCTCTGAGGTCAGGCTGCTGCTGACGACATAACTCACTGATAAAATGATGAATGACATTCTCAAACAAACTAATCAGTTGGACAAGCTATGGCTAACCCATATATTTCCCAAAATTATGGCCTATACATTAATAACTCTACCCCGGATTCTCCCAAAGATGGGAGGCGTGGGGATGGCGTCAGTCAAGTAAATATTAATCCTACATGTTACTGATGTCAAAGATGATAAATGTCTGAACTGATTACAGAACGGCTGAACTGTTACTGACGCTTTTGTTTTTCCATAAAAAAGGCCCTGATATCCTAGTCTGCTATTGGGGGACATTTTTACCTGCAAGAATTAAGTTGTTTGATACAATGAAATGAGTGAGGAATGGTCACAAATTAGCTAACATCTTATGCCTGAAATGTAAGTTGTGTGTTGCAAGTGTCATGTGTCTATGTAGATTCCTTCACGTATGCTCTGTCTAAATTATACATTTTAAATCTAGTCTATATTTAATGTAATTTTAGCTTCAAAGCCATATAATAGTTTTTCTGACTGCCAGTGCTCTCTATTTGAGGAACATCCAAAATGATTATGTAAAATCTAGAGTCTGTGTTGCGGACTTAGGTCAACACTTTGTGTAGTTTTATGTAAATGCCACCATTACTGTGCTGTAATGTAGCTATTTCCTTTTCATATACCATTCCTCTGGTAAATGCAGCCACGTGTGATTATGAAAAGACTTAAAGTCTACATTGTACCCAGTGAAATGTTTTCTGGCCTGCAGGCAACAATTCAGAGAGAAATGGATACTGTGTTAGACCAGCCACACACTCCTGGGAGATGCAAATCAGAGGAAGATCATGCTAATGCATGTAATGACGGACCACAGTGAGTGAAGCTGGTTTGGAAATATAGGAGTATAGTGGGCAGTCACAGTCTGACATTAATCAAGGAATTTGGGTGTGGATACTTGCTGTAGACAATATGTTGTAAGTATATACCTACTGTAAATGTATATCATAATATATATCTTTAAAAAAAAGAGACTTAGATCTACACAAAAGGTAGTATGAAACAAATCAGTTCAGCTGCTTTAAACTGTGATGAAAGATGAACATCGTCAGTGGATGCCTCAGATATTTTTGTAAATTTGAATAATTTCAAGAACTGCACTTATTTTTTCTGTTAAAAATAACACGTTAAAGGCATGCTCACAACTTGAGTATTATGACTATTATACTTAGAAGCAGATCCAAAAGGGAATCAGATCCAAACCCCAATTGTTTACCACATGCTGTCATGATATTCTCTCTTGCAAGAGCAATGAGCTGTTGGATTGCATTGCAGTGTTGGCTCTCGAAAGACAAAGTTTGTTTTCGTTGGGTGATTTTGTTCTTTTCGGTCCAATTTCATTAAGGCTTTTGTTATTTCCAAAACTAACATAACTATAACAGCAGTAATAGCGGCTGTTGAATCTGGGTCACTAACTGAGGTTGAAGTCCAGGTGTTGGAATCTGATCTACAGTAAAGGTCACTGCAGAGCAGCTGGGGCACTGGTTGCATGAAGGTAGGGCACTTTCATGTGAGTGACATGATGTAATGTAGATCCAGTCTGAGTCTCAGTTGTTCCTCGAGTTGACAGCGAGGAAACTGTTTTAAAACACATTTGATATCCAGTGACCGGATGTGTCCAATGAGAACTGGAGGAGTCTGGAAAAAGCACAAACTATAAAATTTGACCTGTTTTCTTGCTTGTTTCCATTGCAGTCCACATGTTTTGCAATTGTTGTTGTTCACTGACATTGAAAGAAATATAAGGACATTTATTATTATTTCAATGTCCAGCCTGACAGATTGTTACATTATTAGGAGATATTCTGATTTTGCCTGCGCTGTGGTTTTATTATTATTATTCCAGTATTTAGACAGTGGTTTGATCTCCACCTATAGCCTACCCATCGGCCCGTTTCCTCCGTCCTGACTGCTCCAAGCGCTTCCTCTATGTACTGTAATCCACCACTGCAACCAGCATTGGCTTCAGTTCATACAGTAAATACCACAGCATAAACACTATGACTGTGATTGAAGGGTAGAGACACAGAGGAGCAGGAGAGAGAGAGAGAGAGAAATATGGACAGAAAAGGAGAAAAGACAGAGAAATAAAGAGAGAGAGAGAGAGAGTGATGAATGCTGACTGTAACATTGTGTAACTGACAGATTATTCATTGTGCTATTAGTTTTCAGCAGCAGCAGCTTACGGTTGCCAATCTACACAAAAGAGGCATACCAGCAATGGCAGTTGGGTTTAGAGTTTTCAATAATGCACTACTGAGGATTATAGACCTCATAGTTGAGTTTTACATAGGTTGTCAACCTTTAACCACTGTACAGTTGAAGCAGGAAACAAAAATTAAAGGTCAGTCAGTTCCTTGGAAATGAGAGTTAACACGATCAAGGCTAATAAAATCCCAAAGACTTTAAGCAGATTAGAGTTGGATGAAAGCTGTATCAAAGTTTTAAAATCTAAGGGAGAACTTGATTTTCCGAATAGCTAGAACACCTCTAGGACCAGCATGTAGGATTTAGTGTCATCTAGTGGTGTAGTTGTAGATTGCAACTCCCTCGCTTCACCTTCCCGTTCCAAGTGCGAAGGAGAAACTGCGGTGGCTGCGAAAAATGCGAATGCCCCTGTGCAGTGCCAGTGTTCGGTTTGTTCCTTCTGGGCTACTGTAGAGACATGGCAGTTAAACATGACGGACTCCAAGGAAGGCGACCCGTGGCGGCTGTAGAGAAACACTGCTCATTCTAAGGTAATAAAAACAAAAGGATTCTTATTTTCAGGTGATTATACATACACAAATATATCCATGCATATTATATTCCATTTCTGCCAACAGAGCTTCCTAAATGTTGCATGTGCTAATTTGTATGTGTAGCTAGCTAGCGTGCTAGATAGATCACTTGCATTCTGTCTTTCATTAGTTTTCTCCCACTCTTCTCTTTATTCCCTCCTCTGTATTTGCTCCCTTTGCTGTCTCCTCTCATTTTTCCTTCTCTTTCAGAGTAAGACAGATTATTAGAGGGGAGTGTAAGTGAGTAAAGTAGCAGCTCCCCTACTACACACCCCTGAGCCTCCCCTTCATCACCAAAACACTCCACCCAAAAATCTGAATCCCTTGAGGGCAAACAGCTTGCAGGCCCTCCAGCGTAACAGCTCATACAGATAAAAGGCCTTGGCTGTGGCCGAAAAAACCCAGTTCCCGGCTTCAACCACAAGCCCAGGCTGAACCGTCCAGCACTGCGGCTGCCCGCCTCCCAGCCTGCTGTCCAGGGACAAACGCAGCACAGATGGGGAGGCAGAGGGAAGAAAAGAAGACACAGGGAGAAAGGCAAACTCTTACTTCACCACTCAAGCTTCACAGCTTTCTGCTGTCAAGAATGTGGTTGTACAAAACATCCGTTTTTGCAAACCCAAATCCCAGTCTTACCTCTTGCTGGTCGTCTTGCTGGTTGCTCTGTTATGGAAGTATATTAATGACAAAAGATCTGAGATAGCACACAACAAATATGAGTGGTACTCAGTCTGCAAGTCAACTTTTCAAGAAGAGCAGAATCAGATTTGTGCGCCAACAGATGATTAAGTTTGGTCATCCTGTTACACCCTTCCTTCTACTTTCAAAATAAAAGCTGGGAGAGTGTTTTTTTTTTAACCACCAGATGGAGACAAAAAGCTGTATTTGGTGTCCATATTATCTTATTATTATATCTTATGTTATTATTATCTTATGTTAAATAACTAAATAACTAAAGTTACTTTCAATTTGTTGGCAAGTTAAGTAATTTTGAGAGTCAAATTATTTTAAAAGTAGTTGCTAGCTATATATCATAGTGGTTGCTTTAGCTTTGTGTTAACTTCTTTATTTCTAGAGTGATTTTTCTGAACCAAATGTAGGGTTAGGGTTAGGGTTAGGGTTATTTTCTTTTTCAGTTTTATGAATTATTTACGAGGTACAACAACTTTGAAAAAGAGGTTAGCCCTATTCCTATGAATCTGTGCTTGTGCACTCTCAAATGTTAACTTACAGTCTGAAGTAGTTTTAAGCTCTCTCAAATCTCATCAATATACTTCCATACTCAACCAGCATGGAAAAACAGGAAAATTAGAGGTGACCGTTTTTTTGTTGGCAGAATTAATTTGTCAGAACCTGAAAACAAAATATTACAGAAGATCATTATGTTTTATTAAATAATTTGATCATGATTTGGCTTTTGATAAAGTTAAATAACGTTGAGTTCACAGAGTTTGACCATGTTTTTACAACACAAATATATAACAACACATAAGTAGATTTGGAATTAGTTTTGTCTTAGAAATTTGATTTCTGAGACAAAATTATATTATTAGATTGAACTGTCAAAGATCATGGCTTTATTACTCCTGTCAGATGAGTGCTGTCATTAGCACTCACATCTGTTTCTTTTCCATTTTAAGTCGCCATCCAAGAAATTAAATATGTTTATAGTATATTGATAGGATTGTGTGTTTCAGAGGCCTCTGTGGTCATTAAGGTCACCAAACCCACTCAGTAAATGAGGGTCATGCAGGTTCTGTTTTAGGGTGGATTTTCCCTGAAACACACCAGCGTGCAGCCAAAACCAACTCCCGCTGATGGTTTGCCTCTTGCCTCCGGTCTCTCTGGCCTGCTTCTAGACAGCAGCCGAGGGACCCTCACCGCTCAGAAGGAGGAGCAGAGGAGTCCTACGGCCCTCCCACAGGCTATAAGACCTGAGGCAGACGGAAACACTCAGACAGCAGGCACACGTGGAGCAAAGAGGCAGAGACAGAGAAGGACGTGAAGAGAGGCAGAGAGAGACCAATAAAGAGCGAGAGAGAGTCAAACAGCTGCCACAGACTGGGAGCAGTTTGTGCTATTGGGATTGAAACAGACAAAGTAAAGAAACAAAGGACCAAGAAAGCGGTTTAGAGAAGTAAAGAGGACAAATCAACAACCGTTTGACTTTAAAATGCCATTTTAAAGTTGGCTTTCGTCCAAAGGATTAACTGAAAGAAGAACTGAGCTTTGGGATGTGAAGTGTTTTCATTTAAACCAAGAGAGAAAAACAAGAGGGACCTGAAACCTGCAGCCACCTGTGACAGCAGCTCTGAGGTCAAGTTGCTCTTGACCACTGACTAAGGATCAACTTGCTGACCTTTTAAACCAAGCCTAATTTAGCACCATAAGGGCTACGTCTGTCTCACCTGGCTTAACAAATTTAGCAAAGAAGAGAAGTTGGGGTGAAGTAACAGTTTAAGCAGTGGACGCCTTTAGACAGCAGCATCAACAGAAAAACTGTTAAGCCGCTTCCGATAACAAGTTGAACCTCAATAAGTGGAAGTCACACAAGGATTGGTCAGTAGCTGTCAGAGCCTTGTTGCGGTGAAGATGACATTTGCCATGCTTCGCACGGCCCCTCCCGCAGGCCGCTTCTTGTACGGCGACATCGCCCTCCTCTCCGAAGACGATGATGAGAATGGGAGTGAGGGGTCGGGCTCCGAAGAGCGTACCACCAACTCCTCCAACTCGGCCTACCGCCTGTCCTCCTCGTCGCCATCTGCCTTTCACATCAAGGTGAACAGGAAGAGGAAGATGTGCCAGGGAATTGGGAGCGGGGTAGAGGCCATGGTGGGGAGGCTCGGCCCCCCGGGGTCCTCTCCTCCTGGGGAGGGCCGCCAAAGGACCGCAGCCAACGCGCGGGAGAGAGATCGCACCAATTCTGTCAACACAGCATTCACAGCTCTGCGCACACTCATCCCCACCGAGCCTGCAGACAGGTACAGAGCAACATGAGTCAACCTGGCTCTAGTCTGATGCACAAATATGTTCCTAAAAATACAGTTTTTCCGTCTGGGAACAAAAATAAGTGATGTAGCTCTGGCACCTTTAAACACAATTGAATTATTTTTTGGGTCAAGGCTGTAATCTCATTGAGGCAACACTGCCTTTAATCATCAGTGGATTTATATAATGTGTCATAGAGTTAGTATTGGGGAGGGATGAAATATTTACATATTTACATACATTTAGCATCGTTATCTATATGTTGTATATATGTTGCACCTTATTTTTAAATACTATAAAAAGTACCCCAATGTTGCGACAATGCACGATATTTTTTTTTCAAATTGTTTTACACTTTTTAAATGTTATGTGTTGATTAATACCATGAATCACGCTCTGATTTGATGATTAGGAAGCTTTCGAAGATCGAGACACTACGTTTGGCCAGTAGCTACATCAGTCATCTGGGGAACGTCTTGCTCCTGGGCGAGGGGCTTCATGATGGACAGCCGTGCCACGCTCCCTCACCGCCATTCTTCCACGTTAACTCCTCCCCCCCACGAGGATCTGACCAATCAGCTCAGCCAAAGCACATCTGTACTTTCTGCCTCAGCAACCAGAGGAAAATGGTGAGCAGACGAAAATTATAAATCAACAAGCAAGAAAAAAGTAAGACTGAAACAAGTAAACTCTCCAACAAAACTCTTTTATCCACTATTTTAAAATGGCACTGAATATGAAGACACATGCAAGAAAATACTCACAGCTTTTTATCTCTTTGTGACCTAAACAACTATAATAAATATCTAATAATAATAACTACAATACATGTGTTTAGTTACTTTTTAAATGCTATAAAAAGAGCATTGAATTGCTTTTTCCACAATAAACAAAATAGAAAAATGCCTTATTTTGCCAAAGGGAAAGCTGATCAGGCTGTAGAGTGAGGCTTCTTTTGGGAAACCGTGCAGTGCTTTAGGGTCAATTTGGTGTTTAAAGCTGACCTGAGATCAGTGACTGTGCATATAAACCTGATTGGCGCTGAGGGACACTAAAACCAGAACCTCTTTAAAGTCCTCTTTTGGTGTGAAGGACTGTGTATTATGGTTCTGTTGGGAGTTAGTTCAACTCGGGCAGGTGGCTCAAAAGTTCAAGGTGCTTTCAGAAACTCACTGGACAATGCAGTGAATAGCAGTGATTGAGGAACTGAGAGAGGCCTGAGAGGTGGGTCAAACAACACGCATCCTTTTTCAGTGTAACACCGACAAGATGTGCACGGCCGTTGCGTAAAAAAACGTCCACCCCAACTGTGGTGTTTTTTCTATCTTTTTTTGAAAATATGAATTTGAAGTTTACAAGGGGTATTTGTACAGCGAGTGAGATTTATGATCGGGAACCGATGAAATTCATCCAAAACCATGTGTATAATTTGAAGAATGTATTGACGTCACCCTGAATACGAGAAGGTTTTAATCATAACTGCTGAAGAACTGACCTGAGACATTAAGACCGGAACTGCTAATGACTTTGTTCCACTGAAACCAAATGTTACAAGACCACAGACTGTCATTTTATACATTTAGCTCACATACTGCAAGTGTTTGGAACGTTTTCCAAAAGCACTTTCAAGGTATTGCACAAAACAAAATAACAAAAAAATCTGTAATTATTCTAAATTTCTCATTTCACTGTCAGAGATAGCATTTCAGACTATAGTTGAGTAGCCGTTGAAGTACTTTTTCCACACTTCCCTCTACACCTTAATAGAGATACAGAAAAGGAGAACTTCATCCAGTGTGAGGTTCAGCTCACATTTGATTGATTCAGCACAGGAAATAGACATAATCAAGAACACTCCCGGCATAAGAAAGTCATCAGTCTGATGAGAAATAGCAGCGAATGAAGGATTCCTATCAGCTGACTGAGATCAAATTAATATGACTGCAGCTCCGACTTCAACAAACACCACCAGCCTGCACAGAAGATGACAGAGAGGTGACGTCCACTCAACTTTCCCCCTCTAACCTAGCCGCTGCCCATTTAGCAGGATTTATGGGTAAGGAGCTGACATCTGGCAGACTCCCCCGTTACTCCAGCAGTGTGTGAAAGCTAATACCCTCCTCAGTGTCTAAACCCAGAGACCCTTTAGCTGGGGGATAACCTGAGTCTCAGCAGTGTGTGTCTCCCCCTCCCTCTGCCTCCCCTCTGAACCGCTGTGAGTGAAAGCCTAGACGTCCTCAGCGTCAGGAACCCAGACACCCTCGGCTGGGAGATAGCAAGCCTCAAGTCTGTCTCGCTCTCTCTCCTCTGTCTCCTTTTCTTTTCGCTTCAGCGTGTCCTCCATGAGTCCTTTGCTTTTATTTCCTTCCTCCTTTACCCTTGCACACTCCTCGTTCTGTTTAACTTTTTTCCTCCTCAAGCCTTTCTCGTGCCCCCCTCCTCTCCCTCAGCTCACTGCATATCGATCAGCCTGGTGGAGGTCAGAGCTGTCAGTAGGAGCTGTGTAATACTATCTGCTGCTGTCAACTCACTGCTGCAGACGCATGACTGACCTGTAAAAGCATGCTGGGTAGAAAACAATTTTGAAACTTTCTCATGTCAAACCCTTCAACTGTAGGCACTTCGATTAAGTCTATCTCTTGACGTAAGTCACATTATGCTGTTCCCCATTAGCTCGATAACAGTTCACATTATTTTCTGTTGTGTATAATGCAGAATGTACTTTTGCTGTTAATGCAGAGCACTGATTAGGTAAACCTAAGTGAAAGTCATCTTTATCTCCTAATTACCTTTTGATTGATTGCCACCATCTACACCATCAGAAATGAGGGGAAAGAAGATGAGTTAGGTAAAGATTGAGATGTTTTAACTTTGATGTGGTTTGTGCAAAAGAAGTCCATACAAAGAAGATGCCCATTTTGTGCATTTAGTGTAACTTAATATAAAGTATTATATAGAATAATCTTCCCTTCTATGTTCCAGTTAATTAAATTTTTAAAATGTTCTTTTTTGATTGTGTTATTCTAACTTTTTTTCATCGTTTAACAAATTCCACAAATACACATAAATATTTAAAAGCAGCTCACGAAGAGGCAAAAAAAAAGAAGTCTAAAAAAGTGAATTTGTAAAACAGCAGGGCGGTTTTTGTAGTTTTTAGCATTCGTTGCCTACACAGGAGTAAAGAGTGAATTTCAGCGGTCCGGCTGTGCGGCAGATTAGTACACATTCGGTGCTCTAGTTAGTATTTACAGTAGCAGGGCGCTGTATGTGGGGCTGACTCAAAATAAACTACAGTGCTCATGTTCATCATAATGAAGGAACATGTCACCCAGTGCAACAGTGTGGCTTATTGATGTGTTTTTAAAAATACCACGATGGAACAAAGTGATATCAGGTTCTGAACAGACTTTTTTTCAGTGGGTTCCGTCCTTTACTGGGTTTGGTCTTTTCATGGGATTTTCTGTCACCAGACTTAAGGGATCCCACAGCTCACCTGGCAAATAAATGGTTAACTCTGATTGGAAGAACCTGAGAGAATTTCATTTTCCCTGGAAAAGTGGCTATACAGTGCATTTAAGTGGGCTAAAGGGCAGAATCAGTGCTGGTGATTACAGAGAGGAAACGATTGTGAAGGTAAAATGAGACTTTGTGTCCTGAGTGCTCTCTTTGTATGTTTTTATGGTCATTGAGGTTCATCACAGCTGTCAGGTCTGCTTAGACCAGCCACTTCAATTACACTTATTTCCAATGTGGGAGAGGGCGAAAGTGAGAAAAGTATACGCTCATTTCCTCTTATTATGTATGTATACAGTATAACTGTTTCAAAACAAACAGTCTTGTTAGTAATGACTACTGCACAGAGAGGGCTATACTGTTGCGTGTTACATATTCAGTGGAATACTAATCATTATCTGTGTGACTTTATGCACTGATTTAGAAAGATTACTAATTTATTTCATACAGGTGAATGATTCATGATTTATTCTTTATGTCTTCTTGCTATGTTCCAGAAACTAATACTGACAGTGAGACTGAAAATTATTAAGAGCTTCTCATTGTCGCTGTCCTGTGAAAACCACCTATCAGGTGTAGGCTTTGTGACAGTGTTAATTCTTTTTATTTAAAAAATGAGGCAATTGAAGAACAGTGGAAATCTCCTCAGTGTGAGCCTGAAGCACAAACAAATATTGTTGTTTTTGTTTTCTAGTGAGACCTATTGAACAGCCTTGTTGCTCAGAGTCAGTGTGGCGATCATAGTGCAAATCTGTTCTCCTGCATATTAGTTGTTTGCTAACGGAGTCAGACAATTCTGTTTAGTTTCTTTTGATCAGAAGCCAAGTTCTTCTCCAGTGTCCACATATACCTTGACAGATTTTGACTTTTAAAAAAAACAGTTCTGGGGTAGAGCCGCAGCTGTTTGGCATGGACAAACTGGAGGCCAACTGATGCCTTTGATACGTGCAGTAAAAGAAAAACGGGATGCTCCTGATGGCTACATCTGTAAATGAGATGTACAGGGATGAGGATAGAGGATTGAGGTGAGCAAAGGGCTGCTTAAATCCCTGTGCTGTCTGGTTGATTGATGCAGATATCCTGTACTAGGCCTCTCTGCTTCTACTGATCGGTGCAACTGTCAGGTGCCTGGGCTCAACCTGCAGCAGGAAACCTGCACGATTACAGCTTCTGTAATCATTGTAGCGTTATTGTCTCTATTATATCTCTGCTAGAAGTCACCCTTAATGACCTTGAAATGTGTCATACCATGTGAGCATCTGCAGTATATTTATTTACGCTATAGGTGAAGGCAACACATGAGTATCAGTTTAATGTTACTGAATGATGATGAGGTGTTTATTCAGGAATTCTCTACAGTACAAAACAAAAACAGAAAGCTTTTTTAAATGTGTTAATCTGTCTACTTTGCTGTCTTTAGGCCATAGTGCTTGAAGCATTTTTACAGCTTCCTCCGCAAGTGTGGCTTGTTTCTTTTGGCTCGAAACAGGGAGAGGGTCAGTTAAATTCAACGGCAGACGTAAACAGAAATGGCAATTCATCTGACGGTAAAAGCAATCATGCTGAACTTTTTCCTTTTAAGCTGAAGATGACAAGTCCAAACATTTTCCAATATTTAAAAATTAAAGAAGCTCATCTGACGAATTAAAAGAGAATTTATATGTTTAGAAACAAAATAAAAATCTGGCAAAAATATAACTAGTATAATACTCATGGTGCGGTCGCTGTAAATAGACTGCTGCTGCTTTGAGATGGTTAGGTATAATTGGGTTTACAAGCGTTTTAAGGCACAACCCTGATTTAATTCCAACTTGAAGGAATCTTATTTATTTGGAATTTTTTGAAATGAAAAAGAAAATAAGTGTAAATTTACCGAAACAGCAAACCTAACAAATGATGTATACAGCTCCTAATATCACAAACAGGTCTAATTTACATCTGAGCTGCAGTAAAACTTTTATATGTGAGGATTTTTGTGGGTGGCTGGAAAGCAGGGCGTATGGAAAGACAGTGGCACTAAAACTGCACCATGAAACAGACTTATCTGTACTCGTGGTGTTTGTGTGTGATAGTAAATATAAATGTGTTCATGTGTGGGTAAGAGAGAGAAAGCGTGAGTCTGTATATATCTATGTGTGTTTGTTACGTTAAGATGGATGTGAGTGACAGAGAGTGACATTGTGCCCATATAGATATACAGTATACACACACACACACACACACACACACACACACACACACACACACACACACACACACACACACACTGGCTGGCTCTCTGTATCTGGAAGTCATTGGCAGTGCAGAGCGGAGCAACAAATGAGCTAATTGTTCTGTAAATGATTTATCCTCTGCTGAGGCCTGTACAGCCAGTGTTTAATTCAGCTGCTGCTATTAGAAACACATTGACGTTGGGCTTTGATGGTGATGTTAAAGAAGCCTGGAAACCGCTCTCTGTGAAACGCCCTCGCTGCTTAAACACACACACACACTCACACGTGAGAGACACACACACACACACACACACACACACACACAGGGACGACCATAGAAATATTGACACACAAGCGGCTTTTATCAAAAGCATTTCATTCTATTTTTTTCTAGTCTTTTCAGCCAGACGGCAATTCATTGCGTCTTTCTAGACACCCAGAAGAAGAAAAAAACTCATATATGATTACTCACTTAAGGAGCCCTGGATCACGACCGTGCTTTCAACACTTTCTTAACTAATGGTGTGCAGGAAGTTGTGGAAACAGAGCTGGAGAAAGAGAGAAAGAGAGACAGAGAAATAGCCAACGACTCAGTGGGATAATCAACTTTGCTATTTATCCTCCAGTTTGGACAGTTGGTTTTCGACTGTGCCGAAACTACACTTTGCTTCTTTATAGAGATCAAATGAAGCGTGCACCTTAAGAGGGCTTAAATGCATGTATAGGGCATGTGCAAGAGCACACTAATGATTGTGGTTTTTACAGTCATTTGGTTATTAGTCTGTTTTCACTGGAAAAAAGCACTACGTCACTTGCATGAAGTAGACATTTCAAGGTCAGAGATGAAAACTAAATTACCCTCATTTACTGATAATGCTGGTGTTGACTTGGAGTTAATGTTTTGTGCCCTGTGAGGGAAGAGCTTTGACTGTTTGCTTCTCATTTCAAGCTATGCTAATGAGGTGCGTCGATGGCTTATATACTGCGGGCAATTTTCAAATATATTCTTCCTCACGTTCGGTGTATGTGTGTGTGAGCCTGGCTCTGTGTATGACGTGTGCCTCCATGCATGGACCTGTCTGTATATTTTCAGCCCAGATGGAAGCAGTTAAACCCTAATTTAACACCAACAGCAGAAGTCGGGTCAGATAACTAACAAAATCTATTAGCAAAACTATCATTCTGTTGTCATTTGGTCTGTAGGGAAACGGTTGCTCACGGAGCAGATTAAAACAAAACTGCAGGAAACTGAGCCAGGCAAAGAGCAAATCTAAAAGAAATCTATAACACAGACAAACGCATAAATTGGTACTTTAGAATGTGCAGTTTCTTAAAACAATATCTACTGAAGCTAATGACACATTGGCTGTTGCAGAGTGCACATCTTAACACTGATGATAAAGTGCTGGCTGCAGCGTAACGCAGCAGAATGAAGTCATCAGAGACTGGTGAAAATTAAGTCGGCCTTGTTCTGGAGTCATTATAACCGATTATTAAAATGTGGGAACAATTAAATGCATGTGTGGCCGGCTGGTGCGAATTACATCTGATTAGGCCATCTAAGATAAATCAAGTGTTTTTCAGGAGCCATCAGGATGCTTATTAGCAAACCACAGTGAACATGAAGTACACGTCTGATGTATCCAAGCCACATAATGGCAGACTGCGGCTTATTTGGTGTGTTAGTTAGCTTAATTTAAAAGTCTGATGTGTAATTTATTGCACTATTTTAACATATGTCCATAATCTTCTAATCGATGATCATTTATGAGGGTAATTACAGCTTCTATTAGACACTCCAGGGAACCGTTGCATATTCACATATTTTCACTGGATAAACTAAAGGGATATTACCAGTTTTCATTTCATGGTTGAATACCAATCTCCTTATACGATTGTTGGGCCAGTACCCAAGTGGAATTATTTTTTCCAACCAGTCATTCCTCTCTTCGTGCAGCCAGAAACTAAATTAGATGTTTATATTTGACAGAACAGCTTAACACAGGAAAAAAGAGAGAGAGAGTGCATGGAAAATCCACATTTATAGGTAAAAGAACAGCCCGGATGGAGTTTCAGAAAAACAATATTGAAGGTTGAATTTGTAGAGTTGATAAGATGCCGTGAAGAGTGTTTACTACCTTCGCATTAAAGTTAAAACACGCTCCTTTCGCCTTGATAAAACAATAATATTGTTCCAGTGTGGTAATATCATCATATCGTATCTAAAGTAAATATCATCAGGTAATCATATTAGTGTTGGACAAATCACCCCCCTGGGAAGTCAGTGGTATGTCTCTCTCTCTCTTGTGTGTGTGTGTGTGTGTGTGTGTGTGTGTGTGGGTGGGTGTTTAGAGAAAGAAAGAGAGAGAGCAGAGATGTCATCCGGCCATGCCCGATTAGTCTTCAGGAGATTGTTTTGACTACCAGGCCAGCCTTAAAGCCCCCCTCCTCCTGTTTTGACTGAACCAGTTACACTCCAGCTGAACCGCCTTCACCAGCTGTGCTTTCTAAACGACCGCCGAGCACTCGCAGTGAGCCGTGGGCTGATTCCCAGTGATATCATTGCGTAATTTGATGTAATTTGGTAAATCATCCAATTGTCTTGTACCCACTTTTTCTTACCTGCCGCAGTTATTTTTATTTCCACTAATAACTACCCTACAATTTTCCACGGTGAGAGAGCATGGCCGCCCTTGTCTCTGTTTCAAATTTTGTGAAAGCACAGTAACAGCAATGCCATAGTGAGGCCGAACGTTTTCCAGGTTGTGTGTGAAACTTACTTACAATTAGAGAGACAATTCCATGCATGTAGAGTATATGATGGCAGCAATGAAATAAAATAATAATAAGACAGCCTAAATTTAACTTTTTTTCTTGTCTGGGAAGTAAGATTTAAAGCTCTTCGTTAATGACCATCGAACTTCAAACTACCTATTTGTTTTATCAATGACTAAAAACAAACATACAGTAATTGCTGCCTGGATTACATTCCCTGGAGATGTTTCCTCAAGAGAAGGAAGTGGAACAGTTTTGGGCATAATTTCAAAAGGAGGTGGTCAGGGTGGAAGGATGGGTGTCAAAGTGATGGACATGGGCCTCAGAAACCGGGGTTTTCATCCTCCATGAGTCCTGCGTGTGGTAAAGTTCAGGCAACAAAGCACTTTCGGTAAGATTAGGCAAAGATTGTGCATTTAATTAAATGTTAATAATGTTTTTTTCTCGCACCGTAAGTCACCTTTGGCTTTACCTAAGACCACTGTATTTCTCTTTAATCATGTAATGTATGTGCCTATACATGTCAGCGGAAAAAAAGATGAATCACGCTTCAGTTGTAATCGGCAGATATTGATTGTATTGTAAGAATGAAAAAATACTCAAATACATTGTCATTGAACAATTTGCATGTTGGTTCAATATCAACGTTTTGTCCCTTGGTAGATATGTCGATAAAAAAATATAAAGTGGGACCCATGACATTTCTTCTAAATTGTACTGGCTGTTACAAATTAGTATTTAATGAATGTAATTTCTAGGAGACAGGGTTGTAACATGTTATAAGAACTTTCATTTGACATTGCGAAAACATGTGGTAGACACACTACAGTGGACAATGTTACACAACTGTAGTAAAACAGTGTAGTTTCACACAAAACAAGACAAAACAAATAACAATCTTGTGGCTGAAATGAATTCTGGTATACTGAGTCAACTAATCTGGTAATTCTGTTTTTCTTTTCTTTGATGGATTTCTTGCAGGATAATTATTGACCACTGGTGCTAAATACAGTGTAGATAAACCTCCAGTGACCATATGTTTCTAAGGCAATCTCAAAATCTAACCTTCAACTTTTGGTGTTGTTTTTCAGAAATATTGGTGGTGTGTCTATAGATAAAAGATAAAAGATGTCTACTCGCATACAGCCAACAACATAATGGTAATGGCTCATGTCTAGATAATAGCAAACTAATAAGGATCCTGTGCTCTCAGTCCAGCTGGAGGAAGTATTGACAATAATAACTCCTGTGTCTCCTAACACTCACCTCAATCAGTGGGAGGACCGATTCCTGTCCAAATCCTATGATCTCACTCTCATTACCGCCTGATACCCTTCCAAACACCTACCCACCTTTGTCGATGTCAGTCAAATGGATTTTTCCAAACACCTACACTTGGTGTACGGTCTGAGAGGAAATGTGTAACAGGTGTTCGGCTGATGAGAGGAAGGCGAGGTGGGGGCGGCAGTGAGCGTTAGTCAAGACGATATGACAAGGGGAAAGTTAAAGTCAGGAGAGGACAGGAGTGCAGAGACGTTTATCTGCACTCTTCGTATACTTTTACAAAAATAAGTTTTCTTGTTTTCACTTGCAAAAAGAATGAAGAGAGGATTTGTTTTTTACATATTTGTCGACCACAAATGAGGTTTCGGCCTAAGATCTTTTGCCAGCTGAGCTAATCAAACAGCAGCCTTGCAAAGTAATTAGTAAAACAAGGATGACGTGTGTTGCATATCATTCAATGGTGTGTTTGATGAAATCCCTCGACTGTAGCTTGGAAAGCGTGTGGTAGATGGCCTGAGAAGTGCGCAGAGCAGAGGTTAGGTGAGGAGGGAAAATGTGATGTTATTTTCCTGGCCAGATAGAGAAAGTCTTCTCGTCACCAGCCAGGAAATCAAGGCCTCTGTGTTCTGATACCACAGATAAATGAAAAGCATATCATCATGCAGGGCTGTCATACACCAGCTCATGATGTCACTCTTCAGGCTATAATAAAGTTAGCTACCACCACCACAATTAATGTACAGCATGAATGCTACTGTGCACAATGTGTTTGAGGGAGTTTACTGCACTCCGTCAAGGTTAATTTACTTTTTCAACCCTGCTGAAGTGCATATAGCACAAAACCACATAACTGTAGTGTGCCAGTGATTGCAGTAAAACAGGATCTATTTCCACAACATGCACAGCATTTTCCTGGAGTCCCATTTCATGACAATATATTGAAGGGTTGACATCAAAGACAGCAGTCTTACTCACCTGTTAAGCATATTTAGATATTTGGGGGAGGACAATTTGATAATCAGTTAATCAAAGTTGGTGGAGTGTGTTTATAAACCTACAAAAAGAATCTATCAAAACCAAACGAGTACAATAAAACTGACTCAAATATGGAAATGACTTATTATTAGCATATTCTTTTCCAACCTTCTAACCTTTTCTGGTCTGTACAGTCAATATAAAGCTATTGTACAGCTAGCAGCAAGTCAGCTTAGCGTAGCATAAAGATTGGAGACGGGGAAACAGCTAGCTTAGCCTCTATCGAGAGGTAACAACATTTTCCTAACGTCTCCTTTTAAAGAAATTTTCAGGAGGTTATGAGCCAATGCTAGCTGTTTCCTACTGTTTCTAGTCTTTATGCTAAGCTAAGCTGTACTATTTCTTTGAAGGGACTTCAGTGTTGAATCCTCGATGCTATGAGATGTTGTTTCTCTCTCTTTCAGAACAAAGACAGAGACCGGAAGACGGCCATCAGAAGTTAACAATGAGGACACAAACCACACGGATGAAAGTCTCGTCACTTGAGCGACGCTTTCTGTGATTCTACTATTACTGCAACTTGAAGACTTGTCAGACTTCAAAGACTTTTGAAGGACTTCTTTAGCACTTCCAGGACTTTTCAAGGAACTTTACCAAGCATTTCTTCTTTTTTAAAAAAAACACATTTTGTATCACTTTACAAGAACTTTTTTACTTTTAAGGGTGTTTTCAAATACGTTTGAAACACTTCTGAAAAGTTGAACAGTACTTTTAAAGGGCTTTCACATGATTATGAAGACTGTTTCAACAACACTTATAAGAGACGTTTTACTGAATTGTTCAAAGACTCTTTGTTCAGAGTCTAAGGAACTTATGGCACATGATCGAAAAACACACAGAACCTATGAAAGATTTGTATTCATCAAAAGCTGTGTGTTCTTAATGTGTAAACTGAAATATAAATGTATATTTATGTGACATAACATTATATAATGAAACTATGTTATTTAACCGGCATTGACATTCATGACAAATAATGAAAGGTATAAAGGTGCAACACATGGGCTATTGACACAATTTATGGCATCATAGAAAACATGCTGGAACTTTTGTGGTATTGGTTATTTCTAATAATCATCTCTGAAAATTTCTTAATGCTGGAAAATAACTCAAGATGACCAATAAATTGTTTGTATATCTGGGAGTTCATTTATATGTCGGTGGTATTTTTTACTCTCAAATCCTCCCTAGCTCCAACCAATAAACATTATAAAAGTTTCCACTGTGAAACTATCCCGCACCACACAGATATTTTAATACCAAATGGTGGTTTCATCATACTATTGCTCATTTAGGCAACTAGGGGAGGGATCATTTTGGACGTTTCGAATCAATTCCTTTTCAAAAGAAGTACAGCGAGCTTAAGTGGAAGCTCCGCAGTGGCTTCACCTGTAGCTCACATCAGCCTAATACCTCGTTTTACTTTTGGCTGTCTCTCTCTCTCTCTCTGTGTCTTCTCTGTCACAAACTCCCTCTTTCTTGCTTTCTTGCTTTCTTCCTTCTCTTCTGGGGCACCAAGATCAGAGCAGACAGAGACAGAGAGGGTTTTAAGACGAGGCAGACTAGAGGGGTTCTCAGGAGCAGAGGAAAGGCGAGCAGAAGAGAGAGGAAGGGGGGGGGGATCAGAATTGAATCTGCAGGTATGGCTGCTTGGACATCTGCCTGTGTCCCCTCGCTGTCCTCTTCTTTACCTTTCCACATGCTCGTTCTCTCTTCTCCTCCTCTCCTCCTCTGCTCTTCCTCTCTGTTCCCCAGAGTGCCACTGGCCAGAGTCTGGTTGGTGATGGCTTTCCAGCGTGTTTAGCCACGCACCACTTACCCTCTCTTTACCTTGGTTTTCTATCTATCTATCTATCTATCTATCTATCTATCTATCTATCTATCTATCTATCTATCTATCTATCTATCTATCTATCTATCTATCAGATCCTCCTTCTCCAGTTTTCTTTTCTTCCTTTAATTTTCACTACCTTTTCCCACTGTTTCCATACCACGCTCTCTCTGTCCCACTCTTTCAGCATCTCTCTACTCTGTTTTTCTCCGAATCTGTCCACTGCCTTTATGGAAAATGAGCAGGGCATTAGCAATGTGGAATGTTGCCCCCTACTTTTTCTTTAAATTGTCACATTTTAAGAAAAGCGAAGCCGTTCATGTTGCGTTTTTTCTCTGGTTTTGCAGAAAAACTCACAAATCCAGTTCCAGGGAAACCAAACTGAAAGTGTTGCACTGTATGGTTGATGTGAGAGAGATTCTTCTTTTCTAGGATTCTTCTCATAGTTACTATAGGTTTTATTAGAAAAATGGTTTTAAAGAGTTAGAATCTATTAATACAGTCTATGGTGTTCAGCTTTTTAAAACCACATAACTGCAGTATTTCTCAAGCTATTTTCCACCATTAAGCAAAATGTAAATGAGCCGTTCTTTTAATGGAGGCTAACCCCTGTGCTGCACCGGTTTGGCGTTTCCAAATTATTTTTTAACAATGCTAACAAGCTGTTTCTGCGACAGAGGTGCCAATTATGGAGCTTTTTCCTACAATGTGACAAGTGCCCGGTGAAGAAAAACAACTAACAAAAAATTCAAACTTGATCACGCTGCCAAAACAGAGTTTTTAGAGGAGGCGGCCCTGAAAATCAAAGCTGATTTATTGTGTGTGTAATCTCACAAACACCCCTAAACTATAAACAGTACCGAACGCTTGCAGACGGTTTTAGAGTTAATGTGTCTGACTGTTCCTCAGAGTGATGTCATGTAAAGGACACCCGCGTTAATGAAATAACTCACAAAGGTGATGAAGGGGAGGAAAGGTGTAGATTTAAATTTGGGACTAGAAAAGTCTGAACTGAACTGAAAAATACAGTTTCACAGTTGGTAGCATGCTTTATGAAGTCTAGCAAAAAAAACAACAATTGCAGCCAAATAATGAACTAAAGATAGTTGAAAATCCTTCCTGGAGAATCGCTTATACCAAAGACAAAATGCAGCTCTGGCATTATGCTTGAAATGCCCTTTAAACTCAAGTGCCAGAGCAGGTTTTTCCTCCCCAAACTTAACACCGGGAAACAAAAGACTAAATCTCAGGGCACAGTTTCGGAGTAAGTGGTCCCTGCTGCTCGCTAGTTCCTGAGACAAAGGTTTGAAAAGCGCCGTGCGTCTTGTTTAAAAGATCTTAGTTCTATTATGAGCCGATGAGACGTAGATAATCTTACTGCTGAGGGTTTTTTAAAAGGAAGCAAAAGCTTTGAAAAAAGCGCTGTGTGTCTAGTGTGTCCTAATGACTTCTGGTCCAGTTAGTCTGAGAGTCTGATCTCTCTAGCAGGCCGTCTGTCTGAGCAGCAGAGAGGGGGGAAAAAGGAACTGGTTCCTCCCACACAGACCAGATCAGGTTCCCCCAACGCCTACACACGCACAATTTAGCACACACACAGATGACCATTTACACACTCATACGCCGATGAACTTACATATGCACAAATAGATGGACGTATGCATGCATGTACGGTCACACACTCACATGCACGCACACACTTGCGCTAGGCAGCAGGATCTGTGATATAGCTTAGCTGTCTAATGATCTCTGTATTTTACATTGATGAAAACAGATCAGCTGAGAGGGCAGACTGCTGCGGTGAATTTAAGTGGGCGGTTTTGGACCAAGGTGAACCGGAGGTTGGATGATCGACTGGCTCTTATTATCAATATAATGGTCTCTGACGAAGATGCCCCCATGGAAATCTGGCATGTGAACACTGATAGCTGAAGTAATAAAAAGCAGCTTTTGTCCTGGCATTAGCAGAGTCTGAGGTGGCACCAGTGCCAGAGGGGGTGGTGGATGTAGCCTGAAGACGATTTAGATAAATAAAACATATCTGGAATATAACTGAGAGCTGGCGGGAGGTAGTGAAAGCGTACATACTGAAAACACAAATTTCTGATCTATTTTAATCACATATAAAAGAAAACATCACAGAACGTGTTTATGTTCTCTGGTGAGCTCAACAATAACAGTAATTATCCCGCCATATTTTCCTGTGATGTTCATGCCTGAATCACGGAGATGATAATACATCCCTTTAAAGTTATTTTTCACTGCAAGTTGTGGTGAGCTGCAGGTCATGTTCTCTGTATCCCATTTTACTCCTTCTGTTACTCTGCACATTGAGCGTCCTCACAAAATGTCCCAAACAATGCACATGGATCATATGAAGGCTGGCAGGCTTCAGGAGTTCTAATGACAATTTACTTGATTTAAAAATAAGTAAATCTAAAAGTGACTTCCCTTAGTCCATCAAAGTAATGGCTTTAATTTAATGAAACAGTAGAAACTGAAGTTACAACATGTTGTTGTGGTTAGTGGTCAGTGTTAGCACCAGACTTGCAGCTGTGGTTTAGAGTCAAGGTGCCCACAAACAGCTGAGTTGATTTCCCAATAATAACATTCATTCATTTGTCCTTGTACCCTCACTACTCTCTTTTCATTTTGATGCTATAAAAAGATGTTGTTTTAGCACCTACTCTTTGCTGGCTAAAACTTAGTTACACACATGCTGCTATTGGGGTAATGAACAATTGATTTAAGGCTGCTTGTTCAAAGCAGTAAATTAATTAAGAGAGGAACATAATTTATATTATTATCAACTTATGATACTAATATATATATATATATATATTAGCATACAAACATTAGGAAAACAATTCACACATCCAGCAGACACAGAGAAAGAGTAGCATTAATTTGGAATGCAAATCAAACATTCATTCTCCTTTTAGTTCTGTTTTGGTCTCCACCATTGCCTGAAAGAACTGCCCCCTTAGTTTCTAAATGCTCCACTGAGCAGGTGTGCAGCTGCCTGCTGTGGCAATAACACAGAATAACACTATAAGAGTGGAGAGAGTGAACCAGCAGTAAGCCAAACAACCTAAACAATGAATGAAAAAAAGAAAAGAAAATAGAGATTGGGGTAATGGCAGAGTCGGGCAATAATTACCGGTACTTGTGGGTTCCTGAGTACCAGCAACCCGTACACAAAGTCCTTTGAGGCATTGTGAATACAAAAATATTTGTTTGTGCATCCTCAATTTGACTACTTGTGGAACTGTTTGGCTTCATGGGATACTTGCTTTAGCTCCATCCTCCAATACAGATTCAGTAACTGGTAAGTAGGAAACTGAATGTGCAGCTCATATTTCTCAAATCAAATTTGTTTTTAGTAACCATGACAGTTTTTATAAATAAGTCTAGACCGGCTCTTGGATTTAACTCTCAAAAGCATAAACGAGTCATTTCTACATTTTTCAACTGTCATAACATCAGAATCAGTGGAGGAGACAGGAGCACTTCCTGTTTTTTTTCCAACTCATCCATGTTTTTGCGCTCAGATGGTACCCAGATGAATAAGGTCTATTAATTAAAGATGGATAGGTAGCAGTGCTTTTCCTGAAGCATGACCTCCTGTTGACATTGGAGCAGAAGTTTCCTCTGGTGTCCTCTCCTGCTCTGTAGGCCTGTTGGCCAACTTCCTGCCTCCACTCGAACTGTCTCAATAAAACATAAAGAACAAAGATATAAAAACGTGGAGGAAAGAGCGAAATGCACCTTTAGGAACATTAGTCTTTCTAACCCAACTGGGACCTAAGCTACGCAAACACACACACACACACACACACACACACACACACACACAAACACACACACACACACACGCACACACACACACGGCAGGAGGCTAACTGCTCCAAGTGGGAGCTGTGCTGCTGAGGGCCGGATGAAAGGAAACACTAAAACTACAACGAGGGAAAGACAGGTGGCCAGTTTGGCAGCTCCACACACTCAT
This sequence comes from Dicentrarchus labrax, assembly GCF_905237075.1. Classification (NCBI taxonomy): domain Eukaryota; kingdom Metazoa; phylum Chordata; class Actinopteri; family Moronidae; genus Dicentrarchus; species Dicentrarchus labrax. The sequence continues at coordinate 19,682,865 of NW_026136707.1, read as the reverse complement.
GCACACACTCTGACACACACACATACACACGTACACAGACTCCTTCCTCCTCGAACCCCCTGTTGTGCACACCTGTGAAAGTGCCAAATCCTGGACTCTACCTCATTCAGCTCTCCAGCTTTCTTCCTACCTCTTCTCTCTCTCTATCTCTCCCTCCTCTCTCCCCCACGATGAATCTTTTTCCTCCCTTTCTCTCTTTCAAAAAGCTCCTCTGTGTAAACATTCCTCTTGTAAGCTAGCAGCCTGGCTCATCTTTAATTGGTTGTTAAAAAGACATTTCCTGCTCATGAGGATACCACCATGGAAGCCTCTATGATTGTATATGACTGTGTGTGTTTTACAATAGTGAAGTTGCAGTGTCCAAATGTGTGTCCATGTATTTGTTTATTACTGTACGCCCACTAAGTGCTCATCATGTGTGTAATCATCAATTATATTAAGTCACCTGATCCAACATGATCACAAAAACACTTGAAAATTATAGCTGGACTGAGCATTAGAAGCACTAAAGCACCAGAATTTTTCATCATCTGAAATGTTGTAATCGTTGCATAATGTTTTGTCTCTTGAACACATCCTGAATTTAAAAGGCCAGTTGTTTCTCTTCAGCTCCACTTCATCTTTTCATGCCCTGAAGTTTGTGGTTAAGGGTGATCTGGCCAGGTAATGAAAACTGATGTTCTGTGTAGATGATTGTGCCAATGATTGTTTCCCCATTGTGCTCCTCCATTGTTATTCCTCTGGTTTTCCCCCTTTTTTAAAGTAGAATTTTCACTGGTAACTCACAGCGACTGTCTAGACTCAGTATTAATGTCTGTCTGGAAAATACCCTTATAAGCAAAGAGAAAATGACCAAGAGACCAAAACTGCAAAGGTTCAAAGGACAACCGGTGTCCTGTCCTTTAAAATCTTTTATTTAATAAACTGATTATTTTAACCTTTCAGGGCCGCATCTAAAGGGCATTTCAACTGTGTATTAAAGGGGAACTTGGCAACTCTAGCCATTTCTTCGCTGGTTTTCACTTTGGTCGTCGCATGTTTTCTCAACGAGCTTCCCCTACAGCTCTGGGACGTATATTTCACAAAACTGTCGTAAAAAAACTCACTTGCGGCACCCTCCTCCCCCTTTCTACCGCTGCTGATGTGCATTTGTTGCCAGGCAACTTTTTCGTGTGGAGCAATGTCTACCGAGGTGGGTAATACATTATACACAGTATCATAGAACATTGTGTTTATGTGGAATTGCCGTAAAGCAGTTTGTGTTTCTTGCTCGTTCTCGCTTCTCACGATACTTCCTATTTCCAACTTAACGGGACGGTAGTTGCAAGGTTGGTTTTCCGCCTGGGGACACTAGGGGGAGCGGGGAAAGTCACCATTAACACCGGAACAGGCCATTTAACCATCCAAATGATTTCTAAAGGGGTTTATTAAGTTGAAATAGTTGCCAAATTCCCCTTTAATTTGTTGATCTGTTGAAGCAAATGTTAGAAAGCTAACATACATGGTAAACATGATACCTGCTAAAAGCCATCAGGAATCATTGGTATAGTGAGCGTATTAGCGTGCTGGCATTAGCATTTAGCTCAGAGCATCGCTGTCCACCCTCACAGAGCTGTTGTAGACTTGTTTATAAACAGCACCAGCGGCAGCATAGCTTTCAGGTGTAGGGGTTCTGACAGTTTGGCAGAAAAAGAGTAGATATATGTTTTTAGCTTTTTCTATTGTCGCATTCTAGCTTTGATACGGGACAACAATTGTTTAAGTAACAATTACTTAAAGGCATACTATGCAGTTTTCTGGTTTTGTCAAACAGCTACCCCTAGAGTTGCTGCGGAGTACTTGTATTTAACTTTAACTGTCGTAAATACCACTCACCAGAGCCGTCTCTATATACGGCTCTGCGTCCCAGCACTCACGGCCTGATCTCCTCCCCCATAGATAGATAGATAGATAACTTTATTAATCCCACAATGGGGAAATTCACTTGTCACAGCAACATTTGAGTGAAATAAATACAGATATAAAAAACAGGAACATTTGCATACAGCAGGTCCAAGGTCTTATTGTCTCTGGTGGTGCATGTGACAAACTGGTGGAAGGTTGGGAGTGTGGACGAGAGAGAAACGTGGTTGAAGTCCCCTGTGATGATGATGAAGGCCTCCGGGTGTTTCGTTTGTAGTCCTGCCGTCACAGTGTGGATGACGTCACACACTGCTTCTGCTTTCCCAGACGGAGGAATGTAAACAGTGATGGCGATAACACTAGAGAGTTCCCATGGCAGATAATATGGACAAAGTCCGAGGGCGACGAGCTCGATGTCCAGGCTGCAGACACGCTCTTTCACACAGACCACGTTTGTTTCCAGTGATGAACCTCCTCATCTTCATCCTCCGTTTAACCCCCGCTCTGCAGCCTCGTCGTCTCCTCCTCAGCTCCTCCGGTATGGAGGCTCTCTCTCCAGTCAGGATGCTCGGGTGCCTCAGGGCTTCTTCTGGTCATGGGTGTAAACAATGCGACTCCCCGTCGCCATGGAGACCCGTGCAAAAAAAAATACAAAGTGCTCAGAAACGCCAAAAAAGTATTTAGGCGACGTGAACAAAGTAGTAAGAAAGTAAGAAAGTAAGAAAATAGTTAAAAATAGCAAAAAACACAGGCTATAAACACACTGAAAACACACATGTTCAGTAGGATGGAAGCGTCGGACATCGAACAGGCAAAGATAGACTCCGAAGATGTCTACTGACCAGGTAACGTCTGAGTGAATGCCTGCTAGTGTCTTCCATTGAGGCTGCTTCTTATGTCGCTGATGTATGTGACGTCGCGCTGTAAAGCAATTTGTGATTCTTGCGAGATTTGGCGGGGCACCACCTTTCAGACTTGCATTGCTGGTTCTGCCAACGGCGTGCCTCTCCTGCTTTGCTATCGGGATGATTCGCTATACTACGAGTTCGTTTACCATCGAAATGACTTTGAAGCTGTTATATTAAGGTAAAAATCTTGCATAGTGTGCCTTTAAATGCTCTTCTTGAATGTCTGGTAACAAACAGCCAAAATGGAAAGTCAGAGAAAGGTGACAATGGTAACATAATCATATTGGCAGGAAAATGCTAAAGAAACAGGAAATTTAAGAAAAATAAGCACTAATCACATTATGCACCAGTGATTAATTGCATAAATGTTGATTCTCAGAGCGTGATGTTGACACTGGCGGCTATGCCGTTGCCATAGTTTCACATGTGCAATCTAGACAGGGTTCCCTTATGTTTATAATTGCAAGGGAAGACCAAAGGGCAATGATTTTTGATCCTATTCCAAACCAGAGCCAGACCCAGCAACAGGTACAGCTGAATAACTGTGCAGTTAGAAAATGTATATTTAAATGGATTTACACACTCAGTCCTCAAGAAACACAATTTTCCAAATAAAACTACTGTAAAGTAGAAAGCACATTTTGCTATTTGGAAAAAAATAATATATTTACATACACTGAAATATTATACTGTGCTAAAGAGATTTACATTTGACATAACAGCTCTGTGCTGTGAGGGATGGAAAACAGAGCCAGACCTTAACCAACTACAGGCTCAGTGACCGCCAGCTGACAATCAGAGGAGACATATGAAATATTAGCAACCAAAAGAAAACAGAATATCTGGTAACTGCAGGTGATGTTGAGCTCTTCCTCCATTCCTGCATTAAGTTGTCAACTATGAGAAACACTGGGCGACCTATGCAGACTGTTCTACTTGATCTGGGCTGCTGATAGATTGATATTGAGATAGATGGAGGTTTAGCCACACCCTGAGGTGCCTAAGTTGTATGTATGAAGGCACGCGCACACACAGGGCTATGAGTGCTGCAAGTGTTTCATCCTTTTACAGGCTCTGAATCAGGAGGCACTTCAAGTTTTATTAGCCTCTAAGCAGGCGTGTACGGATCCAACAATGAACACGTGCGGCCCTTCCCAGAGTGCAAACTTCACGCATCCTAGTTAAGCACAAGACAAGAAACCAAAAAGAACAGAAATCTGAAAGCAAGGAAAGGTAAAATAACTAAAGCAAGAAAACAGAGGAAGTCAATGAGGGAACTAGCCTTGGTGAGGAGTGGAGGGAGGGGTGAGGAGGAGGAGGAGCAGGTACAGACTGCAGCAATCTTCTCAGTTATAGATAGACGAGAGAGAAAGAAGTAGATGGTAAGAAAGAGAGAATATGAAGAGAAGCCAAGTCTTCAGTCAGTAGCAGCTTGCCAGAGCGTTGCTTTGCTTCGCCAGGTCCCTGTGCTCTCTGCTCTGTCCTCTCCAATAAGACCCCTGGTTTAATGCTGGAAAATTCCCTCCAAGCTGTCAATCACCCCCTTTAATAAAAACAAAGTATAACATTGCGGTCTCACTCGCTCTCCGTTCCCCCTCGAGAATTAGAATGCAAGGTTTTGTCTGCGGAACTGTGAAAATCTCCTCTGCTTTTATTAGCAAAGCCCTGGTTCGACCGAAACTCTGGAAAACTCTGGCCACTCTGCGCTCTGCGTCTCCCATCTGGACTACATTAAAGCCAACCACCTGGACCCAAACCAAACCTGAAATGAAACTGGGGGTATTACAGAAAATAACTCCGGGATCTGCCTGCACACACACACACACACACACACACACACACACACACACACACACACACACAGATACATATCTTCCTCCATTCAATCACACACACATCTGCGTGCGTGTATGCTCCAGACATGGTTCATGCAGCCTCCTGTTTCGTTCGCTTTATAATTCGTGCTTAATCAGATTTCCTTAAGGAAAACTAGTCTTAACTGGCATGATGGGATCTGATTTGACTGAATGGCTGTTTTTTCTTTTTTTCCTCTCGACTGTTTAGTTAACTGACTAGCTGATGGGCTAGTTGGGTGCTGACAAGCTGGCTAACATGGCTGACAGAATGAGGGATTGACTGGCTGACTGAAGAGCGACAATTACCGACTGACTGAGTGGCAGCTGGCAGCGTACAGTATGTGCAAGATTAATGAACTCTTTCTTTTACCTGTTGAACCAAGAAAAAGTGCTTCAAATTATGGGCTTTGGCACTGAGTGAACTGCAAATCAGTCAGTAGCCCGGTCTTCTTTACATCTTTACAGTTACAGGATATGAGGCCTGAATTTTCAACCATTGATCATATGTTACCTGTTCAAATATAGGAACTATAGGAATTATAGATTTGTATATTATATGTTATTTTTCTTATTTTCAACTTAATGAAAAACAAAACCGACAATGAGTTGATCTCAACAACAATTATTGTCTGTACTACAGTGTCCAGCTATTTAAGGAAATAACTGAGCGTTTTTAAAAGATGAAATTATATATTTGTTAGCAATTTTTAAGTATTTACGTCTTCAGTAGATATAATTGGGGCTGAGTGCCATAGACAGGGTAGTGGAATCGGGACGTTCTGAGAGAGACTTACACATTGTTACACAAAGTTATTATTAGAATAATAAATAAAGCAAAAGCAGAGAATGGCTTTCAAAATCCTTGCAAATATTTTCTTCTTATAATTTTATACTTTCACTTAATTTCAAGATAATTTAGCCTAATTGTCGACATTGTAGCCAAATCAGCTTATGATAAAGTAGTTTTGTTTAAGTTGAATGTATGTAACTTCTCAAAAAGAAACAAACCAAAAAAGACAAGTTTGAATAAGAAAATGCAAAAATGCACAGTACTGCTGACACAGTAGTGTACTCGACTGAAACATAAACATGAATGCTGAGTATAATCAGAATACAATGTCAAAATGTGTCTTCTGATAAACAATAAATATATAGGAACTTTTAATTAAAAAAGCTTGTTCTGTAAATATAAAACATTGCTCTGAATCTCAATTCTAAAGGCTTTTTCTAATAATAATTTAATCTAATAACCTCTGTTGAACCCATATCAGTGTCAGACTTGAAATAACTTCTTTTTATTCCCACCCACGTCCAGTTTAAGCCCCGCCCATTCAGTGTATGGATAAGAAAATAGATAATTTAGTTAGTTGAACAGATACAGCTATATATAATGGTGCTCTCACTCTGTTAGTGACATTGTAACGGTGGATTTACTCCAGAATTGACCTCTTAGAGCTGCAAAATATGTTGTGTAATCGTAATCAATTTGAGTAATTATATAGATGACAGGTGCACAGGGTACCACAGGTGAACCTTTCCCATCACACCTTATTACAAACATACTGCAGAACAGAGTAAAGAAGTAGAAGAGGATTCAGTAGCTTAATAAGTTGGAGGACATGCACACATACACACACTTACACACACTGCCAGCTGGTTGTTTTCCAAAACCACTCTTAGCCTCCTTAAATCACCAAGGTAAAGTGTTAGTAGAGGCAGAACAAAATGAAATGAAAATAAACATGGCAGAGCAACGTTTACAGCCCAGAACCCGGTATCACTCCCCTCGGTGGAAAACACACCATAAATTACTACAGATCATTTTGTGGAATTTCGGAAAAAATTGTTCCGCGCTCCAACAAAAAATTGGGCAGTTGATTTATATCAGCATTAATTGTGCGTGCATGTGAGCGAGTGTGGGTGATTTGTGTGTGTGCCTGCTGGGTGTCCTTGTGTGCATCCATTTGTTTATGTGCGAGGTTTGTCTCGTGTGCAGGGACAGAGAGAGAGAGAGAGAGAGAGAGAGAGAGAGAGAGAGAGAGACACACACACACACACACACACACACCGGGTTTTTGCTGTGGAGAGTAACAGCGCTGTGGTTTTTGACCATATGATCCTGTACATTTCTTGCTCTGTAGGCAGCTGGACAACCTCCACCACTCATAACAACGACAATATGTTCCATATGAATTCCACTCCTCACCACTGTCAGCGTTTGGCTACAAATGCAACCGGGGCTGCACAGATTTGTAAAGTATTGGTCTGGAGCCAATAAAAAAGGGACAAGACAAAATTCAGCAAGGTCAAGGCAATTCACTGTTTATTGTAGCATCACTGAGGAAAGCATTCTTCTGGGACACAATAAAAGGTAGTACAGCAAATGAACTCTCTCAGATACAAGCTACTGTTTGTTGCAGTTAAAATGCTCATGGTCATTTAATGTATGTTAACAAAAAGAGTTATCAAGTGTCCTAAAATGATTCAACTTTACATCCTCAAACAACCAATCTTCATAGATTGTATCCCATCATTATGTACACATATATATTATTGTCAATCCAATATTCAGTCTCCTTGTACCTCTGTTTTGGTCTCCACCAACTCCTGAGGCTAAATGCTCCAGTGTTCACAAGCTACTTGCAAACTTTTTATGTCAGTGGTTGGGCAGGTATTGAATTTAGCTGCCTGCTGTTAGAAACAAGTCTTATGTGAATGGATTTGAGGTGCAAAAAACCAAAACAATGAGCTAAAATATGCTAAAAGGCTGCCAAGAGCTGAGGGAAATAACAAATTTGGTAAATATTTTTCTGTGGGTTTGTGACCCTTTTGACAGTACACAGTCTTTAGATCCTTTAATAATTTAAAAAGTATTGAGTAGTGTGACTTTAGGACTAGCATTTGATAAACATGAAGTACAAAATGTGACAGTTATAGTTGTTCCCTGACAGCAGAAGGCCAGCAATTTGCTGTTATGGACACTGTGCTGCAGAGTAAAGCAGTAGCATAAACACTTCAGCCAAAATAGTCTTCTATCTGAATATGATGAGAAAATTGGTCTGGCCCTTTGGTAGCAATTACAGCTGTGAGCCTGTGTTGAATAATCTCATCTTTGCACATCTGGACACAGCAATTTTTGCCCAATCTTTTCTTACTTCACTAAATTACTCCACCTCCATCTTACTGAATGGGAAAAGTGAGAGAAATGAAAATGTCAAGGCCTTGTCTACATTCTCAGTTCAGATGAGGTTTGGGCTCTGCTTCGGATTGTTGGGGTCAGTGCCCTGTTGGAAGATTGATTCTCTGCAACAGGTTTTATCCCATAACTCCCAGCTGCATTCATTTTGTTTTGTAATCCTCCCAGTCTTTGGTTGTTCACTATTCTCACGAGATGATGCCGGCACCAGGAGGTAGAATTTTGTGACTGGCTTGCACTTTACATAGAGATATGAGCACTAAGTCAAAAAGGCATGTTAGCATTTAGCTCCAAGCACTGCTGGGTCGTTAGCGTGTGTGCGAAATTTTTTCAAAACCAATGGTTCACATTGTCTGGCAGGTTTCTTTTATAGTTGCAACACTACCTTTTATAGAATATTACCACCAGGTGTAGTTAGTGTACACGTATCACAGCATATAGGCTACTCATTGTGTGCACGTGCTACCTTGTGCATGTGCTGGTTAAGAAGCGGGTTGCAGCAACAAGGTTACCAGTAAAGGGCAAATACTATATGTCTCCTCCGAAACACAGTCAACTGTTCTATATATAACTATTCTATATACTTTGACAACACCAAACTATTGTTTTCCTTGCCTCCTAGCATTTTTGCATTATTTACCTGTTCAGAAGACTCATTTTACTGAATAAAAGAATATTTACCCTCCTCCTGTGCCATATTGTATAGCTTAAAGACATGAGGTTTGTGTCCCAGTTCCTCCCAGAGTTTATTTGTGCAAAAAGCTTGTGGCCTGGGTAGCAAATCAGAATCTCCCATTTTTAAGTATAGAACTGAATTACTATGGGCATCTTGGCCCAACGTTTTTTTTTTTTTTTTTTTTTTATAATATGAGGGATTGTACACTGGCAATGGCTCAAATGGAAAAAGGGGCATCAGTCACAGGCGTGTGGTTGGAAATTTAACATACAGGACAGTCTGCACATTCTGAGTGACTGAGGAGGAATTTTGAGTGTTCCTCACTCTGCTGTATTGGTCATTCTACAGGACGGGTAACATTTAGTCGTGGACCAGTTGTCTTTGTCTTTCTGAATTGTTGTTGTCCATTCAGAGTTCGTAGAAAGGAATGAGGCCTGTGGGGAGGTTCCATTTCTTTGGTATCGGAGTGTTAACCTGGCTTCCACGCTTTTGCTCAATCCAGATTCCTGTGTGCTTGTGTGTCATGAGATAAATTTACCATGGACACAAACTGAGGAGATTTCTTTGGGCTAGATACTGTGCCAACGGGGAAGAAAGGTTTGGGTTAGTACAGTATCTGATTTCAGAGTTGGTGATTTAAAGGAAAATTGGTGGGAATGTGCCACAGCTGTGAGTCTTGTGGCTTTAAAGGCCTTCCAGTTATATCACCAAATGTCCTGAGAATCAAATAAAACATAGTATGTCACAAGTAGGTGAGCAGGATTTCCAAGTAGAATTCTATATATTCTCCTGTTCTCATATAATATCTTAATAGTTTCTTCTTGAGAAAATGTAACATTCATTTTTGATAGAATTCAGGAAAGGTGATGAAAAGACAAATGTTACAAAGTACAGAGACTGGAGACTTGCACTGGTGATGTGCTTTAAATGTCTCTTTGCCTAGATAAATACGTTTTTCCTCTGGCATCAAAAAGGTAATACAAGAGCAAAAGATACATTTAAAGGTAATACAGTGTTAATACCTTTAAATAAAACTGAAATGAATAATGACTGAGGAACTAAATACTCCTTTACCAAGATTTGTCTGAATTGTCAAATCCCTTGCATCATCAATGCAAAGAGCAGTCTGACAGTAACAAAAAGAGTTGAGAAGCAAGAAGGAAAAGAAATACATTTGTACTAAATTACTGTAATAGAGCCAGAGGGTCAGGTTTATCCTACAGTACCACCAAAAGCAGAGACAGTGCAAAAAGTCTTTGCACAAGTCCAGGACACAAGACATCAGGATTTGGGAAATTCAATACAATCAATAATTAATAGTCTTGCACTGAGAAAGTTAGCAAAGATTTGATCCGGTTCTTGGTCTTTACTCAGCTAGCTGTTTACTATGCAAAGCTCACTTTGCTCTCGGAAGACGTAGCACATATTATACACGAGGATACCAAACTAGCAGCATTGAGCTGGAAGTGCAGGATACGCCCTGTTGAATTTGGGTGCCACTGATTTGTAGCCACTTCCACGAGCAGTTTACCCAAGCAGTTACTGCAGGGTTTTGTGGTCAGGGCGGAGGTCAGAGCATACTGGGCTTCCCTTTAGAGGAACAAGTCTGACTGAAAAAAGAAAAGAAAGAAAAAGAAAGGATACCCCTAAAGGCTTATATCATAGGTAACAAAATATGCTCTTGAATATCATCAGATTATACATGCTGGTGATGTGACCTAACATGCAATTCAGCCGGACACTGTTTTCATGTTAAAGAGGGGTTTTTATGTTTTATGTCAAAATTATTTTTTCACATTGATCAAAGAAATATTTTGACTTAAGAGTTATTTCAGTAAGTCAACATGTACGGCTACATCAGTTTTGTTCAGAAGGTCATCAGTCATTATTAGTTTACAGACCACAGGGACCCCTCTTCCACCCCACCTGCAGTTAATGTGCACTTTCAGGCCTTGCACATGAAGTTCACGTGAACAGACAGTGTCTGCACCAATCATATGTCTCTGTTCACAAATTCCTTCCATACTTACATACATTTTCCTGTTGCTATTTTGGTTTAGCCCCAAGAGGCCGTAGTTACAGTAATTTTAGAATAGCTAAGGGGGGGCATGACGCAAAGCACGTGTGTATTTTACAGTGGCTTCAAACATGGCCAATAAACCAATAGTAATTAAAACTGTTTTATAAATACGTAAGAAGATGATGTCCCAGTTGTTCATTTTCTTCACAAGGTCAATTTTCTGCATTACTGCTTGTCTTAAGCTTCTGCGCCAAAATAAGGGACTGCATACACAAAGTTATTGAAGTGGGGAAGCGAGGGGCTGAACCTTACGTTTCACTTACCCTGCCTCACGACATGTCAAAATATCTCTAATATCTGAGTTTAAACCTTAGTGTTTTAATAGAACTTCTAATGTGCTCAATCAATCAATGTACACATTAATAAAACCCTGATACAGAGAAAAAGCTGAAGTGCACATTTTTAACGGAAATATCAATATCATAATTAATATGAACTAGATTGCAAATAAATGCTGAGTAGTTTTTATTGCATTAATAAAATATTATATTACAAAATGGACCAAAGATTGTTCATTATATCTCTGAAGGTCCCCTTGCTGGATACCTCTTAAGAACCACTGATTGTGTGCAGTTGTCTGGTTCTGATAGACAAACGTTGCTCATGTATATTTCACTGCATCAACAACAGTCTCACACAGAATAGATGAGTTTGACCAGAAGCTAGCTATGAACATAAGATTTCATTTGTTTTACAAGGCTTTATTACTTTCCTATTTTTAGTAGGCCATGAAACATTATCATGTAGTCACTGCACAAACACACACAGGGGCATACAAAGTGAAGCTATGGTTCAAGTGGAAAGGATTAGAGCTGTCAGAACTCTATTTCCCAGAAGACCTACTGACTCAGAAGAAGACTCCTGCACAGACTCAAGTGACAAAAAAGACAAGACAGGAGGAGAAATGATTATGATGATTCAAAATGAATCAGATGAACAGAAAGCAAAGCCAGAACCACACAGTCACAATGAATGGAAGGGGCTTCCAGTTAAGACACAGATAATTAACCAATCATGAAGATGTCTATTTACTTTCACTTCATTTTCAGAAGTGCTTTTTCAGTGGAAGAAATGGGTGCCACGGTTGCAAACTTGATGTTGTTATTACAAGAATGTGATTATGTTTAGAAATATAAGAATAGGAATAAGAAAGAGCAGCTTCTGTTTACATTTGGTACAGCCTGGATTTAAAGTGAATTGACCCCGGCAGTCAAATAGTGCAAACATACCCCGGCAGATGTGGAGTGATGGGATTTTCGGGTCGCAATAAGTTATGGAATGTGCTTCTGCCACTTGTTTCTGTATGGACCATAAACCAACCTTCTCCTCTATGGACAATGAGTCCTCTTGTGAGAGACGAAAGATGTTCAGGGAGAATGAGACAAGCCTGCCAACAGAAATAAAGATGGAGGAGATGGAGCACTCTCTAGAAATGTGGAAGCTTTCAGAATGAAAGAAAGAATAAGATCTCCGCTCCTCTGTGAGCCATCCATCAGTTAAGAAACCTCTTCTTTTTTTTATTTTGCTAGAAGAACAAATGATAATGTTTTGATCAGCATAAATTTGATGCCGTATGTAACAGAATGTTCTGTTTCTTCCCCATGACAAACATGTTCATGCTTGTTCTTAACCAGAGACATTTAATATATTTTATAAAATATTTCTTGATAAATCCAAACTTAATCTCATCTCAGAAAATCTGTAACTTCTTACAGGAACTAAAACACACACATTTGACTTTTTACGTATTATTCAGATTAGAACAGATTTGACAGACTCTCATTCAAGTAATCAGTATGTTATTTTGTACTATAAAACATTAGATGTAATGTGGACCAAGCTGATAGAGTCAACAGAGAAGTCAGCGGTCTTCTGTTCAGATGTTAACTATTTTACCACGTAAAAACAGTCCTGGAAGACTCTCTCGTGACCACGGGAAACTTTCTTTTTTGGAAACTATTTTTGAGTAACCAAAGTTTAGTTTAACTTCTGTGCCAACTTCGTAGTGACGGCAAGAGTCCCGAAGTCAGTGTAGGCCTACTCAGCTGTTGTTTGACAATAGATACATTACAATAAATACAATATTTACAATTTACAATTAATCGCAGCACATTCTCTAGAAAACCCCAAATGTTTTTACATTGAAAAAAGAAAAACTAGATAATTAGTTAACTTGTTTTAGAGGTGTGGGTAGGAGTATTTTTCAGCTTTTGACAGATCAAGTGAGCTGTTTCCCCAGTTTCCAGTCTTTATGCTAGCTAAGCTTAGCTAAGCTAATTTGTGGTGCCAGTTCCACATTTAACACATACATGAGAGTGCTATCAGTCTTTTCTCCCTGCAAGAAAGTGAATACAAGTGTTACTGAAAAAGTCTAATTATTCATTTAACAGCAAGCACAGAACACCAGAGTGACTGAGTACAGGCCAGGGTGTCTGCCAGTTAGTTCAAACTGTTTTAGTTGCCCAACTTCGACCATTTTAAATAGAAAAACTTATTTATAAAAGCAATTTGTAGCAGAAATGTAAGTATTCTCAGACTTGCAGGACTGTCCACATGATTATCACTGAGGTTTCACAATACAGATTGCTAACAGCTAAAGACAACAACAAACTGAAAATGGAAAAAGTAGTTGAGGAAAGTTTGGAGTGGGACCCTTATGGGAACGTATTGGCTGTGTTAGGGGAGTTTCTGCTAAATGTTCGGGAGTTAAATATACTGTTTAGTGGCTACTGCAGCTGACTGGTCGTTATGGAAACAAAGTGAGCAATGCATGACAAGCTTTTTATCAGCACAAAATATAGTTGAGGCAGCACTTTTTATAGCACAAAAACAGCATACTACATGAGCATACCCAAACTGTACAGTTTGGTCAGCCATTCTTTCAGGGAAACTGCTGATATTTTTTTTTGTTTTGGAGCACACTTTGTCATGGCTCTTGTGTTTTACCAGTGGCATAGAACCACATGCAACACAATACCTGTACATATGTCAGGAAAGATGTAATATTTTATTTAAAGTCATGTTTCTAAGTCTCTCTAGCATTTTATGCCTGTAGTAATGGTGTTGAGGATGTTGGTATTGTAGCAGGATTCTCCGGGATTCCGTCGTGTCTTTTGGTGTACAACCCTCCTCCACACCAGCGACATCTTGAAAGGGAAATGGTGCAAAGGGAGCTTGAGGAGAATCTCTGGAGCTCTTGTGGTTTGTACTGGTGCTGCTCCCATATGACTGTGGGTCCAAACTGGGACCCGTGCCAAACCTACACCAGCCTGCTCCCTATTATGCTATTTCATTACTTCTTGTCACGTCTAATCTAAAGTGTCTCTCCTGATTGTATCCAACATTAGGTAATTGGTTGCCACCTTTATATGTGAATAGACATACAGCGAAGTGCCATGTTATGATTGCACGTATGGACAGGTAAAATGCTTTTGCCAGGTTCAGTTGAATTACTCTTTCTGCTGCAATGCATTTCATCTGTTAAAAATAAAAACGGTTGCCACATTAGGGAAAATTCTTTGCTTTGACTTATTGAATGTGATGATTGTTTCCATTCATTTTTTCCCCTCAAGGTACATAACTGAGCACAGAGGTAAAGTAACTTTTACTCTGTACTTCTCCCCATGTGAAGTTCCATGCATTTATTCCTTTCCACCTTTTTTTTAATTCAAGGCCATATTGTTGTTTTTTCAGTTATCACCATTTACGTCAATCCACAAATCTCCCCGCTACATTTAACAGCGATGTCTTAATAGCTTAAACCAACTGCAACAAACTATCCATTTCTCCCTTTGAGGTTGGTTTCAATCTTGAAATATGAAGTTGGAGCATATTTAGTGATGGAAACCACCAGAAGTGCTAAAAATACCTCTGCCAGTCTGGTAGCCACGAGGCTCCATCACACACTCATTACCACACGACCTGAGGTTGGGAGGAGAGGAGAGAGGAGGGGATGTGGTCAGAAGAGAGAAGCATATAGCGTGTGTGTGTGTGTGTGTGTGTGTGTGTGTGTGTGTGTGTGTGTGTGTGAGTGTGTGTGTGTGTGTGTGTGTGAGTGTGTGTGTTGAAAGGGTTAGCAGCAGAAAGGAAAGGAGAGAGAAAGTAAGGGATGTGGTAAAAAGGAGAAAAAGAGAAGTAGAGAATGAAAGAAAGGAAGAGGGAGAGAGGAATATGAGGTGTGTGTAGTGTGTGTGTGTGTGTGTGTGTGTGTGTGTGTGTGTGTGTGTGTCTGTGTCTGCACAGAGTCAAGAATGGTTGTGGTCAGATACATTAGTATTATATGATATTTCCTATGGTCTCCTGGCATTTCTGAATGACGGCACATATTGAAGCCTACTGGGCTATTATTGAAATCTTGCATCACATCATTTCTGAAGAATTTGCAGTTTGTTTGTCTGGACAAATTTCTTTTTCTATGATCCCCCTCCTCTTCGTCTCTCCTTTCCTCTCCTGTCCTCTCCCCTTCTCTCTGTCCTCCACACTTTCAGCAACCTTCCTCTTCTCCTCTCTTTCACTGATTTATTCCCCTGTTTCTCTCCATCCGTCCGTCCGTCTGTCTGGTGTTCTCTGTTCCAGCTGCCGAGTCCCTCCAGGACCATCAATCCTTCTCCTCGACCCATACCTGGCCCTCGTTCAGCGCGCGCACACACACACACACACACACACACACACACACACACACACACACACACACACACACACACACACACAGACACACTACATATCAACACACGTGTACAAATATGAAGCCATATGCACGCATGCAGACACATGTAGTATCTATGCACGAACAAGCACTAAAAATTAGAAGTGTACTCAAATACACACACATCAGGAAGCCAGAGGGGCAACCTGATCCTTCAGTCAACCTTGGAGTGAATCACACAGATGGAACTTGCAGGTTTGGGTCAGAATCTGAAATCAAGACTAACAAGGTGATCTGTGGTTCAGCCGGCTTAGGCCGCATGCTGGCAACAACAGAGGTTTGAGATTGCCTTACGACCAGTTACTTCACTGTCAGTGATAGACTGTAGTTATGCAGATGACAACATTTGAAGAAAAGAGAGATAGAACCTCAAAGTTCACAAAGTTATATGGAGTTGTTTAATCTGTTTCTTTATGTTTTACATTCAGAATCCATTCATTTAAAGCTATAATATGTAACATTTAGGCATTCAATGCCACTGACAGGCGCCCTGGTGACGTGTCAGGCTCGCAGCCGCTTCAGGACTTCCTTTGTTTGTCCACCAAACAGCGTCGGAGAAACAATGATTTTTACTGTGAAGCTACTTTATTCAGTGTTTTTACCACTGGGGCAGAGGAGACCTCTGTGCATAATTCTGTTCTCATTAAAAACCTCCTGAATGATAAACATTGAGGGAATGTTAACCGGGAGAAGCTGACTGCAATTACAGCAATGGTGATGAAGACAACAACTCCCATGATCCCACGCTACTTCACAACATTATCTAACTTTATGTTATTGTTTTGACGTTTTAATTCAATATATCAGTGCAATGGCACTTTGTAGTTACATTTAGTTGCTTTGCTTACAGGATGACTCAAATAAAATGTGTATAATATGAATATAATGTAATTATAGTGAGAGACCACTGTGTCATTTTGGGGAAACATGACTTACTTTCACTCAATATGTACACATATTTTAAAATGTATTATAACTGCCAGAAGTGCAGAGTATACACTAGGGTCCTAAGTGTAGGGGCCCACTAATTACTGTCCCCTCAACCACAAAATGGCCCAGGGAACCAAACCATACTTTGCAGTTCTTAGTTACTTAAACAAGCAATTTTATTCCTGTTAGTGGAACAAATCCACATTTTAAGGTTTGTTATTGTCGTGGTGGTTTAGTGTTAGAAATCTACCCCGGTGGTCAAGGTCTAATTCCTGTCTGACAAAATAACCTTGTCAACCTCCATCATCCCAAAGCAGATTGATTTGGTGTGTCTGATGGAGGAGGGGAGGTGTGTGTCTAAATATGATGGAGAGGAGGCCCCGGAACTCATGACAAATATGATACGCCACTGTATTTGCCCATGAAAATCAGTTTCTTTGTTGAACATAGATCAACTGCAGCAGCTGCAGTGAGGAAGCGTCCCTCTGTAGCACTGTAGGATGCATCTACAAAGATACAGAGGAGGGAGGAAGGCACGTCTTGCAGCTTATTGTGAATTTGCAGAGAACTGTCCCAAGAGCCACATCTCCAACTCTTACTCTCTCTTGCACATGCGCATCACTAGTCCATTTACTCAGGTATTTAGAAGTGTGAATTATTGTATTTGGACATTTAAACAGCCAATTAAGGGAGTTGTCTGGGTAAACATTATCACATGTTTTGGTCCATATATATGTCAAAGAGTGCAGAGCAGCCCAATGCAAACACATGACATCAGCATGCACAAAAAGAGAGTGAGAGAGAGACACATACACATAGAGAAACAGAAACCGGTGTTGAGAGAGAATGAGAGATGAAGTGTGAGACAAGCAGGCAGAGAGAAAGCGAGGCAGTAACAATAAATAGGCAGAATTAAGTGAAAGAGAAGAGGAGAAGTTGGAACAAGGGGAAAGAGACAGTAAGAAATAATGAGAAACATAGAAAAAACACAATTGGAAAACAGAGGGAAAGCGCATGGATATATTTCTTGGGTGGCCAACCGGTGGACGATGTGTTTAATACACTTCACAGTCGCTGATTTACTAATTGGCAGATGTGATAGTGACGAGAGTGAGGGAAGGATGAGGAGTGAAACAAAGAAGAGAAGTCGCATGTTGGACTGAGTGTTGATGCATGAAGGAAAGAGGAGAAGGGAGAGGATAATAAAATGAATACTGTAGGCGTTAAAGAATATAGATGATCCCGATAATGAAAGAAGAGATGAGACAACAAGGCCAAAATAGGAATGAGACAGGGAGAAATTAACAAAAAGTATAGAGGAGAGGAAAGAGGAGAGGAGCTGGGTTCTGGAGAAGAACTTCACTTAGCAGCTGTTTAAACAGCACAGTAGTTCAGAGTTTATTGTGTGTATGTGTGTGCTTCATTATTAATAGTCTACTGAGCACATTAAGAAATGTGAAACAGTGAGATGGTTTAAAAATTCCTAGAAATCTGTAATGCTGTCAAATAAAGTGGCAGTTCATTTAAGCAGGCCGCTGTGATTATGTTAAAGAATGTGGTCTGAGCATTACCATCATACAGTGTACAGCTCTCGCTACTATATATTTTTGGTCTGTAACATGTAATTTGTTTTTTACAATTTTTTATAATAAGTTTGTGTATATCCTTTACTGTTTTAAGCTAAAATAATTCTTCAAACAAGAGAGGAAGCTGAGTTGTACAAAGTACTCTCTTTGGATTGTATCCTTAAAGGACTTGTGGTGGTGTTGTTTTTAATGGAAAAGTACAGTAATACAGTTTTTATGTTATTGCATGTAATATTCTCAGAATAAAAGAAAAGATATAAGGATAAAAACATGAAGAATGCATGAAATCATTTTGTGGAAACAGCTTATTCTAAAGAAATGTTTATTTCTAAGTAAAATGACATGACTTCCAGATGAAGGCCCGGAAGGAGCAGAGACAAATTACTTTTTCACTACCTTAAAAGCCCAGTCTGTAACTTGTTGACCACAAATTCAGGTTAAGATACATTGTTGTGTTAAAAGGAAAGTCTGTATTTTTATTTCATGCCTCTCATTATACATTTGTGTAAATGAAAGGTTTACAAACTAATGTTGATTATGACTCAAAAGTAATACAAATATGAATAACGGATTATTAATAACTCCCTGTAATAAAACACCTATTAATGATTTGAGTAATGACATTGTAATCTCTGTTTTTATTGCAGATTATGACTGTAAAATAGTTTATACAGCTGTTAAAGAATTTGATATTGCTTCTGTCTTATTAGAAATGTGTTAGTTTTGTCAGCATGACGGTGGATTTTTAAGCTACTGGTTATAACCATCTAAAATGAGAGGTTCTACAGAGCCAGAGTCATTATCTATTCTGGTAAGAGTTTGCTCATCACTCTCTCTTTGTTTTTTCTTTCTCTGACTCCCTCTCTGCCCCTCTCTCTACCTCGCTCTCTGTTCCTCCAAGAACGTTTGCTCATCTCTCCAGAGACCCACCTGATGTTTTTGACAGAAGGTGAGCAAAAGAGAAGAGACACGTTGTACTCTCAAGAATGTCATCTTAACTTTGCCATACCACGTCTTACACACACACACAAACTCATCATATTTCACACACACACTCTCTCTCTCTCTCTCTCTCTCTCTCTCTCTCTCTCTCACACACACACGCACACACACACACACACACACACACACACACACACATTTGTGAGGACATTCCATCGACTTGCTTCATTCTTTAAATCTTAACCTTGACATCCACCCAAACCACTAGATGACTGAACTTTTGCTCCTGTACTGAATTCAAACCGCAACAAGTGGTTGAACATACTTAGAAAAAAACACTAAACATAAAGTTTGTATATGCACATCACATTCCCACCTGGAAAACTAGTTAGATGTTGAACAGGCACTAAAATGCACCACATAGCACACACACACACACCTACACACACACACACACACACACACACACACACACACACACACACACACACACACACACACATACAGACACACTTTACCTATATGCAAACACATATGCTAGATGAATCTTCATTGCCATCTACAAGGAGGTGAAACTGCTGACCTTACTTGACTTAGTCAAAATTATCAAAGAACATTAACATCAGAGACTTGGGCATCTCATGCTAGTAGCAGCAAATGTAGCTTTGAGCCACACCTCAAGCAGAAATGAGGAGCAGGCTAGAGGTCTGGTCACTTCTTTCTAACTCCACACCCCAGATTATTTTTTTTCAAACTTTAAGTCTTCAGTCCCGACTGACACTGACTCAAGTACTTGTTATTTTAGACTTTTTTTCACATAATTATGTAGGCTAGTAGTACTCCCCAAGATCTGAAAACAGTCTTTAATAGTAGAGTAATAGAGTAAAATCGATAGAGCTGCCCTTTAATTTCAGCTCAGCTCACATCAGTTTACATCACTACTATAATCTCTTGGTACAACGTTCTTACAAATCTAATTCAAAATCAACCAAAAGAAGTAAAATAAAATATTGACAGCAAAAGTAGATATATTTCAGCTCCAACATTTAGAAGAAGTATTCTGTAATAAATCTGAGCAGTCGAATTGTTGGCTCACGTTCACATTGTGGTTTTGACAGCGGAGATTAGAATTCTTATACTTTACACCTGTATCCAACCGGTTCCTGTCATGCAGCTTAATTCCTCTTCAGGATAAACATTCTTTGCCCACTATATATAAGACTGATAAATTGCCCATTCAAGTTTTTTTTTTTTTTGTCAGACTTACCAGAATATCAAATACATCGTGGCAGCTCAGTGGAATTTGAGAGCAGTTTATTGCACAATACCTTGTTTGCTTCCACAGAAACGCCAGCCAAAGTAAGGAAAGGTTAAAAATTGGCACAGTCCCACACACCGCTGTGGCTGATTGTAGAGTTATTGCAGGCAGTCTATCTCTCAGATAGACAACGCTGTAAGAAGGACTTCATAGAGTTGTTACAGAGCCAACAGTGTTTGTAGGAAGCTGCCAAATCCAGGTTGAGGATTTCAGATCAGATTAACAGACATCCTACTGCAGCCTCCAAGGGAAACAAAACTCTGCTGTGATGAGGTGACACTTCCAGTCCCTCAGTGCCAGGCCAAAGAAAACACAGCAGAATGGGAGCGGCTGAAGAGGAAGTGGAAGAGATATATACAGTAGAGACGCAGGTAGGTAGAGAAGGTGGATGGACAGATTGATGGATCTGTCTCTCAGCTCACTGTGTCATTATAACGGTGCCTCCACACTACTAGAAAGCATTTCATGAACTTAAATATTAGAGAGAGGGGTGGGAACCAGAGGGGCGAAAGGGCACATGCAATTTCAAAACCAGTCCGGACCCAAATACCGAACACTGAACACTATTTGGGGATAAAAGGGCATCACTGTACTAAAAGATAGAAAATAATAATAAATAAATAATGCATGTTGCTACTATATGCGTGTCATATAAGAGATAAGATAAGATATAAGATATGTACTTTATTAACTACTATACTAAATACAGTCTTACCAACTACAACATACATTTAATTTGAATAATTACGATCAAAGGATGGACATAGTGTAATGTCTTTGTGTTCATAAGGCAGATTTTAATTTCAAGATTTTTTGTAATTTGATCAGGTTTTATAAACTGAGTTTGAACATTTGGTATAGCCACAGCTACAGTAAAATGTACTGTGATGTGAGATTATACTATCCTTTTAATTTGATTGAAGCTGACATGATATTTGCTGTAAGTAAGCTATAATTCAACCTGAAGTAAACAATTCATATGCTCTTTTCAGCCATCAGCTCTTATCAATAAAGTGGAAAACGTGTAAGGCCCTATCTACAGCCAGTGTTTGGTTTGTCTGTTCTGGGCTACTGTAGAAACATGGCGGTTCAATATGGTGGACTCTGTAAAAGAGGAGCCGCTCCCTCTGTAGATAAAAATGGCTCATTACGGAAAAAACAATGATTCTTATTTTCAGGTGATTATAAAAACAAACCTATGGATATTATATTCCATTTCTGCCAGTAGATCCTCCTAAATAAAAAGACAAAACACTAAATCACTGTCAGTGGCAATTAGGACACATTAGCACACAACAAAGTGCATTATATTCTTATATCTCGGTTTTATTTGTTTTAATTTGGGCATTTAAAACCAAACTGGGGATGTTGCAGTTCATGGTTGGTGTCTTAATCTCCCTGCTGCAAATGAATGCTAATGTTGCTCCCGATCTGTTACTGAATGTTTGTGAACGCGTACCCTATATTACCTTGTTGATAATATGTCAGTGTTGTGTTTTCAGCTTGTTTCTTCTGCCCCCAAGTGGCCAAATGATAAGCCAATGAAGGCTTTGGAAAAAAAATCAACCAAACAATTTCACACAGTTTTGCCTTTTCCTGCTACCTCAAGCCTGGTAAAAAGCTAAAGATGACCTGCCTTCTTCGTCATCCTAAATTGCTTATTCAGACACATTTATAACTTCCATACCCTGGAGGTAAAACACTGTCTTCAAGAAAATCTCTATGGTAGCTGTTCAGAAGGGAGAATCATTCACTTCCCCCAGCAAATTTATTCAGCCAGCCCAAGGATTCAGCCCAGGACCCTTACCTTCAAGCAGTCTCTCTCACCTTTTGGCAACTGTTGTATTCCACCATTTTCAGGCTTTGCCAGAAGCTTTGTGAAACTCAGGAAGTGCTGCAGCCCCAGGCACATGCTGTGTATAAGTGGTGTCAAGGGTTTAAATCGGACTAAAGATGGCTTTGCTGTATTTCATCCCCTATCCTCCCCATCTCTCCTTTTATTTTCCACTGTATACGTTCTTAAAAGGCAGATACATCATAAAAAAATAATTGTTGTAATGAATGTTTTAACTTTGGCTAAAACCTGGCCCTTTAGGCTCTCTATCCAGACTTTGTGGTTTACTGATGCTAAGCAGCTCTTGGCATGAGTGTAACTCTGCGATTAGTGCCCCTTTAAACACTTATAATTCACAGCCTATGAAAATATTATCAGAGAGGGCCAGCTCTCTGCCTGAGGGGGTCAGGAGGTTGTTTTAATGGTACCATGGGCTCAGTGTGTTGAACTGTTCAAGCTCAGAGCATTAGGGTTGTCTTAAATCACTTTCAGTGGGCTGAGAATGTGAAGAAAAACTATACGAGATATAATCATATATGTATGCAGTAATGTAAACGTGAAAATTAGGAATAATGCTCTGGCTATTAAAACCTTGACATAACTGGAACATGTGGAAATTATTTCAAAAGTTTGAATTATAATGACAAATGGTTTGTTTTTCCAATGTTGTGTATGAAGGAACGCCTGAATTCTCATATGTTCACATCTGCACACACCCCCACACACCTCTGCTCAGACCTAAATTTCCTGTTAAGTAGTGGTAGGAGGTGTATATGAAAGATTTGTCATTTGGCTAGGGGCTGCTTTCAGCTGACAGTTTATATAAGGAAGTTTCAATATCAATAAATACTTTGTTCTGCTACACAGGTGCTTTCCGCTCCCGGACATAATTTACTGTGTGTGGAGGAATGAAATAATGAAACATAACCAAGAAAAGTTATCAATGGAAAACAAAGCCACAGAATGCCCTAGAATATAAGGTTTTGCTGAATAAATAAATATTGTCTGCAAACAGCTAAATTTTGGCAGAATGGTTTCATAAATAGAATAAATAAATAAATGAGTGTCTGTTTTGTCAAGGCAGATCGTCTTTTAACATATTCCTACCGCAGAGCTTAATGGACACACAGCAATTTAAAGATCAAGGTTGCTGCTATGGCATAACATGTAACATGTAGAGTAGTATGGATGACCCACAGGAGTTTGCAGTATGCAGGGTAGATTAAAAGGGTCTGTCTTAAATTAAAAGTGTGTACGGTTGTGAAAAAGCTGATATACTGTTATCTGTTATGTGTTTTTTTGACTCATTGTCTTTTATGGGAGCTTTTATGATTTTTTTTTAACTTTGTGTGAATAAACACCAACACTGACCCTCAACTGATGCTTCCTCCTACAACTGTGTTATTGTAAAGGCAAGGTCGCCCCCTGTTGCACAAAGAAGAAATTGTATGGGTAGTGTAATTAAATGACCTTAAGGTAAATCACTCTTCTATTTCATCCTACTGTACCATGCCACAGTGTCAGTGAGTAAGTTGTAATTTTAAAGTAAGGTTTAGGGACCAGGCAAAAATAGGGAATATCATGAAAAACAGCTGGATAGAGTGCGGACCCTGAAATATCTTTAAAAAACACCACCACCCTGCTATCATACTCAGGCCTGTCTAGAGTGATGCAATAAAGATGCCTTTTGCATTTCAACTCCCAACACTGTGAACTGCTTTACTTTAATCAAGAAACATAGTTAGTAAGCATATGCTTGGTTCAACAGCAAATGGTTAATCAAAGGCTAAAGACAATGGACAATGTAACTGTTTTTACCTAATAGCACCCTGGACATACTGTACACCAGTGCCTCCAGGCATTGTATCCAGTCTAACATTTACAGTGTGGTACTCACCAACTGTTTCTGTCCTATTGCCTTTCCACACATCCCTGCACTGTTTGTTGCATCAGTGGCCCTTTCACCTCCCTCACCTTGTACAGAGCTGTTTAGTATTACAACAAAGCCTTTCGTAGTGGTGAGACCCAGTGCGAGGTCAGACCAAACTAAATGATAGGTTCAATGTTTACTGCCCCAACTGCCTTCATAACAACTTACTGTCTTTGCCAAACTGAACACTTTCCAGATTGTTTTATGGATAAAATAAAGTGTTTCCACTACAGTGAGCACCACAAACACAAGACTGAAAATAAACATTGGCTCCTGTATGCTGCATGCAGTTCATTGTCCAAGCTAAGCTGACTGTCAACAGACAATAATGGGGTCAAAGAGTCTTGGTGTAAAAGGCAAAAGCACACAGGGCTTTAAAAAAACTCTGTGCAACATTTTAGCTCTCATTTATCTTGATTTATCATCTAACATAAACCGGAAGATTGCACAGCAACCTTGGTGGTCAAACTGGTGGTTTGTCCAGTAGATGGCGCCATGTCACCATGTCTGGTCCTGAGTTAGTCCCATGGCGTGCTAAAATATCAGAATCAGCCCTATTGGCGGAGTATGTGTGCACATAGGCTACACAGTGTTTGACAAGCTCCCTTTTACATTTGGGACCACTGTGAGCGGACCCATCTCTCTAAAATATACAGTCTAATGTGTCTAAAAAATGCGGAAATCAAACGCCAGTCAGAGATGACAAAATCCAAGAGGGGATGTGCAAATTATGTTGGTCAACCGGAGTTCCTTCCTACTTGCACTGCACTGCAGGGATTTCCCATGTTACACTACTGTACGCATCCTCCCTCACGTAGCCTCCGTCTGACACGTGCTGTGACATGAGGAGAGGAGAGGGGAGGGGAGGGGAGGAGGAAAGGGGGCAGGAGATGAATGGGATAGAATATAAAAAACTAGAACAATTCAACGCAGCTCTAATTAAAATATATTCTTATTTCCATATCTAGCCTAATTTATTTCACAGTGTAGTATATCCAAGAATACAATTCATCAAGCCAGTTTACCAACACCCTGTCTCCATGTGTACGTGATATGTTAGTTTCATGACTTCTTACATAACAGGGCTGCATCTATCCATATAGGCACACACACACACACACACACACACACACACACTGCAGCCATATAGGCAGTCCTTTACAGATCAGTGGGCAATGAAGGCCCACTGCCTGTATAGACTATAGGGCCCTGCCACACAGAGAGTGACCAGCCTGCCAGTGACATTAATAATGAGTTATTCTGACTGTAATCTACAGCTGATAGTTTCCTGTCTCTGTGTGTTATAAATAAATAAATGTCCACTATTCCCTAGTGTTGCATCACACGCACGTGACTCTATACATGGTGGGAACGGGATAAAATGCTTCATCATTCCCCACCACTTCCACGATGTCCTCCCGCCAGTCTCTCTCTCTGTGTCTCTTTAATATCTCTCTGTCTCCCTGTCTGTCCTCTTCGGTCAATATTGCCCTTAATGGTCGACGTGTGAACAAGACGTTATCCCTCTAGTTACCATGGCAGCCGTTGAGATATCGTGACCAGTCCCTCGTTCCGAATGGATCCCAGCAGCAAAGGATGACATGACGTCACGTCACTAGGGCGACCAGGCTCCCCGAGGCACGTGTCTGGTATAAAAACGGAAGGCGGCACGGAGGACTGCGCACACAGACCCAAGAAGCATCAGCCGAGAGGTAAGCCGCTAGACCGATTTACCCTTCAGTATATAGAGGCACTTTTAACGGCCAGAGTACACCAATGTGTGTATATTATATAAATTGAGCGCGTTAAATGTATTTTAAACGCTTCAGCCTTCATTTACAGCTTGAAATGTTAGATTATCTGTGAGTGTACAGATGTCGGTCTGCCATACAACAGCTTGGTTTACTAGCTAACTTAATGCGCTTTTAAATAACAACTGTTCGTCTTTGCTGTTAAATTAGCATATTTTCCTGAGACTGGCGTTACTAAAAGTCGCAAACGACTTGCGGAAGCCAGAGCCCACCCTAGAAGTTAATGTTAATTGACTATACCAGCTTTAAATTAATTAGTTAACGAGTCTCAAGTGCACGAGGGACCGGCGACAGGATGAGAGACAGGGATAGCTCAAAGCTCAATTAGCCTTTAGGTGTTTAAAGCAGCCTGTTTCGCAGGATGCACGCTTTAATGGTACAGGAAGAGAAAGGCGAGGGTGGGAGGGGATGCGGCCATGGCCTTGCAGTCTGGAGAAAGGCTGCTCGTTGTGTAATGCGCTCTGATCGAGTCGTTTCGTTGCATCATTTAACTTTCACTGACATCCACGGAAGCTAGAAACACACAGAAGAACTAAAATGACAAGGAATAGCGCACATAAAGTCTGTATATATTCATTATGGTCCAGTAGTTATGTATAATCCATTCATCTGTAGCTGAAGTGTCTGAGCCTTCGGGTAACGTGACATTGGCAGCTCCCATTGCTGCATCTTTGCGGAAGTGGATTAGTCTCCATGTTATATAACCCAATACAAAAATATATATTACCGCGTTGTTTATCACAGCAGAATACTTAGAAATAGTTGAAAGGTGTTGAGTGAAAACCTGATCGTAATACTGCCTTTGCACAAGATTAGTGAGCTGTAATGAAGCCGGTATATGGGGTGAATGAGTCTACGTGAACGGAGGTGAAGCTACGTGCCTCCCCTGGTCTTCGTGATGAAGTCTGTCGTCGTTCATTTCAGAGATGAATTGTACTCTCGCAATGACGGGAAGCAGAGGTCATAGTGATGCAACACGCGGAACGGGACAAATGAACAACCTTGGCTTCGTTTCATGTCGAAATACGAAAGGTTGTGTGTTGAAAGTCTTCCTGCGATGCTTTTGAAGGGCAGAGAGGAAGAGTAGTGTCGCATTATTCTGCCGCAGTTTGACTCCAGACTCGACAGACCTGTTGATGCGGTTTGCAAAGAGGCCTGCACTATTGAAAGCTAGTTCATCTCTTTTTATTAACCTACCACACGGTCTATAAGTGGAATTAGTAAAATTAAATAAGTCAGACGTGTACAGAGGGAATTAATAACTAACAGGAGAATGGATGGATATAAAAAACAGTTATATATGTCAAGACCACAGCCCGATTGTGCAATAAAATGGCAATCCTCATGTCTATCTATTATAGTATTCAATATTATACATTAAAACAGTATGAATAATACAATACATAAAACTATATTATTAATTGTGGTAGTCAAGATTTGCTCTCAGTTACATTACAGCTCATGTAGGTGTGGTACATGCAGATGCAGCCATGTCTGGCCTTGTCTCACTGCTGAAGGTCATCACTCCAGCTGAGGAAGGTCACAGCAGGCCCAGAGGTGCTGTAGTGATGCTGACCAGCTGCTAATCTTTATTCTCAAACTCTTTATCAACTTGACAAGGGTTATTCACACTGTACTCTTACCTCAAGCTCTGGGTGTCTGAAGGTCGCTAATAACAGGCCCAGTGTCGCCAGGGAGATGCTAAGTATTGTCATTAAAGCTGTATTTGTTGCCAAACGTCAAGGCCTGTGATCAGAATTTGTGAAAGAAATTAGCATCAGAAGATAATTCTAGTTTTGCAGTATTTTGTAATTATTTATGACAATAACCTTCCTCTAGATTATTTACTCCCAACATATAAAACTTTACTTTGAGTAGGTTCTTCTTGACAAAAATCCAGTCTAATATATTTTAAATGATGAGTGACTGATCTCAAGGTAAAATTAGCTAGTTTCATCAACACATTATTCAGTGGTTAAATGTACACTAGTACATCATCACAGGCTCGTCTTGGCCAAAGATGTGATTGTTCTGACTTATATTATTCCTTTTTATGAGCGACACAGTGACTGTGTGACCAACATGTTATGTTGCCCCTTTCTGGAGCAAGGAGTTAACTAATAGCCAATGATTCTGTGCTTGCTGTAAGAAGTGGCTATTTTATGAGATTCATGTCTGCATGCTCCTCATGTTGGTCACACCCAGGCTGGTTCAAAATCAACACAGTTTAGTGCATCCTGCAGGTAGTGAATAATCACTGCTACTTAGTCAGTATGACACTCATTTACATACAGCCTTGAGTCATTCATTCCTCTTGAGTTGGTTATGACTAGTTTTTTCTAGAAGAACACAAGATTTCCACTCAGTGGTAGTGTGGTGGATCTCTCGATTATGCTCTGTAGCTGACTTGTCAACCAGCCATACTGTCCAGGATGTGTGTAAGAGAGGAGGAACTCTGGAGTGACTCAGCACTCTGCACTTAACCGTCGCCAGTTTAAGGAAATAAACCCTACAGTAGGGAAGGATGTACACAGCTGCGAAATAAAAGGTCCCTACTTGTACAATGATAGCAGTTCTTAAAATATATTGCAGTTATTCACATGTGCAGGTGTTTGTATAGCCAGTAGGATATGAGAAGAGTAGCAGACACAGCATAAAACTGTACCACTGTGCTGTAGCTTCGAGAGAGGAGAGGAGGCAAATGACAGGGTCTGAGCCTTAGATTGGATATCTGTCATCTGCCTACTGACACAGGCTCATACAATAGGGCTATAGACAGTGTGTGTGTGTGTGTGTGTGTGTGTGTGTGTGTGTGTGTGTGTGTGTGTGTGTGTGTGTGTGCAGTCCAGCATTACCTCTGCAGAGCAGTCACATGTCTCTCCTATTGAATCCTCTGCAGTTTGATACAGCACACCTTTTACTAATTCATGATCGTTGGTGTGTGTGTACGTGTGTTTGTTACTACATTTATAAAAAACACCTTCCTTATCTTAAAATAATTAATCCAGACCTCTGTATATGTATTTGGTAGCAGGAATACATTAAGCTATTATCAGCACTATAATGTTAATTTACCACTGATGAAATGTCGAATAGAAACAGGACCTTCTTGTCTGTCTGTCCCTGGCAGCAGGAGACCATGCCTGCTGAGTAGGACACACAGTCTGAGGCATTGTGTGTGCATGTGTCTGACAGGTGAAGTGATGATGTTGGACATTTAACTGACTAGTTTACAACAGCAAAGTGACATTGCCTCAGTGATGAGACTATAAAAAGCAGTTATACTGCTAAAGAAAAGATAAGCAGAAGAAAAGTTTTTCAAGTTGCAGACAACACAGAAAGTTTGACTCCATTTCATTAGTGTGTGCATGTAAGGTGTATAGCTGCCATTTATTGTTCGGTCTCTAATGTGTTTGATTTATTTGATTCACTGAAAGGCGGGCAAAAGGAGAAAACATTACCTAATTGGATAGTCTGCCTGGCCTCTAGCCAATCAACGCACTGCAGTGGAAAAATACTGGAAGGAGAGAGAGTGTGACAGAGGGATAGAGAGCTGGAGGAAGGTTTGAATAGGCAAGAGACACTGAAAGAGGGCGCCTAAAGGAGGAAGGCCGAGGGAGTGGCATAGTGGGCAGGAAAAGTGAGTGAGTTCACTCACTCTTGACAAATTTCCAATGAGTACACAAACCAAAGACTGTGTATACTAGCTTCACTCTATCTTGGCCTCTACTAAAATGAATATAGGTTGTTTTCAAGTTGTAGTTTTACTCTTAAACAGTCGCAGTCCTATCTGTATGGGAACTTTAATACTGTTGGAAAGATTTATCTGTGCTCCCAAAACTCATGTCCATATAAGGGTTAGCAGTCAGTGACTGGAGTCCCCACACCGTCCCAATGGTCTTCTGAGAGTGTTGACATATTACAGAGAAAAGAATAATCGGTGTTTGTTTGGCAAAGTGCTGGTACTTGACATTAGAGGAGGTGTTGGCAGAAGTGAAATGCTGTGTCACTGTCATGTCCTCTCCTCTCCTTCGTTTTTCATTCACCCAACAGATTTTGTCTGTTTTGAGATTTAATCACCTGATGCAGCCTGTTGTTTTTGTCCTTTTCTGGTCGACTGGTTATGAGTCATCTTTCCCCCAGCGGTCCCTCTGGTCCCACATACACACAGGCATGGCAACCCTGTCCTGCACCACCCCCTGATTAAACTCTGCGTTTGTGCGAGGAAAATGGGTCACCGCTCAGAGGGAGGGTAGGTTTGTGCTAAATCAATGAGGGGGGCTAGACAGACAATGAGGGGTGAGGACAGACATGGGGAGATGGAGGGAGGCTGTTGAATTTTAATGATTTTTTGTTTGGGTGGTTGGGAAAAAGGGAGGGTAGCTGTGATACTCATGGAGCCAAAAAAGTGGGGGATAGACAGAATGAACCAGGGCAGGGATTAAAGGGCAAAGAAAGAAATAGGCAATAGGTAATAGGGTGTGGATAACAAAAGAAGGTGAAATGGCCAAAGAAAAATGTTAGGATGGAGGACAGATGGATGAAGAGAAGTAGCTCAGTGTATTTCCTCATTTAAACCTCCCCTGACTGGCTGTTCTTTCCCCTCTGTCTAACCAATCAGAAGAGGAGATGGTTGCACCACCCTTGTCAAGTGATTGACTCTTAACGGTCTGATCTCAGGCTGGTGAAAAAGGAGATGTGAGATTTATGGGGCAGGGAGGTGAGACAGAAGGGAATGGAGGGAGGATGAAGGGACGAAGGTAGAATGGAAAGATTGGAAAGACTGGTTGGATGCATTTCTCTTTTTACTCAGTGACGTGTCTTTTTGATTTGTGTCAGTCCTGCTCTCTGTCCAGCCAACTGCAATGCTGTCAGTCTGCAATGGACAGTAAATGGTCAAAAAAAGGTATAAGGAACCTTGCTACACTTCATATGCCTGGCCGTCTGTGTGGCTCTCCTTCCTACATTTTAATGAGTGTCAGCAGATTGCAAGCTGCAGTTAACAGCATGTAACTTCTTTGCTCTGCTCTGCACAATACTGCCTCTGTGAGCTGGGACATGTCTGTGTGAGTGCTGAATACCTGATCAGGGCTGATTGGTCTACTGTCAAAAGAGGCAGGACTGTGTGGTAGAGGTGTGGGAACAGCTGCTGGCTGTGGATGAGTCGATTATGCCTGCTTATAAATGTTTCTGTCAGTGTTTTAAAAGTGTATTACAACATATTAAGCATATGTTATGCTATAACTGCACGATAATACATATCTAACAATGTGGAAGCAGAACAGTGGTGCTACAGTAGTATGATGGTGCAGCACAAGTATTTTAATTTTGTTTATTAATTCATTAAAGCTGCATTAAATGAGCATGTTTTTTTCTAAAAAAAATAAAACTAGATATTACACACGATATTACTGGAAATGGCTCGTGAAGTTTTGGGGGGTTTTTTTGCAGTATAATGAGATCTTAAAAGTGGCATCTATTAACATCACTCAACACGAGCAGTATGGCCAACAGAATTAAAGACTTGCTGCTTTTTTTCATGGCAATGCTTTCAACCAAACTACAGTAGTCATGAGCAGTCTTAGCACCTTTGTCCTTTTTCAGCTAACCAGAAATGAGTTAACCATGACTCGGTGGTAAGAGTTCATGTCAATATTAAGTGACTTTTATTCTAGGACACTAGTCGCCTGGTGTAACCCGGGAAATGGATCTTTTAAAATGTGAACATCTGCCAGCCGCTGACAGATAAATGTTCAAATTCACAAACCACTCAATAGAAAATCATTATTTTGTGTCTGTGTTTGTATCTACCAGCCACTATTTTCAAGACCCTTTCTGGGGACTAGTGCAAATTTTCCACCCTGCCATTGATTGGCCAAAGCCCCACACTGCTGCTAGGCAACAAACAGCATCTGACATGGGTATGGGGGTCACCAAGGACATACAGGCAGACTAACACACACGTACCTGTCCAGTATTAAGGTCTCCAAAGCATCCCTGAGTCAACTTATTTAAACATACTCACATTTTAATGGTTTATCTCAACTAAATAGAAATTATTATGTTCACAGCAAAATAGTCAAGTTGTCAAATTCTCTACATTTAGAGCCACATTGCTAGATTTGAGTCTTACAGGATCTTTCTTATAACGCCCCACTAGTGTCCAGTCCCACTTTCAGTCTGCTTTAGTGAAGCACAATAGCTCTGCTCTGAAGTAGTATCATTTGTCAGTAAAGCAGCCATTTTATGTTGGAAAAGGATAGCGTAGAGAGAGAGAGAGAGCCAACAAGTGAAGTGAGACAAATTGTTGGGCTGAAAAGTGCGCAGGCGACGGGGAAGTAGAGTTCAAAAGAGAGGAAAGAGTTGTGAATGCACAATGGGCAATGGTGAGAACCAAGTATAAAGAAGAGGAAAGACATAGAAATGTGAGAACAGCATAGTCATACTGTATACACCCTCTCTCTTTTTCTCTCTACCTCTCTCTCTCCTCTGGTGACCTTGTATTATAGATAATAGCAGAACACAAAATGGATGCTCTACACTGACAGAAAGGTACTACAAATAGGTGCACGAATAGATGGAAGAAAAAGATAATTAGAAAATAAGAAATCTGACTGTGGCAGACTGATCAATAAATAAATTCTGACTGGCATCAAATAGGTTTGCAGTTCCAGCGAGACAGAGCATCTAAAATCGTTCCAATTTATGATCTACCATTGTTCATGTTTGAGAGTGTGCGGTAGCATAAGAGAGATTATTTATCCTAATCGGGTTGCTCCTTCAGTCTATTTAAAGTGCTCCCACAATGCATTTCACCAGATCGACAGCCTGTCCTACATGCTCCCCACTGAGACACACGTTCACAGATGCACACACACACACTCAACAGATTAGGAGATTACAGTAGTCTAAAATGATAACCAACCAGTTCCAAGGACAATCCACGTTGCCCTTACTCTACCTGCAGCTGTCTCACACAGACTCACTGCTGGTCAGGCTGGTTAATGCCACTGCCTTACCATATCTGGTCACCTGTATGAGTGTGTTTAGATACATGTTACAGGCAGAAGAATCTAAACGATTTGTAGAAAGCCTAAATGTATTAAAATATAGTATTGCTAAAACACAGCTCACTTAAAATCCTAAATGAATATATTAGCAACCTAATCCACACTTTATATCTGCAAAGCGGATTCAGGTAGTTTTTAGTGCCAAAAGGCAAGTCAAATGATTTGTTATAGATTTGTCAAGCTAAATATGATATCAGAGTGCATATCTCTTGTAACATAGACAAACCACGGATAGCAAAGGAGCTGAAGAGGTGGAGTTAGTGAGTAGATGTAGGATAGGAATGCAATACGTCAAAAAGCTGTGGGCTGGAGAAGTAGGAGGAGACGACAAAGGAGGCGTGGAGAGCAGAAACTGGCAGATCAGTGTACAGTATGAAAAGACGAGGAAAATAGAGGGAAAAGGAGGTCACATAGTTGAGTGGAGGCCAGGTTTCCTCTCTGTTCAATCTGCAGACAAGTATCTGTTTGTCGGGGTACATACCTAGCTCTTCACCCTCCCTTCTTATCCCATTGTTTTCTAAACATGTCCCTGCATGATGTAACACCTCCCTACTCCTGCAGCAGAAAATCATGCTATTCGACAGCCTGTATTTTTCTGTCACTGACAATAAACAGAATTACACCCTTGCACTCGTCTGTTATTCTAACATCAACCCAAGTACCCAGCTCACCTTGTCATTCTTACTTTCCGAGCACACCAACATACTGTACCACCTTGGTGTTTGTTTCACCCTCCTGTGCTAATGCGTCACACCACCTGTCTGATGTACTGTGAGGCTACTGCTACAGGTCTTTCTCCAAGTTATTTTAGCATTGCTGCGCAGACCTTACAGCTGGTGCCACAAAAGAAAATAACAGCATACAAAGTAGACGTTCAAATTTAGCATTTTCAAATGTATACTATTTCATAATATTCCATGAAGGCAGACGGTGCAGAAGCACGACACGCAGGGAGGATAGGAGAGGACAGATGGTAACAGTGTGATGGTCAGTGTATATGTAACAGGGTGAGAATAAGAGAAGAGCTGACATTAAGAAGAAAGGCGTAATGTAACGGTAGGCTTTACAACAGCAAGAGAAATAGATGACGAAAGATCAACTCAACACACGTACACGGACAGATTTTTTTGTGGTTTATGGAGCCTGAAGAATTAAATCTTCACACCAAAATGGCATATTGAACATGGTCGCATTACAGCAACACAAACACATTGTATATTGCCAGCGACTCAGCTAGCCTGATTAAAGTCACCTCTTGCTGCCAGGGCAACAGTTTGTCTCCGTTCAAGTACTCGTGTGTTTTTGTTGTCAAGCCTACCATTATATGTTTAAACTCAATGACAAAGAAGAGAGGGCATTTGTTGGCACATTGTTAAGCTGCAGAAATTCCTGGAAGTAAAGAACACAAGCATTTTTTGTCTCAGTCATCTGACTGTGTTGCCAGCTAGAGGATATTACTTAGTGAGATTGAATAGCCTGCGTTTTTATGTTTCTTATCATCACTCATTAGCTGTAGTTCTCTTTCTAATGTCAATGGTTTGTCTGTTTCCCCCCCAGGTAACTTAATTCCCCCAAGGAACAGCAACCATGTCAGATCTCTGTGTTGGAATCAATGGGTGAGTTTGAAACACAAACATTAATTCATAAATGGGGCGTTTACTATTTCTACACTTTTTGGTGGTTAGTAAATGATTATGAAGAGGGGTGAAAAGGCATTTTCTCGGGGTGAAATTGTTTTCAATTACTTTTCAATGATAAACACACCCTGAGTACAGTATGTAGAATTTATATATGAGAGAGTAAGCCCGTACAGCAGAAATGGGTTTATATCAATGTAGCTGCTTCACAATAAAAGCCTTCAAGTGGAAAAGCTTTTAATGTAAATTAGCAATGAAAAGTGTTAGGTTGCATTAATCATAACCTAACAGCAGTGGAAACTCGTCATTTCATGATATTTGTGCTAATGGGGATTAATGGGCAGGTCTTCTCTATGGTAGTAAACCACTGGAAGTTATGCTGGATTCTAATGACATGATGACACAGTTTGAGGTTTTGTTCGAAGATTTAAGTGAGGTCCTGAGAAATTTTCCCACATCAACTATTATTTCTCTCTCCCTCTCTCCTCACAGCTTCGGCCGTATTGGCCGTCTGGTCTTGAGGGCTTGCCTTCAGAAGGGCATCAAGGTTGTGGCCATCAATGACCCCTTCATTGACCTGCAGTACATGGTGAGAAAACTTACAAATGAACATTTCTTTTGATTCTAGTGGAGCACTCAATTTTCATTTCAATTTCAATTGAATATGCTTTCAATGGCATGAATGTCATTTACAGACTTATAATTTGGGTAGAAAAAAAGGTTTGCACAATAATAAAAAATACTCATAGTCTATACAGTTTATGTATACATAAACTGAACAATTTAGCTTATTTGTCCTTCGGTTGTAATTTTTATCAGATGTTAAGCTTGGAGTCAACACCACCAGTGATTCCCGAAGCCTCCAAGAAAACTGAAAACTATTATTTATTTGTGTTGCGACAGTGAATGAAATAGGTTAATATAGTGTTTAAAATTAAGTTTATTTTTGTGATGAAAAAAACCAGAAGCCACGTGCCTCTTCAGACCCCATTGTTTTCCTGTTTCCTAGGTCTACATGTTCAAGTATGACTCCACCCACGGCCGTTACCATGGAGAGGTCTCCCAAGAGGATGGCAAGCTCATCGTGGATGGTAATGCCATCTCTGTCTTCCAGTGGTAAGTGATGATGATGTTTAGTGGATATTGGCTGTTTCACAGATATCAGCAATGTTGATATTGATGTTGATGTGAAGTGGTAGCAATAAGTTTAAGTGAGGCTAGAGAGAGACCCATCTGATTTTTGAAGTGCCACTTCAATACAAAACTTTAACTGAATCAGAAAGCTCTCTGTAATAGAAGCAGCCATCTATGAGTTTAGTTTGAATTATTACATACTTAATATTTCATCTGTAATGTCTTATGGGTATTTTTGGCCCTTTTGACCTGGTTTTTAATATCCAGAGTTAATTCCAAGCAATTGAATGAGGCTCCCTGCTGCCTAAGGCCTCACTCAGTATAGTACATACAGTATAGTTACCCCTCCACTCATTGTACCAGCTGTTGTTTTAGTCCATTGAGGAATGGGCCTCCTTTCTGCAAAAGGCCATACCAACAAAAGGAGGGGTTATAGAGGAGACATTCCTGTTCTTCTTTGAGTGTAAATTTGTTAGGTTTCCCTCCTTGTGCCTCCTGTTTTTACCACACCATCTGCTCTCTTTTGGCAAGACTATTAACATTTACATTCTAAGTGTTAATAAAAAAAAATTATCTTTTGTTCATTACTAGTATGACATTATCCAAAGAGGCTCTGCACTGAACTTAGAAATCACAGGATGTACTGTTTTCACTTCTCTCTTGCTATATGCTTGTTCACAATCTGTTTTTTATTTCTACTTTTGCAGTAATTTGCTGTTTCAGGTCTTTGTCCACCAAGTTTTATATAACTAAACGTAGTGAGAATCATTTCTTCTTAGACTGACTCTGTTCTGTTTCTGACTCCAGTATGAAGCCAGCAGAGATCCCGTGGGGCAGTGCTGGAGCCAAGTACGTTGTCGAGTCCACTGGAGTCTTCCTCAGTGTGGATAAGGCCTCCGTATGTACACACACACACACACACACACACACACACACACACACACACACACATCTGAAACAAATATGCAGACAGTCAGATGGTCCAGTTTATAACCTGTGCTTTCTTTCTCTCTCGCCACAGTCTCACATCCAGGGTGGAGCTCAGCGTGTGGTTGTGTCCGCCCCCTCACCTGATGCTCCAATGTTTGTCATGGGAGTTAACGAGGACAAATACGACCCCTCCTCCATGACCATCGTCAGGTAACGGACCATAGTCTTAGACATGCATTTACACTGTACATGTTTAATTTTAACAAACATGTTCCTAGATTTAGGCGACCAGTTCCATTGCGTTCATATGTACGTCAGGAGATCTGAATGTAGTGGAGTGTGATAGTAAGTGACCATGTCTGTCTTTCTGTTGATAGCAATGCCTCCTGCACCACCAACTGCCTGGCCCCCCTGGCCAAAGTCATCCACGATAACTTTGGCATTGAGGAGGCTCTCATGGTAAGTCACACTAAATCTGAACAAATGAATCATTTTGACTGCAATGAGCAGTATTAAATCACTGTTGTGACAAGTGTTGTGACTGTATTTGTAGCTTTAAATGTATGCCAGAGTCATTTATGTTTTATATGAATGTCCTCTCTGTAGACTACAGTCCACGCATACACAGCCACCCAGAAGACAGTGGACGGTCCCAGTGCCAAGGCCTGGCGTGATGGCCGCGGTGCCCACCAGAACATCATCCCAGCCTCCACTGGTGCCGCCAAGGCAGTGGGCAAAGTCATCCCCGAACTCAACGGGTAACCACAAACACATTTGTTATCAGCCTCATGAGCAGATGCACCTTTTGTAACTGTGGCTAAGAAGATAAGAAAAGACCAAAATAGAAGGTGACACAGGTCCAATGTGTCTCTTTTGTCCGTCCTATCTCTCTAGTAAGCTGACAGGCATGGCGTTCAGGGTGCCAGTGGCTGATGTGTCCGTGGTGGACCTGACATGCCGTCTGTCCAAGCCTGCGTCTTATGCTGAGATCAAGGAAGCCTGCAAGAAGGCCGCACATGGACCCATGAAGGGAGTGCTGGGTTACACCGAGGACCAGGTAAAGTTACTTCTCATATACTGTAAAGCAAATACATGGCTAGTGATCATAGGGCGAGGTGAGATAAAGAGGTCAGGGCAGGGGTATGTGCTCTTGTCCATTCATGTTTTAAATTAATTGTGATTCATTTTACTGAAAAAGTGGAAATAGGACTGACTGACTCTCATTAAGTTTATATTTTGCCAAAGCTGTGCCTGGCTATACTACAGTATATCTGACTTGTAGTGCCATTTGTGTTCTGCAGGTGGTGTCCTCTGATTTCATTGGTGACACCCACTCCTCCATCTTTGATGCTGGTGCCGGCATCTCCCTCAACGACAACTTTGTCAAGCTCATTTCCTGGTTAGTTCTTCTGTCTTGGTCACACAGGAAGTTAATTTAAAGAGGAAAAATAAGTTTTGCATTTTTAAACCCTAATGATCAATTTCTCTTTCTTCTTTTCCCTCCCTCTCTCTCCAGGTATGATAATGAGTTTGGATACAGCCACCGTGTTGCTGACCTGCTTCTGTACATGCACTCCAAGGAGTAGACACTTCCTGTCCAAAAAGGAAGTCAGGAAAGGGACCACCCCAACCATCCTCTACCCCCTCCATTCTCTTTTACACACAGGCCCCCCACCCATAGCCAAGTCATAGCATCACAGCCCTTAGCTCTACTACAGTATACGTAGGAAGCAGCAACAGTGTGTTTGAGTGTTCTGAGTTTATCTGTTTTTTCCTTTAACGACAAGACGATCGGTCGGTGACAGTATTTGTGTCTGTGTGCCCCCTCTCCACCTCCCACTGCCACTTTAGATGTGTCGTTATGGCTCAGTACTATGGTATCTACTGTATCCATCTCCCTGTTGGTGTGTTTTAAAGGCTTAATTACCAGTGGAAAGAGGAAGCTGAGAGGCAGAGCTACTGTAACTCCGCTTAAGAGTAAAGAGACAAAGAAATAAAACTTGAAAATCATCAAATGTGAAGTTGTCTTGTTTTATTATTATCTGTTCACTGTCTCCTATGAAGCCCCAAAACTTTGAACCTCTTCCATTACAACTGATCGGTTGATAAAATTCAAATAAATTAAAACAATTTAACAATATAGCCACACTTTTTTACTGGTTAAAAAAAAAAACTCACACTTGAATTGAGAGCACACTTTTCTGACATTTTTCTTGTCTGTATTTACTCCACGCACTCCAATTTTATTTTCACATTTCATGGACAAAAAATATGCATTGAAATAACAAGGAGGCATCTAGTAGTTGGACATATATATAACTTCATGGTTCCCATTTCCCTCTCTCCTCTCTCTCTCTCTCTCTCTCTCTCTCTCTCCATTATCTGTCTGAATCTCCACTGTCAGCAGTGAAATTAAGAAAAATAAAAGTTAATAACTATGAATAAATATGTGTGTAAAGAGCAAATGGTCGAAGGACAAAGAGGGGTGAATAGCCATAGGGTAAATTTCAGAGGGAGAAGTAAGATGAAGGGACGTGTTGGTGGATTTAAAAATTCAAATTCACAACTTCTGTATTCTTGAAGCCTTTTTAGCTTTTTTTCTCCCTGGGCCCTGTTATACCTCCTGTAACAGGACGTAGGCAACTTAATGGAAACATCAGTCAATGTCTCCTCTCAGAAGGAGAAGGACTGTGGCTCCACTGTTACCCCATTCGCCCCATTTTTTCATTCTCTAGTCGGAGACATTGGTGGGAGAAGGATGGAGCAGCCACAGAAGGGGGGCCTTTAGTACCGCAATGGAAATAAGTCTTGTGACTTTTGCAGTATTGACACTGGAATATCCTGTTCTATTTTAGTACTGTATGCACATCTGTGTATTGTATTAATTTATTTTATTAATAATTTCAAATTTGAATATAGTCAATTAATCAGCCACCTGCTGCCTCTTTTAGGGTACTGCAGCAAGACTCAGCAGGCGGGCTGTATCCTTATATAGAAGAATTGTTTCCCTTCTGGTTTATACCGCCATGGCCAAGTTACTCCCTCTTTTGCTGCAGTGCCACCTACTGTTTCACTGCACATACTGCAATAGGAACACATTTCAGAGGTCTATGGAACATAAGTATGAACTTACTTAATAGTGT
This sequence comes from Dicentrarchus labrax, assembly GCF_905237075.1. Classification (NCBI taxonomy): domain Eukaryota; kingdom Metazoa; phylum Chordata; class Actinopteri; family Moronidae; genus Dicentrarchus; species Dicentrarchus labrax. The sequence goes on along the minus strand of NW_026136707.1, from coordinate 19,643,277 downwards.
AGAAATTTTGTGTGATGACTGCTGTCATCTGCTCAGCTTTTAGACTAAAACACATTGAGACATTTAGTCGGCTAGATGGGAGTCTCTGGTGTTTTCATGTTCTACTGTGGCCCCTATGGCCTATAGATCATGCATCTAGATAATTTCTTAACAGCAGGAAGTGGCTTTTTTGGCTTCAGTGGCCACTGAGCAGCTTTGATAGAAATGAACAGAGCACGGCCTCTGACGCTATATCCAGTTCTCTTTGTACATCCATGGGGTCGCCTTCCGTGTTGCACTGCCATGTTTCTTTCAGAAGCCCAGAATGGAAAAACCAAACACTGCCTCTAGATAGGGTGTGTTGAATTTTTTTGTTGCAAGTTTCACAGCCACCTTCATTTCTCATTCATGCTTGGAAGGGGAGAGTGTAGGCGACGGAGTTGTGATCTGGAACTACACCGCTAGATGCCACTAAATCCTACACACTGGACCTTTAATTAACAACATCGTACTGAAGCTGAGGTAGGACTGATCAACTCATCTTTTGACTAAAAAGATTCAAATTCAATCATTTGCCTGCAGCCTGATTTCCCCATCCAAGCATGGAGTCTGGAAAATTTTGAATGTAGAAAATTTGAATGAAGCTTTAAGATGCAGAGGGAGAGCGCATTTCACTGCACCACACATGACTGCATTTGGTTCCACTTTGTTTTTAAATTCTGTCCATCTTTTCCTCATCATTTGTTATGTTAAGTACACCACAAACTGACATGAAAAGCAAATTGAAGCCGAGCTAACACTAAGGTTCTTTGTGTTTATTTTTACCACTCCACTTTATAAATGTAACTTTTAAAGCTTTAATATAGCATGCTACTCAGAAGATTAGATCCAGTGATTTCTGGTCCTTCCTCTGGTCTTATTGCATGAACATTTTGATGAGATTTCATTTAATGCTGGAGAGGAGAAACTAATGAAGTATTATTGAATAGTTCAAGTATTTCACAGTGAGAAAACACACTAGCAGTGAGGATCTGTGGCTGCACATGATAGGAGATAGATGGATCTTCTTTTTCTTCTTTTCAGAAGATTGGGTCAAGTTTGTATTTGTACTTCTACCACCTTCTTTATATTTTTCCTGATACATTACTGACTAGATTTCCTTGAAATGCAACACTTGGAATTAAATTTATAATAATCCTTAACATTCTAATGAAATCTAATCCCATTTTTGTGCTATTTATGACGTTTATTTCTGCAATAGCCATTAAATGTATTTACAGTCTGTAATTAATTTCTTTAGAGTAGTTTTCATTGTTTGTGGCGGAGTCTACCATTCCCACCATGGATTCATGGAAGTTTACAGCTTGCTGTAGTATTAAACCACACTTAGGGTTAGTGTGGTAAGGACTGATATCTCAAGGATTCCAACTTTAAGGTGATATGACTGATTTGTGCCAGAGAGGAACTGAGACATATTAAGTGTCAGCAGGGTTACCGGTTATTGTGACAAAATGTACAAAAAGATCAGCATCACACCAATTTTTAATCCTACTTCTGTGTTCATTTTCCACCACAAATATGAGGAGATAACTTTTTATTTTTTCAAACCTGATTGGAAAAAAAATGGAAAATCTTCAAGCTGAAATTTAAAGGTAAATTCAAGTTATTATAATTAAATAAAACACAGTAAAATCTGCTTGCAAGACTAACTTGGGACACTGGAGTGATGTGGCAAAGTAGTACTGGTCAGTTGGATGTGGCAAGGCGTGTCTATGTTGGAGTGAGGTATGTAGTCTATAAGAGCAGATTGATTGCTCTGCACCAGCCACTGATGACACCACGAACTGACCTGGCTACTGAAGGTATTATCTGCAACCAAACGCACTTTTGACTTGACGTGAAGACAGGAGCACTCATGGGAAACAAGGACAGCCCTGAACTCACACTCTCCCTCCTGCTAATGGCTGCTCTTTGTTTGGAGGCATCCATAATAAGAAAGTCAACTTACTTTTCATACAAGAAGATGGACTGGACAGAGGCCAGACTGTACTGCCAGGAAAATACAAAAGACATGGCTATCTTAAAGACAGCGAGAAGCCAGCTGACTGAGTTGTTGAGGGAAGAGAATATCAACCAAGTCTGGATCGGTCTCCACAGAGACCCTGAGGATGAGTCAGTCTGGAAGTGGATAAATGTAAAGTGAGTATCAGTTTGAAATGATCTCTATGCTGATTTCAGTATCTTAAAATATAAATGAGGTAAAATGCTAAGCTGTAGATATCATTGGTGTGTTCCAGAACCGGAGAAGGGATCTCAGGAGACGACTTGTCACAGAGCAGCAACTGGGCCAATGGATCACAGAACCGTCACTGTGTGTTTGTGTCAGATGAGGATCAAATGTGGTACAGCACTAGTTGTTCAAGGGAAAATGGTTTCTACTGCTCAGTACAAGACAAAGTTCAACATCACAAAATTGCCCTTAGCTGGTACAACGCTTCTCTTTACTGTCAGAATAATAGTAGTGAGCTAGCAACCATCACAGAAATAAACAGAGATGGTATTAAGAAATATGGTTGGATTGGACTGTACCGAGACCCTGGTGAGGACTGGAGGTGGATCGGGGACGTGCCATCTGACTACAGAAACTGGGCACCAGGAGAGCCAAGCAATGCAGACTGTGCCTCTTTTGACACTCTCACTGAAAAATGGCAAAGCAATGTGTGCTCCGAAAAGCTTAATCCCCTCTGCAGCATCGACAACCTGGTGGTGGTGAATATGAACAAGACATGGGAGGATGCCCTGAGCTACTGCCAGCAAATGGAAACTCCGTGTGCGAGCTCCTCGGGGTCCTGCAGTAACAGATACAACCTTGTGAGCCTGGAATATTTGTCTGACTTCAGCTATGTCAAAGAGAGGATCTACAGACTGGCCACGACCGATGAGGTTTGAGAATGCATGGTGGGGTTTACATATATGCCAGGGGTGTGACAGGTTGCACATTGTAAGCCATTCAGCCAAAAAGTGATGTTCCCTTCTCTCATAGTTTTATAGTTTTCTGAGGCATGCAGAAATAAAAATACAACAGCAAATGGAATGAAAAGTTTCCGTTTTTTAAAGTTTTCTTTTAAAATGTAAATACTGCTAATTTATTGAAAGACAGGATAAGGATAATATAATTAGTACTTGGTATTTTATTTACTTTGAGTTTTTTTAATGCATCATTTAAATGCAAATTCAATTTATCAAATTATAAATGCTCTTTTAAATGTATCAGTTTATTGACTGAAGGGTAGCATGCTCCATTGTGTATTTTTAATGTCATGAATCGTTTTACTCTTCTTTCTACTTCAACTTACTGAAAGGCAATTCAAGATCATCAGCTAAATACCAGAGTGTGGACATGTCTTTTCTTGTTAGAGCTGTTCAACAAGGATACCATAGAAAATATTGAGCAGTGCAGGTAACTACATTCACCGCTCACCCTCAGTAAATAACCTTCAGGGTGAGTGAAGGTGAATGAGTGATCATACAGGTAGTTCCTTATCATCAATGTTTTTTCCACAAGGACAAAAACGAATTTAGTAACTAAACACAAAACAATGTTTTGTTTCTCCAGAAAATGACATCCATTGTGAGATGGACATAAATATACACAATAACTTAAACTAAACTTAAATATGACTGAAAAAAGAAAGGGCTATTTGATAACCCAAATAGACAACAGCATTACCTGGTTTGCTGTCACTGAGTTAAGCATTTAGTTTTTCGTCTGATATCTCATTTAGTGTTAATATTCATATTTTGCTAAGAAAAAAGTAACTTGAAGCGTCAGCAGTTGGGGTCATTCTGCATGGCTTCATTTACACCACAGTTTAGTGAGATAGAAGATCAGTCATCGTCTTTCAGTGATTTGCTTAGGATTCAAGATTTAATTGCTTTATCAAACTGCAGCTTCCTGAAAATAAGCAAGCATGATATGAGAGAATGAGAGTGGGAGCAGTCAGATAAAACACTCAAAACTTCCCTTGTGTCTCAGGTTTGGACGGGCCTGCGCTTCCTGGCAGGGAAGTGGTTGTGGGTGGACGGAGAGAGGCTGGTAGACCATGGGATGCTGCCAGACTGCCCGTCCCTGGACAAACACTGCGGGACCCTGTCCAAATACGACACAAGCAACTGGATCATCAGGGACTGCTCAGAAAGAAGAAACTTCATCTGCTACAAACAAAAAGTACTGCTATCAGAGAATGAAAAAAAAGATAAAGAAAAATAATCCTAAAAGCTTGTCAGTGCTCTGTTATTAATAATATATATATATATATATATATATATTATTATTGTTTTGTCTGTAGTTTAACAGGTTGAGCTCTCTCTACTATAGGGCACTATATTCTATATTAATAAGGTTTTGTTGTGATTATAGTCATGAATAGATTGATAACAGATTAGATACTCAGAAATGTATATTTCTTGGTTGATGGAGTGAGAAATAATATTTCCACGCAGAAGAGTGACGATGTAATCTTTGACCTAATGTTTTGTGGTAAAAGAAAAAAAAAACTTTTTCTATTGTTCTTTGTGACATTTCATTCATTACTGTGTAGTCTTCACTGTCGAAATTCAAATGGACAAAACATATTATAGATTGTCAGTTTAACCAGCTTTTCATTTAAACTGTAATTATTGAAATCATTACTTGCTCCAGCTGGATTCTTTCAGTGCTGTGTGCTCGCTGATCAGCTGCTGGGTGTCATTCTGTAGTTGAACATTAAACATTATTTAAAGTTTCGGATACATGTAAATGTTAATGTCGGAATATTATAGAAGTTTTGGTAATAACAAGTAATAAAGACATTTAGCAAAATTGTTTCATGTGTTAATAGGATTATAAGGGACTGTCTGGGTTTTTGCAACAGGGTTTGTCTCACAGTGTCCTTCCTTTATGGTTGTTAGTTATAAAGGTTATCGTCAGACATTTGAGACATTTCCGTTCAAGAACCACCTGAAAGTAATTGCAAAAGTATGAGAAAATCCAGACGTTTACAACGAAATCTTCTGTAACAAACCTCCTGTTTCCAAGCCAATCATTTTCATTACTTAGATATTTAATATATTATATATTTTGTATATTCTATATAATAAAAAAAAATTCAATACAGTTTGATTGTATGGTAATGGTAACCAGTATGTTTAATGCTTATAACTCACCCACATTTAATCCTAACACTAGTATTATATTACATGAAATGAAGCCCTTTAACACTTTATTTGACAGCAGAGAAAATCATCTTGTGGAACACATTGTTAAGTTCCTACCGGTGGCATGTCAGAAGAATGGAAAATAAAATAGGACACTGTGAAAATCAGTATATAAGAAATCATTTTTATAATTATCTACAGGTATTAACAGATCAGAAGATCAAAGGGACCATGTAGGAACAGAAGTCTATTTCAATTTCAAATACATATAGGAATCAGTTTATACAGCTATATATATGCTAAATCTAATATGAGGCACATAATTGACATTTAATTTGGGGAAGGGGGAGGTAAAGAACAAATCAAAAAGGAAATATCTGACATTTGGCCAAAAAGGTGAGATGGAGACAGCCTGGGTAGAACATACAATAAAATACAAAAAACAGTAAGAGCACAAAGTGTTAAAGGAGGAAATGGAAACGAGGAGGTAGTTATATCTAGATTAAGGTTTGATTACACTGTTTTAAATTATTTTCATTGGGTAAAGTAAATTCACAAGTATATGTGCACTGTAATATAAACGAAAATGTTGAACAATGTATTAATACACTGTATCAAATATAATGAATAGAGGGGACGATTACAACAAAGGGGGAGAGAGGCTGGACCAGGATGGGATTTAGAAGGGATATTGGGAACAAATAGATATGGCATAAAGAGAGCTTAAGGATTTCCTAATAAACAGGATTGTTAAGTTTTTTTTTTTGTCTATTTATTTATTATGTTGTTCATAGACTATAATAATAATAATAATAATAATAATGTAAATAATAATAATGTAATAATAATAATGTAAATAATAATAACAATAAAGTGCATACACCGGTACGGTAGGTGGCGGTATGAAGCTGTACATTGAGATTACGTTCCGTCAAAAACAAACAAAGAAGAAGGAGATGTCGGAAGCATTTCGAGGTGAAGCCAAGCTCACTTCCGTTCCTCATTCAGCGAGAGCACGGCAGCTTTCTCAGCTCTTCAAACGGTAAATACTGACACCAAAGGCTCTCTTTTAAAGGTGCTGCCATATGTTTTACATTTAGACAGAATAAAAGTTATCTTTGTAGTTAAACTCGGCAAAAAGAAATGATCCGTAAGTCTCGTTAGCTTGACGCAGGAACGTGTCTGACACTGGTGACGGGATTGTAGCTTAGCTAGCAGCTAATGTACACATTATTAATTTCTTTAATGATATAATATAACAGAGTAACGTTATAGCTCCGCACATTGAGTCAAAGAGACACCTGCCAAACCTCTCAGTAGCGCTCGGTGATGATTAGTTAGCTCTCTCTGTCGGCACTGTAACATCATCTAAACCTGTTAATGACTGTTTAATAAAGTACAGCTGTTTTTGTACATTCAAGAATATATATTTATATATATTTAATGAAAATGTCAGCAACTAATTGTCATACAATTACTGAAACCATTAAGTTAAGCAAAGTGTCAACAGAAAAATCCACCAGCATCACTTCAGATAATAAATGAATCATTTAAGCCAGTGAGCAGGCTGAATGCTACATTATCTGGGTTTACTGTAAGTGCCAGGACTTGCTGCTTTCTCTGTTTTATATGATTGTAGATTGAACACGATATCTTTGGTTTAGTGGCTTTGTTGTAACAATGACCAATTTAATCATTTCTCTTTCTCTCCAGGGAGCTGAATTCTGTGACCAGACATCATGACACTGTTTCACTTCGGGAACTGCTTTGCCCTGGCGTATTTCCCTTACTTTATAACATACAAGTGCAGTGGCCTGTAAGTGTGTGTGTTTATATCAGGGATCTGAAACAAGGGTGCAGAGTGATGCATGATAATATACTGTATGATATCCTCAGATCTGTCATGGCCAGTGAAGTATAGTTTGAGTAAAGGGTTGAAAGTAAAATACTGTGTTGAACCATGTTAGAAAATTACTGTCAAAACAGTTTTACACCATTGTTACATGGTTTCTTGTGTATTTGTAGGTCGTAGCAACATATGCTCGGACTAAGAAGTGTTAATAATCTGCTTAGTAATGTCAGAGGTTTGGGAGGGGTCCACATAATCTTCTTAGAGCTGTGCGGTGTGCTCTTGAATTTGGTGTTACTTTTGCTTACCAATGTAACTTTGGTTTCTATCACTATTATTGCACTCAAGTCTTAAACAATTGCATCCCAAATTGCCAGTTTCTGCCTGGACTGGGTTGTTTGATAATTGTAAAAATAATAATAATGATAATAAATAACTTTTTGTTTGTGTGTCCAATATTTAGTTCAGAGTACAATGCCTTCTGGAGATGTGTCCAGGCTGGAGCAACCTACCTGTTTGTCCAGCTCTGTAAGGTGAGTGAGCTTTCTCATGATTAAACCATCTTTTATCATTTTGAGGCTGAGGTGCCTGGATTAAAATGAATAAGCACAAAGCAGAATATAGGATGTCACTAGCTTCCTTGTGTTTCAGAGTGTGTAAACAGGGTTTGCTGATCTTCTTGTGTTTCAGATGCTGTTCCTAGCTACATTTTTCCCCACATGGGAAGGAGGAGCTGGAGTTTATGACTTTGTTGGGGTGAGTGTGGAAACTCCATCATAGTAACAACATCAGAAAGGAAGATTTATGTCACTCTTTGTCATGTTGTTTACTATCATAATGCAAAATGATAATAATGTGTGTGTGTGTTTGTTTTCCAGGAGTTTATGAAGGCAACAGTGGACCTGGCGGACCTGTTGGGCCTTCATCTTGTGATGTCTAGAAATGCTGGGAAAGGAGAGTACAAGATCATGGTGGCTGCGATGGGCTGGGCAACAGCTGAACTTGTGATGTCCAGGTAAGCAGTAACACTGCGGAAGAAACATTAACTTTACTTTGACAAACGACTGTATGTGTGTAAACACACTGTTGTGGCTCTCCAGGTGTCTTCCCCTGTGGGTGGGAGCCAGAGGGATTGAGTTTGACTGGAAATACATCCAGATGAGCTTTGACTCTAACATTAGCTTGGTGAGTAGCTGTCCACTGCTTCCAACTGTCTGTCCTCGACTCTTCCTGTCAATCTGTGTTTTCTGAAGCGCCGTCACGTTTTGGTCTACAGAAAGGATTACAATAAAAGGCAATGGGAAATCTCATTTAAATCCAGTAATTATTTCTGTGTGTTTATAGGTCCATTATATTGCCATGGCAGCAGTGGTGTGGATGTTCACACGGTATGACCTTCCTAAGAGCTTCAGGCTTCCTGTTACTGTGCTGCTGGCTCTCTGTGTCTACAAGGCCTTTTTAATGGAGTAAGTCTGACATGCTTTTACACACACTCATATGCTCACTTCTGACATTTACACACCTTCAGACCTACTACATACAGTATACAGAAAGATGGAATACAAAAGCATCTGTATCTTCAGGGATGTGACATTGCTGTTATTGTTGAAAAGTTAACAGTTGTGGCTCAAATTGAACAGGTAGGATGTATTTATTAAGATTTTATTTAACATTTAATTGAATTGCAGGGGTAAAAACAAAGACAATACAACATTTTAATTAATGAGCTCTAGAAGTGTTGTAAGGCAGCTTTGGGTACGTTTGAACAGAGCCGGGCTAGCTGTTTCCCCCTGTGTCCAGTCTTTATGCTAAACTTCACTAACCACATCCTAGCTCTAGGTCTAGCTCTAGGGTGGTATCAATCTTCTTATCTAACTTCTGACAAGAAAGGGAGCAAGTCCAGGGTCTCACGCCTCCTGGAAAACCTGGACATTTAGAGACTAGTTTTCCAGTCGTGAAAAGTGGATTTACTGAAGCAGAACGGGAAAAGGCTCCCGTCTCATTTTGGCAATCTAACTGTTCACGTCGAGCTGCAACCAGAACTCTCAGAAGCCTACACTTTACAGTCTACGTATGATAATCTGCATCATGTCTCAGTAGAAATTATGTAGACTGTCATATGCTTGCTAAAAAAACAGCTTATTAATGATAACATTTTAATTTGTTGCAGTTGATAAATACATGTTAAATGTATGTGCAACAATCACTCCCTACATCTTCTTTTGATAGGTTGATAGGTGAGAACACTATTTTTATATTAAATAAATTGAGCAATAAAATAATACTTGATTTCCACTGTAACTTATGGGCTGTGACAAAGTTAATGTTACAGGAAACTGCAGCTCCACCACAACGCAAAAACCAGCTGTGGCCATGTAATGCAGTGTCCCATAAACGCTCACCACCTGTAATGAACCTGAATTTATCATGAATCCTGCATCATTAATAAAACTAGGCCTACCAGTAAATCATGTGACCATCTGTGAGTAAGTGCTGTCCTGTATTATCAAGAAAACATCCTGGAAAATGATTTCTTAAAAAGAGTGTGAACCCTGTCAGTGTATTTACAAAAATGCAAAATATGCATATTTGCTGGCTGCACTTTACTTTGTTAACCACAAGATGGTGCTAGTTAACAGCAACAACATGAGCATGAGGTACGTTTTATGTTCGTGGGAACACACATGGGTTACTGTAGTGGATGCATTCAGTATACAGTTCTGTGAACATGAAGCAAAAATTAGTAAATGGTAAAATAATTGTATTCTTTAAATCTCTTTACTAAGCTCCTCCTATTTTTTTTCTATTTAGCGTGATTAAAATTAAGCACACATCACTTACTAACCCATGAAAACTCTAAAAGGCTTTTGATGTTGTGCATAAAGAATAAGAGAAGACCACCAGGTTATTCTTATTTATTTTAAGTTATAAACAAAATGATACCACCATACATCCCTGTTGTGTGGTTTATTTACCTGGAAGAATTTTAAAACTCTAAGCTTAAGAATGCATGAGTAAGTGGAAGTGGTGGACTTTTTTGTCTTACAATTTTAGTTACATGGTATTTGGGTGACCGAATATCTGAAATCCCTTGAATAAACTCACTGTGTGTGTGTGTGTGTGTGTGTGTGTGTGTGTCTGTGTGTGTGTTAACGCATTGTTTGGTTGTTTATCATTGTAACATTGTGTTTCTCTCTGCTGTGTCTTCAGGTTGTTTGTTCATGTCTTCCTGTTGGGCAGTTGGACAGTGCTGTTGGTGAAAGCTGTTCTAACCGGTGCCATCTCTCTCTGCTCGCTGTTCCTCTTTGTCACTCTGGTCCACAGCAACTGAGTAAAACTCAGCACCTTAGGATAAGCCTTCAACAACAACAACAACAACAACAACAACAACGTCTTTCTGGTCCTGATTGTATCGGGGTTGTCATAAATCAGAAGCTGAGTCCTGATACCATTTCAGTCTTACTATCAAAACCCAACCCAACAGACTACTGAAAAATGTTTGTTGATATTGACTAGTTGGACTGGTCTGACGTACAAAACAGGCTAACGTACAAGCTACCAACTGGTAAGCTAACCAGTCCGGCAGGAAGAGTTGTGACATCGGGAGGCTTCTGTATATGATTGGCGTACCTAAGCTGTGTTGGTTTTGTTAAAGTGTGAATTTTGTATCAGAGCGACAACAAATGAATTGAGTCTTTATGAATAACATCATTCTTTTCTATGTGTTTTTCAATGAGCCAGCGTAACTGCGCAGATTAAATAGTAGAGTGAATTTATAATAAATGAATGACAGTGATAGTTCCCTGATGGTTTATTGTGTTGCCTCAAATTTATCAATTTATTTATATACAAGTAAATATTACAAGTAGTTAAAACATAACTGTAGCAAGATTTGTCTAATTATTGAGGAAATTGTATTAAAAACTTAAACGTTAAACTCAAAAGACTGAATGACGCCCGCAGTATGAACACACTGAAGTCCACTCAGCATTATGACCATATTATGTTGAACTGTAAGCATCTGTGATTTTTACATTAAAGTGTCTTTTTGTCTTATCTTGCCCTCAGAGTTGTGATTGATCAGACCATTTTAGTGTTCAGTGATTGACACGAATGATTTGTTTAAAACCTTCTCTTAAAATGTTATAGGCTTAAACCAGATGCATGATTTCTTTCTTTATATTCATGTGTTTAGATCTGACCAGTTACTTATCTAAAAGCAAGATGGTAAATGCCTCACTAGCCCTCTTGTTGTCTTTGGGGTCATTTTCAAGTATAATGTTTAACTTCTCAATGTCTTTTTGTTTCATATTTAACAGCTTTTTCTTATTTAATGTTCTTTGAGGTCAGTTTGACCTCAGGCTGTTGTAGATGTATAAAACGTATAAGAAATAATGAACATTTTGCACACATATGTGCAGGTTGCTTTGGCTGATATTGAGGTTATTATTAAAAAAACATTGTATGCTTTGAGGCAACATAACCATAGTTGTAGTAGTGTCGAGAACCCCTGAACTTTTTTTTTCCCATGTCGCAGAGGAGGGGGAAAATCTAATCCATACAACGTAGTAAAGCTTACACAGCAGCCTTCTGACCATTTCTCTTGTTAGTGCTCTCTCTTAATGCTCTCTCTACTGCAAATTACCTAAGCAAAGGTTTTCTGCCAGTGAGGTTGTCACTGGTCTTTAACAGTGAAAGTGACATAATGGAGAATGTGTCTGAGACTGAGGATGAGGTTGAGGAGGAACCTGGTTATCAGACATCTTCCTCTGATGTGAATGAGACCGTTGGGGTTGACCCTAGTTAGGTTTTAATTCAGGTAGTCAACAACGAGACCCTAGTTAGGTTTTAATTCAGGTAGTCAACAACGAGATGGAGAATAAACTCGGCTAACTATTTTAGTTACAATCACTTTCTGGAGGTTTATTTTGTTGGTGTGAATAAAGGATAACAGGAGGGCTAGAGAGCCTGTCAGTTGAGGGGAGGAAGCTGATTTGTTATCTCAATGGCTTTCTGCCTCCTAAAAAGCAAATGTTTAGTTTACAAAATAATTGTTCCAAAGTCACAAGATTGTGTGTCCAGTGGCAACGCCAAGAAACTGCTCATGGGCGCCGCTCACGTATTATTATTTGGTGGTCATAAGAAAAAAAAATATATATGTTGAGATCTAAAACCATTAATCCCAACTGTTTCTTATAATATTGAACAGTTAAATGAAGAGTTCCTTAAATCCACTGGAACTCTGTCTCCAATGGGTCTCTTTTATTTTATTCATTATAATAAGGAACGTTTCACAAGCTTAGTTTCTTTCTTGTTTCTTTAGTTCTCACTGTGTTCTCACACTTCTACGATTACACTCAACAAAGAGACACTGGGAGAGCGCTCCCTCCTTCCCTCCCTCAGGAGGGAGTGAAAACACTTAATAGGAGGGTTGAAGATAAGGGAGACAAATAGATTAATGGTCTGGAGAGACTTTTGAAAATAAAAACAAACAAAAGTAAAAATCCTGTGAGCAGTGTGTGTGGGGAACAGGAGATTAATGAAATAAAGGGCAAAGTGAACAGAGTGAGAAGTGAAGTCTATATCCAAACAGCCTTCACCTTTGTTTTTCTGTGATGATGAGAATGAGAAAACCATTTGCCTCTTGCATGAAGGCAAAAAACTGAAATTATATTTAAAGGTCCAGTGTGTTACATTTAGGAGCCCCTATTGTTGTAAATAAAGCGTTTATATTGTCAGACACTGCAGCTCGCCTTTTATAGAGTCTGCCATGTTGAACCACCATGTTCCTACAGCAGCTCAGGAGGGACAGTGAAGCGAGGAAGGATTTTTAACTGGACATTTTAGTTTGGTTTCTCATTCTACAAAACGTCTGCAATTATCTTGTTAAAATTATAAGATTAGGATAAATTGTCATCAGATTGGAATGCTGCAAAAATCTTTATTTCTGAAAGAATCTAAATTCAATCTGAGTCATGTGTAGTGAATTAAACTATTCAAATTCCACAGGTATTGCACCAAACAGGACCACTTTTTATAGAAGTTGTCTGTTGTCTCTGCAATTTTACACATTCACCATCACACCGGTCAAAATGGGAGATTTTCCTTAATCAGAACACAAAGGAACCAGACATAAAGTGATACCATCACACTGTCACACGGGATCATCTTTGTCTGAGAAAACCTGAGAGAACTCACAATCACAAAAGGTTAAAGGTGAAAATAAATGAGATTTGTATGTGTTGGTCTGCTCTGTTGGATTATTCTACCATCTCCACACACACAACACTCCTCTGTTATTACACCTCATGTTTCTCCATGTTACATTAGTTTAGCTCACACTGACTGCATTTTCTGCTTCTTTCTTCCTCCTCTCTCAGCTGGGGCCTCAGTCCAACAAGGTTCTTATTATTAAACTGCCACAATGGGCTTTGCTGTTACCTAATACACATACACACTGCATACTGTTTGTGCAGTAGCTATTTGTGAGTGGTTGCTTGTTAGAGAGAGAAGGCTGCAGTGAGTGAGCCTGAACTTTTGACATCCAATGAATATTAGAGAGGTGTGACTCTAGGATCGGGTAGCATCCCACACTTTTTTTTTTTTTTTTTTTTTTAACAAATTTAAGAGTATGTGATTGACCACAATCCCTGTCAGCTAGAGCTGCAAAAGGGGCTGTATAACAGGAGAAACTCCCAGAACAACCTCAGAGAGAGAGAGGGAAGGAGTAACGTGTAGGCTGCCAGACTAACCCCGTGCAGAGCTTTACACCTCTGAGCCAAGCACAATCGCCATGTCCTCCGTCGAGTACATTCATTACCGTGGCATTGACATGCCCACTGAGGCTCATACCATGGAGAGCTTGGAGTACGCCCAAAATTTCTCTGTGGAAGACACCGATGTGTTTTCTGTGACTTACCCCAAGTCAGGTACAGTGTATTAATTCTCATATCTGTTACTTGTCTCCTTTCAGCTGTCCCACTAATGCTTAGGGGATGTAGCATGATTTATGTGCATTTGTCCATATTTTCTCCAGATAGAGGCAGCATATATGTGAATACACGTAAATTCACCATGGTACATCATAAAAGTAATGTACGGACTCTCAATCTGGTGAGAGCACCAAAAACATGCAGGTACAGCAGGGGTGAGCAGCATCAGAAGTATGTAAGTCAACTTTATTTATAAAGCCAAAACCAAAGTTACGAGGTGCTGTACCAGTGCAAACATGTTAAAACTGGAAGTAATAATAGAAATAAAAACAATAGAAATTTAAGCAGAGGGCAAACAGAGAACTACATAGAACACAGAAACACATTACAGACAAAGTGCCTCTGAAACGGGGAACTTATTAGCAACTTCTCAAAACTACCGACTGACTGTGTTTTTTATAGCTAGGGGAAGACGGTTCCAGAGAGTGGGAGCCACACTGCTCGGCGCGGTCACATCTGGTTTTAAGCCCAGATTTCAGGACAGCCAGACGGCCTTGGTCTGAGATCTCACTGAGGGCAGGGACACAATAATTCAGAAAGATAAACTTTGTAGTTCTTTACAGGTGATTAAAATCATTTTAAAATCAAGTCTACATTCAATGGGTAGTCAGTGTAGACTGACCTACACTGGTGTAATGTGTACAATGTGTGTAGTTAAAAGTCCAGCAACCCCCTTTTGGACCAACTGGAGCCAAAACGCAGCAGAGCAACTCAGGTTGATGAACAGTGAATTACAATAATCAAGACTGGAGGAAACAAAAGGACAGGATTGGACCATTCATGTGCCAGTCAGAGTTCATTTGTTCGTCAAACTAACTTTAACTTAACATGTGCTACTAAAGGACCAGAAATGCTCTCAAGGTCTATGACGAGGACTTTTGTCCAGTCCTTGATAGCTGTCAGTCAGTCTGGCAGGGTAGAGAGAATCACTGCAGCATCACTACGATAAGAAATTCACTTAAATTGACAAATTAAGAAACCAAGGGGGAGAAACTAATAGGAGTCAAGAGCATTCACTGTCATATCTGACCACTGCCGAATCCTACTAAGAACAGTAACAGTGCTGAAAGCAGCAACAGGACTGAACATTTAGTCAAATATAATTAAAACCCTGAGCAGGGCAGTTTCAGTACTGTGCCTCAAACTAAAACCACACTGGGATTTCATTGCTGTCCAGAATCTGTAAAAGTTGTTTACAAAGTTTCCTAGACCTTAGAATTAAAAGTAAGTTTGGATATAAGTCTATAGCTACTGCAAGCCTTGTTTTTTTTAAGAGTGGCTGAATAATTGCATGTTCAGGTCTCTGTGTCTTCTTAGTCTTTCACTTTGTGGCATTTTCACCATTTTACATGGACTGACGACATGGATATTTCAGGTAATTTCAATAGCTCTTATGTATTCATTTGAATTGTTTTGTTAATACAAATAGTAAAAGAGACACCCAGTCCACCATTGCATCACTGAATTAAATGGACACACATTAAGACTAGTGTCAGGTGTCTCTGTGGAACAGGTGCTTCTAACATCAGGATGCTGTGGACAGTGGATAGAAGGATAGATAATGGATCAAACTAAATGTGCCAACATATTTTTCTGCCTGTAGTTCATAATCTCAAAAAACAACATACAGTGTTTGTGTTTGTGTTTGTGTTTGTGTGTCCAATGCGGTAAGAGATCAGTGTGTGTGCAGGTTGGCATTACCAGGTACGGATCAGGAGGAAGTACTGTGCTACCTTCAGGTCCCTTTTGGAAAGTTGGTGGTAGCTGTTGTAAAATTGAATTGTTATATTTAAAATGGTTATTGTGCATTTATCGGTTCGTTTTGCTAGGATAGAATAATAATAATGATAACGAAACTGACGCTGTACTAATTGTCTATTTACTGAAGAGATGCGAAACTTTAAAGCATTTGTGCTTCAGTAGCAAACTACTAGAAGTAATAATAATGTCATACAAAAGCACCAGAATGATGCAAATCAATAACAAGAAAAAAAATTATAAATGTGGTGATTTTACAAGCTCAAAATTGGAAGTGTATATCGGTATTTTGTTTGGTCTTTATTGTGCGCATATTATGTTCTGAACTACATTTTTCCCACATGACCTGAACGCAGCAGTAGAGACACCCGAGCCGTATTTTACCGATGCTTTAAAATCCTCCCAACATAATGTCTGATGAAGAGATGTATCTGCACTATCATGGACTTCTGCTTCCCAAAGAGACTCACTCCTTAGAGAGCTTGAAGTTTGTTCAGGAATTCACGTTTGAAGACGAAGACGTCGTGACTGTCACATACCCGAAGTCAGGTCAGTCTTTGCAGCTTGTGTTTGCTTTACGATAAAAACTCAAACTACAAACTTATTTTTTGGTCCCATTGGAGTGCTGCTCCTGTGTCCTGGAGCCCTTTCTGTCAGCACACGGCACCTTCTTCCAGTTATATATTGTGTTTTATATACTTTGCCTCACAGTTGGCTGAGACTCCAAACAGTGGCGGATGTAGGCTGTCTGAGGTGCGGGGGCAACTGTCAATGGGGCAAAAGTGAACTGGGGCCCCAGCTGCATGCTCACTGAAAGTCCTGATGTATTTATTGTGGAACAGATCCAAAACCAGGTTCAAAAATGTTTGTCATGTGACTGAGATTTACTCTACTACACCTCAGTTATACTCAAGGAATTATTAATTATTAACTCCTTAAAGGTCCACTGTGGAACTTTGAGGATCTATTGGCAGATATTGAATATTTATAGGCATGTTTTCATTTGTGTATAAACACCTGTAAATTAGAATGATTATGTTTTTTACCTTTTTAAAATGAGCCATTTTTACCTCCAGATGCTGCGGGTCAACTCATTTTCTAGTTTGTAGCAGAGAGAGAGGAGGAGGCTACTTTATCACATATTGTGAAGATCAGGAAATAGTGTAAAATGTCCAGTGCAAAATATGGCATAAAGTCCTCAGGAAATGGAAATGGCTCCTGGCACCCTGGGGCTGAGTTAGCTAAGGGTAGCATGGCTAGCGTGGTTGACAAAAGTTGACAAGACATGACAGTTCGCTTCAGTTAGCTACTTTAAGTATGTCCATCAGGAAACTCCATATAAATCACCCTGTACTCGGCAACCACTGTCATCAAACTGGCCCCTGTCTGCCTGATGGTATTTGTTTTTTTATTGTATTTGAGACATAGAGGACATAAGAGGGAAAAGCCAGAAAATAGTTTCTCTATAAAATATATATTTTTCTTATATATGTAATTTTTTTTTTTTATTTTGATTTAACGACACATTGAGCATTACATTGTTAAATTGGAGCACAATATACCGGGGGGATGTGATCTAAAAGGGTTAAAAAGGCATTTCATTTATATATATATATATATATATATATTATTATTAAGAAAAACGTCCTCTTCCCTCTCACCCTTTTGGGGTGGTATCTGTGTCATCCTCAAGCTCGGGTCCTCTACCAGAGGCCTGGGAGTTTGAGGGTTCTGCGCAGTATCTTAGCTGTTTCTAGGACTGCGCTCTTCTGGACTGAGGCTTCTGATGTTGTTCCTGGGATCTGTTGGAGCCACTCCCCCAGTTTGGGGGGGTCACTGCCCCGAGTGCTCCTACTACCATGGGGACCACGCTCGCCTTGACCTTCCACATCTGCTCCAGCTGTTCTTTCAACCCTTGGTACTTTTCAACCTTTTCGTGTTCCTTCTTTCTGATGTTGGCGTCTGCTGGTATGGCTACATCTATCACCACCGCTTTCTTCTGCTCCTTGTCTACCACCACTATGTCTGGTTGGTTAGCCAGGACCTGTTTGTCAGTCTGGAAGCTGAAGTCCCACAGCACCTTGGCCCTGTTGTTCTCAGCCATCTTCTGTGGTGCGGCCCATTGGGATTTGGGTACTTCTATTTCATACTGGGTACAGATGTTCCTGTACACTATTCCAGCCACTTGGTTGTGTCTCTCCATGTACGCTAGCATCTTACACCCTGCTACTATGTGCTGGACTGTCTCAGAGGCATCTTTGCATAGTCTGCACCTTTGGTCAGATCTACTCTTGTAGATCTTGGCCTCTTGTACCTAGGGCCTGTTCTTGTGCTGCCATGATCAGTGCCTCTGTGCTGTCTCTGAGTCCAGCCTTTTCCAGCCATTGGTAAGTCTTCTTGATATCAGCCACTTCTTCAGTTTGGCGGTGGTACGTGCCATGTAGGGGCTTGTCCCTCCAGGTTGTCTGCTCCTCTTCCTCTGCACTCTTATTGGGTTTCTGTTGCCTGAGACATTCACTTAGCAGTTCATCCTTTGTGGCCATTTTTCTGATGTACTCTTGTATTTTATATATATATAAACTTATAGACTAACTTAACCTGTTACACACCCAACAGTGATGTCACGCTGCCCTCAAGTGTAAATGTAAATCACTGCAACAAGTTGAACCATTAGAGGTCAGCAAGTAACTCTTTAATGCTCTTCGTGCCGTGTGGGACATGAGGCCACAATCAGCTGCCAGAATCGTTTCCTATCCTTGGCAACATGTTGAGCCTCTGCCCATGTTAATATAAGACAAAGAAAAGCATGGAAAAGTAGAGTATTAGTGTCAACTTTAATCAACCCCACTGCAGCAAGTACACACCTGGGAAGGTTTTCCACATACAACTGACTAGTTAAACCGTTACATGTCCACAACATGGCAGCAGCCTCAGAAACTATTACACTAAACGCTCAGTAGAGACTGAGGACTTTCTTCTGGCTTTTGTTGCCAAAACAGGGTGGAAAAAATTTTAGATATAAAAAAAACCTGTATTGCATCATCCCCTTTCAGTGTTTTATATCTCCAGTTTCAATACAGAGCATCATTTCAGGTTAGGTGTGTCCGACCATTCTCATCGCAGTTCAAGCAACTACTTTGCAGTTTGAAATTCCCACATGTTTGTCAGGCGCTGAGGTTGTCTGGCATTGCATATAGACTAACACTGCATCAACTCCTCCGACCCTTCTGTGATTTTCCCGCATATGAATGGTAGTGAAGGTGAATGAGAGTTCTCACTATACTTTTAAATTAAATTAGGCTCAGCCATGTGATTTTCTTTAACCACAATTAGTCTTCCTTGCATGTGAAACACATTGGTGACCCACTCTGACATTATTTCCAAATGGCTTAAGGAGGGTTTTTTCAATAAATATGTGTAGATTTTGACATATTTCGGCAGAAACATCCATATTTTACAATCGGGTCAGAAAGACAGAAAAAGAAAAAAAAAGCAGACTGAGAACTGTTTACATTGTCGGGGTAACATAAGTACATATTGTTGTGTGGCCCATGAGACATGACATCTGCTTAAAATGGAATGTGGTCTTTTGTTCATTCACTGATATCTCCTCCTTATTCCTATTCAGGACCATGGGAACCGAGACTGTCCCAGCATACAATGGGTTGAAAACTATGGAGCCTCAGTGTTACCCGTTCCAGTTTTTGGACAGTTATGACAACAGTCCCTCTTGGATTTTTATCAGAGAATCAGACTTTATGTCTTTGGGAGCCACTTTTTGTGGCCATTGGCTCATAGAATGTTTTTATTACTTCTAAATCAAATCCAAGGTTCACAATGTTTTAGAAATTACTTGTAAACGCTATTGCAGACAGTATTTTCCCTTTAGACTGTAGGGGAACTGCTTTGTGAAGGCACCAATATCTCATCGCTCAGCTCATATTTTCATTTAACCTCATAATTTACCGGAGATTATCATATTTTAAGTTTTCTTCAGTATCAAAGTAATGCAGAGATAGTTCTCTGTACATTATTACAAACTAATAGCAAATTCCACATACTTTTAATTGTGCTAGTTTGCCAAAATATAAACAAATGTGGGCAAAAACCCCCAAGATCCAAGTTTTTGTCTGATTGGGAACTCACAGTCAGACTCTGAAGATGCCTGATTTTGAACATATAATGTTTCTTTCGTTACTTGCAGCAGTCTCATTTGTTACTTCTTTTCCGCAGGTACAGCCTGGATGCAGGAGATCCTCCCACTGTTGCTTAATGATGGGGATCTGACTCCGATTCAAACAATCCCTAACTGGGACAGGGCTCCCTGGCTGGAGGAGAAGAGATTAGCAGTGGTTGTGGATCAGTTGAAGTCTCCACGGGCACTGGTTACACATTTTCCCTACCGCCTCATGCCTCACTCCTTTCATGCCTCCAAAGCTAAGGTAAATGGGTGGAATCTTTGTGAGATATTCCTGTGTGAACCTGTCTTCTGTGCAAGTATGTCATCAGCAAGAATCTCCCTCAACCTCTGGGTCCATATCTCATGGAACATCTTGGAGCTTCTTGTTGTTTTTTGTTCTGGCAAAAATCTATGTTAGAGAAGAGCTCCTTACTGTTTCTGTGACAACAGAATAGGATTTTATATTCATACTGTCTTTGTTCAAACATGGTGTCATCTTATAATTCATATTTAATAGACATTTCAACTTGTATGTTATTAATTTAGTCTCTTGTGTCTCTGCCATAGGTGATTTACGTCATGAGGAACCCTATGGATGTCATGGTTTCTTCATATTACTTCCACCAAATGGCCGCGTTCCTCCAGGATCCAGGAACCTTTGAGGAGTTCATGGACAAATTCCTCGAGGGCAGAGGTCAGAAGTCTCATCCTACATAGAGTGTAGAGGAAATGTATGACTTTCAGCAGTAGGAGAGTCCAACGTTTTGGTGTACTACCAAAACGGTGTGAACAGATTTTGGATGTGGATAGTCTATGAAAGGCAAAGTCATCTTTATTATTACTGCCAAAAATAGAGCAGTGATTGACTGCATTTACACTGAGGTCTAATGTCCGTATTGTCTGCAGTGCTGTTTGGAAAATGGACAGACCATGTGAAGGGCTGGAGACATACAGACCTGGGAGACAGAATAATGTACATCACATATGAAGAAATGGTTCAGGTAAAAGTCGTTTTAAAGTTGCATTAAAGTTCTTGTTCAACAAACACATTGTTTCTTAGAACAGCAGTCGTCTGTTCCATTTGTTTTCCTTTGCCTAATATTGTGTTTCAGTCTGTGTCTTACTCTGTGTGTGTGTTTACTTTAGGGCTACAACGAACAACCAGCCTGTGTAGACCACGGTAGTGGTCTTAACAGTCTAGCTGTTAATAAAGCCACACCAATGCTACTTAAATGTTACCTGTCAAACTTGAGCTCGACATCCAGGGCTTCACAATGGACCCTCATCATACCAATAATGTAGAAAGTTCTTCATTTGAGAGTGACCATCATAAGATGAAGGCATACACCTGAAAAAAACGTGTCCACATGCTCCTCTTTTAGGACCTTCCTGCAGCTCTCAGGAGGATGTCAGATTTCCTGGGCCGCAAGCTGAGTGACGAAGTCATCCAGAAGATAGCAGAGCATTGCTCCTTCAAGACTATGAAGACCAACAACATGTCCAACTTCAGCCTGGTCCCAAAGATATATATGGACAGCGACAAATCTCCATTCCTTAGGAAAGGTGAGGGTCCGTGTGCTGCCTTTAACTGTCTGTCTGTCTGAAACGTCATCCTGGTTGGAGCTGATCAGGTCAGTTTGGTACAGCCCTGATGTTCAAACTGGGTTATTAGGAGTAAGATGTTAATGGATTTTCAGTCTCTATGAAATTTATTGCATTTTTAGATTTCTGTTCTTTATCATTATAAAGTGTGTGTGTGTGTGTGTGTGTGTGTGTGTGTGTGTGTGTGTGTGTGTGTGTGTGTGTTTTATGTTAGGTGTTGCGGGAGATTGGAAAAACCATTTCAGCTCAGAGCAACAGGCCAAATTCACATCAGTCATTCGCAAAGATCTGGAGAAGGAGAGCTTCTCTCTGCCTTGGAGCTTGGATTGAACCACAGCCGGAGCACAGAGAGGGAAGGATTAAAGGCTACTTTTGGTTTTAATATTAGGAATATGACTAAAAGCATTTCATTGACTTTTAACATTTTTAACACTTCAACACATCAAGTTATGAATTGATGAAAGAATTGTAAATTCTGCATCTACAAAAGTTCACCCTCTGCAGAAAACAAATCCTTGTTATTTGTGTTAAACTGCCAACAGGGAGATGCTGCTACAACATTCATCATCACAACTGAGCTTGTTGCACCTTTATGCTACCATATCAGACTTCTTTGGTTATTTTTCTGCCACTGAACATGATTAAAAGAGGACTAAATGCATTAAAATGACACAATTGCTGGCTTCTTGCTAGCTTACATAATATCACTACATAATGTTACTAATGTACAGTAAATATGTAAAACTGCTTAATGGCCTTGTAAGTAATTTAATTGTTGTTCCTACTAATTACTGCGTAACTAGTGATAGGTAATTAATAATATGACATACTGTTTTGAGGTATTGACTACAAGTGATTACAGTCTTTGCACAAGGAGGTCTTGCATAATAAATAAATGCTTAATTACTGTATTATACCTAATACTGCGTTAATAAAATATAGATTATTGTGTATGTGAGGGAACAAACTACTACGTCACAAATCAAGGGACAATATGCTTATCAAAAGGAGTAAAAATAATCCCATATGTCAGTTTCTATTCCCCTTAATCACTTATCATTCTTCCACAGCAGCGATAGCTATGGCTGCCTTATGTTTTGGGGTCTGTCCCATTCTTGTGAACGTCTCCAGGGAATTTCTTAAATCATCAACTTGGACTCAAAGATGAATAATTAGGTTTTGGTGGTTGATTTTTTGGCAATTACTCAAGAGTTCTATGTTTATATTCATCTTTTTGTTTGATCTTGACTTTGCTTTTTTATCTTGTTCTGTAAAGCCCGTTGTAACTGTTTTGAAAAGTGCTATACGAATTTATTTGTATAAATTTTCCCCTACAGTTTCACCAAACTCTTTATACCAGAAAATGAACGGAACAGGAATGTAGGTAAATTATTGTTCTTATTGTTCATCTGTTCAGTTATACTGCTAATGTGTTTTAATCATACATATATTTACGCTTCTTGTATTTTAACTTGTTTTTTATTATTATGGTGTTTCAATTCCTTCCTTCAATATCTCACAAATATCACAAATTGAGTGACTAATAATTATATAGTAAATAAATTAGTTTGATAATGTTGTTAAAAGTTAATAAAGCATGAATTATATTTTAGACAAATATTATCAAGAGCATCTGCAATTTCCATCAAGTTTAACGTTCGATTGAGCATTACCTTCAGCTCTTTTTCCAGCCCACACATGGTAGTGTATGCTTTTACTGCTTTCATCACCCCACATGCATACAATGATATGTTGGTTTTCATCAGACAAGCTCAGACAAGGTGAGCGCATATGACCTGTCTGGCATGAAGCTGATGTAAAAGAGTTGTGATAGTAGAAAGGTCAAGCTTCTAGAAAGAACACAGCTTCTAACATAGCTAACATATAAGTAAGTAATGCAGCTTTCTAGAGAAAACATTACAAAGTGCTTTTACGTACAGTGAAGGCAACCAGAACCAGTCTATATGGAAAATAAGTCACTGACAGTATAGATACTTGTCTATGTCACACAGTTCTCTCCCATTCAGGGAAGCCCACTTAGCACACATGGCTTTGGATAGTATTATAGCTCATTATATTAATCAATATTGTGTTCCTATAATTCTAAATATTTGTGATTTTAAAACTATAATTTATCCAGTGTTTTTGGCTCTGAAGCTACATGTTAACCTACCGGTCCAAACGTGTCCAAACATGTCTCCTGTCTGCAGACATCAACAGACAGAGGTGCATCCTCCCTGGCATCTCTCACGTGACTGGAGACACGCACACACACGCACACACGTGCGCGCGCACACACACACACACACACACACACACACACACACACACACACACACACACACACACACACACACACACAATCTGTGGAACATTGGTGTCCTGACAGGAGTTGTCCAAGTCATTGTCAAACGTACATTATAGAAATCATAATTTCAGCTAAAGAGGTGGAGGCAAATGAAGTTCTTTGTTCTCCTTAGGTAATTAAAGCAGCATCAACAATGACACAACAAATAATTTATTCAATGCAAGAGGCATTTAACTGTGAAAAGCTCTGGGATATCTCGCCACACACACATTTCCCCCTCTTTCTCCTGCTGAGTTCTTGTGTAAATGTACCTGATGCCAGTGTTGTTCTGTCAGAGCTCTAATAAATGGGTGTCCAAAAATACTACCAAAAAAAAATCAATTCACAACAAAAACAAAAGCTAAGAGGTATGTTTTCATTAGTGTATAGTCACTTGAAATTAAGAATTGTTGTTTTTTCGAGTGGGTCCTCTTCCAGAAAGTCTGCCATGTTGAACCTTTGTGTTTCTTAGCCCAGAACAGACAAACCAGACACTGGCTGTAGGGCTTTTTGTGTTTTTACACACTATAGTTCTACACGCTCAGTTGAGTCAAGAGGTTTCAGTTGGTTGCAATCTGCAATCTCACCACTAGATAGTAGTAAACCTCACACACTGGTCCTTTAGTTTCTTATTCCACCTGGGATTCAATAAGAAAACAATTCAATGTCAAAGTGTCTCTCTGTTAATTATTATCAGGGATACATAAAATGCAAGTGTGACAGGCACTGAGGCTTATCAGTGCACAAATTAAATAATAGTCTGGCATGCACTGACACACACAAACACATTATGTGTCTTAAGTCACAATAATAATAAAACTTTATTCATAGAGAGTCTGTGTCCATTCACAGAAACCTGTGAGTCTGTTTAGTCAGGCTGCTGTTTGAAACTTTTATTGAAAGTATAAATAAATTAGTTTAAAGTCAAAAAGTCTTATTAGAGATCTGACAAATAAGCTGTTTATTTAAAATAACGCACTACAGAAAGACGATATCACCAGGATCATCCAACAAACCATCTCACATTATAAAATCTCAAATTCGTGTCGTAAACATTAAAATGTGAATCACATGCTATGTGGAATTTTTCAACACACATTGGCAAAATTATCAGTGATTGCATCCCTCAGTCATGATAGTTTGGTTCCTTAGAGTCTGCAGAAAGTCAGGTAAGAAAAGTTAAATTTGTCATTGGTCTTGTTTGGCATTATCTAAATATAATAAATAAATATTCCAACGTCTGAATAGTGATGATGATTCGTTCAGTTTAACCAACCTATTTCATTACTGAACTTCTCACTACTGCTGACTTAAATATTTTGTATGCGAGTTTGTTTTAAAATCACTCAACTTTAAAATACTAAAACACTAATAATAATAATGACACTTTGGTATATAAATCGACTCTCAACTTTCAAATGGCTCCATGATTACATGCCTGACCCTTGACAAATTTGAGTTGCAAATGGACAAACAACAGATAGAGCAGGGCAACAGAAACTCACAAAACAAGGACAATTGTTATTTCTTTTTTTATTTTATGTTCAACTATATCTCTATAATTAAAGAGTTATATAAAAAAAAAAAAACTTTACTGGTTGAAGAAAATACCAGTCTAGTAAATATCCATAAAACATTTACTCAACAATTGATCTCTTACAGACCTACTGCAAATCCCATATTTGTTACAAATTCCATGTCCTTACAAATTGGTTTATACTACTCATATAAATCAGTACATTTTCACTTCAACATATTTATCTAATCAATAAAATTATTACTAAATACCAGATTCTCTTCCTTTGCTCACATCATTTCAATGCAGACACACACACACACACACACACACACACACACACACACACACACACACACACACACACACACACACACACACACACACACCTCTCCCAGTAAGATACGGCAGTCTCTAGTTCCATGACTGACTAAACCTAAATTAATACGACACAAGACTGTGAATATATTTATATTTCTAACATATAGCGTGTATTAATTATATATTAATTATATATTAAATTTAATATTATATTTATTTTGTTTTTCTTCTACATAAAACATCAAACTGATTCTTTGATGTGTTACTGCATCATCACACATATGAAACAATTTATTGAATTGGAATAGATCAACAACAGCGGCCTCAATATGGAGAGATTTAACATAGCAACACAATATGAAATGCATTTATGTGGCGGTAGTGTGGCCCATGTAGGCTGAGTCCTTGCCGCAGCAACCCGGGTTCAATTCCTATCTATCTTCAGCTGAAGAAACGCATTCTTACAGAGTTCCATTGTGAATTTACATGTATTCAATACAATCTGTGATGCAGAACAAATTTACCATTCTCATACTCTTATTAACTCCTGATAATTCTGCATTTGAGACAAGCTGTCTTTTATTGTGCTTGGTTTTTGAATCGCAGTTTTAAATTTTAAATCCCACATATACATTTCAATTATTATTCATTTGACTAAAACCACTGAAAAGTGTTAATGCGTGCTCTTTAATCATTGTTTTTCTCCTTAATTTTAGTGTTACATTGTATATAACATTTTAAATGTTACACTGACTTCTAAGTGTAATTGGTTAATGCTGCAGAATAGCTCCTCTGAGTGTGTGTTTGTGTGTCCCTCCCATCACTCTGTCCCCCGAGTTCTGACACTGCTTCAATTACATGGTGGCCTTTTGTGCCCGGGGGGAGGGATAGGGAGTATGTGTGCATGTGTGTATGTGTATTTATTGAGGCAGACGGTGTGGTGCCTGCTCCAGGACACCCACCTCGCTGCTGTCTTGTGCCCACTGGTCCTGCCCTGGGCTGCCCACAGGATGCTAGCCTGCTTTGATGCCCTCTTCTCATCAACATACTGTAGACATGCACACTCACACAAGATAGCCTCCTTAGAAGATCCTGTAATCTTTTTAAAGTCTGTAACACAGTATTCTTAATTCTGTTAACTTCCTCCACCCAGAGCAATGTTCACATTTATCCGATGAAGCTCCAGTCAAGGACAACCAGATGTTTTTGATCAGTGCCAATGTTTGGAATAGGCTGCTGGGGACAAAGGGTTATGAAATCCACTTAACATATCTGAGGTCTTCTGTCACATGAATCTCGACCTCAAGCTGGCATTCATTGTCACTGTAACTCAATTTCTCAATTAGCCTATCCACTAACTGTGAAAATTGTTTGTAAAAAATATGGATCCCAATAAACTTCCCAATCCCAATAATCCCCCCAAAAATCAGAGAACACTGGGGGACAAACATATATCTGTGTACAAAGAAAGTTCCAGTTCCACTAACCACACCAGCTCCAAACTGGCCACAACCCTGGGTTCGTTTCTGGGCCAGGGGTTTCTGTATGTAACATCATGTGTTTTTGTATGTGCTCCCCCAGTTTAAAAAAATAGTTAGACATTATGGGAAATATGCTTATTTGCTTTCTAGTAGAGAGTTAGATATCTTGTCAATGTCTGTAGTAAATATGAAGCTAAATATCAAAGGGTATTTCCCAAAATGCTGAACTATTCACATACCACCCTAAATGCCTTAAAATTTGCCTTTTTATGGGAAACTACATATGCTACTTTTTTCATTAATCCTGCAGTCTGACTGTTGTATGTATGTATTATGTTTCTGTGTCATTTGCATGGCCAAATTGTCCGTGATTGATGTCCTTGTTAGATAATACATAAAGCCCACTGCCACCCTCCCCAGGGTCATATAGCCTGCTGTGGACATCTGCAGATATACCAGTGATAACATACAGTGCAACATCTAAACATCCTCTCCTCCCTTTTTGTATGACACAGGAAAGTCATCAGGAATGCTGATGCACAATCACCCTTGTATGCATATACAGTGCATGGTATTATGGTGCCTGGTCTGTGTTTCTCCATATTCATCTTTATTATATAACACATACTGTTTACTTTTTTACTTACATAACTGTTGCTTTGTCCTAAATTCCATAAAAATAAAAATAAACTCATATATATGTGTGTGTGTGTGTGTGTGTGTGTGTGTGTGTGTGTGTGTGTGTGTGTGTGACATCCATCCATAATATGGGTCTGTGTTCTTTACATTGAACACATCCAGGTCTTCCCTAGAATACAACTAATTTTCAAATATTTGAACTTACGTCAACCAGCTATGAGCTGTTACTTCAGTTTCAATAATGGACCTTTCCTCTATTGCTTTGTGACAGACATAGACAACATATACATTCTGTCTGGCTATCTCTGCCGCCCATGCCCCAGTTGTCTCCCCTTCATCCTTTTCCATTCACAGCACTATGAAAGCACCAACAATACTCAAACATCACATCAACCATATGTTTCCCCAGGATGGGGGACGTATACAATAATAAATTAAGCCACATAAACAGGTAGGTAACATTTGGAGATATGTGAATAACTTTAAATTGTCAAATACACACACATACACACAAACACACACACACACTCCTCAGTCACGCCCCACCCAGGGTGTCTGCACAGTTCCGGGCCGTGGGGCAATTAGCAGTAATGGCAGGAAACTAGTTAGTGTTATCTGCTGCCATGGCGGCCTCCACTGGCACTGGCAGACCCTAGACCAGTCACGTAGAGAGACAGGCAGTCAGACAAAGAGCCTGGGAGGGGGGAGGAGGAGGAGGAGGAGGAGGAGGAAGTGGATGGGTGAAAGAGCCCCCAGGCCCATGGTATTCACCTGCTGGGCTTCGTCTTACATTAGAAATGAGACTTGAGGGAACATTAACTCAACTTAAATGTTAATTTTATTTTTCTTTCTTTCTTTTTTAATTTATTAATTAAAGATTTTGTAGAGATTAACCAGTACCAACATTAACACACACATTTAATAAGCTAAGCTAAGCTTGTTCTGAGAACATCTGGATCCCAATAAACTTCCCAATCCCAATAATCCCCAAAACATTAGAGAACACTGTGGGACAAACAGATATGTGTGTACAAAGAAAGTTGCAGTTCCAATATAAACCAGCACAAAGGATTCCTCGAATGTTCAGTGTTAATTTATTTTGGGTAACCAAAATGACATAGTGTCTCATCTATGTACCACTCTGCACTACAACCTGGCTGTAGTCACAATGTCTCTCTATTGTTTCAGCAGCACGTCTCTCTTCCTGTATGCATGACACTACGCGCATGCCTAGGAGAGGGTGTGTTTAGGGGGGCGACAAGGATGGCGGTTTGAGTAGCTCTGTAGAGGATGTGATCAGTGAGGCCCAAAAAAGACTAAACAAAATAAACAGCAGAAATCCCTGAATGAGGCTTCGACACAACAACAGTCACGTAGGTTTAACCAGCTCCAGCTCCAGCTCCAGGTCAGAATGGCAGGCGCACATAGATGGTAGCGTTCAGATTTGCTGTGATTGTATTCAGCTAAATTTTAATTCTCAGATAAATTCTCTGCAAATAAACATATGCAAGTGTGTCACAGACTTCGGAAAGGTTTACTACTAGGTACAAACTTAAAGCTTTGGTTTTGTACATTAAATATACATAGTTTTTGGGCCCTGTAATCATCCCTCCTGTGTGTAGGTGTGAAGAGATCTCCAAATGCTATTCCAATGTCAGTTAAGGGATGCAAAATCCACAGTGGAGGGGCTTTACAATCTGTACACCATTCAAAATATTCTGTCCTAGTCCTAGTCAAGTAAGGAAAAACTCTTTTTGAAGGGAAAAGGGAAGGAGAAAATCTCTATCCCAGGACGGACAGACATGCAATAGTTGTTGAGTGTGCAGAACAAACCAAAAAATAAAATGTTATACAATTTCTGATACATGAAAATGATAAAATATATGTGAAGAATGTGGATCCAGGAGGACACTGAAACAACTTCACATTGAGAGATACAATCTCCTCTCCACTATGGAGATCTAGGGGGCATTGATACAGTCCTCATTCTGTGTAATACATTTTAAAGTTCAACCAAACCTGGCCTCAGCAGTCACTAAAATAAAGTGGGTATATTCCAAAGGTTCTGTGTTGTTAGTGCAACATTTCCTCTTATCAATGCACTGTCCAGAAAATCACAACATTGAAATGTTGTATATTATAAAAGATTGATTAACTAACTGTTGAAGCCTCATATTAGCTTCAGCTGGACCCTTTTGGACCCTGAAGCCTTTTGCACAAACAAAAAAATCCCCAGTCTTACTTTGGAAGTCCAGCCAGTGTGGACAGGATGATTGATTACAGCAACCAACAACCAGATTTGGTCCTGCTGTTTGTCACACACAAGAATGCTAAAGAGAGAGAGGGTTTACCTATGTGTTTATGTATAAAATCTCCCTTTTACCCCTCATCAACTCCCCAAGGCAACAGCTCAACAAAATAAAAGATTTCAGTCAAGACTAGAGGTTAAGATAAGACCCACTTACAAATAAATTACTGTAATGCAGCATGGAGAGCTTACGCGCCAGTTTGCCCAACACTGCTGTTACCGCTCTGACTGACTTCTGTGAATCCTGTACACCACATACTAGATAAACGTTCATTCATAAAATAGAATTTGTTTTTCCTCAATCTCTCAACATCAGGCAACTGACTGGAAATCCAAAGCACAGCAGAGGCACAGTTTTAATGATGTCTGCTAAATGAGAGGTTGCATGTGTTTGGAAGAAAACATCCTTAACGGAAGTTCTAGTAAAATATCAGCAACTGGCAAACAGCTTACGGCTGCAGTGTTTGGTCATGAATTCATTCACTCATGTGATGGCATGCACAATAAACTATGAGCCAAATAAACAGTGCTCCATTGTCGTAAAATATTGTTTGTATTGTTAAGCTGGGTCAACAACTTCCTCTTCAGTTACAAATGTCAATGGAAACTTTAACTCAAGTGCTTCATTGAAACAGGAATATGGAGTATGTCATTTCTTAGTAAATCAACTGACGGAAGACAAATCTAATTTAAATCCTGCCTGAGCAAGATTCATCTGAGCCACATATAAGGAGAGACAGTTTGTCACAATTTTTCATCAGTAAAGGCCAAACCAATGACTTGAGCAAAGAGATGCAGAAGCAGCTTGTACTAATTAGGTGTGCTGCTTTGTTTGTCTACAAAAGATAGCTGATTAGTCTAAGCATGCATCTAAAGATGCTTAGCTTCTTGAAGAGTTGACTGCCCACCAGCCTACCATCTGTCTTCCTTCTATTGTTGCTGCTGATTGTATTTTGAATTCTAGTGATGTACAGTAACACTGACAGAGCCAGATGACAGATTGATGAAAGACTGAATGAGTGAAGAGCACTTCACTAATTTTAGCATTTTTCTCTTCCGCTTTTCATCCAGACAACAGGCCTGAAATGCCGTCAAATGTTAGACATGACAATAGACAAAAATTTGAGGCTGTAGATTTAAGATTTAAGATTTCAGTGACAAACATTTTGTCAAGAGACACAGATTCTCAAACTTTATCCCTCATCCTTATGCCGTGCCTTTACAAACATCTTAGCAGCATTTCCCTCAGTTATTCCACCTGGTATTAAATGATGTAATTTGTAAAATGTGCTCTGTAGCGCTCAGTTCACACACTCTGATCTTGTTATTACAGGCTGTATCTCTGTCGGAGTGATGGAACATCAAGAGCCCATCAAGAGCAGCTGTATCTGCCAGAGTGGGTTTAGATGTTCTCGATGTTCAGATGAAAGATCTGATGAGAGACTTAATGGCGACATTCAGGATTGTTTAGACTGCCCGTCTGTTTGATGAGGGACATGGCTAGTGCCAAAACAGTACCACACTTTGTACCACTCTTAACTGCGGCAGTTTCTTGTGACAATCACACATGCTCAGAGCAAACTAAGCAGACAGACAGATGTTAGAAGACCATCGTTTACCATCTGTCTGCGTCCTCATAGTGCTAACCTACTATGAGTTTCCTGTATGGCACTAGAAGTCAGGAAGAGAGCAGGAAATGGGCCGAGTCATTCCCGTTATCAGCTGAAGAAATGTAGAGGTCCAAAGGTCTGGCTAAATGCCGAACCCATCCAGAATAGACGCGACATGGTGAAACACATTGCACGCACATATGGTGTACAGGCGGAGAACACACTGTGGTGTTTGTTTATTAGTTGTTTATCTGACAACAATGGTTGGCGTACACAGAGGTTTTGATGACATCCAGGCGTCTCCTTTACTGTCCTCTGTGTGTATAAATATTAGCTGGATAAATATAGCGAGCAGCAGTTTCTTTCACATTGATAACAATAGAGAGAATAGAGGAGAAAGGAAGTATTTTCTTTTGTTTAGAGTTCGGTCTGCCGTTATTTTAGTAACAGAGATGATGTTATAGACGTGAGCACAAACCATGGCTCTGCGTGCGAGCAGTAAGTACTTGGTCTACTATTGTAGCGTTGTATTTGTAATAAAGATCTGGATCTTGATCTCTTAAATGTGTTAATCCACTAACACAGCAGTGAATTAAAAGTATTTTTTCTTAAATGTTATATTGATTTTTATTTACAGTATAGATATTATATATATAATTATTATACATTCAGTCAATTGTAGCAGAGCCATTAATAAAAAAGGCCGCAACTAAGTGCACATAAAAATTATTATAATTTCATTTTAAAAGTGTGTCTGTTAATTTATCCTTAAAAAAGATGCAGTGAAGCTGTATATATAATAGTTTCTTTGAAAGGTAACTTCCGTCGCCTTCGTGGAGTCCGCCATGTTTAACCACGTTTCTACAGTAGCCCAGAATGGATAAACCAAACTCTGGCTTTAGTTTTGCAGCCACTGTAGTTTCTCTTACACTTCACAGCCCATTCTCATTCCCAGGTTGTCAAATACAGACGAGAGCACATCCCACCTTTAAAGTGAAATATGTTACCTAATATAATTTTGAGTATGCCCAAAACAACTGCAGTGGGCTAAAGAGCGGCAAAGTCTAATATATAGTCTTATATTAGATACCTGGAGCTTGACAGAAGGCTGTGGAAATAAAAGAATGTCTTTTGCCTGTCTTCTTCAACAGATCAGCAAAAATCACCCTTTCCCCTTCTACCCTCCCAACTAGCTAGCTGTCTTTCTCACATGTTGTATGATACAGTGATTAGATCCTTTATCATTTTAATATTTAAAGGAAACTGATTAAAGCCAGAGCTGTTCACTGAATAATGTCTGTCTTTAGAAATACTGTTTGTTGAGTTGATCCCTGTTGCCTTGAACTCACACATACATACATTCCCCCAGTCAGGTGGAACTCCTCTTTGGTTTACATCAACCGTATTCTTGCCGTATGGTGGAGAGGACGTGTCTGGTCGTGGACATTACGCACAGACACACAACCCATTCTAGCGTCACGTGCGCAGGCAAAGCACTGATTATTATCTTTGTGTGTGAGCCTCTAAGTACTTCCTGCCTCTTGATGTGACCATAATACTACAGAATGACAAGTTACTGGGACACTTGAATAGCCATTGTTAATGGTATTAGTAACACCAGTGTTTTTACAATTATAAAAAGTAAAAATGTCTACTGTTTGGAAGGCCTATTGTATTTTCAAAAATTAAAAAGTTATGGAGCTTTTTGCTCTTGTTTTCATTGGCTACTGACAATGTAGTTGTAAATAGACCCAAAAGTATTTTAATTAGGTTTAATGTCAAACATAGTAAATGGAAGATGCATAAAAGTGCCAGTAATTAAGCACTGTATTGGGAACGATGGCATGATTGTTCCTATTTTTTTATTTCAGTTTTTAACTTTGACTTCAAATATTTCTTGTCCCCTCAGCAGAAGAAATTTGATTTAAGTTGTTATAAAATATTTCAAATAAATCAATCCTGCAGAAGAGTTAAGTGAAGGTTAATTCCTGTCAATAGGCTCATATTTTCTGCTGTGATAAACCCTGTGAGCCCATCTGTCTATTCATCAAGCACAATATTAACACCACTGACCAGTTCAGTCAAACTCAAAGGAACAAAGTATCTGTGTTCAATCCAAGAAAACTGTCCTGATCGGACTAAAGGGTCACCACACAGCAAGGCTCCATTTCACAATTTTACGTAATTTCCAAAAGGGGCCAAACAATAGCTTTTATTTAGCTCTTTGTGAAAGATGGCACCTGTCCTGACTGCTAAACATAGCACCCCAGGGAAAATAAAACTGGAAATCAGTGAGAAAAAAATGTGTAAAGTTTTGCCTTCCCTTCACTACCTGTCTCTGGAATTTTTAGACTGTTTACTGTGGTTCCAGTTACACGGACAATGAGCCAAGCTTATCTGTGTAGTAAAGATACGCAGGGACATGCACATACACACAGTTTGGTTTTGTTTGCGCAAAGGGGAGAGTGAGGGTGTTTTTTCTAGAGGCACGAGAGTCTGTCTACGTCTCTCTCTCCATCCTGCCTGTCTCGTCCTCATGTCTTCAGCTGTCACATCATTGTCTCTGTCAGTCTGTGTGTTGCATGTGGCTGTGTTTGTGCATACATTGTTTTTGTGACTGTATTAGGCACACAAACACAAACATATATTATGCAATATATTTTTACTATATACTGTGTATTTTGTGTATTTGTCGACAGAATTGAAAACAGACACATCAGTGCACAGTAGTATGTTAACATAGCAACATACATTTTTTATGATAAACAGACGTGACAACAATGCATCACTGAGAAGAATATTTTACTGAAAACTGAAGCATGAATTGTATTTCAATATTTATTACTTTGAAACACATGTACTGGGACTTCCTTGGCCAGTGTTATTTTTTTAAAAGAGTCACGTTTCGGTTTCGCCTTTTCTTTAGAATATGTAACACTATTAAATTATTAAAACTGTAAGTCTGCATGTTGGCATGTTGGCATGTATTTGTGCATTTATGTGTGAGTTTGTGAATACCATTGTAAGCACAGACACAGACAAACAGAGCGGTCGATTGTTCTCAGTGTTTAGTTTATTTATTGGTCACAAGGAAAACGCTGCATGCTCAATGTTGTGATTGTATGTGTTCCACAAAAGTTAGAAGAAGAAGAAGAAGGATCAGGGCTACAGCCTCTTAGCCTTTTAGTGTTTTTTTCTCATTTCTCAGAATTGTTTACTTCACTGGTAAAAGGTTAAACGTCTCCATAATGTGAAAGTGAAATGAAAATAGAAATGCAAAAAGACCAAAAATGTTCCATTCCATTTAAAAGTTTAAAATTGAAGAATGTTGATATGTCAATCAACCAAAGCACTTTGTATTGTATAAGCATTAATATCATAGAAAAGATAGACTTGTAGAATAAGACTGAGAATGATACTCAGAAAGACTGCAACATGTTCTAAATCTAAACACTTTTGCAGAAATTGTGGTCCCTGTGTCACTATGTAAAGATGTTTGAGTATCTTCAGTTCGTTGTTGTGGACAGCAGCATCAAGCGAAACATGAGTTTTGCCAATTTGATCAATTACGAGAGTTAACGAGAACAAAACGCTGCAAAAAGAATGTGACGTAGAGCAGCTGTCAATGTGTGCCCACCCTTGTTAATGGTCCTTGTTAACACCCCTCATTATGAGCACACTCCGTTCTAATGAGCCATAATAGCACCTCCTGATAATCAACCTGATAGGTGGCCCCTTTGGACTCTCTAGCCTTTGATTGGCTTGCTGGACAGCGGTGTGGAGACACTGATAGGCTATCAAGGGGGAGGTGGGAGGGGCAAGCTGGCTGTTGGCCAATAGAAGTGATAGGGCCCAGAGGAACGAAACTTAACTGTGCACTAACCCCACGTAGATGAAAGGGCAGTGACGTAAGCTGAGTGTTTGGGTGTTTCAGTTCAGGACGGTCATTTGGACTCTTTTGTCCCTGGCATGTTCAAGCATGGAGCATCAAACTTTGAGAAAGTACCAAAATTGATGTAGAGTGCTTTAGGATGAACTGCATGCATGATTTTCCCCCCCAGAGATTTTGTAAATATTTCCTGTAGGCTGACTGAAGACATTTTGACCTTTCTCTATTTCTGTGTGTTTGTAACCTTGAGACTGACTGGGTCCAAGATGCTGTCAAATCATGGGTGTGTTGAGTGTCGAGAGATGAATGATTGGACAAAGCAGCTTTGTGTGTCTGTGTGGGTGTCAGTAATGCACAACTCAACACACACATATTCTCTTTGCTGCCAACAGAGGTCAATACCTCTTTCTCATTGGGGGATCTTGTCAAACACAGGTGTAACTAATAGCATGAACGATGGCTGCATTTCATTTAGTTGCTGTAGCCTTTTTTCCACGGCAGACGTTTCACTTGTCATGTACTAAAAGCACAAGTGCCAAAGTTTTACTTTGATTAAAGTCTATTTTGATTTGACTTGACAACTTGCACAAAAGCTTGTGTTTGAAAAAGCTGATTAAATGTACGAGTTCCTTTTGCAATCACAGCTTTTTTCAAAGTTAAGAAAATGTTTTCTTTGTGATAGAATGGGTGTCACGGAGGTTTGTTGATTTCAGCATCCTGTTTCATCATCCCAGGCATGCCAGTACAGGAGGCAAAAATATTCTTTCCTCTATGAGCCTGGCTTAGCCATACCCAACCTGTACGTTTATGTCACTGATTAGAGGCTATGGTATACTTTAAATAAACCCTTACAGTAGTAGAAGTAATATCAAATGTATCAACAGAATTATTCAGTGAAATCAGACAGCTCTATCATTTCCCTATCTTCCACTGGTAGGCGTCTTGGTCGACTTTGGCATTGTCTTACCAGTGGGTTTCTTATGTGGCATATGCTTTCTGATGCTCCATGTTCATCCTCAACTCAAGCAGATACTGGAAAACACCAAAGCCAACACAATACACATAAATCTTTTTGGTATTTTCGATGGGATCTTTTACAGTTTGATTGCTTTGATGCAGCAGTCAACTCAAACTCCACATTTTCAGAACAGTTAACACACAGGCCGAAACAGTGGCACTCTTGGTCAAAATAACACATTTTGTTTGCAAAAGGCTGTAACCGTGCCAAAACATTTAAAATATGCAACAAAAGCAAGTTTCGCCTTCAAACACCACAACTTGCAAACAAGTGTATGAGCTCTTCCAATCAACCATTACACAGTGGACAACAAAATACAGCACTCACTGCGAATCAGTGCACCATTGCTTGTCATTGTAGCCTATTACTGTACGTAGCTTTCATGCCAGTGCCATTTGGTGTCAAATTTGCCTTCTTGCAAAGAATTGGATCCAGAATCAGAAATGCTGTCATGCTAATTTTACTGTGGCTGAAAACTGAAATACTGTAATTACACAAAATACATGTAAACCAAAATAAAATCTATTAGAATATAAGAAATTAAGAAAATAAAAATAAAATCTATTACAGTAAAGATTAAAAATCTATTACTGTAGAATATAAGAAATAGCCATTATTGATACTCAGTCTCTTCTGTCTTGACGATGGGGCGACATGGCCTCATCCACATCACATTCAATATCCTCTCTTGCAATGCACCGAGGGAAAAATCTTCTTGCATGCCTTATCCAACCTTGACATTCCTCTGCACCCATTTCTTGGGCAGCAGCAGTCATTGCATTCAGCAAGGGAATCTGCTCATAGGGACGACCTTCCAAGTAAAAAAAAAAAAAAAAGGCAAAATGACAATGAAAAGTTACTCCAGTTGACTCTTACTGCATGATATGACAAGGCATTACAGTATACTGTAGTAATGTTTCCTTACCTCCACATATTGGCGTCTGGCCTCCTTCACAACGTCAGAGTTCCTTTGAAATGGAACTGTATAGAGCTGCTTCATCGCCATATGGTTCCTTCTTAGGATGCGGTCAATGGTGGTCATTCTCACGTTGTTGATGTTCCTAAACATGCCCTGATCTGCATTCACTGCTGCCCTGATTTCACACAGCCTTATGGCATTGTTTGCCACAACCATGTTCACAACAGCTGCCTCCTGCTCAGCACAAAAAAAATTTCCCTCTACCACCAGAGAATGGTTGCCTTTGGATTCTATAAAGAATACATGTAATGGGAATGAAGAAACAATTACATTAAGTATATCACTGAAGCCATTTCTGTATATACTGTACAGCAACATTACCGGTTTTCCTGTCGAAAAATTCTGACAATGGATGCAACAGTGTTTCTGTTTAGAACAGGTTGGACTCTGTCCAGCCTCTCTAAGTGAAAGGCCATGATTGATAACGTAATCAATAACAGTTGCCCGAATTTCACCTGAGCCCTTCCAACTATACCTCTCACTCTGATGATGAAAACCGAGTGGATCACAGTTTCTTTAAGCAGGTCAAAGCAATCAAGTAAAACTGTAAATGTGTCTACCGTTGTTGTGTAAAAAAAGCAAGCAAGAAGGCGCTCATGTGATTTAGGAGGTTTGTGCCTGCATGAGCGCAACTGTCAAATAATGCCAGGAAAATAACACAGGAAATATCGCACATTCCCCAGACCTGCTTTTGCCAAAACAATAGCAATTTGTTACACCAGAGTGGTATTAAAATTGCCCAGAGCCACTGATATGCATATAACACCCAGCTGACCCACTCAACCTAACGCTGGAGAGCTCAGTTTATACCATAAAAATCCCAAACTGGTGGAAACACTTTAACACTCAGTTAATGACAAATTAAAATTTCAAGGCGTAGTCTACTGAGAACGTGTCTATTTTTTATTGATACTAGTTGAGAGTGTACCTTTCTGCGGAAGCGTATTGCATTCACTTGAAAATGTATTTTTTGGTTGTTTTTTCGGAGTAATGTTTTTCTGATTTTCTGAATATATATTTTTTTCTGTTTGTCAGACAATTTTTTTCCTGAGTTTAGAGAGCATTTGAAACAATAGACGCATTCATTCCTTTATTGAGACCTCAATTTAACGGGAACAAACACGACCGGCTTGTTTAGTTATCAAGTTTTACTTTGATCTGGGTATAAGACACTGGGAGATAGTCCTGTCTTTAAGTCATATAGATGGTATTATCATTAGTTTGTCGGCTCTACGCAGGCACCTAAGGACTTGCTAGTCGAAGATGGGGTATGTATGTGCAGGCAGGAGTCACCATAGGTCCATGGGAGTCACTTGCAGGTTGGAGGGTCTCACGGGAGTTTGAAGTATCTTGATAATTCAGAAAAAAAAATTACTCCGAAAAACGGGGGGGATTACCACGAAAAAATTACTACTGAGTTGTTGTTTTTTTTCCATATGAATGCAATACACTTCTGTACGTTTCCCCTTTTTTACTGTAGGGAATAACCACTTTTGTTTTTCCACTTGGCAAGCTATAAGAAATTCTGAATATTCAGTTTTATACGGTTGGTTTTATGTTGTCAAGTTATGCTCAAGTTGTCAAAGGTTAAACTTCAAAAGTCAGTGCCTGTTCAGCCTGATGAATCTAGCATCAACGTTTGTGCTCCTGCACTTTTTTGACAATCCTAAATGGTGGCAGTATGGCGAGTTTGGTATACTGTATGAGCAGTTTGGTGCGTGTGCTTGAGAAGAATTTAATCCTTAGAGAGGAAAAAACGATCAAATGATAAAAATATCTTTCCCCATCTCTTCTTCCCCTGGGGCGCTGCCTCCCCTGCTTTCATCCGGTAGCCTGGAGGGAGCGAGAGGGGACAGACAGGGTGGAGAAAGAGAGGAGAAGAATAAGAACGTAAACAAAAGGAAGTAAAAAAAATACAGAGAAAAATATAGACAAACAAAACATATGGAGGGACAATTGTCAACAAAGAGGGAAAGGACTGAGAAGAGGACAGATGTCCTCCAGTCATCACCTCCCATTTGTCCTCATGAATGACCGACAGTAACTCTGTTGGGGTTAAAGGAGGGGTAGGAGAGCAATGCTCTCTCTCTCTCTCTCTCTCTCTCTCTCTCTCTCTCTCTCTCTCTCTCTCTCCCTCCACCCCTGTCACGTTTCCCCTCATGTCCACTGTGCCCCTATATAACCTCTGTCACAGAGCCTCTCCCTATCATATTTAAGTGAGGTGCATAGAAAACAAGTGTCTGCATGTCAGTGTGACCCAAGATATTTGAGCTTGTGGCAGATTTTAGTTAGTTTTGTAATATTTTCTCTTTTCTAATCTCTTTGAGCAGCCTAACCAGCTGTGTTAACTGGAAAACCAAAACACTGAGACTTTTGATTTGAAGTCATACAGGATTTGCAATCAGCAGCCAGGAAAACATGCCAAACCAATCAGCCTTTGTCCTAAGAATGGCCGTGCTGCTGCTGCTGCTGCTGGTGTACAGTACAGGTAAGATCTGTTGACATTGAGATTTTAGCAAGAAAGATGGTGTTATAATGATGTTGTGATGATATTGTGATATTGCATGGCTGAAATGTGTTTTTGTCCAAAATCAAAAGTTTCCATGTGCGTAATAACAGGAAATTCAAGTTTCAGTTAGATTCTACCTGTTTAAACCGTTAGAAAAAGATAAAATAAAAAAAGCTCAAGATGGTCATGATTATTGCTTTGGGCCATACATATACAGCAGCATAATACACCAACAAAATAGTTAGAGATGTAAATTTCAAATTAACCATTTTGTTTATGTCTTTACTTCATATGATCTTCTGCTTCAAACCATGTCTGTGTTTTTTGCACCATGACTTACTTTGTTATTTTTTAATGTTTAGAAATGGCAAATATTAATCACTTTTACCACCTTTGCCTCATGACTCTAAAATTGGGAGTTTATGTTGTGATGTGGTTGTTAAATCTGTTTTGCCATCAACATAATTAGTAGAGACTATTGTTGTAGACTAATAACTCTTTATAAAAAATATTTAAGTGTTTGACCAACATGTGTATTAGTAAACGCCTTTTGTTAAAAGCAGAAACAAGTACAAAAGAATAATACAACTTTTCTCCTCTTCTCCTCTAGATGCAAAGATGGACATCATTACCAGTAGGAAGGATTTTAAGGTGGGAGAAGAAATCCTTTTGTTGTGTAAAGGTGAGTCATTGCAATCTCATTTGACAAATAATGAAACATCTATTTTAATTTACTTTTTATTTTTTTCTTCTTCTATAAAGTAAGATTTCTCACTCTGTCTCCTCCTCCTTTCATTCTCCTCTCCGGTCCTAGCTGGGGGAGATGGAGCGATAACGTGGCTGAAGGACGGGGAAGAAATAGATGATGAGGACAAGGTGTCAAAGGTGGATGAAACCTCCTCTAAATTTCTAATTCCAAAGGCTACGTTGGAGGATGCGGGCAGGTATACCTGTGACTGTGATTTCGACAGCGGACACAAAGACAACACTCAGATACAGCTGTTTGTTTATGGTATGTAACAACTGGCTGCACACACATACTTGAATGGTCAGTTCAACAGATCTTTAGTTTAAGGCTGAAAACATTCAACATATGAGGTGTTGAATGAATCACACCCCCATTTATTTCAATGATGATATCACTCATTTTGTTGCTTCACTGCATGCAAAATAAGCATCTTAAGTATCTTCTCCTGTTTTGTCAGAGGGTCCATCATTTGGCCACACCACCACCTACCATGAGTTTCTGGAGGGCACAGACGTTTTGGTGCCATGTTTAGTCACTGGGCGGCCAGCGGTGGTCGTTAAGTGGATCAGATACGGGGACGAAATCCCTTCAAATGGTAGGATCACCTCCCTGGGCGAGTTTTTTATTGTTCGATCTAGCTCTTGTCAGCATTTCCATTAGGTCACCTTTACAGTAAAAGTAAAATAGATGAATGTTATTTTTACATCTTACAGAAATATGCTTTAGGTTTGTGTTCTGGACTTTCATCCAGAACATAACTTTGTATGTTTTTGTGTCTGTCTCTGCCTTTCCATCACTCTTTGTGCCTCTCATTGTCTGTCTCTACATCTGTCTCTCACTTCAGGAGGAAGGCGTGTCCGTCAGCAGCCTGATAACACACTCCGTATTGAAAAAGTGAGGAGGGAGGATGCTGGGACATACCTGTGTCATGCCGAGATCAAAGGAAGGCCCATCTTGCAGGAACTCTCCATCTCAGTTGTTGTCAATGGTCAGAATCATTTCCACATTAAGATTAAATAGTGGCCAGAAGTTTGAAAGATCATTTAAGGCACAAAGATCCTTTCTGGCTTCTTGCAAAATCTGATATATGTGACTAACACTGAGTGTAATAGTTAGGGATGCTCTAGGCACTTTGCTTGACAAACACATTTTGTATTTTAATTTAAGTCTAATGGTGCCATAATAAATTTAAAGTTTAAATTATGCATCATTTGAAGTAAAAACAAAATTCCCTCCTGCAGCACCTCCTACTGTGCGTCTGAGAGAAGAGGTGAAAAAAGTGCTGGCCGGACCAGAAACCAATGTTTCCTTGCTGTGTTTGGTGGACGGTCAACCAAAACCCAACATCACCTGGACCGTGTAAGTCTTGACTTGTGGAGAGCTGGTTAAATTTTTTTTGTATTTCCATAAATTTTGTTCAGGAGGCCACATTATGCATCAGTATGTCGATAATGTTCAAGTATAATATGGAATCAGTTTAGCTGATCTGGACCTGTTGAACCTGTTACACTACAACATTACAACTACTCT
This sequence comes from Dicentrarchus labrax, assembly GCF_905237075.1. Lineage (NCBI taxonomy): Eukaryota > Metazoa > Chordata > Actinopteri > Moronidae > Dicentrarchus > Dicentrarchus labrax. The sequence goes on along the minus strand of NW_026136707.1, from coordinate 19,600,826 downwards.
AATGACATATATTTTCTTTTTCAGTTAGCTTTTGCATTACAGTTCACTTTTTTTAAAAATACATTCTTAACTCAGGAAATTCTATCATCAGCAACAAAACTGGGCTATTTTGTGTTAATGTTCAGATGTTTAGACAGACACTAAGTGCCCCTGACTCTCAGTATAAACTAGGTCATGTAGCGTTACATCTTCTCTATGTGGTAGTGGATGGAGAAGAAATGTCCAAGAAAGAGGTGTGTGTGTGTGTGTGTGTGTGTGTGTGTGCGCACGTGTGCAAAGCTATAGCAAACATTTCTTCTTCAGCTTTATTAATGTTCTGTGACCTCTTTCTCTCTCCTATCCTCCATTAAGTTGTGTCTGCAAATATCTGGACAACTCTTTCTTTCGAATCCAAGTGGATAAAAAACAAATCCCTGCAATACTCAGTGTTTATGTTTCCCTGCATTTCCTACTCCCAGGCCAACGACGATAGACCCTTCACATCATGTGTTTAACTCAGACCGCAGCCAGCTGACGATAAGGTCTGTCGCCAGGGCCGACTATGGAGAGTACGTCTGCACCGCCACCAACAAGATAGCTGAGAGCAGTGCTACCATTATGCTTCATGTTTTTGGTTAGTTCAGTTCTATATTCTCTTTTCTGTTAACACCATCAGCACATGACAAAAACAAACATCAGGGAGTACACTAAACATGAACCTGCTTTTCAGACCTGATGACATGTTACTTTATCCTGTTGTACTATACTGACACTTTGACATGTGCTGCTTAGCATTTGTTTTGTTGTTCATATCGCTATAACAGAGATGTTTGTATGTTTGTATTTCAGAGGCCCCAGAGGTGTTTGTGTCAGCAGAGCAGCAGAGTGTATCAGTGGGCGAGCGTGTGTCTGTGTCCTGTAACGTCACTGGCCATCCCCAGCCTGAGCTACACTGGCTCAACAAGCACAATGGACAGGCAGTGGTAAGAGGATATGGACACACACATATGCAACAGCTGCACATAATAAAACTGGCACTGTAAATTCAAAACACTGCCAGCTATTCCAACAACATTCAGTTTCATCCATTAACAGACTCATGTTTGGTCTGTGTGTGATTAAATATTCCCATTTTCCCATTTCCTCTGTCAGGAGTCCTCTGGCCGTGTCCGTGTTGTTGATGGTGAGTTGGTGATTGAAGACATGGTGCCCTCTGATGGTGGACTGTATTCCTGCATGGCGGTCAGCACCTCTGGAAATGCATCAAGAGATGTTGCAATACACAGTAAGAGTTTATGTCTTTCTTTGTGTTTAAGAAAAAAGTGAGGTGAAGTAAAAGAAGATTTCATCTTTACTTGTAATGATGCATCTGACATACAATATTTGTTTTTCCTTCTTTCATTCTCTCTTCCCTCCTTCAACCTGACCCACAGCCCAGCCCAGTCCCCCTATCTACCTGTCAGTCTCACCTGGGCCAACCTCAGTCCTCTTCTCCCTCAAAACCCTGCCCATCAGTGGAGGAACACCAATAACGAGTTTCGTCCTGCAGTGGAGGCAAAGTGCAGCAGAACAGTGGAAGGAGATCACAGTACCAGCTTCAGGTAAAACTTCTGCTCTTCAAAGAGGCTGTGTGGTTCATTTATACTTTAAACAGCTTATACCATAAACTTTATTCTGACATAGATACCTAAATAACATTGAACTATGCACATTAGCTGATGTTGTGTCTCTCTGTGTGTCTGCTTTTGTAGAGCCTCTGGCCATCACCTCCCTCAAGCCATACACATTGTACTCAGTACGTTTGGCTGCCTTGAATGCAGTGGGAGTGGGACAGTTCTCAGACACAAACACTGTCCGCACCCAGGGAAAACGTAAGCGCTACACACACTAACAACACATCAGCAATACACACCAAATCCATATTTCATGCTATGTGTGCAGCATTAACTGGATATGCAGCTTGTGCGTGTGTGTGTGTGTGTGTGTACATATTTGCGTGTTTACATTTATTTATGTACATTGTACAGTATGTGTAAGTGCAAGTATTCATGCATACTAGCGTGTATATGTCTGATAAGCAAGGTTTTTTTCCTTCTCATCTGCCTTTTTATTTTTCATCTTTCATGCAATTATCATCCTAACATCATCACCTGATGCCTGTTGACACCATGTAATCAACTGTCACCCCTCTCAGAAGGTAAAGTACAGCACAGTGATCTACTAAGAAATTAAATAATTAACTAACATTCAGTCTGTATAAATAAATATATCTCAATCAAAACACGAGGTGTTAATTATTATTCATGACTTCATTAAATGTGAATGCATGGTCTTTAGTTGTTTCCTTTCTCTCTGCCTCCCGTCTGTAGGTGAACCAGATAGTCCAGTTATCTCATCTGATCAGATGAAAGTAGAGAGAAACTCCTTCTCTGCCCCACTTAAACAGATTGATGATGGTGGAAGTCCAGTGCAGCACTTCAACATACGATACAGACAGGTAAGAGCCAGTACAAATCTGTCTCTGCGTGTGCATTACTCTTCTTTGATCCTTTTGTTTCTTTACTGTCATCCTTAAGTCCTCTTATATCCTCTCTCTTTTTGTTCTACCAGGATAAAGAGGGGGCTGAGTGGAAAGAGATGCAGTTGCCACCCGATGCTGACTCTATCTCCCTTAAAGACCTGTCTTTCGACTCAAACTATCAACTGGAAGTCACATCCGTCAATACTAATGGTTCCTCTCTCCCTGCCACATTCAACTTCACCATCGCAGAACAGCCTGGTATGTGGCCGCCTACTCCCTACCCCCCTAAATGTGGTTTAAACAGTGAACTGGGAGCGCTAACAAAAATGTGTTGCTCACCACAATCAAGGTGGTTGCCGCACTTTCACTTAGTCATCTTGACTCTCTCATCTCTCCCTCTGAAGCGAGCAGCCGCAGCATGACCAAAGGCACCGTGGTTGGCATCGTCATGGTGATCTTCCTGTTGGCATTCCTGGTGGTAGACGCCACGTGCTGCTACAGAAATCACTGCGGCCTGCTCATGACCATTGCTGTGAAAATCTTTGGACAGAAAGTCCCAGGCATCAAAATGATTGAAGACGGAGAGGGAGCCACTAATGGGTAAGTAGGTGTTGGAAAAGAGAGTGTGTATATTCATGTGTCATGTATATTTTCACAAGATAGAAAGTTTTTTTTGTGGGCCATCAAGTTCATCATACTTTGAACTTTTGTGTGTGTGCAGGGAAGTGAAGCTGAAGGGTATACCCACTCCGAGAGGCAGCATACAACAGGCAGGAGTTCAGACGCTCAGTAAGGAGGGGCAGCTCACAGAGATCACCTGCGACAAAGCCTCCCTTACAAGACACGAGTATGTTCATTCACTTCCATATGCAGCAAAACTACATCTCATCTTTGTTTAAATACATGCTGTGAGCTGTTTCCTTCCACTCTGACATCCATAGACAATTGCAGGAATGAGCAGTAAACCAAATTCCAAAGTCAATTTGTATGCAGAAAGTAAAAAAATGTGCAATGAAACAGAAAAAGCTATTGAAGACTTTAATGTTGAATTTAAAGACTACATTTAATTATGATCAGAATATCACCATGAACATATGTTTGCAAGACAGTCTCTCTCTGTGGCAACGATGCCACTTTGTACTGGGATTTTTTTTTTAATGCAATGATATGTTTATATTCCAATATCTCATTAATAAATCGTTTCTTTCCCACAGGAATATACAGCCAGATATAAACCTTCCCAGTGCCAATGTATGAGGCCAGACACTGGAGAAATAACATGACAAGTGCGATGTAGACATATAAACAACAAGAGAAGATACCAAACAATCAACTCTCAGAACAGCTGCACTACATTGGACAACTGGGAAAGGTCAACATTACTGACAGACCGAAAAACATTGATGTCACTGAGGTTTGTTCAAACTGGGCTGTTTGAGACCTCTGTGCTGTTGGAGCAAAAGGACAGCGGGCCTGTGTTCAGCCTCTCCTGACTGACATGAAGACTGACAGAAGCTACAGGCAACAGATTATATCATTCTATAGTCTTTGGGTCATTTAGTTGGTGTGTATTCTCTGATTTAGATGAGTTCAAAGATAGGAAAGAAAACAAATCTCTTTCACAGGGTAATCTTGATGTCTGTGTTTTACAGGGTAAAATTGTTGGTGTTATACATGAATCTTAAAATTGCTATATTTTCACAACAAATGTTTACCAACTGCATTTTTTAATGTTGTAAACAGACACAAGGTCTTGTTTTATTATTTTATTTTATAGTCTGAATCATAACATGGGTATTCTCTGTACTACAGCATTGTTTGGCACTTAAATATTTAAATATTTGCATCTGTTAATGTTTTTCATATATCTTTTTATTGTTCTTAACTTTTTATTAACATTACATTGTGGCTGATCTTCTGATATGTCAGGCAAAGTTTAAATAACATTGTATCCTGATATTGTATTTTGAACCATTTAAAGGTCATTTCAGCTTAAACTAAACCTAACTAACCTTAATGTAATTATTAGGCACTGATATTTATTGTTTTTAAACCATATGTGAGAGATATTCATCATGAGAGGCTTTCAACTTGAAGCCATTTTTTATTTTGTAGCCAGCTTTACTGATAAGCACTTTTTTGTGAAAGAATATTTTATATGGCCGGCAACTAACACCGGCCGCTTAGGGGACCTGTAATTAAAAGCAAATTGTATTATGAGGACTCTTTTAAAGTACCTGTAATAATAGGCGACATGTACAACATATATTCACCTAACAAAACTGACTAATGTGGTAAGTTATTTTGTATTTATAGTCATATTATTAGTTACAGTGATCAAATATGTTTAAATGAACTCTGTTGCAGCTTTGAGTATGCCATGTTTGCAAATTACCCGGCCATATGAAGTGTTTTGATATTGTTGTTAAATTGTACTCAACACTGTACATGGTTGTACATATACATGTTGTTACATCTTTGTGTTTGATAAAAAAAACATGGACTGTACAACAGTTTTTTTGTGTTTTATGCTCACCAAATGAATGTTTTAGTAGCATTTTCATAAGTAAAATCATTTACACTGAATGGAAAATGTTTGGGTTTTTAATGGCTGCATTTGTATAGCATCTATTCAGAGAGCCATGGAAATACCACGTTATGCTCCTTTTAAAAAGACTGAAGTTATCCTGCAGGTGACTAAAAACAACACAAGCAAATGCTTTATCATCATGTCAAAAGGTTTGCTGAGGCTGTTCACAAACTGTTTTGTAGGCCAGATCACAAACCTTCAAACCAGTTTTATGTTAAATCTAAGGCAAGCTTTTGCAATGTGCCCTTTTTAGCTGTTGCTGCTGAAATTCAGATATAACTATGCTCTCATTTATTATTTCCTCTCTTTCCAAGAATTAGGCATACCTTTTAGTCATCTATTATACAGTTATTTTAGCTATGTTACTGCAGAGGTTAATTCAGGTTTCTTTTTCTTCTCCACCAGTCCTCTCATCTCAACTGTTCTTGTGTCCCTATAACGTCTGACACTCTCCCTATCATAGTTATGTAGGTGGACAGGTACCAACAGGTGTCTGCATGTGCACGTGAGATACTGACTTAGAGATATGTGAGTGTTCTTCTTATGTAGCAGATGTGACATGGATTTGTAAACTTTATTAAATTAACTTTGGAGCATTCTGTCAGTTGTGCTGAGTAGTAACAAACAAGCTGTGGGGTTGTGAATTTAAGTCTTGCAGGACCGATAACCTGCAGCCAGGTAAACATGACGAACCAATCAGCTCTCATCCTGAGAATGGCTTTGCTGCTGCTACCACAGACATATATACATAGACGCCGCATAGACCACATAGACTGTGGAGCGGCGTGCCTACAGGGCGGCCATCTTGTAACAGGGCTAGCAGAGGCAGTGGTGCATCAACCTACGAAGGAAAGAGGAAGTCCTCAATCTTCGCAAATATTCGCTGAATTTTGGACCGAACGTCACACATGTAGCTATGATACAGGTTTTACTACCCAAATACAAATTCTACTTAATGTTATCAGCAGACGAGCTTCCGACAGAAGATTTGTGAAAGAAAAGATGCCGGACTTCTATACGATATATATCTGATATTCAAAAAGGGTAGAGACAGCAGATCCTATGTTTACAATAATAATAATAATAATGATGATGATAGTGATATCATTATAATAATAACAATAATAATATAATATAATATTAATATATTGATAAGAATAGTAATACAATAACAATATAATTATATATATATATATATCTGCTGCATTTCTAAAATTTGCAGGGAGGGAGCAGAATTTAGGGAATCAGTTACACTTTACTAACTGACTCACAACAGCAACAGCTAAAGCGAGTTTCCACTACCTGTTTGATAGTAATTAACACGAGCTGTGTGTGATCCTGTACAGTCTATCTGGTCTGCAGTGAGAGAGTTTCTCTGACAGGAGGAGACTCTTCTTCCGACAGGGAACACAGAGACACTGAGGAGTCAGACCAGAGCCTAAAGCCAGGATAAAGAGGTTCAGTGAATGTGGTGTTGATGGTGTGTTGGTGAAACAGTGTGTCAGAGGAGACACTGTAGAAGATCAGAGTGCCCGCAGTACAGTCCACATACACTGCTACTCTGTTAGAGACAGAGTTAGAGGAGGGGGAGGGAGAGGAGATGCATGTTTCTTTGTTATTGTGACTGACAGAGTAATCATCATAAGAGCAGACCAGACTCCAGGACTGATCGTTCCATCCAAACACACAATTAGCTCTGTCTCCTCGCCTGCTGATTCCTCTGTAAGCCACTGCTATAGAAACCTCTCCGCTCCACTCAACCTCCCAGTAACAGCGACCAGTCAGACCATTTCTACACAGCAGCTGAGGCCACCAGTCAAATCTGCTTGGATGATCAAGATATGACTGATCCTCCCTCACGCGGGTCACCTTCCTGCCATCGTCAGACAGTTTGATCTTCCTGTTCACTGTGTCTGTGTCGAAGGTGAGCTCACAGGAATCTGATGGATAGACACAGTGCAGCTGCAGTTATTAATCTATCATCTACTCATTTATCGACATTGATGATGGCCCATGGCATAATTGATCTGAATGAGTGATGTCACAGTTTGAAGATGGTCGATGTGTGCTGCTTTGTCTGAATCAAATTAAAAACACACTTACATTTCCTCAGACCTGGTCTTAGCCATTGGACTCCGCCAGGCTCCACCCTGAAGGGAGGAGAGGGATCAGACCAGCACATCTTCTTTCAGCATGCAAACATTACATTGCTCTCTTACACAGATATTTGTTATTCTCTACAAATATATTTATATCTTCATAAGTAGCACTTAAAATTAATTAGCTGATATTATTTCATCAATGACTACAACTCGTTATTTTCACTTATTGTTTATCAGAAAATAAGATCTCAGAATGTATCATTGTTCAGCAACCACATCACATCGTGTCTCCCAGCAACAGTTAATGATTTTTTTGTTTTTTTATTATTTGTGATCTGGAAGTGAAAAAAAGCATAGTTCGAGTCTCTTCAAGTTCTGTCTGTATCTCACTGACACATACTGTGTGTTCATTAAAAAACTCAAAAATAAAGAGTGGCTGCAGTACCCTACAATTTTTTACGTATGTCATGCATTTGACCGTTTTAATTAAGAGTCCTATCTGATAACTACTTCTTCTACAATTCTTTATGACCTGCCTCTTCATTTGGCTCTCCATACCTGAGAGTATCCAGTCTCCAGCGTGGATTCTCCAGTCCAGCAGTCAGTGTCTTCACTCCTGTGTCTCCTGGATGATTGTAGCTCAGGTCCAGCTCCCTCAAATGTGAGGGGTTGGAGCTCAGAGCTGAGGCCAGAGAAACACAGCCTTCTTCTGTGATCAGACAACCTGACAGACTGAAAACAAAACACAAAACAACACGTCACATAATCTAAGGACACTGTGAGGCATCCTCGGCCAACTTTACTGTCTTAGCAGCTTAGAGGCTGTAGCGTGCTCAGTTTTAAAGCCAGAAAGAAGATACTACGGTATATGAAACTAGAAGACCTAAGGCATCCACTGGTGCCAACCATGTCATGCTGGTCTTCAGGTTCCCAGCTTTCAGATGTTGTATACCACTTCAATGTGGCATATATCCCCACTACCCACTGATGTCCATCAACAATATGAAAATTACCGGCAGCTCTCTGATATTCTGATATTTCAAGTTCCAACAACCGAGTGAGAAAACAACATAAATCATGTTCATGGAAAGAGACTAAATAAACACAAATGTTTTGAAATCACATAAGCAGAGACAATCTCAATGTAAATCAGGATTTAACTGAAGTTGAACTGGTTGATGAATCCTGACCTGAGAGTTTCCAGTGTACAGTGTGGACTCTTTAGTCCAGAAGACAGCAGCTTGGCTCCCGAATCCTGCAAGTTGTTGTTACTCAGGTCCAGCTCTCTTAGACTAGAGGACTGGGAGCTGAGAACTGAGGACAAAGCTTCACAGCTTCTATTTGAGAGGTTACACCCACTCAGTCTGTAGATATAACAATCAACAAGAACAAAAACATCATTATTGTTCAAATGTAATGAGTCTGGACTGAAGTAGAATCTGGAAGAACAAAGACCTGAGCTTGCGCTACAAAAACAAAAAAACAAATAAGAAGTAAGAAACTTATTTTCAGTGACTGAAATTTAAATTGGAAATCTAAATGTTTTAGTTGGCTAAAATCCTTGCAGTTAATTATGAGTAAGTCAAAAATACCCCCAAAAAGAAAATGTTGGCCTCAAACATCTAAGGTGGTCATGAAACTCTGTCTGTCAAACATGACTAATATTGTTGTAAAGGTGGCTGCGCTCTCTCCAGCACCAAACAGGAGGCAAACCAGGTAGTTACTTTGGTAAAAACTCCTCAACACCGTCATACACACGATAGACGGTCAATTAACAGTGTTATGAGTCAGAGTATATGTTTGGCGTTTATCTGATCCACCAACCAGCATTTATTTTTGTGAGAAATCTTACATTTTTTAAACTGTTCACCTCTCATTCCCATGATCAGAGGGCTGCCCAAGCGGAAAAAAAATTTACTTTATTGTATTTCAAGTATATTTATATTTCTGATAGTATGTTGAAAATGTACTTAAACAAATTGTACTTTTTGTAAATATATAAAAAGTATACTAGCATAACGCTTTCACGCTAACACTTTGAACACACTTTAAAAGAATTATACTATATCACACTTTATAGAAATATATTATACTAAAACATACTTTAAGTGAAATTTATGTGTACTTTCTAAAGTGTACTTATTTGAAATTTGTTTTTACACATATTTTTGATAATTGATTTTGCAATATTAAGTTTGAGTGTATTTTAAGTTACATTTGAGTCTAATTATGAAGTGAAGTTATTCACGCTAGTACTTCAGGACATTCTGTTAGAAAGTGTTCAGTAGTATTACTATGAAAATGCACTTAAACCCATTTATGAAATGTTGTGCTGTGTGCAAAGTACACAGATAGCAATTATTGCAGCTGTTCTGTAATGTTTAATCAGTTTGGCAAAAAAATATGATACAATACATCTTACACACAAAATGACATTAAACAAAACATTAAATGCACACTTCAAAAGCTTGGCATCTCTGGTTGAGTCTCGTCAGAATTCAAATGTCTCTTCAAGTTTCGTTTTGCTGGCATGATGATTTTGTATAGTAACTGTATTATGACAGTGTCTGACCAATCAAGTGCATCAGTTTCGTTTTTCACTTTCAGCCAATCAGAGCTGCGGACGTTCTCATCCGACATCCGTTGCATCTGAGCGAGGTCAGGTCAGTCGATTGAAAGCAGGTTTGCAGGTTAGGAGGATACAATGTTCAAATTCGCCGTCTGCTACTTATTTGATAAAACACTTAAAGTGGAAAGTACGTCGCTCATTCTTGGTAGCGACCAGTTCACCCAAGTGGCATCCCAGCCAGACCTTGATGACGACGCAAACTGGATTGAAATAAAATGGCCAACGAGAAAAGAACCAAACAGGACGGTGCCTGCTAAGGTGCTTTTATTTGGAGGCAAGTATGGAGAATACGGTAATGGGTAATAGGTATTCTGAATACCTATTATTTTTCCAACTCGGTCAGCTAGCTAGCAGCTAACTGTTTAATTTGGTCGTTGTTAGGAAAAATGTCTAGGCTAAACTTTTTTTTTGTACTCTTCTCGTTATATCAGATTCTTACAAATAACTTGTGTCGAAGAAGAATTTCTTCCTTCTCGGTAAGGATATCTGGGCAGTTAAACAGTTAAGCAATGCTAAAATTCTCCATTACAAATAATGCATGGAAAATCCCACTCAAGTTAAAGTGCATAAATATGTGCAGTAAAATGTAGCTAAACTATCAAAGTAAATGTATTGATTTTCTCCCTCCGACTGATGTATCGTTATATAAGACAACATTAGATGAAAAATACTGAAACATCTCGATGTAGCAGTATTTTGTTGTTGTAGCTGCCAGAGGTAGGTCTACAGATAGATTCAACTACTACATGCATTTTTATGTTCAGAGACACCAAAATATGCTATATCTGAGGGGTGGTGAGATAATTAAGGGAACTTTAAATAAGAAGACATCTAAAATGTCAACTTGATTACACAAAGCTTTCTGTCGCCAACATTTTTACTTTATAAACATTTTTGACAGGCAAAGCAAACCAGGATTAAAGAGGCAGCCAGGGACCATGTGTTACAAAACCTGAAGACTTCCCTGTCTCAGAAAAGGCCCTGGACACACAAGATCACCTCTACAGTTCTGAGAATGAATCTCCACAACGTAATCATGGGGTAAGGCATACTTCTTTCTTGAGCAGGGGGCTACAAAGTTTACAACAGCAAACACTGTGGTGTCCCTCAGACACTTCACTAAAAGGTCTTGATTTGAGGAATATTGGACAGAATCTTTTAGTCTTGTGAATCACCTAATTTGTGTTAATTATTAAGGTAGTTTGTCCATTTTAATTTTTAAAAACTCAACTACAATTTTAGTTAATGCCAACATCAACCGCTGTGTTATATCTTTTTTTCTAATTAGGGACCAAGCCAGCGACCGCTGGAGGTCTCTATTGTATTTGCTATGTTTCTTCTTCTTACCTATTATTTTTAGCCCCGTTTGACTGCATTTTTGCCCCCCTGAACATATATGAAAAGTCAATTTTATTTGGCAAAGTTGTCAGGCCTGGTAAAAATGGGGATATTCTATGGGTCGCTTTTGGGTTGGCCACTAGGTGGCGCTAGTATCATAAAAAGTGCGTTTAGGCTAATAGCTTCTGCATAGTTTGTCGCACATTCAAAACCCTTGTATCCACGCATTTGGTGAATAGAGCTTAATCTCCCCATATAGGCCACGCCCACTTCCGCCTATAATTTTTCTCCGCTAGAGCGCGAAATGTCCATAAACTACTTTCCGTGTTCCCCCCATGTGCTTTGTCTGATTTGCACAAAAGTATCATCTGAGGACCCTCATAATAAAAAGAGATTAACAGAAATTTGATATTTCAAAAAACCAGCACGTTATAAAATTAGAACTTCCTGTGGATTTTTCGTCAAAAAAGGAAGTGGACCATTTGTCCACATTGGTATGTCCAATTGACACCAAACTTGGGTTTATAGTGCCACATGTCTTTCTTAAGCATCGTGCACAATTTCAGGCCATCGCCACTAGGTGGCACTCTTTAAAATGAAGAAGTTTATATCTCTACAACGGTATGTGTGATTAAGATGAAACTTGGTACGATGCTTCCCCATGGCTCCCTGAGGCTCACTAAAAAATGTGTCAACAATCCGCCACTAGGTGGCGGTTTGGTGGCATGGTAAATCACTGTGCGGAGACCGTTATAGTTATGAATATGAAATTCACAGGGCATGTGTAGAGTGGTGCCTGAAGCTCACATACCAAAAATCGCGTTTGTTGTGTTTGTAGCGCCCCCTACAGGATAGAAAACCCGATATGTACGAAACTCGGTAGGCACATGTAACATGCCGGGACGTACAAAAAAGCCTCTAAGACCCATACCCGAAACCCCACAGGAAGTCGGACATTTTGATTTTGATTTTCACTTTCGGCGAACTTTTCGCGTTGTATTTGAACAAACTTCTCCTAGGGAATTTGTCGGATCTGCTTCAAAATTTGTGAGTACAGTCAAAAAATAGTTCTGATTAAAAGTTTTGCTATTTGTGCATGTACGTTGAAGGGCGTGTCCATGGCGTGCCCTCAAAGTTGGCCATAGTTAATTCTGTGCGCATTTTTGGTGAATCTTTCGCGTTGTATTTGAAAGAACTCCTCCTAGGGAATTTATTGGATCTACTTGAAAATTGGTCAGTACAGTCAAAAAATGGTCCTGATTAAAAGTTGTGCTATTTGTGCTTGTACGTTGAAGGGCGTGTCCGTGGCGTGAGGTCAAAGTTGCCCACTTTTAATTCTGTGGTTATACAAACTGATTGAAAAGTTGAGCTATTTGTGACTGTACATCAAACCGCGTGCCAGTTACAACTTGTCGATTTCAGCAGATTCGCCATAAAATAGTACTCATAACTTCAGCGTGCAATGTCCAATCTCCAATAAACTTCATATATTCTGAAACAGTTTTGCCCTGAACACGTCCTCATAACTTCAGCGTACGTGGTCCAATCTCAATGAAACTTGACGTGTTTGATAACAGTCTCGCCTTGAACATGTCTACGTGACAATATTCAGACATAGTGATAGCGCCACCTACTGGCAACAGGAAGTAAGCGCTGCGTGGCAATTATGAGCTGATTTACGTTAAATTTCATGTTTTGGTCTGCACGTGTAACGACGGCACGTGACGCGACTGCAGCACGCCCCGAGTTGCGTGGAGTGCGAGGTCCCGCCCAACGCTGCTTGCAGCTTTAATTAAATATTGTTGTTTCTAGTACAACTCAAATTTCAGGATATAACTAATCATTTTCCTACTTTTACCATATAAACGTTTTTCTTCAGGGAAAGCAAGCAAAGATTAACAAGGCAGCAAGACATGTGCTTTTACCCCTGGCATCCAGTCCAAGTTCTGATGACGCCACATACATAGGAAGTCCACAACGGCATGACATTGTAGGTCATACTTCTTTCCCAGCTGTTGTGTACTCTCAGACAATCAGACAAAAATAATTTCTCTGTTGTATTGCTTTTCACAGCTATTTTCTCTTTTCACTTTTTAAAGTTTCAAGACCATGCCTCAGATGAAGAGTTGGGTTTCTCCTCAGCCCAGAGAATGGCAAGTACATTTATATTGAATATTATATTATTATGGTAAAATTATATTATATTGAATGAATAGGTCAGAGATCTTACACCCAACTGCATGGAAAACTTAATCTCAAATTGTTACATATCTTATTTTCACATATAAACTCCTTTTGGCTGTCATGTGCATGCCAATTAAGCATAATGTATTTAATTTACTTTTATTTAATATATTCAGCAAAATAATAATTTTCAAACACCTTTCATTAATGTTTTGTCCCACACAGTAGTGTGGATTAGAATAGTGTCCTTTAAACATACTGTATTTCCTTTGAGAAATAAAGTATAGAAGTCAAAAGCATGCGCATGCACACATGTGTGTCTAAAAATATTGTCACTAATAACAAATAATGATAAATAATGATAATAATAAAAAACTTTATTTATATAGTGCCTTTAGAACAGCATTTATTATAATTACAATCATAAATCTTAATTGACCTACAAAGTGTGCACAGGATTGGATCACAGCTGTCAGATTGTCATTCACAGATCAGTCAGTCAGCATGACAGCTGGACAAACTGTAGTGTTTGTCTGTTGTGGGATCCAGAAAAACAAGCATAAAATAATCACAATCTCTAACATACAAAATGAACACAACATTATATCTGCTGTTCTGTAAATGTCTATTGTACTTTAATGAAGTTTAATGTGATTCTTCTCTCATTTCTCATTCTCTGTTGAAGAAGCTGACAGATGATAATACTGGTCATGGCATGGCACCTGGAACGAATGAAATCATGTCATCCCTTCACGGTGGGTGTTCAGATTGGAATTAGAGGGGTTGACATGTCAGAACATGAAACAAAAGTAGGCTAACCATCAGCCTGCATTGCCTTCAACAACGCAATTTCAAAGTACATGTTTCTAATTTGCTGCCGCATTTAGGATAATACTAAATAACTTCTAGTACTATCTGTAGATAAAAGTGTGTGTCTGCCTCTTGGGTCCTGGGGGTGAGTGACGCCCTCAGCCTCTGGTCACCCAGCGACCTGACTCAGGACCAGCTCCTCTGCCTCTGTCAGACGTGGTGGAGGCGGAGGTGACCACCACCTCTGCCTTCTTCCACATGTTCATTTACTCAGCAGGATGTTAGGAGACAGGATGTGTGTTAATCAGTAGGTATCGGTTGGTGGTAAAAGCTGCTACAAGCTGAAATATCCACTGAATAAACGTTTACCTTGTTTAATATGCAGAATATGAATAAAACCAGAGTGAGGAGTAATCACAAGACTGTTTTTATAGCCTATATTCAGAGTTTCACTTCACAGATTAAGTCAACTCAGAGTTCAGGGTTAGGCTTCGAGTTTGTTGAACCTCCTTTCTGGAATACCCATTTGATGTACTGTTCAAAATACTATGAATATGCTGCGTGACTTACATTATCTCTTGTCTATTCGGTCAACAGACGCTGTTCTTCTGGAGTTTCCACAGACAAGTGTCTCTGATGTGCGCGCGGCCATCAGACGAAGGTGTAACAATGAGCAGTTCAGCCAAAAAAAGGGAGCGTAATGTGTGGTGTGTGTTTCTGTATGGTGGGAGGGGTTAGACGTGCAATAATAAGGAATGTTGTTTTTCATTGTTCACTATTTCTCAGTGTTCTGTAAAGTTTATGTGTAATGCTTAGGTCTGCTGCCTGAAATGGACCTATTTCTACAAGGTGTACTAAAGTACCAATATTTGAAAATGTTTTAAAGCCATAATGTAAATGTTCATACATTTGTTGTATAAATGTTAAGAGATAGTACAAGTTTTTTGTATTTACAATGTACTATTCTAATTGGGATATGGTACAAGTACATTAAAGTATATTTTTTCACCTGGAAGTAGTCCCACAAGTTTTTCAGCCTTTAGTGTACTGGTAATACATTTGCAAGTATGTGCAAGGTAGAAAGTAATATAGCAATATGATAAAGTATATTGACTATTAACTGCAAAGTATGCTTTTTTAGTAATTGGAATAAGCCAAAAGTATAATTAAGTATATTATTAGCACAGTAAGAATATATTGAAAGTATAAAGCTTATATATTTTTAGGACACTAATAAATAATTTTTAATGTACTTATACTACAAACAAAGTATACTTTAAGTTGACTAATTAAGTATATATTAGTACATATAAAGCCATACGCTTAAAGTACACTAAATACACTTCAAGTTGAGCTTTTCTACTTTCTAATTATAATTAAAATATATTTAGTACAAAATTAGTTGTTCCAAAATAGCATGCTTCAAGTTAACTAATCATGAGCACACGAAGTATAATGATGATTAGTGTGGCTTCAAGTACACAAAAGTATGCAAAATTTTAGTACACTTAGCACATTAATATAAATGGGCTACTAATGATTTTAACTTCAAGCGTAGCACAGGAACAGATTAGAAGTAAGTTGTCAATGTGGCAGTAAATGTGCAGTATAGACTACAGTGTGTCTCAAGACCAAGGAAAGACTCTGTTATTACTCAACTGCTATGTAACGTTGACCTAGCTGCATGTCATTACTACCTATGTGTCCAGTGTTTAGTTTGCAAATAAGACAAATGTAACGTTAAGCTTGATGGTGGTTATGCGGTGATGTATTCTAGCTGTATCTGCAGCACTGTCTTGGCTCAAACTAGCTGTGACAGACTGAACACTTTTTTTTTACAGGGACTTTAAGGAGAGACAGACATTAAATAAATAATCTCTTATCTATGAAATTTCTTTATTTTTTCCATTTTGATGGATCATTATTGAGATTCAGAGATAATGACTGAGAGGAGCTGTTTAAGATTAGAGAAATCAGTGAGAGAACTATCTGAAATAATAAGACAAACTGTAACTTGATCTGACCTGAGAGTCTTCAGCGTACAGTGTGAACTCTCTAGTCCAGCCGACAGCTGCCTCACTCCTAAATCCGTCAGTTTGTTGTAACTCAGGTCCAGGTCTCTCAGAGTAGAGAACTGGGAGCTGAGAACTGAAGACAGAGCTCCACAGCTCCACTCTGAGATCTTACAGCCACTCAGTCTGAAGAGACAGTAATTAACAAGAAGACAAATAACATTTGTGTTCAAATGTAATCCTCTTTGATAATGATGCTGGAAATCAGTTCAAATCTTAACAGATTCAGAGATTCAGAATTAACATGGGAGAGGCTGTTTTCACTTCATGGAGCTGACAGTTTAGAGAAACATTTCAAATAACTGAATACAAACTAACTTGATCTCACCTGAGAGTTTCCAGTGTGCAGTGTGGACTCTTTAGTCCAGCAGACATCAGCTTCACTCCTGAACGCATCAGGTTGTTGTTACTCAGGTCCAGCTCTCTCAGATTAGAGGACTGGGAGCTGAGAACTGAAGACAGAGCTTCACAGCTTATATCTGTGAGGTTACAGCCACTCAGTCTGTAGAGAAAATAATACATTTATTAAAAAGCAGTAAATTGAAAATACAGCAGAGTATTTCAATTATGATATATAAATCCAATTATCTCTGTACTTACATAGCTTTGTTGGAGGCTTTGACCACTGGCAGGAGCCTCAGAAAGGTCTCCTCTGAAGCAGAGTATTTCTTCAGGTCAAACACGTCCAGAACTTCTTCTGATGACTGTAAGATGAAGACCAGAGCTGACCACTGAGCAGGAGAGAGATTCAGTCTGAAAAAACCTGAACTCAGGTACTTTTGGATCTCCTCCAATAGAAAATGATCATTCAGTTCAATCAGACAGTGGAACAGATTGATGCTTTCCTCTTGAAACAGATCCTCGTCAATCATCTTCTTGATGTACTGAACTGTTTCTTGGTTGGTCTGTGTGCTGCTACTTCTCTGCAGGAAGACCCGTAGGAGAGTCTGATTGGTCTGCAGTGAAAGGCCCAGGAGGAAGCGGAGGAACAAGTCCAGGTGTCCATTTGGACTCTCTAAGGCCTTGTCTATTGCACTCTGGTAGAAGTGAGTCTCTGCAGATTTATCTTTTCTTGTTTCAGTTGTCTGGAAGGTTGATTGTTCTTCTGACATTAGATTGACTCCAGAGTTGATGAATGTCAGATGGACATGAAGAGCAGCCAGAAACTCCTGAACAGTCAGGTGGATGAAGCAGAACACCTTCTCCTGGTACAGTCCTCTCTCCTCTTTAAAGAACTGTGTAAACACTCCTGAGTACACTGAGGCTGCTTTTACATCAATACCACACTCTGTCAGGTCTGATTCATAGAAGATAAGGTTGCCTTTCTTCAGCTGCTCAAAAGCCAGTTTTCCCAGAGACTCAACCATCTTCCTGTTCTCTGGATTCCAATGTGGATCTGTCTCTGCTCCTCCATCATACTTGATGTTTTTCAGTTTGGTCTGAACCACCAGGAAGTGGATGTACATCTCAGTCAGGGTCTTGGGCAGCACTTCCTCTCTTGTTTTCAACACATCCTCCAGAACTGTAGCAGTGATCCAGCAGAAGACTGGGATGTGGCACATGATGTGGAGGCTTTTTGATGTCTTGATGTGGGAGATGATTGTGCTGGCCTTCTCTTCGTCTCTGAATCTCTTCCTGAAGTACTCCTCCTTCTGTATATTAGTGAACCCTCTGACCTCTGTCACCATGTCAACACACTCAGGGGGGATGTGAATGGCTGCAGCAGGTCGTGTGGTTATCCAGATGCGAGCAGAGGGAAGCAGTTTCCCCCTGATGAGGTTTGTCAGCAGCACATCCACTGAGGTGGACTCTGTAACATCAGTTAGGATCTCATTCGTTTGGAAGTCCAGAGGAAGTCGACACTCATCCAGACCATCAAAGATGAACACAACCTGGAACTGTTCAAACCTGCAGATTCCTGCTTCTTTGGTTTCAGTAAAGAAGTGATGAACAAGTTCCACCAAGCTGTACTTTTTCTCTCTCAGCAGATTTAGCTCTCTGAAAGTGAATGGAAATGTAAACTGTATGTCTTGGTTGGCTTTGTCTGTAGCCCAGTCCAGAGTAAACTTCTGTGTTAAGACTGTTTTCCCAATGCCAGCCACTCCCTTTGTCATCACTGTTTTGATTGGTTCCTCTCTTCCAGGCAATCGTTTAAAGAGGTCTTCTTCTCTAATTGTTGTTTCTGGTCTGGCTAGTATCCTAGATGCTGTTTCAATCTGTCTGACCTCATGTTCATCATTGACCCCTCCAGTGCCTCCCTCTGTGATGTAGAGCTCTGTGTAGATCTGATTCAGTGGGGTTGGGTTTCCTGCTTTAGCAATACCCTCAAACACATACTGGAACTTCTTTTTCAGGTTATACTTGAGTTCACATTGACAAACGGGAGCAAATGTTTCTGAATGAACACACAACAAAAAAAAAAAAAAGTAATATTTTACTCAAATAATGAGCTATGAATATATTTTGGTCCATCTCTTGAGATATTAGTACATGTTCCATTTATCAAGCATGTTAAATCTTTAAAGAAATCCTCTTACTGCTCTGCAGACAGTCAGCCAGCTCCTCCTGCTTCATTCTCCTCAGGAAGTACAGAGTGATCTTCAGAAATGCCTCTCTGCTGCTCCTCCTCTGCTGTTCCTCCTCATTATCCAACACCTCCTCATTCTCCCTCTGACTATCTGAGTACTCTGGGTAATCTGGACTCAGAAACTTCTGGGTCTTCTTCAGCTCGTTCTTCACAAAAGTGACAATGTTCTCCTCCAGCAGCTGGACATAATATTATATGACACATCCATGTTGGACAGACGGACAATCTGCTGGTCTAAAAAGTTCAGCATGGAGATTATTGTGAACAGAATAGATGTAAAAGTAGTTGTACATGTACAGACCATAAATATGGAGTCCAGGTGTGTTTGATGCTCTTGGGAAGACTGACCACTGGGAACCTCTGAGCTCTCCTGGTCGACTCTGTGGATGAATCAGGAGGAATTAGCTCACATTATGTCAGTCCCCACAGCGACAAACACAAGTAAAAGGTCAATAAAGTAATATCTGGATGCAAACAGTAAATCAGATGACTCCCTGTAGTGGTAAAGCTTTAATAGTTTCACTGATCCCATTAAGAATCAACAGCTGAATCAGCCGCTGTTTGTAACTCTCAGCTTAGTGTTTTGCTTTACCTGTTTGGTTTAGTCTCAGAAACCACTGCATTTACCTCTCCCTCTGTCACTGTACACTGCTGGAGTGCCCTGGAGTTAGGGAACTGCATTAGGATTGGGATCCCAAGGGACCCAACATAAATCTTGTGAGATTTGCTGCAGGTGAGAGCTGTTCAATATCTGCTTGTATCAAGGTGGTTGTGCTGGGCAGCTCCCAGATTGTCAGGCAGATGAATACTAGGCAACAAGACCCAAATGCAGACAAGTGGGCACACAAGAACAGTTCAGTGAATTATAATATATATATATATATATATATATATATATATATATATATATATATATATATATATATATAGATGTATTGTATATAAAATAAACTTTTGACTTGACTTAACTAGCATAATGCCATTTTTACTGTCAGTTACCGCTTACGTCAGATCAGTAGATGGAGGTTGTCCTTTAAATTCAATGAAATGTTGTTTCGACTGGTCACTCTTGAAGGACAGACCGCTGGGTTCAGGAGAGTATGGTCTCTGCTGCTGGATCCTAGAATAAAAACAGCTCAAATAAATGTGCATGTTGGATAAAAACTAATGAAAAATATATTCAATATTTTAATACAGACAACAAATGTCACAAATAACATTTTTGTCAGTTTTAAATTCTCACCTTCTGTCAGCAGATTGTCTAAAAGCAAGAGGAGGCTCCATGGACAGATCACTCTTCATGGACGCACAGCTGGGTTCAGGCCTAAGTTCAGATCCATATCCAGGTCCAGGTCCAGATCCAGGTCCAGGACAGTCTGATGTGTGCTGCTTCTCTGGACTTCAACAAAACACACAGGTAGGGTGAATAATGATGGTGTGAGGAGTGATTGGAGCTTTGACATGGAGACAGCTTGGACAGTTAAGCCCCTTTCACACCGGACAAAAAACCCCACTAACATCTGGGTATTAGAGATCCTCATCTCACCTCTGAGTTTTGATGCTTTTAGAGGGAGGGACTCTCACCTCTCTGTCCTCCCACTGATCCATAGCAGAGCCCACACAAATACAACAACCTGTTGGGAGAGCTCAAACATTATTTCCCATCATTCCTCACCATCATTTTAGCCTCTGTACTGGCGACAGCCGTGACTGGAAGCATTATGTTCTTGGGTTGTCCGTCCATCCGATCCTTGTGAATGCCACATCTATGGGCTATTATGACCGCAGGGCAGTAATTCTAGTTCTTTGCCCTTCTTTGGGATTGATATCACTATTCACTTTTGTTTTAATGACTTAGTTGAGTTCTTCAACATTTTAAATGTTTCTCTTTTTCTAAGTCTACTATATCATGCTGTGGCCTGCTTCTCTCTGTTTCATATCAGTGTTGTAAAATGCTGAAGACGTTCTAAAGAGAACTTGTTGCTTAGAGTTACATTTAATAGTTTAATGTCTCTGAGGGAGCGGGTTGAACTTGATTGTCTTGTCTTGGGTGTTTTCCAGCAGAGATCCTAACACACATACTTCACTGAAGTAAAACTACAAATACAACAATGAAATTATTTTATCTTCAAGTGGAATAAGGAACCAGTAGGAGATCAGAAATGTAACTGGGGCCAAGGCCATGCAGTGCCTTATATGTAATCAGCAGGATATTTTAGTTGATTGTGAATTTTACAGGAAGCCAATAGACGGATGAAGAACAGGGTTAATGTGGGGCCGAAAGTTAGTTCTAGCCTGCTGCATTTTGAACCAAGAGGAAGTTGAGAAATGGCCTCCAGAATCTCAGGGAAGTAGTGACCCCACGGTTTAGTACTTGGAAGTTAGAAACTGGTAGAAAGTTGTTAAAATGTGTTTGAAATTAAAATCTCCTCAGTCTGTGTTATTTGACTAAACTATGCATTTTCACATAATTGTGTGTGTGTGTGTGTGTGTCTGTATTTGTGTGACCTTGGCAGACAACTCTCAGCATAGTTTTTTTTTTTTTATTAGGCTATACGCGCTTACGCGCTGCGCACTGAATATAACTTTAACATTATTATGATTAATAGTCATCAGGCTGTTTTGGTGCCCATACGCACAATGCGTGTAAATGTGAAAAAATGGAAAAACTTACCGCTGATTGTCCGTCAACGACTCTCCACACCTGTAACTGTGAATCCTACTGTCTTTCTTGCCAAGACTGTCCCGCATCGAGGCGGTAGGACTGGTGTACAGAAATATATCTGACAGAGAATGTAGGAAGTCACATAAAGAGAACAAAGTGTACATCCTAGACTGTTTTTGTGCGCGTCTGATTAGTCCCTCCCACCCGAGATTGTTTTGTGCAGGGGTCTGTGGTTAATGTTATTTTGGTTATTATTTGCCATTATTTGATAGCACAGCACACGATGGACAACAGAGAGGGAGGTTATAGGCAGTAGGTGGGACTCGTACCCATGGTCTCGCCATAGATAAGTGAGCGGGGGAGATAGAGACAGGGGGAGTGGAGGCACGCATCAAGACATCCTTGCTTCATAGCCAAATAAATACATTTGTCACATTATTGTAAAGTCAAGAGGACTTTTGTCAGGATCATGTAGGATTGATGACTGTGTTTTATCAATGATCAGATAGGTCAGTGGTCTATTGTGGTCATTTCTATTTGATAAGATCCCTGACGTTAACCTGAGGGGTATTTCACATGGATGGCTATTGAGTGACATCTGCAGTGAGTAAAACCTGGAACCTCCTCAAACCTAGAACATGGACTAAAGAGCAGTAAATAAATTAATACATTTAAAAATTAATAAATGAGCCTAATTAATATAGTAAAAATATATTTTGTCACATTATAAATCCAAAATTATAAATTGATTCCTGCATTTTTTTTATAGCTATATATTTTGTTGCATTTAATGTCATATTAATGTATTTATTGAGCCATTTATTTATCATTATTTAGTTTTACTCTTCCCTTTGGATCCTCCACATATTAAGCCAGTGAAAACCTGGATGAATCAGTGATGGATGACACAAGCAAACACGACAAAAGTGAGTGTGACTGTAACAGCAGTCTCCATATAGCAGACAGTGGCAGCACCAGTGGAGGTTGAACAGCAGCTCTATGTGTCTCAGTGCTGTGGTGCCCCGGGTCCGCCCCCGATGGTCCGCCCCCGATGGTCCGCCCAGTGGCTGATACGTTCCTGCTGACTACAAGCACATGACCAGGCGTGTTTACACCTGCAGTGACAGCTAACAGCGACTGTATCACTGACAGGGACGCCTGTTGTTCAAACCCGACCGACGAAGCGACATTGTCAGGAGAGGATATTGTTGAGCGGACTCTCACTGACACTTGGTAAGTTATCTTTATCAGCGAGGCTGGCTGTGTTTTCTTCTTCCAGTCTGTGACGTGAGGACGCAGTCGGCTCTTCCGTAGCAGCGGCTGCTAGGCTAGCATGCTAACTTGTCTCAGTCGTTAGCTTGCTGCTGCTGCAGCATCACCACCCGAGCAGGTTAAACTTAGATATTGTATTGAATTAAATGATTTTAGTGTCATCTTTATACAGCTTCGTAATCCTAAAGGTTATTATAGTTGTTAGCTTTATTTCGTGTTAGTTGGTGGTAGAGTTCATAGACACTTATAAGTGGTTTGAGCAGGTTGGTTGAGCGTAGAAAATGTAAGTGACAGATAGCATGGCATTGACTTACTGCCATGGTTTATTGATATCCATATTTCCATATTCCGTCCCATAGCTGCAGGCAGCCTCAGTCCATCTGTACCCCAGGAGGGAAGCTACATCCCCAGCCACAGGCTCTAGGAAGCAGCCCTGTGTTTCTGTCCATCATGGACGAGACAGATGTGGAACGTGAGTCTCTCCTCAGTTTGCTTATATGTCTTCCTCTATTCAGCTACATTAATTCATTTGCTCTGTTTGACACAGAGACATTAGACATTTTTGTCTAGCCATTTGTGTTTACGTGTCTCTCTTCTTTCTACATTTTAATTCTTCTTCTCGTTCTCTGTTCTGTTGTGTTTTCCCTCCAGAGGTGACCCTGGCTCTACTAGATGCAGCCACAGATAAAGACGCAGAGGTCCAGGAACAGGTCAGAAAGTCTATGTTGACCCTGGGAAAACAGCAGCCTGACAGAGTGTTGGCCATGTGTCAGGACTACCTTATGAAACACCCAAAGGTAAAGAATACACCTCTTCGTCAAACAGCTCTCACCTAAGAAAACATACTTTGCTGAAGTGGAAGCTGTAGGGGACGTCCTCCATTCCTGTGATTTCTGAAGGGAAAAGGAGGAAATAGTGTCCTTTTAAACTGTTAAACATTAAGCTGGATTGCAGCAAGCACTAAAAGTCGTACTTGTATGATGGAAATGTCTGTAGTTTTATTATAGATTTGTGTTGACTCCAGTAACCCCTTCTAACAATAGTCTACTGCTAATCCTTGTCACACTTTAAAGGCCTCTCAGAGCCCCTAACGTGTGGTTGCACAGCCTGATACAGACAGCAAGACAAGACGTTCCCTCTTGAGGTTTCACACATGTACAAGACGTAAACATTGCAATGCCTAGTGCATATTTGTCAGAGAGAGAGAGTCTGACTTTCGGTCTGAGGCTTTCTGATTTCACAGATGGCAGTCAGCAGCATAAATCATTATTGATTAATCTGGTGATTATTGTTTTAAACTGTGAAATTGCCTATAAAATGTAAGGGAAATAAATAGTAAAATTTTTTACAGTTAAATAAGAAAGAGAGCAACAACAGACTTCTTCTTTTTTTAATCTGTAAACATTTTTGCTATAAATGTTGTTTAAATAAAATGTTTTTATTTTAATTCTATTGAGATATTTACTAACACGTAAAGTCCAACTCTATTTAAACCTGTATGGGTCTTTAGAATAGAATCAGTCTACCTACAAAACTGAAAAACTCACTAATGTAGCTTGATTTTTAAAGGGAAAATATCCCTTAAATTCAGTTATTTGTTTTACTTGTAACACTTTAAATTTCACCACAGAGCTCTGACTCAACTCTTGTCTTGCAACATCTTATTATGCCACAGCCCTTGACTTTGTGATTGTCAGATGATGGTATCATCACACAGAGGAAATGTCAGAAGAAACATCAGTGACAGTGTTATTTATATTGTGTTGAATGTGCTGTGTCATATTTTACTTTTCTGTTGTGAAAGACTCGATGAATTTGCTGCTGTTTTATGCAGATAAATAAATACCCTGCCATTTACCTATCATATTATATGTTTTATTATTTTAAATGTGTTCTTTACTGTTGTTCATGTCCTCTTTCTCTTATTGTCTTCCTCCTCTCTAGTTGGTAGTGACCCACAGAGTTGTGATTCTTCAGACAATTGAGCTGATTGTGGGCTGCAGGATAGAGGAGATCAGTTACCCGAGGATAAAGAGTATCATCTCCCTGGCCTCAGACGAGATGACACGATCAAAAGTAAAAGATGAGACGTGAATTATTCAGTTTTTTATGTTTTGCGAGGGAAGATGATTAAATGATCTACCTTACTGTTTTCTTTGTCTTCCTGGTTAATTTAGGAGGTCATCCCTGACTGGCAGCAGGCAGCCAGTAATATCTTGGTTGCTGTGGGTAACAAGCACATCAATGACATCATGGAGGAGATACTAAGCAAGTTTCAGCCAGGGCTCCTACCTCACTTCTTTGTGGTTCAGACACTAGCCAACCTTTCTGACTCCAATGGTAAGAAAATATTTACACACACACACACACACACACACACACACACACACACACACCAGGAAATCAGAACTTCTGCTCACAAAGCAGGTATTCAGAGGTTGTTGAGAAAGACATGAACTTGTTAAACCTGCCCATAAACTGCATTTGCAGACCAAAGATTTTGCACACCACCAGAACAGGTTTGTTTAAGAGCTGTCTCTTGTGGTTTGGGGAGTTTATAAGACATTTTTTACATTGATTGCGGAGCTCTTGCACTCACACCAGCTACAGTAAGGGCAATCTATTAGTGTCGGGTATGTGAAGCCTGATTTATTTCCAATCCTCTGTCCTGCTCCCAAAGTTTAACCCCCCCCTTACTAAAGCAGTATTTTGATTAAAGGAGCATTATGGCAGCATGAACTGCAGATGGTGACAAGAACAAATAAATATCACAGAGCAGTTTCAATAAATCGTATCCACACTGACAGTGAAGCAAGAACAGACAATGTAGGTTTTGGCTACATTTTGCTGGTGTACGATGTCTTTAAAGTGTTGCAGATGTAATTAAACCTAAATTTAAACTTGAGTCTTTGTTTCATGCTGTGAATAAAGTGGGGTTGTCCAAACCTTCCTGCCACAACAGTTCCAGCTTGACAGTGGAGCTAATAAGCTCTCAAACACATCTACACTATGTGATATTATCAGTGCAAAGTAAATACAGTGTATGTGTCCCTGCCTTACAGAGGAAGTAGTAAGTAATAATATACCATTAATGCTGTACTTTCCTTGTTCTCTAGTTTATGGCATGGTACCCTTCCTGAATGCTATTCTGGGCACTATGTTGCCCATGTTGAGCATGGCCAAACAGGACAACATGAAATGGGTCTTCTCTTCTGGTAAGAACCTCCCTAACATGCTTTTTTAAATTGTCATAATTGTTTGTCTACAAAAGTTATTGAAACACTACCTCCAAGTATTCAGGTATTCACCTCCAAAAACATTAAAGTTTTCTGTCCCTCCAGCTCTGTGTCATTTCAGCGACAGTATCCTGGAGTATCTTGCCAACCTGGACAAGGCTCCAGATCCCACAGTCAGAAAAGACACATTCTCGAGTGAAATCTATGCTGCTTTCGACATCCTATTCAATAACTGGTTACAAAGCAGGGAGTCTAAGGTAAGGTCGCTATTGGTCAATGTTGGGGGATGAGCAAGATGGTTTGATATACAGTGGACTATACCACCCACAAAGAGAATGGCATTTGGCATTAGGGCAGTGTTGAAAGAAGTTGAGTAAGTAGGGAATCTGAGGTAAAGCCATCTAAAGCTTGACATTTTGAGTTTTAGATACAAAGATGGTTGTGGCAGTCCAAAAAGCATAAAGCACTGCAGTCTAACGCCCAAAAAAAAAAAAAAAAGATTTAGTCATCCAGGTATTAAAACTACCAGAAAATCCCTCCTGACAGGCCATCATATTGTAGGCATAGGGGAATTATAAAAGCAGTAGTTTTGGTACAGTTGGTTAGATAACATTGGAATTTCCTCAAAATGTGCTTTTCTCTTATCCAGAATTGTGATGGTCTAATGTGTCATTTTCTGTTCCCATCTGACTGAAACAACATGGTAACCACTAGCATCCTGGCCATAGTTTTGAACATGTTAATACAAGTTCCTGATTGTGTTTGTAATGATTCTGTAAATGGCCATGTTGACTGAGTCTAACAATTTAACCAGCGTGTCTTTGTGCTGCATTACAGAAATCAGGGAACCTATTAGTACTAATTATGGTTCACTTTAACAACATCCACAATTCTTACATTGACAGAATATTTTCTTTAATCATTTTTCTTTTTTTGTTGTATTTTACATTTTTCCACCTGAAAAATAAAGTATAGAACTGTGATGAAATGGTCAAAAAGTGCAAGTTGTGGTATCTTTTCAGTGATGTAAAAGACTTCCCCTTTTTGTTTCTTCCTGTCTACACACACCGGTAGTAGTTTATGTTACAAGTTAGTGAATCTGGGTCTCTTGACATCCTGTCTTTCTGTCTCTGTGTTCCAGCTGAGGCTGACAGTAGCTGAGGCAGTGGGCTCTATGTGCCACCTGATGACCAGTGATAAACTGGAGGAGCAGATTCCTAAACTCATTCCTTCCATCTTGTCCTTGTACAAGAAAAACAACGAGCACTATATCATTAGCAAGGTGGGTATGGGCTGCAGCATGTGGACTGTTTATTATGAATTGTGTAACGTGGATAATTTGTGTTACCAAATAGACCATCATTCTCAGTCTACTATAATCTTGAATGAATATCTTGGTCTGTCAGTTCAGATGTACCTCAGCAGTGCTTGTGGTCTAAAACAGGTTTCCTATCACAGTGTGTGTAACATGGCCCCAGTAACTGTGACATTACACAATTAAGTGAACTTTTTCAGAGGGTGAGTATTTTTTTCCTTTCTTCTGCCTCCACTCAGAGTCTGTGCCAAGTGATTGATGCTTCTGTCAACATGGGCAGCAGGGTGCTGGAGACGCAATTGGACAGTTTGCTCTTTGCTCTTCATCAACAGGTATACATTAAGTACATAATAATTCAAATACTGCAGCTTTAAGCTTGAGTGAACCAGGAGACTTATGCACAGCTCATAAAAAGGTGGAACT
The DNA here is from genome assembly GCF_905237075.1 of Dicentrarchus labrax. Lineage (NCBI taxonomy): Eukaryota > Metazoa > Chordata > Actinopteri > Moronidae > Dicentrarchus > Dicentrarchus labrax. The sequence continues at coordinate 19,573,103 of NW_026136707.1, read as the reverse complement.
AGGCTGAAAATGTGCTCATAGAGACTTTGCCAGGAATTGTTGACCAGATGTTTACACAACTTTTAAATTTAGGTAAGGTTAGGTTGATAAAATGGCAAATAAGAGGGAAAATGTTTGCGGTTGATGACCTCATTGTTTGACATATTGAAAAAACACAGTTAAACGTATAATATGTAATTTCTTCAGCTAGGAGTGTCTCTCACATTGAAACAGAAAAAGATGTAGTTTGATGACGTCATTAAATAGCGTTGAATAATGGGAGTTGATGTATTAAGTTGCAAAAGACAGGAAATCTATGATTCGCTCTGTTTGAAGGTGAAACAAGTTGAATCATATACACATTGGTACAATAAATAACGTTATCAGAAAAGCGACGCCCTGATAGCTCCCCTGGTAGAGCTGGCACCTCATGTACCAAGACTGACTCCTCGCTGCACTCGGGATGACATGCAAAAGGGCCACAGGTCGGAGTCGAACCTGTGGCCCTTTTGCATGTCATCCCCTCTCTTTTTCTCCTCCTTTCCCGTCAGTTTTCAGCTTTCATTATCGATTAAAGGCAATAAACTTTAAATAGACCTTTAAAGAGCAGTAGCAGTGCCCAGTAACAAACAATGCTACCACATTATATTGGCTGTACCTGGATCTGCCAGCTCTCTCAGTAGTGTAGCACTTTCTGTCACAAGACTAGATTGATGTCATGCCGACTATAATCCAGTTCATGTGTCTCCATGTGTCTTCCTGTTCAGTGACAGCGGCTCACCACATTGAAACTACAAATCTGTGGATAACTTGTGGGTGGACTGAATTACTTTGTTTGCGTCTTATATTCTGCGTTCTTTAAGATGTGTCAAACGCCTGTTGGAGAGTCAGATGTTTTCATAACCTTGTGACTCAGCTGATGCCTTGACTATTGCAACATTTTACCACAATGACTCTGTCAATGATATGTGTATATGATTGGGATTGACTGGTGGGGGATGAGAGTATTTTAACCAGAATGTTACAGCTGCAGTAAAACAGTTACAGTTATTATTCTCTTAAGTCTTATAACTGTGTTTGTAAATGCCAAACTGTACATGTATGTGTGTAATGAAGTTGATATAAGTTCAGCTTGAAAACAAGAACAAATGTTGTTTTTCAGAATATAGTAAGGTGGCTTTGAAACGTGGTCCTTCTCAGTTCTCAGTTCCTATTTCCATTACAAAAACTTTCCCGAAGTAGGAGTCTGTTGCTACATTCACACTGCAAGCCTCAATTCAGATTTTTGTTTGGCTGTTCACATTATTTGTTAAATGTGGCCCAAATAAGATTCCAGTTTAAATAGTTCATGGTCCTGAAGTGACCCACATGACAAACATAGATCTAGAGTGACATAAAAGTCACATGAATTCTGACATGACTGTTCACACTGAGGTTGCATTGAAAAGATCAGATTCAGATTGTGCTGTTCAGATGTGATCTGAGTCATATACGAGCAAAAACAATCTAATTTGGGTCACTACAGTGTGAACATAGCCGGTGGTAAGTTTTCATGTGTGACCTGGAGCTATAAAAAGAGTGATCAGCCACTCCCTTGGACAGACGAATGAAAATCACTGCAAACTTTATTTATCTAATATTATTTTCCTCATTGATATTATTACAACTACATGGATAGAAATCACGTATTACAGTAAGCCATTTTTGTTGCATTTGAATAAACGTATCTATAATTGTAATGATTTTCCCATGTAACCAAAATGTCCGTCATTGCTCTCACGTCATGGCATATAGCGATGTTCAAAGCTGTAACATAAAACGGTGTAACATTTACTTTGTGCCCTCCAGGTGTCTGCCCCTGTTGATTACAGTAACCCTCCTACTGTCAAGAACCACAATGAGGTCCTCCGCTGCTTCAGCTTACTAGGTAAACTATTTCAAAATATAGAACAGCTAACATTAGCTATGTTCCGGGTTAGCAAACTGATGCAGAAGTTGCCGTTGCGCAGCTAACATGCAGAGAGGACGAGACAATTTGGCCAGCACACTAGCTCCAGAAAGCGATACTGACCACTCTCCTGCTACGACAGCTAACTTCACAACAACAAAAATCCTAGCTGGAATGGCTTGAATAACAAGTTAGTGCAGGGGTCTCGGTCCGATCCACTTTGTTTCCCCTTTACAGAACCAGAGCACACACAGAGCAGAAAGCTAGCATACTGTGAGGAGATATTCATTGTATTGGATTAGAGTCACATTACCTAGAATCACTAAACCCACCTTTAATTTATGCTCATTTTTAAAACCGTTATATAAGAAAGATGCCAAATGTTGTCCAACAGCATCAGGCCTTTCTATCTGTTTTACTTCTATGGAGTCACAAGAACAGTAATGAGATCATCCATTAGTGTGAGGCTCAGTATCCACCACAAGATAATCATATTAGCTGTGACTGCTGGTCTATTTAGCCTCCTTCTCTCTGGTCTTTCCTGTGTTTTGCACTTGTTTTTGTATTTCTGTGACAAATTATGCTTTCATTTCTTTCTTTCTACTTCCTCACCTCTCCATCTAGCTAACTCCTTCCCAGACCGGCTGGTTATATTTGTTCTTCAAAAATTGGAGAACAGTAATGAGCGAAGCAGGGTGGGCTCCCTGGCTGTTCTTCGTCACCTCATCAACTCCTCCAGTAAGATAATACATGTGCATCCCCAGCTCATCCCATACACACTTATTTTTTACTCCACATGCATCAGTGATTGATTTGGCATAAGGGAATGTGTTTGTGTGTGTGCGTTGCAGCTTCCACAATGGAGGGCAAGAAGCTGCTGATTCTAGCCAGCATCAGACAGCCAATGGCCGACCACAGCAACAAGGTAACACACATGTAGGCACACCCTGTCTCTATGTGACATAAATAGGTTTAATTTTAGTATTTTATTTATTTATTTATGTCTCTCACTCTCTCTGTGTCCCAGGTCAAGAAACGTGTGATCCAGGTGATCAGTGCGATGGCTCATCACGGCTACCTGGAGTTAGAGGGAGGGGAGTTACTGGTTCGATTCATAGTTCAACATTGTGCCTTACATGACACATATCAGGTATCATAACAATTTTATTATATTTATTTAAAATCTTGTATATGTGGCTCCTGTATTAGTTTTTACAAAGTTAATAAATGACAAAAAGCTGAAGAAAACAATTAAGCAAACAAACGCATACATGTACTGTCTATATTCCTATATTCCATTGTGTTGGAATATACAACATTTATCCATATGTGAATGTGTCTGTGTGTCTTCAGCGAGGCCAAAGACCCACCGATCCAGAGGAGGTGACCAATGAGTCACTGAGGGCGATGTGTGACAACACCCTTCATCTCCTGACCACCACTGTTGGACGACTAGCTGATGTACGTGATCCATCTGCTTGTTTACCCGTCTGTCAGATCTGTTGGTGACTGCTTCATCTCCCCAAGTCCAAGAACTGATGATGTTGTTGCAGATGTTTGTTTCACTGCATTTTTTTGAAGCTTGAGCTTTGTAATGAATTAGTTGTTGATGTTGTTGTTGTTGTTGTCTTCTTCCATTGCGTGTTAGACAGATGAAAATTGTTCAGAAACATAACACATGTATTTTCTTGTCTGTAGGTTCTGTGGCCAAAGCTGCTGTACTTTCTGACCCCTCCACAGTTCAGCAATGCCACCACTCCTCTGTGTAAGAGTTTGATAGAGCTGGGCAACAAGAAGAAAAATAACCAGGATCCCAGCTTCAACATAGACTTTACACAGGAAGGTAGGAGGAATATTTACTGACTATGGTATAGTATAGTCAGTAAGTATAGCAACTGAGATATAAGTCACAAATAGGAAATTTGGATTATGGAAATGATAGTATCACAAATCCGTTCATAAGCATTGAAGTTTGCAGTTTGAAAGTCACCATTTCCTGTTTTTCTGTGTGATCCACTCCAAGCTAAATGTGTCATATTTCCTTCTTCCAGTCAATCTGCCTTCTCCTCAAACACTAATAGTCCGACTGTTGGTAAGTAAATCCAAATCGGATGACTTCATATCGAGCCAAGTAGATTGCTAAACATCCAGTCTGACTGTCTGGAGTAACAGATTGTAATTAAATATAATGAATGAATTGCAGCCCCTGGTTTAGACAAATTATTTATCATGCTAAATAATCCTTATCAGTTGTCAAGTCTGATTTTCCCTTAAATGTTTCAGTCACAATCGGTGACTATTATTATTATATTAATATTTAGAGCTGTTCTGATTGTATGTTCAGCCTGGACTAAGGATGAAAGGAGCTGTACTGCTATATTGCTTAAATAAGTAAAAGCTAGTGTGTAATATATAACATTCCCAACTGGTATCTGTTTTTCTGTTGTGTCCCAGGTGAATGCAGCATTCCCGTTCAATAGCAGAGATCATGGAGCTCCGTCCCTCTTGCTCCTTCAAACCCTCAGTATCAACCTTCACCCCAATACAGAGATACTCTGGGAGAAAGAGATACCTCCTCTGCTGTCAGTGCTAGAGGGTATGGAAATATGTGGACATTATGTTTTGTATGCTATTTATATAAAATAGCTCTGGAGGAAGCTTCGTTTTCCTGTAGTGACACCAGAGTGGACACTTATGTCTGGGAGCTTTTTATATCTTTTTATTCCTCATGTACAGTAGTTTTCTCCTCCATAGCAGTGTGGTCTGACTATGTTTTTGTTTCCAGAATCAACTGCAGAGAGCCTGGATAAGAAGCACTGGGATGAAAAGTTGCTGAAGGTGTGCTTGTCTGCTGTATATGGACATACTATCTAATTTACATTATATGTGTGTTTTAAATTGAAATTAAACCAAAATGTGATCGATAGAAATTTTACTTTTTTCCCCAAATTAATTGATAAAATTGTCTTCAGCTTTTGTCTAAAATCCTGGCTACTATCGATGATGACAAGTGGGTGTGTCAGTTGGCAGCTGAGTCAACAAGGTACCTCTCCACATATAACAACGCCTTAGAGGAGAAGGTAAGTGCTTTAAACAGCCCTTTCACCCATAAATCAAGAGCAAGCTGTTTGCAAACTACTGCTTTGGTATAGTTACTGATGTTTGTCCAGTGACATTAAATGAATGGACATAGGTTTGTGGTTTGCCAAGTTGCTAAGCCCCCCCACAGCAAGCCTAATTTAGAACCTCGTGTTATTAAACTCAAAAAGCTGACTGTGTTGAACAGTGGTTCTCATTCTTTGGGGGATTGTGACCTTTTTAAATGGAGCGATGCCTTCTCTTGATTACACAGTATTTACACTGAGGTGAAAAGTTAAACCAAACCCCACTAAAGGGTAGAGACTGTGAAGCTGTCTAATTGGATGAGAACCATTGATGAGGAACATACTTTGTACAGTGGAGTATGTACAGTATGTGAAAAATATTTAAAACATTTCTCTTTCTCCAGAGTTTCCTGTATCGATGTATAGGGGTGACCCTCCAACAGTGTTTTAATAAGGAGCTGGTTAAAAAACAGCTGCAGGAAATCCTCCTCACAGCACGACACAATGACGCAATCGAAAGAGAGGTACTTGAAACACAGACATAAGATGATTTCTGTGGTGTTTTGGTTTTGCAAGAATCAGAAAACATCTTTCAATGATTGGTATTGTGTCTTCCACACCTGGACAGGTTTAAGGTCTAACTTTCTGTCATCTGTATTTATCAGGGAGTCGCAATGGGCGTCGGATTGTGTGCCAACAGCCACTTAGAGGGAACTCTGGCCAAGCTGGACGAGTTTGGCAAGTCCGATGCCTTCAAGAAGTCACCGAGCATCTTCAACCTTCTCAAAGTACAAGGAACTGTTATGATATCCTTCAATTAGGTTGCAATACTATTAATGTGAAAGAGTTTCATGTGGCTGCCTTCATCTCTGCTCTGCTTTACTTTCCTCAGGAGCGTAATGACGTTGAGGTAGAGAAGGTGAAAAGCACATTAATCTTGTGTTATGGTCAAGTGGCTCTGAACGCACCTCCAGAAAAGATACTGAACCGCATTGATCAAGACATCCTTCGCTGCATCAGTAAACACTTCAATACCAAGGTAATGTAAATACTAAGGTAACACGACTTTGTTATTAAAGACAAATAACTTGTGTACAGAGAGCACTGATGGTACGGAGAAACAAGGATTGCAGTATGTAATAAAAGCTATGTTAAATATGATGAACAGTACTGTCATGTAAAAGTATACCAGCTAGAATTACAGTAGTTAACTGTATTCCAGCTTAATCCATTGTATTGTACCATGTACGATGACAGCATACTCAGTGGTCATCTATGGTTGCTATTTTAATTAACTAATGTCAGTTCAAATTTTTAACTTCAAGTGAATTTTTCCAACATTGCAGAGAAATGGACCCTCTGATATCTGTCAGCTTGTTCATTTAACACAACTCTAAACTTCAGCCAGCGCTGATCCATTTACATTTTGTGTGTGACAGGGATTGGGAGTAAACATGTATACATACATACATTGTATCACACCCTTTGTGATATGCGAGTCAGCAGCATATTAAACATCAAATGAGGGGGCGAAAAACAAAATGATGGTATTTTGGTTGAAATAAGGTCTTATTGAGAATGAGAGTCTGCCACTGAAAGGATTTTATCAACAAGAGTAAACAAAGTACTGTTAAATCTGTCCCAGTAACGAAATAATTCTTGAAAAGTAAAGAAACCATTGTAATTAAACCAGCAGATGCGTTTCAATCGGCATCATGAAATAGCATTTCATAATATGTTGATAAATCTGCAGCCTCTGATTTCAGATGTGCCACTCAAGAGTGCAGTGCCATTACACACGGCGGTCCACTGTGTTTACCTTCATTAAATCACGTTTAAATCACACCAGGCTGATACAAAATAACACACAGGGCACACGGTAACTCACCTGGTAGAGCGTTCGCAGTCCTTACCACAGCGGCCTGGATTGATTCCAACCTGCGGCCCTGTGCTGCATGACGTCCCCCCTTTCTCTTTCTCTCTCTGTAAAGATATAAATATATTTAAACCAAATAAAAACAATAAAGTAACCACACAAACCTCTACACACATCAGACTGGTCGGTTATAACTCGGTATTCTGCTGTGTATGCAAGAGACATCGCATTACTAGTCTAGATTGGCTGTGAGTGTATTTATTAGTCCCCACACCCTCTGATCTATATTCACCTTGATCCAAATATAGCAGGTTTGCTTGGAGACGACAACGCAACCTGTGCATGTAAAACCCACAGCATTGCGTTTGTTGTTACCCAATAAAAATAGGGTCCCATATATGTGCACTGACGACTTTATCACTTTTATTTCATACAGGTTCTGGGGATTAAAGTAGAGACAAAGGTATCGTCACAGGAATTCCAGGGCCCTTTCATCTTACCTTACTCTTCTTTGTATCTTTACTTCTGCACTGAACACTTGTGGTGATTATCGTCACTAAAGTCTCTACTGAAATCAAGAACACACAGCTTGATACAATAAAGCAACTATTTTATCTTTAAGCTTTTACTTTGCTGTATCTCAGTTATATTTCACTAAGGTAGAGCACCAGAAATGGATCAGTTGGAACAATACTGAGTAGAAAACACACTAATGACGACCACTAATGTTTGAAGTTGACTGTAGATGTGCTCATTGTAATAAGTGAAAATACTCTTCCTCAGTGAAATGTAGCTTTAAGTGATACACTGCCAAAATAATTTGAGTATCAGACACTCACTAGGGTGGGCCTGAAAGTTGTCTGTTTACAATGGATTCTAGTTGAGAATAATTTTCATCAAAATGTCTTATATCACACCATCAACTAGAAACTTTTCACAGTCACTTGTATTACCTGCAGGCAGTGAGTGTTTGATACTGTGAGCTAGATCAGGGGTGGATTATCACTCTAACGCACTCTAACGTAAAACCAGGATCTGGTTACTAGATAGTGTTTCCAACCCTGCATCTAAAGTTAACAAAAGCCTCAGTATTTTGCTCTGGCTATTACTGAACTCAAATACAATGCAAAGAACTATCTAATTGTCCTTTGAGGAGCTTTATCAACCAATGCTGGCAGGCATTTTTATGGTTACCTTATTTGGCTCTTCTATAAAGCTAGTTTACAATGATCCTGTTTACAAGTACAGTATGCAATTTTGTCTGATGCAAATAGTTTGGCAAAAATACTGCACACTGCCACAAGCCACATTTACATTGAGCTTTAAATTAGTATATCCCATAAAATAATACCTTCACTTTCAGATCCATCTCCCTATGATCTACTCACTACGTTGTGTCATTTGTTTTTTCTTTCATTGCTTAATGGTGGATTGTTCTTGAAATGCTCACCAATGACTCATGCTTAGTGTTAAAGGGCTTTTTTTAACTTCTTGCTCAATCTTAACAGCTCTTCGTGTCTCTTGCCTCTGAGCTCTTCTCACTTCTTAAACCAGAGCCTGCAGGTGGTTTGCTGTTGAACCGATCTCCTCTAATCACACGACTCTGATTTCAAACTTCTCTCCATCCATAGGCATGGATGATCAATCTACACTATTGGATTGATTGATGAACTGAGTGATTAATTAATTGTTTGATTTTTATATTTCCTGGAATTAGTTTTTTGCTTATGCTCACTTACTTGTAGAGTCTGCTGAAGGGGGCTGATGTTTGGCTTGTTGCATTCCTTACAATTTGGAAAATGCAATTATCCAATTTTCTTCATATTTATCCTACTTTTCCTCTTGTCCTGAATCTTCTGATCTGTGTACATCCTCTCATTTATTCTGTCTCTCTGTATTTTGTCAACATGCATCTATCACTGTTTCAGGACCTGACTATGAAGCTCAGTTTGATCCAAAGTGTTGGGCTCATAGCCAAAGCCATTACTGAGTGTGTGAAGAAACAAGGCTACGTCTTCTCTCGCAAACAGGAACTCATTAATGTTATGCTGGTCAGTAGTCGGTCATTTATGGTTTGTTAAAACAAGTCATTAATCTTTAATTGCTGATACAACAACAAGGATTTTCTAATCTCTCTTCCTGCTCTTATGTATACCCTGGTCAGGATTTTATCAAGGCAGAGCCAGCTGATTCATTGAGGACTCCAGTACGCCCTCTTGTGATGGCCACCTGTGCCAACCTAATGTATCCTTCTTCTGTAAAAACACAATTGAACCCTAATGGATTTATTGATTGACAAAATAACGATATTCTATAAAATAATATTCTCTCTCAATATGTACAAATACTGACATTAGTATGCCCTTGAGATCATGGTTAGTTTATTAATGAGTAAAGTTTGCATCAAAACTTAAAAAAACACTGCAGATATATTATTAAAAACAATGATTATGGTTATTAGCCTGGTGTTTTATCTTTGACCTGTGGTGCGTCAGGCCTCTGGACCCAGCGCTGAGTGAGAATGAGGGCTTTGACTTGCTAAAGGTGTGTGTGAACGGTGTCTTCTCTCTGCCACCTGAGACACACACTCCGGAGAAAACAAAAGAAGAGGAGATACTGGACCCCAAGCAGAGAAAGGTGACAGAGACATATACACATTTACACAACTAGATACCAAACCGTATCCTTCAATAACCCATTTTAACCCACTATAACATTCCTTTTTGTGCAGAGATACTCACAGACCTTTGAAACATTTTGTGCAACGTTTTTCAAATGCTGTTGTCAAACTAACGTGCTGGTAAATATGTACAGGCACTGTACAAAGACACGTTGGCTGCACTGCAGGAGCTGCTAAGAAGTGTGCTGGCGAGGGATCCCACACCTGATGGCCTGCAGAGTGTCTTTAAGGTGAAGCATGGTGTTATAGACTAACCAGATCTTCTCATTACAACATAGTATTGAGTACCAGAAATATTATTGTCACTGCATTATACCTCATGAATCTCCAATTCAAATGATAACTTTCTTTAGCATCTTTAACTCTTTGGTTTAAAAAAAACAAAAAACATACTTTCAAACATTTGACACCAACCCAGTACTAATAAAGTTAGTATCATATAACCAAAAAGGTGATTAATCAAGTCTTTGGTCCTGCTAGCTATGATTGAATCTCACCACTTCCCATTGTGTTTCCCCCCTTTATCTCCTCGACTTGTTGTGCAGCTGTCTAATTAAAAAGAATAATTGGCCTTAGTGAACTGCAGCATACATCAGGAAGTAACTTTCCCTGCTGAATTATACTGCAGCGCTGTGTTGTCTTACATGATGTGTATTATTGTCCTGTGCAGCACATTGAATCATGGTTGAGCTCCGGACAGGACCATGAGAGAGAGAGAGCTGCCACAGCTACTGCTCATATACTGGCTTACTATCTGGATAACCTGACTGTCAAGGTCACACACACACACACACACACACACACACACACACACACACACACACACACACACACACACACACACACACACACACACACGGTAGTTTTGATAATGGTCCTGATTGTATTGTATTCATTTTTATAAGCTATTTTAATTCACTAAACTGATCTCTTCAGTGCTCTTCAGTATTTTGTCTTCACTTGATGTTTTAACTGTTTTCTATGCATCTTTATATAGAACATGGTGTCCTTCCACAACCTTGGAGCTCTGCTGGGTCGACTGTCTCCACGATGTTCTGATCCTCACCCTGCTGTACGCACTGCTGCTGTCGACTGTATATACACACTGCTTTATATACAGCTACGCTATGAAGGTACAGTCCCCTGACCTTTTACCTTTGACATTGTATTTTATTTTATTTGCATTCACTTAACGGTCCAGTGTGTAATGTTTAAACTGGAAGGCGAGCGTTATTTAGATGTTTGGATGCAGATTTTACCTCCAGTTTTTTTATGTTGACATACAAGGACTAGTTTTTGTAAAGCTTGCTGTATTGACTTGATTTTATGTTTTAAATTTTTCTCTGTGTGTAGGTTTCTCCCTAGATTATAAGGATGAAGCTGTGGACAGTCTGTTGCCCCTGAAAGACCGACTAGAAAACCCTGACCACTCAGTTCTGTATAAGACCTGCTCCGACCTCACCAAGGTACATTTTGTACCGCTCAGCAAGGCTGTCTGAAAATTTGTCTTAAAATGTAACTTTCTGTTTCCTTGCCAAGATAGATTATTGTGCCCTTTAGTATGACACTCAATGACACACCGTTACTACCACTGTTATGCCTTTATCCTGCTGAATTCTGTCCACCAAGATATTTCCGCACAATCAATGTTACCTTTTTTAATGTTTGTGTCAAGTTAGTAGGCAAAGTAGTAACCTGTATAGTAAAACTGTGTGACTGCGTCTTTTCCTGTGTGTGTGTGTCAGGTGATGAGTAAGCGTCTGCCTCAGCAGCAGCTGTCGACATTGGTGTTCATGTTGTTTGAAGGGCTGGTCGACAGTCAGACAAACTGCTGCAGAGCTTCATCTGTCATCCTAAATACTCTGCTGAAGAACAGAGGAGGGGGACTACAAGAGCTGGTAGCACACAGATACACAGACACACACACAGACACACACACAGCACACACACACACACACACACACACACACACACACACACACACACACACACACACACACACACACCAGTTGTAGCTGATTCCTAAACACAGTGCTTTTTTGTTTCCTTCTGTGTTGTATGGTGTGTATGTTAGGTCCCAGAGATGCTGGAGGTACTACATGTGCGTCTGCGGGACATCACCGAGGAGCAGGTAAGAATCAGTATTACAACAATATACACCATACACCATACTTATTTATTATTCAATAGCTCTTTTTTTATAATTTAATAAAAATTGAATAACCAAGAAATACAGACATGATTAAACCTTTTGTGGCTTATTTAGCAATAATTTGTGACTTTTGACTTTTTTTTTTCTTTTTCTTTTTTTTTTTTTACAAGTACCTAATGTTTGTCTATCCATCCACCATCTATATCTGTCTAAATTATAATTAAGTCACACTGACAGAGCTGTCTCATTCTACCTGTGTTTAGGTGAGAGTGGCAGCGGGACAGACGGTACTAATCCTGGCTTCTCAGCATCTACAGACTGTTGTCACTGCACTAGTAAATCAACCACTTCCTTATGACAGGTATATATACAACAAACAGGAAAATGTTTCATTAAGTTATGTTGATCACCTCATTCTTTAGCTTTTCAGTTGCTTATTTTTCTTTGTAGGACAAAGAATTCCTCACCTACCTTAGTTTTTTCAATGGAAGATGCTTAAATATGCAGTTACTCTGTCTCTCTGTCCAGCTGGACCAGTGAGATGTGGATGGCCTTGGGAGGAGACCCTATCGTGGCCAGTCAGATCATTGAGATGGTGATGGAGAAGCTTGCCATCATGGCGCCCTATGTAGACAAGAAGGAGTCAATGATCAGAGGAGGGACAACAAAGGTGGCCACCAATCAGCCACTGGCTGTAAGTCACTGAATACATTGTTCTATTAAGATTATGATGTTCATACATAATTACTTTTTTTTTTTTCAAACATAGACAACTCCCACTAATAGATATAAGAAAGCGATACCATAAAACAGATAATTTTGTCCATAAAGGTTGTAGAAGCTTCAGTTTTATGTCCTCTGGTGCTTTTCCTGTTGTTGAACTTGGTAGTTTTATCAGGTTTTTTTTTCTTATGTTGCACAATGTCTATACAGCGTAGGGAAAGCAGCACATAGCAGACAGCAGCTTTAGTTGTATATAGTATGTGTCTACACACGATGTGTTCAGGGACAGTAGTGGGAGCAGTTCACCCGCATTTTTGCAGCGCTAAAAACAAATTACACAATCACTAGTTACACGTGTATGAGATAAAGAAAAATGCTTCAGTTACATTAGTGTACCGTAAGTGAACTGCGAGTCGTTGTGTGTGATAAAATAGAAGCATATCTGTCTCATCAGACGTGAGGGGGACAACTAAAAAACATTAACTCGCCATTACACAAAAAAATAGGAGTTATGTTTGAAGTCATGCACAGTACTCTTCAGTTGGTTTCTGCAGCAGCTCCATACCAGTCAGAAACTGCAGAAGAGAATGATTCTCCCGTGTTAACGTGTGCATGTGTGTTCTTTGTTTGCAGATGACATGTGGCCTCAAAGAACTGCTATTAAATGGCCAGACTCAGGAGCCGGCAGTCAGTCTGTTTCCCCGTCTCTTCTCCTGCCTCACTGTCAGACTGGGAGCAAGCGTCGGAGTCTCAGCGCCGAAGGACAACAACACTAAACACACTGCCTCTGTCCATGTAGCAGGGTGGGCATCTTTTCCTCTCTATAGCTAGTAAATTCAAGATGAGGTACCTACAGAGATTAAAAAAAATTTAATTTCAGGTGTATCTGTGCAGACTAACAATGTGGCGTGATTGTGTCTCAGGGTAGCAGCTGATGCCTTGCGAATCTTGTTAGCACGGGCCCAGTTAGATGAGGTGATGAAAAGACTGGATGAGGATAATGCCTGGGACGCAATGAAGGAACAGAATACACACATTACAGGAGTTACACTACTGGCGAGGTATGTAGCTGTGGGGGCTCAGATCCCAATCAGAAATTCACACCAGGTAAATCCTGAAATTGTAGCTTGCAGTTTCAACAAAGTTCTGCCAAACTGTTCAATAACATTCATGTGAAATAAGGGACTTGTATGTGAAACACAAACACACTCCTTATGCTTTGCTTTTTGCACTGCATATTGTATGTATGTGTAAATTTGGGTATGTTTGTGTTGTCTATAGAGCAATGTCCAAGCATGCTGGTCCCAGGTTGCCTGCCATTGTGGAGTGTCTGTGTCCCTCCTTGAACAACATCTACGAGTGCCAGAGGATCACCGTCACTGCTTTCTTCTCTGAGGTGCTACACCATGAACTTTTGCATCATGTTTATTTTCTTGTTTTTCCATGTTAGGAGAATGAAATAAACAATAAATGCCCCAACCTGTTGACATTATATCTAAATGACTAATACTTTGACGTGTTTTGTTTCTCTGTCCAGCTCCTAAACCATCACGTGGTGACAGAGTTGATGTTGATAGATGTGTTAATGAACAACATGATGGAGAGGATATCAGATCCCTGTTGCACTGTCCGAATGTTGTCTGTGCGGGGGCTGGGCAATATAGCTGTGGGATCCCCTGAAAAGGTACAATACTCACACATATACAACAGCACAAGTTCATTGACGGCTAACATTTTTGTGGGACCCTTTTAGAGTCACTCGTCATCTCTTCCTCTTTCTCCCTGTCACTCTTTCTTCCACCAGGTGAATAAATATGCCAAGGAGTTGCTGGCAGCCATGAGTTCAGGCATGGAGGAGAAAGACGATCCGGGTAAGATCCACAGTTACAGTCATCTGTAGTCTGGCTCTACTGATTTATTGCAGTAATTCCAAAAGCTTACAGTCTACTGGTTCAGGGTTTCACTTTCCTTTACCACATCCATCATGTTTATCATACGACATATTCAGAAATACTCTTTTTCTCTGTTCTTCCTGCAGGTAAGCTGATTACCCTTGAAGCCATGTCAGGTCTTTCTAAAGTCCTCCTCTATCTGGACAAGAAGAATGTCCACTTACTGGTGGTCTATATCTTCATGAAGATTAAACCATTCTTGGAGAGCGTAAGTTTCCTTTATATCTTTCAAGATGTTGTATGATGATATAAACCATATGATCATTCTCAGGATAATTAGTAGGATCTAAATTTGTGTGTTTTATATTAACAGTGCTGAAGTTATTCAGCGATTATTTCAGTGTTGGCCCTTTCAGCATTCAGTATTTGGTTTCCTTCAATTATTCAGAGCTGAGGTCACCTAGTGTTCTGTGGCTCTGTTCAGCCGTGTTTATACAGTGCTCTGTGCTCATACAGGAGAATGATGAGATCCGCTGTGCTTCCATCCACCTAATGGGGAACTTGTCCAAGTTTGGCTCAGGAGAACCCGTGTTCAAAGACCAGATCCACAATGTTCTGGTCAGCCTGTTGTTACACCTGGTTGACCCAAACCCACAAGTGGTCAAGGTACAGTAGGGAACACACACACAAACTTTCAGGTTTTCTTATTGTGGATCAATCTTAGACCTGCGGGGAAAAGTGCTACATTGTTACATACAAATATGCATTTTGTTTTTCCATCTGTCCAGGCGTGTAAGTATGCAATGCGAGTGTGTGCTCCTGTGGTGGGATCAGAGCAGATCACAGCCATGTTTCAGAACCATCTCCATGATGACAAGAGTTTGCACTACGGAGAGTTCATCAATGACCTCACCAAGTACCTGGTGAGACACACACAGGCAAACAGAAGCATGGCTGAATTCCTTTAACACAAAGGGCAGGACCAACCACATAAATTCTTTGCAAAGTTAGAATAAATTATAATAAGTTAAAAATCATTGAACTACATAAGAGAAAGTTTGTCTTGTTTGATGTTCTGTGCATGTTTTGTGCTTCATAGATTCAGGACTTTCCAGGCATGCTGAACTTTTATCACATCTCAGTCATCCAGTTCTTCAAGAGCAACTGGCCTGAGGTCCGAGCCGGAGCTGCCATGTTTATAGGTATGACTACACCACTCTGATTCATGTCATGAACTTTCTTTACTTATTAATTATTGTATATAATATAATTATTATTAACAAGGCAAACATCCACAACGCACATGAAACTGAAACCAGTGAACTGTACTGGTTAGAAACCGTGTGTTCCTATGTTATGTGACCTGATCATAGAGTGTGTGTGTGTGTGTGTGTGTGTGTGTGTGTGTGTGTGTGTGTGTGTGTGTGTGTGTGTGTGTGTGTGTGTGTGTGTGTGTGTGTGTGTGTGTGTGTGTGTGTGTGTGTGTGTGTGTGTGTGTGTGTGTGTGTGTTGTGTGTGTGTGTGTGTGTGTGTGTGTGTGTGTGTGTGTTATCAGGGTTTCTGCTGGGGAATCTTCCAGAGGAGCATCTCTCCCACCTCAACATGGGGACTATCACTAAAGGTGATGCACTGCACGACCTCGATTTTCTTCAAAAATATAAACTTATTGTGTTTGTTCTTTAGTACTGACTGTGTTTTTGGTGTGTGTGTGTGTGTGTGTGTGTGTGTGTGTGTGTGTGTGTGTGTGTGTGTGTGTGTGTGTGTGTGTGTGTGTGTGTGTGTGTGTGTGTGTGTGTGTGTGTGTGTTTGTGTGTTCCCCCTCAGGTTTAGTGATGCTGCTCCAAGATCCAGATCCTGTAGTGAGAGTGAAGGCTGCTGAGGCCATGGGACGTTTCCACTGACACACAAATGACAAGAACTACATACAAATCTCAGTGTTTCCTTTAGTCACAAGTGGTAGGTCCACTGCATACGAACATGAAAAATATAAATAAGATTATTTATGATTTGGTCTGCAGTTTACAGAATCATTTAGAGGCTACCATTTAAATGTGCAGTCATTAAACATTGAAACTATTTAAAAAAACATTGACCAAAACAGGAATACATGTGGAGCCAGAAGCCAAACTGTCGGGTTTACAAAATCATACAAAATGAACACTGATAATACATATCCATGCACACAAACGCACATGCATTTATCCGTTAGCAGCTTTGTTTAGCTTCTTCCGACACTTAATAAATGGTACTTGAAAGGAGGTGTTAATTCTTAACTATATTTTAGTGACCAAAGACTGTTTTGTTCTGTCAGCGTGACAATACCAGAGATATATACAGTATATAAGAGAAATATACCATGCATCAAGAATTTTCTAATGCAATGGTTAAAAACATAGTTGAACGTGAATAATTATTATTTTTTGTTTTTTTGAATGAAATATAGTTTCTTCAAATATTATGTGCAAGTGATAACAATGATGTACATGTTAAGTACATGACTGCGATTTCACATAATTCTGGCTGGTAGTTTGTGTGTCTGTGCACGAGAGTGTGTGTGTGTGTGTGTGTGTGTAGTCTTACCAGCATTTTGTGATAGTGGTGTGGATGTTTTTATTTCAGACTCTCTTTTAGAGATCATTACAATACAGTGGGCTCGTCCTAAAGACCCTTCCTCTGATTAACATGATATCCTTCATTTCACAAATCAGCTCTGAGCTCAATGAAGATCCAATGAAACATTTTAAGTTAGTTAAATGTGCAGCACCACGAGTAAGTCTTTGAAAAGTGAATGTGAAGTCGACAGTAGAAATAACTGCTAAATTCGCTGAATGCACAAGAGCTACAGCAGGACTTCAGTTGGTTTAAGGGTTCGTGGCTGTGTGTGAAGGATGTAATTGAAAGAAAATAGGATGGTGACAGTCTCATTGCTGTGTGCAGTGGTCCATATCATCTAGCAATAACCAGTTAATAACTACTTTTATATCCAATCTCTGGCAGCAGGACTCTGCTTACCAGTAGTCCTGCTTTTGGAGCTGTACAGTAGCTAACGTGAACTAGCTTCTTTAGAACAGAGTAAAACATTTATCCATCTACTGTAATGGACATACTGGTGCCAAGCTCACCTCCATATCTAAGCCATAATTGATGCTGTTTATGAATCACTGCCACCGCTACAGCTAAATGGCCACCTGGGACACTTCCTGATATAACAGTTATTTCTTTGGTCCACCTCAGATGGCTGCTTTGACCACTGGCTGTCTATCTGCACATAGTTTATGATTCAATTTCACACGACTGGCCGCAGGAGTGTTCAGTCATGCTCTGTTCGAACATCATTTACCACAAGTACTTTGCCAGGGATGCAGTGGCGGCCATTATAAACACACCAGCCAATTAACAGTTCAGAATCATTTGAATGTGGTGACCCTTTTCATTGCATCTCTCAGAGAGGTGAACACTATTTTGTGTTCTTCAGGCTAAACAGACCTAACTCCTCACCCAATAAGAATTCTGAACAGGCCAGTTTCTGCCAATCAAACCGTACCAGTGTTGTTAGGCATAACAGAGCAGTGCAGCCATGCTGAACACGGTTAGTGCCAAATAATCATTGATAACACATATTAAGATAGCACTGGAGAGATGCTGTTAATGATTTTCTCTTTCTCACTTTAAATGCACTTACAGTAATATTATTTTCATGTCATTTTTCCATTAAATGGTGAAGATTGTACAGTTTTAGTGTACAATTGTGGGTTTGGGGCCTCTTATGTAAGGATGTCTCTAAATGTAACTGTAACTTTTATGTTTTCTAAATTGATTCACACAAGTACCGATAAGGAGGGATGCCAAATAATCCATTATGTCCTAATTCTAATTAATTTGGTGACAAACAACATCCAGTAGAGAGTCAGGTGATAGCAATACATTGTTCGAGTATAAATGATTAATTGAGTGTCCACCTTCAGTACTTCTGTTGCACTTTTAAGCTCTATGATCTAGTCCCTGAATTAAGAACTGAAAGGCAAACTAGGAGCTGAACCTGTTTGGTACATTATATATAAGTCACATGTGGGGAACCTTTTTATGCTTTTGACCTTATAACTGATAAAACGCTGTTTTTCAGTTATTGTTTTTTTTTAGTATTATTTCAGTTATAACAGGAAGGCTGCTCCTGGATCCTTATTGGTTGTATTGGATGTTATACAAACAGGGACTTAATGGCTTCTAGCACTTTCTAACACTATGGCTTGGTTTAGGGTGAATGGTAAATAGTAATCAGCATTGTTCTCTGTTTTAAAAGCTGTCATGACCTTTATACCACTGATAATGAATTTTCATGTCATCTACCTGTTGTTGTTTTTGTTTGTTTTTCAAACATGTCATATGTTATTAATGTGGCCCTGTATGTATGACACATGGACGTACGGCTCAGTGTGTGAGTGTGTGCATGTCACTTTTATGTGTTACTGGACCAGGAGAGAGAGAGTGGATGATGGCAATCAATGTATTTAAAATGAAGAAATAAACAGATCCATCAAAATATTTTTGGGGTTATTTCTTTTGTTTGCAAAATTTAATGTCTGATGTGAGTGTACTTTACTATTTGTCCATACGGGCGCAGTAAAGAGCAGAGTATTGTAATCAATAAAAAAAAAAATATATATATATATATATATATATATATATATATACATATATATAATAAAACCTTTTTAGAAGATTCATTCATTAATATTGTCAGCGGCCGTAACAACAAGTATGTAATTTCATTTCATGTCACAGTGTTCCTGCGTGTACCTCCGGTGCAGTTTTTCCGATTGCAACAACAGAATAGACGTAACTTTGTTTAAACACAAAGGTATAATAATGAGCTACCAGCCTAATTGCAGAATATTTCCCTCACTGCTCTTTATTAGATTCCTTGAGTTGTCTGTCTGCTCTTTCATCATCTTCCCGTGTATCAACCGTCATGTGTTGAGAATGTATTTTGTGATCAGCTGTGTGTTTTCCTGTTCATATGATGTCATATTGGAGCCATTGGTCCCTCTGTCTTTACGTGTGTCTGTGTGGACTGAGTCATCTGAAACTAGAACAGTCAGTAGAACAAAGTGACACAGCGGGAATTGGCAACTGTTGCCCCTTTGGTGCAATAACGGCAGCAGACTAAATATGAACCACTGGAGCTCTTATATAACAGTTTCACTTACAGACAGACAGTCAACAAGACTTGTTTTTGTTTTATGTGTGTTTGTGCTGTTCATGTCTGTGAGAGGTCACCTTGGTTTCTGTGTTGTATCCTATCTCCAGGGCCCAGTATTCAAAACCTTTAATCTAGATCTGAATTATCCAACGTGGGTGTAGCGACCAAGGTTATCATTGTTATAGTTAATAGGTGTGAAAAAAACAGAAATAAAAATAAAAACTAGCTGGAATGATATTGTGTATTTACAAAACTGACTAAAATAAAACAAAAATACACAAGAAATGTGTTTAATTTGTCTGAGTCACTGCTTCCTTTTGCACTTTGTTGGTCAAAGTTAGGCCTTCACTAGTTAGTAAGTTTATTGAGACTCGGATGTCTACATGACTGTGAGTCAGTGTGAACTACTTAAATGTTGCCACTTCTCTGCATCATGCTTCACAGTACCTGCAAACTAATTTACACTTCCCAACATTTTCACATCTGTGTTAATGATGTGTGATGTTGTATTACTTTGGCCAACAGATGGTGGCCTATTCAAAGACTGCAAATCCAGCCTCTGTAATCCTAATCTTGTGCTGTCTGAATCTGAAAATCCTTTGGAAAATCAGGACAAAAACTACAACTAACAATTTTTATCTGGGATAGCAAGAAAGGGAATTATCAAATGTGGATAATTCTGATCTAGAAAAGGTTAAAGGTTTTAAAATACAGGTCCTTAATGTTCGAATAAAGTGTGAAAAGTACTTTTTTTATAAATTAGTACACCGTCTTGTGACTCATTTGTGGTTCTGTGCTCTATTGTTTCTGTATAAAAGTTCTTTCTTGCCACTTGTGAGCTCATGGTGGGAATTATTGGGTCTCTGTAAATAATCTCTAAAAAAAGTTGAAAATAAACCTGGAGCGTGTGTGTGTTTGTTGTGGACAGTATGCAGTAGGACTTGTGTGTGAAGGCAGTTGACTTTTGTTAATTCCCAGACAGATTTATTGATAAATCACAAACAAACAAAACCCAACAGAAATTACTTTATCATCTCGTGTTGTTTTCATCAAAAATCATACACATACATTTATATTGCTTCATATCCATTTTACAAATTTACATCAGATACATGATCATCTGTTTTCTGGAGAAAACAAGTTGTGTTTATGTCCAAATGAAAAGCTTGAGTTGATTATTTTTTTTCTACAAATGGGTGCATTCAGGTTTATGTTCAGCTGTGTGGCAGAGATTCCTTCACTTCCACTTGATGTCCACCATTTTGGTCTTTGCTCCTCATTAGCATTTGATTTAATTCACCTGTAGGCATAAAATCATGCGTGCAAGTATCCCTTCACTGCCTGCAGTGTATGAAAGCTTGGTTTTATTTTCAAGGAGGACAGATATGTTGTTATTTACAGCACTACTAACTTACTAACACTACTGGCCATAAATCTTTTTTAAGATCTAATTAAATTTTAAGTTGTGTTTCAGAGCTGCTTTTAAAACAGGATTAGTAAAATTTACACCCTGCTCAGGAAACAGGAAAATGCTCATTATTCTAAGTGTTAATCCTGGGAATGCTATGTTTCCACTAATGATAATGTCCTCTCCTCTTTCATGTAATCTAGGAAGACCTGTTGAACTGAACAAATGCTCCTATGGAAGGACACACAGACAGACAGTCCAGTATTTCTCTGCTAACACTCCTGAACACAAGCAGCGGCTACATAAAATGCTTGGGATCAGCCCACCAACTGTGCCCTCGAAACATAATAACAACCATAATCCCAAACAAATGCATTAGCATTTCTTGCTGACATCAGAGGAAAATTGAGCTTTATTTTGATTTTTATTGAATCTGAAAGTTTGTAGAAACATATTATGTGTTACAGAGACTTAACCTTTAAGAGTGCATACATACATGTATAATAATCTTTCAAAAAAAGAACAAAAACACTCTTCTATTCATATCTACAGTACTTGTAATCCTGATTTATCTGCTACCAAGGTCCATTATGCAATGATAGGGAGACTCCCAAGCATCTCATATACAGCAGACAACACCTTGTGCTTCCTAAAACATATCTCATGCTTTTCACACTGCACGTTTAGCCCAGGGTTAGCGTCAGCAGGCAGGATAGGGGTGTTTCAACCCCCCCATTCCAGAGACGATCTTACTCACTCCATACTGGTACTGTGATGTTAACCCAAGCTAGATTCTTAATGTTGTATCATACTGTTGTTTTCTGCAGTTGCAGCTGCTATTATATGAAAATACTTTTTACTGTGCACTTGAGTAAAGTAAGTAAGTACATTGAAGCTCTGGGCTGCAGGTAGCTGAGGACGTTAAGGTACCAATCAAAGATACAGACTTAAATCCAACTTTTGGTCCAATTTGCTAAAGTCCCCTAGGTGGCTCATTAAGGTCCACTGTAAGACCTTCAATACATTCTGAATTGTCAGTAAAATGGCTCACTTTAACACCACAGCGAGTGACATATATTTGAGTCCTAAGACACTGGTTTCTCACTGGAATGAGGCTGAAATTTAGATTCAGAGGAACTTCTTGCTTAATCATCAGTTACTTCCTCTACTTATTAATTATATCCATTAAAAAACTGATATTGGTCTATGTTGCTTAATCTGCTGAGCTGTTAACACCAGGAAGAGAAAACTTAACCTTGTGTTTGACTCCTGTTGGGTTCTATATTTTTCTTATTGTCAGCAAATAAATGAAAACACTAATACCAACAATGAATTAAATTTAAAACCTATAAATGGGCCACAGTTGCACTGGTTGACGTGCCCTTCATTACCATGACACACACTGTAGTTTATTTTGTGTCAATCCCACATACACCTTCCTGCAGCCAGAAATACTCACTAGAGCACCAAATCTGTATTAATCTGCTGCTTAAAATAGTTTGTTACGAATACACATCCCTGTCTTTGGATAAAACTATGCATTTGTGTTCTGTTTTTAATGATTTATATCTTCAATACGAGCCAATGGGAGCCACAGACAGAGAGATGGACTAACTCACTGTTGGTTTTAGGATTTCCTTACAATAACAACCATATAGAATATTTTCAGCCTCATCCTTTCAATTTTGTGCTTCAATATAATTCTGACATACTGTGGGGAGTGATTAGAAAAGTGTTCTTTACTTCAGCATGGAGAATCAAGGAGATTCAAGGTCCACTGATTGCAGGATATTCCCTTTGGATTTTTTTTCTCCTCTCTGCTTATATAATGATGCTAAACTCATTCTAGGCTCCAGTCAAGTCAGCCCCTTGGTTACAGTAAGTGCAGTGTGAAAAGGGCTTATTATTTTGGGGGGCTTTTATTGACGGTGTTGTGGGTTGTAACTCAAGCAAGCCATGCCTTTAGGAGGAGTACTCATACTCCTCTGCACTGCGTCGTCCAAAGTCCATCCAGCCAAGGTAATCTCTGTCCTTTATCCTGTGGCCGGGGGCTAGACCACTGGCTCTACTGGTGAGGGATGATCTGGTCTGGTAGGGAGAGCCTGGAGAAGACAGGAAGAGGTCGACACTCGTCATGGCACTGATGAGGACAGGAAGATGTCATGCTGCTAAGCCAAAAACATTAAACAGTTCTCGTTTTTCTACTGACTGTATAATGTAAATGTTTAACTCTGAATGAGGCTGCTGAAGTAAGTCATGCTGACTTGTTTTGTTTCTATTCCTGTCATTGTGAATTCTATAAGAGCAGTGAGCTCAGCAGGTCTCCCACTCACACAGTGTAGACTCTTAAAGAGAAACAGAGATACACAGTGACAGAGAGAGAGCAGAGAGTGCGGTCAGCTGGTAAGGAGACGAGTGAAGGAGGAACAAATAGAGGGAGCAGGCTGGTATAGAGAGGAAACATGGAGGAGGTATGGAAAGATGGAGGGAGGAGAGAGAAAGCTAGAGGGAGGCAGGGAAATGCCAGATGGTTGGACTGAGACGCAGCATGAGTGACGGCACATTACAGAAAGATGGATGTTGAAAAGGGAAGAAAAAAACACGACTAGGAGCAAAACAAGACGTGAGGAATGCTACGTGTGTAATGAGATGAGAAAGGGGAAGGACTTCCGCTCCAGTTACACTTTCTATCCATTTCTCCTCTCCATCCCCACCTTTTCTGGAGATGAGTCTGGCCAGGAGCTGGCTCAGGCTGTTTCGGGCGTCTGCGTCCTCCTGGGGTTGGATGTAGTTGGGTAGCTGCCCTGAGGGGGGTGCTGGAGCTGAGCGGGCCTGACGTGTGTGGTATTGAGGCAGGCTGTCTGACGAGAGAGCCTCACCCTCAGCTCTCTGTGACTGGAGGGCAAGAAAAAAGAAAAGATAAGGACTAGACTATAGATCTAAAGTCAAAACCTGAAATTTCAACCGTTCACTGTAACTTCATATGGATTTTAAAGCAACAATTCAGTCCACTAAGTGGTTTTCTGAGTTTGGTTTATAAGGTGGGATTGAAAAATATACCACTTTTCTTAAAATTCTTTAGGTGTGAGGGATGATGTTGCACATCCATGCAGAGATTTCAGTTCACTTCTAACTGTGTGTGTGTGTGTGTGTGTGTGTGTGTGTGTGTGTGTGTGTGTGTGTGTGTGTGTGTGTGTGTGTGTGTGTGTGTGTGTGTGTGTGTGTGTGTGTGTGTGTGTGTGTGTGTGTGTGTGTGTGTGTGTGTGTGTGTAGCGATGTTTGTCTGTCTGTGTGTGTGTGTGTGTGTGTGTGTGTGTGTGTGTGTGTGTGTGTGTGTGTCTTACCATGGTGTGTGAGGGCAGACTCAAGGAACCACTGGACAAAGCAGCCAGGAGAACACACACGCAGATACCTACATTCATGACTGGGAGGCAAAATAAATTAGAGTTAAAGGCAATCCACTATGTGGTCATTTTCCTATCAGGTCATTGGCTCTTAAGTGTCTCTCTACTGTTCTCTTTTATTGTCTCCCTTCAGCTTGTTAAATCTGTGCTTATGTGAGGGTGAAAAAAATCACAAGCAATGAATGTTTTGCAGAAAGCAGCAATAAATCATTTCACAGTCGTTGAAGCACAGTGGCGGGGGGGGCAAGATTAACCTTTGATGGCTCAGGACCCTAAGGCGAATATCATTTTGTCTTTCTCACACACTCCCTCGCTCTGTCACAGAGTGGCAGAACAATTTAGTATTTAACACTCATAGGGAGTTATGGTGTAGTAATAAATGTGCAGAATCCCAAATGAGACACACCAATTATCTCTAAATCTTAATTTTGCTCTATTTTTGAGCAGGGTCCACCTGAGAGTCAATATTAACATGATAGCACTGAGAGAATAAAGTACATGAATTTTTCCTTTCTTTATAATTTTGGTCACAGAGAGAGCTCAAAACAGCTGAACCTGCTTAAATAGTCAACATCATTTGTAGATTTGACAGTATGTTTTTCTGTGAAAGTGTAGTTGTACGTCAGTGCGGTAGAAATATATAATGTGCAAAAGGAAAAACTGCAAAAAAGATAGTATACATTCGTCAGGCTGATTAACACTGTATTTATCTTGGAGGCTGGCAAAGCAGCATATTAACTGTCATGAATGCCAGAAGATTCTTCCAGAGCAAATCATCCAATTAGATAAACCAACACCAGTCGCTCTGAGGCTTTCATTCTCCAATCATTCAAAACCCACTCTGTCTCTGTGTTTCTAGGAATGATCCTTTAACCGCACACACAGAAAACACACACACACACACACACACACACACACACACACACACACACACACACACACACACACACACACACACACACACACACAGGAGGACAGGAGGAGTCCCATGGCATCTAGTTTGACCAGGGCTATTTCAACATAATGACCTCCTCTCCACACAGACACAGAATTAAAATGCATTACAAAATGTGGAGTCCAAGCAATGTGTGTCCATCCCTCAGAAGTCTGGTTAGTCCAGATGATTGATAATGTATGATTGCATACAATATCGGCTCACTTACCCAACATGGATATACAGTACTTTGTAGGTTTAAACCAAATCTAAAAATTGTATCTGTGTATCTTTATCACTGTAACTCAATACAATTGTCCATCTGAATCGTTTTCTGTAAATTGCCACAGCCGTGGTGTAAACAGTCATTCTTTTGATGCTAATATAATTCCTCTTAGCAGCTGGTCATTGTCTCCAATTCATTATTCAGTGGGCTGGTAATGATGTGGTGCTGTAATGTGTGTGAAAGCCTCTCCTCTCTTCAGAACAAAATTAAATTAAAAAATAAATAAAAATAAAGGGATTTTTTTTATTTATTTATTTAAAACACCTTCTTGCTCAGATGAATATTTAGTAGTTTTTCAACACTCATTTGCATTTTTCCTACTTTTATTCATGAGCGCACTCCTGCCTATAATATTTGATGCAATAATAACAACTTTACATGCATATATATAAAATATCATGATCTGATTATTTGCAGACTCTAAATATACATGCCCTTAAACCGCCTGATTATCCTACAACAGTTGTAAATCACCCACCACCAAATTCATTGTTAAACATTTGAATGTACTGTCCTTAGCATAAAATAATACATACATTGTTAAATTTTAAAATATTAAACTGGAGTTTAAATAAAACTAATTTCCTAGAATTACACACCTTCCTCTCAACTTTTTTCCGATTTAAATGGCAATTTCTTGTGTGTGTTGTGATAAAGTGAAAGAAAAAGATGAAAAAAAAAAGGTTTTTGATAAATGCATAATTTGTCCTGCTGCAACAGAAAAACTGGAGAAAAATAAAAGGACACAAATTTCTAAATCAGTTTTTAATTCTTACCTGCAGTAGTTGGCGAGGACCAGGAGAGGATGACTCTGAAGATGTTGAGCTTTTCTCCTCCAGTGTTCAGGCTGTGAGTGTGTGAGAGAGAGAGACCATGCTTTATACAGACACACAGGAAGTAGGAGTGGCCTGGACAGAGGGGAGGAGCATGCTGCTGGCGCAGAAACTGGCAGCATTGACGCAACTGAGGACGCATACTGCAAACGCATTTACACGCAAACATGCACACACATACACCAAGCTATATGAAAAAAAAGGGTCAAGACAAAGGTGACAGCTTTAATTGTGTCGCCTCCCCCTCGCTCACCTGTGTGAGAAACAAAAAAAGGAACACGTACACACACCTTCACAAACACACGCACACTGTTTTAGTGGTTTGAACCAGTGGTTTCCAGTGAAGAGAGGCTTAAAGGCTCTTTAAAATGAAGTAGCGTGTCTGAGCATTTTAGTGGCACACACACACACACACACACACACACACACACACACACACACACACAGAAAGATATGAACATATTGAGACAGAGCAGTGGAGAGACTTTTATTAAAGATGAGGTCCAAAGAAGAAAGAAGTCAAAGAGAAAGAATATCTATTGTGTATTCTTATAGTGGAAAAGAGGATGTAGAATATGTAGAGAAAAATATGCACCACTCTGCAGCTAAAGGCCGGAAAACATATCCCCTCCATCACTATGATTGAGTCTTTCTTTCTAATAGACCTACCAACATGCAGTTCAGTGCCCTTTCAATTTCAGTGAGGGCAAAATGAGTCTGGCTGATCAAAACTAGGGACATTGTTTACCTCTGACAGGCCACTGCAGTTTCATAAAGGAAATACATTTATTTTCTTCATACCAGCAATGATCACTGAGGGAGTTCGAACAAAATGAGTCCAAAGTGGGTCAAAATGTAATTCTGAAACTTTAAGTAAACCTTTATTGCGTCTGATGCATGTGCAGCTGCTGGCACGTCGGAAGAGCTGAGAGAGAGAGCTGCTGCTGAAATGCTTTTCCTGTTCGTCTGATTCATGGAATATACAGTATATATTATAATTGTTATTAATCATCAGAAAAATTCATGCAATACTTCAAAAATCATTCATGCTTTCATGATGTTGTTCTGTAACTATAGGCCTTTATGAAATACAGACACACTGAATAGAATGGGTATAAATGCTGTAGGTAAGGTTTTAACTTCTCACAGCTCTGATAGAACATGATAGAAATGTTGTTAAAGACATTAATAGCTTTAAGGTCTCTTTGAACTACCTGAATAAAATGTTGGAATGTACCACAAGCATCAAGGTCAAAGTTAACTGAGAGACATTTTTAAACAGGCACTTTTTTTTATGTCTGATATAAAAAAAAAAAATCTCTGGAACTCAGAAAGTGAAAGTGGTGTCAACTGCATGAATGTCCTTTGTTGAAGAAGACTGAATGCCAGTCATACCTTAATTGGTGCGAGCCACACACAGGAATAATAACATGAAGTGGTGATGCAACTGTTTTTTAAAAAGGTTCACTAAAGATGTAAGGACTGGCTTCGGCTTTTAACTCATTGTTCACGCTGCAGCATGAATTAATCAGTGATTTACTTCTTTATTCACATCATTAAGCATTATGTCTGTAGAGTCGTTACTGCAACAGTCAAACCATAAAGCTATTTGAGAAAAAAAGGTATTTTATTGTCTTCTATGAGACCTGATCTATGAGAAAGAGTTTGAGGTATGTAGCAGCTTGTGTAGAGTGGAGACACACAACTGTGCTGCCTTCACTTGCAAGGATTCAGTTATTATTCCTGGTATGTCCATTTAAATACTGATTTGCTTGCAGGGCTTATCCGAATCATTTAAAATTCTTCAGTTGCTCAGCTACTGGCGAGGTCATAGGAAGGCTCTAAAGCAAAAAATATTTTCACTCTTTAGCTCTGTGTAGTCCAGGACCTGAAACTTTATGTTCCCCAGGGATCTTTGCTGGCTTTGCTAAGGCTTACATTAATAAACAGTGATAAACAACAATGGTGTCACAAAACTTACAGAGTCTATCTTTAAATGAATGTGTGTGTGTGTGTGTGTGTGTGTGTGTGTGTGTGTGTGTGTGTGTGTGTGTGTGCAAGAATAAGAGACTGTGTAAGGGGACTATGTGGGTCTGTTGTGTGTTTGTAGCTCTAATCCAATATGTTAATGAGGCTAACATTAGCCAGTTTCCTAACTCTGTCATTAGCAGCTGTTTAACTCTTGATGGGGCATTCACCTACACTGTCATTGGCACCTGTCTAAGGTCTAACAGACACAAGCACAAACACGGCATTTGGAAATTGTTCACGGTTTTCAAACCAGCTTCCTGATTGGTCATTGGAGGGCACCATAGCCATTAATTGCCTTTGCTTCATGAATGATATTACCTTTTCCACCATGTTTCAAAAACCTATGGTGTCTGAGATATAGAGTGTGCTTTTGGGCAAACAGACAGCTGAACAAATGACACCCTCCTCCCACAGGATTTCATTACTGAAGTGCCGCTGAAAGCCTCCTCAGACAGCTTCTGTCTGCTGTTTGGGGTAAAAAAAAGATGAAATGTCTACAATAAACAACAAGTGTGATGAAACTACATTCTCTGTTTAATATGCATGTTTTCTACTACTTATAGTTCATACCTTCCCACATCCACATTAACCCACTGGAAGGCCAAATAGCACAACCACCTTTCCAGTCTCCACCTGCAATCAACATTATTTTCACACATTATATGGATATTTACAGGCTTCTGTCCAAAGCTATTTTCCCACACGCATCCCAACCCTTCCTCTGATGGGCGAGTCAGGGTCTGACTGACGTACATGTCGTCATCAGAGGGTGAACGCAATTTATAACAAATGTTGCTACAGAGTTTGCTGTTTGATCACCTGCTTCACATCAAATGCACCTGACGTCAGAGGTCAGGGAGATTTGGACCAACCCTGAAGGATTTTACTCCCCGCTGTGATGCCCGAGGACTGTAGGCTGTTTTTGCTGTCCTGTCCTGGACATGCTGGTTGTCGGTTGATGTTGAAGCTCTTTTCTGTTATTTTATTGTGTTTATGATGCTGCACATCCGCTGTCGCCTGCTTGTGGCCCACGTGAAGTCATTTGGTAACTGCTAGCCATCTTCTGCTCTTTGGCTGCTGCTGTCTCACTAGGCTATGTGAAGTTTTTGTTTCCATAGCTAGAAGTTGGGAATTGAGTTCTTGGAATGGCTGTACTCATTCCCCTGATTGTTGTTCTGTGACGTACATTATGTTAACGTACGCAGTGGTACAATGTGAATAGTCATGTTGGACTGATAAGAAGAAATGGTTTAGAAAAGTATATTTCCCCCATAATTCCCCCTGAAGCTGTTGTTGCCTTTGGGTAGAGGATAATGGGGCTATTTTAAGTTGGCTTTGGTGATGCAAACATGAGTTTCATCTTGCTCACAGCATATTCACGTAAGTGTTGCCCTGTGTTATTGGTTTCTTTGGGCGCTATATGGCTTTTGTCATACAAAATAGTCACAATCATAGTTTCAACACTTTTAATATTCATATATCTCAGTTTCAAGGAGCTGCAGAGCTCCCTGTTTATGCTACTGCTACCCTCAGCTGCATACATTGCCAGTCTGTGCTTAAATCCATGTATCCTCGATCTGCTTAACTTGTGATCCTAATATATGTAAGTGATACTGCTGCATACCTTACATGTTTTATCTGCTGCTGCATATCCGGTAAAATGCTTTATGCGTCTCATTTTACTGGACAGAATATTCCTCTCTGGGAGTGTCCAGCTGGGGATTGACCCCCAGGTAGCCCAGTCATGTTTTTTTTTTTATGTTATCAGTCTTTTATGGTTGTGAAGAATGATGGTAATACTCAATTCTGTACATATTCTGGATTCACATACTGTAATAATCCATTTAACGTGAGTCGGATGAGCGAATAATGAAAAGTATAGTGTCTTTCACAGATCGATTTGTTTGTTTGTTTACAAGTTATATCCAGATTTATCTTTATGCCAACTTGACTGTGGTTGAGCACTCAATCTGAAAATTTCCAAACAAGGCATCACTAGCTGGCCTGTGGTTCATAATGACAACACATGGAAGAAGACATGTAGACATGCAGTTATTTAAGGAATGCATTCATGTTTATTCTCTCTCCTGGTGGTGAGTCATGGTGCTTGAGTTAATTGCAACGTTGTGTTGCGTGGGACAGAAACCTCTTCAGTAGATGGACCCTCTTTTCTGCTCTAATCAACTGGCTTGTTCTGTATTGTCAGACATGAAGGGAAGGCCAGGGGCATGGATGAAGCTAGAGGGGGCAAAGTAGGCAGGGACAGAAATGATGTTGATGATAAAAACATTAATCAAATCATCTTTAAAGAACCATGTTTATGGGGCTCCCGGATAGCTCACCAGGTAGAGCGATTGCCCCATGTACCAAGGCTAAGTCCTTTCTGCAGTGGCTGTGGGTTTGAGTCTGACCTGTGGCCCTTTGCTGCGTGCCGTCCCCTCTCTCCCCCTTTCCTGTCCATCTTGAGCTGTCAGTACAGGTACCATCTGGGTGAGCAAATTTAAGTTGTTAATTCCTGCATCTCCCTAGATTATGTTTTGATACAATCTGCTGACTGGAAGATTGTTAGTGATCACCTCTTAAAGTAATCAACTGCTGTCGTTCAAAACCGGGAAAGTGCCTTCCCTGGAAATAATGCTGCTTTCATTATATCCTCTCCTTGCGGCGTGTTATTGTCATCTTGAATTTCAGATGCAGGTTAAGGTTTTCCTTCTAGATGATGCTACAGAAAGTGTCACTGTATAGCGTCAGTAATAGCAGTTACCTTATGAACTCTCTCTCTTCAGCGGTCTGTCTGACTCTGATGTCAGTTACTTCGATTCAATGAGACACTTGAAAAGGTTCCTCTGAAACACCTCAATGTTTTTGTACATGGTAGAGCCTGCATCACAAGGACTCTAATAATGGACTAATATATACAATAGAAAACAGATAAAAAGCAAAGAAAATCCTCTTTCCCACCACAAATACTTGTGTACTATACATATGGCCTGTATCCCAGTAAGAATGGGGAAAATACTAATTGATGGAGGTGCAGCCCCCTCACAAACCTTATTTCCCCCTATGCATGCAGTACGTGCAGAAATATTGTCTGCAACTATATTCCTTTAAGAAGTCATGAAAGATGACTTTTTGAAAGGTATTTAGTAAAAGATTTTGCAACAAAGTTCCTTACTGTTGGCCCGACACTAAACCTCTCGTTCCACAGGAAACACTGAATTGATGCTTTCTCAGGGGAAATAACGCAAGACTACATTCAACTGCTTTTTCTAATAGATCCTTTCATCAATACTAATGCTTCTCTCTGGGCCATAAAAACAGTGTGTGTTTTGTGTGTGTGTGTAATCTTCGCAGGATCAGTTACATGAGTGTCTTTATCTGCCTTTCTGTGTGTGAGAGACAGAAGTAATGATTTAAAGTTCTGTGGCTCTTGTTAAACAGGGGAGAACTGTGTTGTTATTATGAGAAATATTCCTGCTGTAATGTTATTAAATGTTCCTAGATGTCTGCATAAATATCCTTAACTGTTCTGAGTTATTTGCAGGAACTGCAAAATGCTGTCCTGGGGTAGACTAATTTTGTCTTGCATAACATTCAATAAAACAGAAAAAAAGCAACAACAAGACGACTACTTAAAAGCATCAAATAGAGTGCATGAATATATTTCAATTAAAATCTTTAAAATGAAAAGGTGTAGAGTCTTGTGCATTAAACATGTCATATTCTGCTTGGTTTGCACATAACTGTCTAGTATAATAACATTTACAAAATGTAAGAGTTAACAGTTTATTAGGTTCACTTGTATAATCAATATAATAATAAAATACATTAAAGACCCAGTGTGTAACATTTAGAAGGATCTATTATTGGCATGAATAGAATATAATATTCATAGGTAAGTTTTCATTAGTGTATAATAATCTGAATATAAGAATTGTTGTGTTTTCATTACCTTACAATGGACTGTTTATATATACAGAGGGAGCATTCTGTGGAGTTTCTCATGTTGAACAGTGATTCACTGATCGGGCCGATTAGCTGTCATTTTGAGATATTTGGCATTGGACAAATCCCACTAAACAAAAAAACACCTGCAAGCACATTTGCAGGCAGTCTTGTCAGTGTGGCTGCTGTGAAACAACATTAGTGACCCCCCTTGTGAATTTTAGGAAGGTAGTGAAAAGGTTTTGAGCCATGTAACTCTCATGCTTCCCGCTGTAAACGTTTGCCTAAATTTCCTCAGTCAACATTGTCATTTTCTAAATGTTGACACTTTTTTCTCCTAAATGACAGCAAATCTAATCTAGAACTGTTACTGAAACAAAAGCCATGTCGGTCGAAGACTAATGTTGAACTGCCATGTTTCTAGCCTTTCTAACTTCCTAGTTTGTTTTTTGTTTCTCCTACACGCAAACACAAGGGTGAGGTGAAGACGGTTATAACCTGCAACTGCACCACTAGATGCCACTAAATCTTACACACTGGTCCTGTAAGTATTATCTTTTTTGCATCCTGTAATCACCACAGCTAATAATAATCTAATCCAATTTACACTAGAAACTAGTCGTCATAGCAGACTGTATGTACTGGTTTTCTGTATCTGTATGTACTGGTTTTCAAACATCCTCCAAACGAACACACTGACAAACAAATGAACTGAAAGTATAACATCATTTATAGATTAAAAGGAAAATGGGAATTTATCATCTTATATCGGTCTCATTGGTCAGTGAATGTTCATGAAGTGCTTCCTAAAGTGACCTAGAGGTTGTAAAAGCTGGTGTGGAGGGCATGAGCCAATTTGTGGTTTCACTTCACCGCTCTGTATGTAGGAGGAAGAGTTGAAGGTTCTCTCTCTGACAGAGGAGTTGTTGTTCAGATAATATCACGATCTCTGTGCGTTGTGTTCTTTAACTTGCTGCAGCTGGATGATGGTTGGTAGACTCTCCCTGTGCTCACACACAGTAACACTTCTCTGCTGGAGGCTGAGGTGGAAACTGAATTGACTGTCATGCAGATTTGTTTTAGCAGAAATGTGACAAAACCCATTTAAAATGACTACTAATGTGAGATATTGTTTTTCTAATAATTCTCAGATTATGTTCTCAAGTGATGAAAGCCAAAGACAACAAAGGCATATCTGGATCTAAATTAAGGAGTTCAAACCAACAAACCCTCTTTAGGTGCATCATCTGGCCGCAGAGAGTCCAGCCAATCGGTTGTATTAAGGCACTTTTGGGAAGTCGACCTCAGTGTACAGATCAATGCCACCTTTTCTGGACCACTTTTATCTGTAATAGATTTTGAATTACTCAAGTGGCCCCATCCTATTTACAGTGTACATCCTGAATCAGCACTGCAGTGTAGAGTATGTGGTTTCCCATTTCTGTATCGCACAAAGATAGAGACACTGGAGACAGAGAGATGAGACTGGGATCTCTCCTCGCCTCCTCTATTTTCTCCTTGTGTTGACAGTTAGTTTAGACAGTTATATTGCCAGCCTGAGGCAGTCTGTCACTGGCAGGAAATAGAGAAGTTTTGCTGGTTGATTGAAGAAAATGTGTTGAAAACAGTGTGCTGAGAGGCTGCGCGCACGCACCCACAGCAACTACTTACTCATAGACTGAGGAAAACAAGACCAAGAGAGAAAGGGAGGTACCAGGATGGATGAGCTATGTGATCATGTATAACCATATTCACATTCAGTGAGGCAAAGTTACATTAAACGTATTTGTGACTGAACTTAGTGACCATTGGAGAAACAGTCAAGTTGCACTGAAATTTTCCTTTGCCAAACAATCTTCTGAAACTCCTCACATCGATTGATTTTCTGATCCTGAAAAGAAAATGAAATTGAAAATGAAAAGTGGAGAAAATCCACCCAAATGAATTGTTACAGGTTATCTTAATAAATATTTATACCAGAAATGTATTAATGACAGTGAGGTTGTTAGACAGTTGCTCCCCATCATTTCCATCATTTATAATCGAGCATAGCACCACTTCACTGGTAGCCTTGGTTGTGAGAAACGTATTGCTCTGCTACAGCTTCTCTTTGGTCTTCAACAGGCTAATGAGGCAGTTGTGTGTTCTGTCAAACAGCATTAAAACTACAGTGTGTGTTTACTAAGAAACAGTTCACAGAATAGTCAGACAGATGTCTTGTGAACAGTCTACAGGCGGTGTCTCAAACTCACATTGACCTCTTAAGTACTACAAGATCTTAACAGTCCAAACCTGCTCTCTTCTTATCACCTTTGACCTTTGCCATTATTTTGTACCAAACTAGTTTTTTTTTTTTTAAATAGAGTTGTGTTTCTATTTTTGTTATTATATGATTATATGATATATGGTAGTTTAACTTCAAGTAGGCACTGATTTTATTGTGTGATGTGAAATTGTCAAACATAGATTGCAAATTTTAAAAAAGGAACTATATTTAATTTACCTATATTCCTACTGTACATAATCTCAGATGCTTGGGTTGGTCACAAACAACACACACATTTTAATATACTAATTCTCCTCACCACCATGTTCAATCAAAAGTGGCTAAAATGCTCTTGATCATATGGACAGAAAAATGTAGATTTATGAGAACCAGTTCCCTAAAAATATCCTAAAATATTTACAAACCCTAACCCTAACCCATTCCCTGCCTACCTAGACCCCAACCCCAAGGCTGAAACTAGTTATTAAACTTGGCGTGACATTTTTACTGACAAAAATATAAAATGAAAAATATATATGGCATTAAGTGAGCCGTTATAGCCTTACAGAATGTGGAAAAGCTGCTGTGTATCCTGAAAATTTGACATTTGAGGTTTCACCTATAGAGACAATATGAGAGTTGCCCTTTCTGACCTTTCGTCATCATTTACCAGTAACCTTTCCTGCCTGCTGCCATGCTTCAATGATGATGCTTTAATTCAGTTTATCCTCTACACTTGT
The DNA here is from genome assembly GCF_905237075.1 of Dicentrarchus labrax. NCBI lineage: Eukaryota > Metazoa > Chordata > Actinopteri > Moronidae > Dicentrarchus > Dicentrarchus labrax. The sequence goes on along the minus strand of NW_026136707.1, from coordinate 19,537,702 downwards.
CATGTGTGCAGTGTATGTGTAAATGTAATTATTATTTGGCCATTTTGGGAGTGGGAATGTACATTGTGCCTCAATGACACTGTGCTGTAGATAGACACAGAGACGAAACCCTTGTGAGTCCAATTTGATATTTGATGTTATTTCCATCAGAAGTATGTATGTGCTATTAAATAGTCAATCAAATGGATGTTGTAATGTCTGCCTATACTGTTAGCAAACAGTAAAGATTCTACTTGATATGATAAAATTATTACTTCAGGGAGGCTGTTAGCAACACTACAGGATAGATTGGTCTCTGCAGGCACGTCAGTCTGTGATCCATCATCACATGGATAATGAAATAACAAGGACAGATCACTGACTCACACATACGCTTTCTGTTACTCACAGCTTGCTATCTGTCCTTATAGCTGAAATCAATATAAGTCTCAGCACGCACCAAAAGGTGCAGGAGAGAGCCACTGTGTCCTTTGATTAACCAGCAGGGACTAGATATATATTGTTCACCTCCCACAAGGTGTGTGTGATGTGTCACTGTGTGTGGGTCTGTATCTGTACCTGGATCTCTGTGTGTTTTGTGTGTGTGTGTGTGTGTGTGTGTGTGTGTGTCCCTCCAGGCAGCATGGCACCAATAAAGAGGTGACTGAGAAACACCATTCAAAAGAAGGGGAAATGAAGTCAGGACACCTTAGAGACCAGCCAGGGGGGGGGAGAGAGAAGGAGATGCATGTAATATAACAAAGTGCCTGAAGAAAGAAAGCTACAACGTTATTGCTGCACTTTGTTAGAAATATAAGGTGTTGCCCCCTCTTTTTTTTTAAGGGCCCTCTGATGATGGTCAGGAGATGAGACCTTGTTGAGGCACACGTTCCAATAAGATCTGTCTCATTGTTTAGCTTTTATTGATTCACAGTTGAGACACCACTTTCACATCAAGCAGCACAATGATTCCTCTTAAATTTTGTAGAGGGACACACATCTTAAATCGCAAACAGTTGATAACCAGTGCTGTGTGGGCTTGTTGAAAAGGGGGAGAATGCCTTGTATCAAAGTTTGTAGGATATATACTTGCAGCATATTGGGCCCAAGCTGTCATCCTCCTTGCTTCGTGGATTTCCCAGATCAGCCTAGCTGGTCTTTGTGACTTTGTTTTAAGTGCTCACTGTCTATCGAGCACCTTGTAGCCTTGCTATATTGATATGCTCTGTATTGATTCTCATCTGGATACTGCTGGTCTTGTTGCAGAAGATTCATTTACTTTTTCTTTTTTCATAATTATTTTCTATTTACTGTACCCACATGCCCATATTCTGCTGTTTGTTTGTTTGTTTGTTTGTTTGTTTGTTTGTTTGTTTTCCTTTTCTGTCGTGTCTGAGCAGTTCTGTGTGTTCTGTGTTAAAAAGAAGAAAATGTAGCCAAATAAAAAATATAAAAAAATAAATTAAAAAAAGTTTGTAGGATATACAAGGCTAAACTTTCTCCAGTCAGCAACACATGAAAAATGCCCACCCAGAGGCCTGAAGCTTAGACACATTTCCAAAAATATGTCCAAAAACTACAGTAAATCTTACGTACACAAAGTACAAAAAAAAAAGTAATTAGATTATAAACTGAAAGATACAATTTAATTTCCCAACCGTCTCAACTCCTCCCACAAGAGGAAATTTGAAAACCTAAACTAAAATAAAACTAAAGCAAGATTCACTTGTAATCAAATAAAAAAATATTATAAAGATAAAGAATTGGTGGTACAAACAACAACAACAATCTGATTATAGGAATACTGTCCCCTCTTCATTCCCTCTTATATATATATATATGTCATATTTTTCTCTCCAACCAGTGATTGAAAAACTCTGTTGGGATCATATCTGCCTTAATGGTCAAAATAATGTAAGATGTGCTGTGAGTCAGTGTTACACAGGAGAGACGTAAAGGTGACGAATAAGATACTTTGTGCTTTGTGCGCGCACACACACCCTTACATAGGGGTATTTGTGTTGTCAATAAGATGAGGAAAGCCCAACAACCTCTACAGATGGTCAGCATATACATATACATAACCTGCAGTCTAATGCACACACATATCAAACACAGATTATACAGCGCACTCTGCTGTATTTGCTGTCCTCTCTCCTGTGCTATCTGTCTTATATAACATTGACACAGTGTTGATGGATAGTATTAGCTGTTTGTTTTTTTTACTTTTAGAATAGTGTACACACACACTCTCTCAGTGACCTTTGTATAACCACGAGGATGTGCTCATGCACATAAGTACTGTAGACACGGTGCACTTAGTCATACATTCATTTTATAAACAGACACACACACAAATCAAACGGTGTTGTCATTAGTGTGTGTGTGTGACGGCCGTTGCATGTGAATCACTGGATCAACAACCTATTGTTACTCTGTTCTCTATGTAATTTGATAGAGAGCAGCAGCTGGGGTAGCAGCACGAATATTCCTTAATAATCCCGCTCTCGTATGATGAATCTGTTTTCTTAATGGGGTCACTGGACCCTCTAATTTTGCTCTCAGCATCAGAGTTATTTATCACTGCATTATATTTAGTTAACTGACCAACAGCAGCTCTTCAAGCCTAGAACATTTCATTACAGTGTAAGGACATGCACGAGAATAGTTCAACATTTTGGGAAATATGCTTATTTGCTATCCTGCTTAGACTTCGATTAATACCACTCTCCCGTCTACAGTACAATACAAGTGGCATTGAAGTAACTATTCCTTTTAAATATTATAAACTTGACAAGTAATCTGCAAGTTTTTGTCAACATTTAATTCAGAATGAAGCTAAAATAATTATAAAATGAATTCTGTCTATGATTGTCTAATAATTCATCACTACTCCTGCTGTGTGTAGTACACTGGACAAATATGTGCGTCTGTACATGAGATGCACATGAGAGCACTATGATGTAGCATGTGTTTTCAAGAAACAGTATATGATCTATATATCTATATCCATCCACAACTGATCACATGGCAGTATGACTGTAGTAGAGTTCAAATAATTTGTTCATTAATCAATTAGTCGACAGACAGAAAATGGATTGGTAGCTATTTTGGTAATTAATCATATTTCCTTTTTTAAACCTCTGAAATGTGATGACTGTGTTCATTATGTGACAGTAAATTTAACATACTTGGGTGTTAAGTATGAACACATCACCTGGCCTTTCAGAAATTGTGATGGGTATTTGTCATTTTTTGACACTCCATACATATGATATATATGTTTTACTGAGACAAAAAATCTAATGTAAATAATCATTAGTAGCTGCCCAAGACTGTAGCAATTGAGCTGACATTAAGGTTTTGTCCTGAGAGGGCAATTAGATCATTTTTATATAAAGGACAAAGATTACCATTTCTTTAAACACCTCAATTCCTCACAATCATGTGTTGAAATGAAATCTATCATTGTTAATAAACAGTTGAGCTAGCTGATTGGGTCAATGTCCTGTTCCTTTTAATGTTTTTTGTAATGGTTCAGTTTCCGCCTATTCAAAGGATGAATTTTATTTGAGACTGCAAAAGTGGAAATGTTTAGTCACAGTATAATAGAGCCTTTTCATGGTAGACATAAAGTGGGTGTTGGGCAAACACAGCCATTCAGATACGTCATTCACTGCACACCAACAGGCTTGAAGGCTCCATTCACATGTTATGAAGTTGAAATGTGTAAAGCAAATCTCACATTACAGCAGGGCTAAATGTCTGTTCCTCCAGGAAAGGTCTTAGAAGGACTGATTAACTGACTCATTATTTTTGTGATCTCCAGTGATCTCAAAGCGTCACATTATGTGATCATATGAACACCACTGAAAACAATTAAAAAGAACAGAGGATACAGAAACTTTAACCATTTGTTGACACCATCCAGATGACAGCAGCAGGCTTCACTGGAACAAAACAGATTTACATATTTCTGTCACGACTGAGTGGGTTTGATCTTCAGACTTGCATGGGCATTAAATATTCAGCCTGTATGTTTCCTAAACGTCACATGACCCTTGTTCTCACTGTTAACCAGGCTAACTTAATCACAACTCTAATGTCAGACATTATACACTGACATGATCTTTTATTTCTCAAGGTCTTGTTATTTTTCACACACATTTGTGAGGAAGGGTTAAAGAGAGGCAGGATTGTTGGTCCTAATCCAGAGGATTTGAAGCACACAACCTCAAGTTCTGATTGGTGAGACGGATGATTGGGAAGGCTTGAGAGAAGAAAGGCACTGAGAGAAGGAGAGAGGTTTAATTGCATCTGAGTCACTCTGCAGAGTCACTTAAGAACAAAGAAACACTCATCTGACATACAGACGGACAGCATTTAAAACACGCAGACACACACACACACACACACTGGTATAATCACTGTGCTGCTGCATTAGGTTGGAGTGTATGTGTTTTGACCTCGCTTGTCTTTGGCTAACAATCTCTCTGAGCATTAATGCAGTTCGTCTGAGAATTACCCTTGTGGACCAGAAAGCCCAAAAAATGGTGTTTCCAATACTTTTTTGAATTGTTCATATAATTCGTGACGAATTAGCTTATGACGGATTTAGAGGAGACCAACAGACAGGGAGGGAAGGGACCAAGGCTAAAAGACAAAGAGGGGAAGAGAGGGGATTCAGTGCAGTCAAGGTTATTGAAAGATAGGCTACGTTAAGAGTCACGAAATTTGGTAAAACAAAAAATACAGTAGTTTATTAGTCGCCTGCAAGCTTAGTGTTTATGTTGAAAATCAATTAAGCAAGATAGCAGTTCTTTACAGACAATATATGGACATACTTTATATCTCAATGGTTCCTAGGGGTAGAGTGACAATCCATGTACAATACAGTAGTATGTTTTTTATGCCAAGAATGTTGTTTGTTGTCAATTATTTCACTGAAACTCCAGGGTTTTATCTTGTCACTGTAGGTAAAAATAAGGGAAAATGTTAAAACATACATTGTTGAGTCTGTGGTCTACAATTCAATTCAATTCAATTCAATTTTATTTGTATAGCGCCAATTCATAACAGAAGTTATCTCAGGACACTTTTCAAATAGAGCAGGTCTAGACCGAACTCTTTAACATTAATTACAGAGACCCAACAGTACCACCATGAGCAAGCACTTGGCGACAAGGGCAAGGAAAAACTGCCTGTTAAAAGGCAGAAACCTAGGACAGATCCTCCGGCTCTAGGTGGGTGGTCGTCTGTCTCGACCAGTTGGGGTGAGAGAGAGCGAGAGAGAGAGAGAGAGAGAGAGCGACAGACAGACAGACAGGTGCACAGCAACAACAGTATTGGCAATGGCAGTCAAGCAGGACCATGGCAGGAGGCTCCACCAGGATCCATGAGAACCTGCGAGACGAGAAAGCACAAGAACTCCGGGGAAGAAGTGGAGTTAGTAACATGCATTAAGGGACATGAATGAGTGCAGAAAGAGAGAGGAAGAGAGTAGCTCAGTGCACCATGGGAAATCCCCCGATAGTCTAGGCCTATAGCAGCATAACTAAGGGATGGTTCGGACTCACCTGATCCAGCCCTAACTATAAGCTTTATCAAGAGGAATGTCTTAAGCCTACTCTTGAATGTGGTGAGGGTGTCTGCCTCCCGAACCACAACTGGAAGCTGGTTCCACAGGAGAGGAGCTTGGTAACTGAAGGCTCTGGCTCCTGTTCTACTTTTAGAGACTATAGGAACCACAAGTGCCCAGCATTCAGAGAACGTAGTGTTCTAGTGGGGTAATAGGGTACTATGAGCTCTTTAAGATATGAAGGGGCCTGACCATGAAGAGCTTTATAGGTGGGAGGAGGATTTTAAATTCAATTCTACATTTTATAGGGGCCAATGCAGAGTAGCTAGTACAGGAGAGATGTGATCTCTTTTTCTAGTTCCTGTCAGTACTGTGCTGCAGCTTCTGAATTAATTGGGCGTTTTAATGGACTTATTGGGGCAACCTGATAATAAAGAGTTGCAGTAATCCAGCCTTGAAGTAACAAATGCATGGATTAGTTTTTCTGCATCTGTCTGTGATAGTATGTGTCTAATTTTTCTAATATTACGTAAATGAAAGAAGGCATTCCTAGAGGTCTGCTTTATGTGGGAGTTAAATGACAAATCCTGATCAAAGATAACTCCAAGATTCCTGACAGTGGTGCTAGAGGCCAAGTTAATGCCATCTAGAGTGACTATATCTTTAGACAATGAGTCTCTAAGGTTTTGGGGCCAGAACAAGAATTTCGTTTTTTCTGAGTTTAACATCAGAAAATTGCAGGTCATCCAGGATTTTATGTCCTTAAGACATGTTTGTAATTTACACTGCAGTGTGAACTGTAGACTTTAAACCAAAGAGCTGTAGGTCTTTGAGGGTCAACCAAGAAGACATGCAATCCTGTAATAAATGGATTTATGAAATGCCCTGACCTAAAATGAATGTTGGCCACACTGAGTTGTCTCAAATTGTTCCATCAACATCTCAGTTCAAAAGCTACATTTATTACAAGTATTTCATCCATATGTTTTCTGAAATACATGAAAAGACTCATGAGCATTCTAGCTCCCACATATTCAGCTGATATATTTCTACTGATGTTCAACAAAGCAAAGCATGCACCAGCGGTATGTTCCCGTACAGCAAGCCCCCCGCTCTAACAACTATCACTGGATTACTTTGAGGCTGAAGAAAACTAATGTGCTGTTCTCAGCCAAGCTCTGGAGTTATAAGGAGTGTCTTTTTTCAAAGCAAATCTATGGACGTTCATGGATGTAATTGAGCACTAATGGCTTTAAAGTAAGTTAATTGCTGTGTGTGTCGACAAGCGTGCCAAACTATAACCACAACATCACATTTTAGAAAAGCAGCGTGCACCTGCCACTTTTACCTCATGCAGTATCTTTCCCTCACATCTCTCCATCCACACAGTTTAGAGAGGAGGCAACTTGACTTTTAAAGAGAAGCTTGGAGGGAAAGCTGGAAGCACACATGCAGGAAAACTGGGATGAGTTAAGACCACCAGAGACAATTTAAGGAAGATTTATTTTAAATGAACCCACCTTAATCCAGAAGAGAAGTGAGTTGGTGGATACACAGAGGCCATTTTCTGTTCTTTGCTCAAGGAAATTCACTTTTTGTTGTTCAGCAGAAAATTGCAAGTAATTATTGCTCTACAATTCTGCTCTCACCACCTGCCATCTTCAATGACATATTATGATTCACCATTAGCAAATAACAGGCTGTTATCCAACTATGTCGTTTCCTTCACACAGGAATCACTAAGAGTCTTTTACCCATTAAGTACAGATTAGTCACAATACTGTTGGTGCCTGACAGGACAAAACACTTCCAGTTAAAGTGTGACTAGCAAATTTTTTCACATGAACCAGCTGCCAGTAATGAAACTTACCCTCTATAACAGGAATGGCTCAAACTGAATTTGATGTCTTGGTCTCGCCATTCCTCCATAATATATGATGTTATCTGTTCTGAATGTTTGTGTGTCCTGAACTTTTAAATAAGTTTTTGATTTATCATTTTCTTCTACTCAACTGTTGTAAATTTTAAGCTGAAAATTCATTACCCTTGAGGAAAGATTTCAGCCAGCGTTCCTTATTAAGCTCTAGATTTACTCTACTCATCCATCTGTGCGGAACTAATCTTTAGTCATGTTTCTCTCTCTTATTCTAATCATCGTTCATTGGACAGCTCAGCAGATCCATCTTATAGCTGCTAGTTTGGTACTTAGACTGTTGTGAGATGAAGCACTTTTGTTTCAGAAACAAAGTGCTTCATGTCAGATTTGTCTGATTCTGTCCAAAAGCAGCCAGAAAGTTGTGTTCACTTCCCCTCAGTGGATTTCTCCACTTAAATCTTCTTACTGATTTAAACCAACAGCAGCCTGACTCATAAAAAACAAGTCATTATGAGTTTACCCTAACTGAGGCTTTAACTTTCGTGACTGCTGTAAATATCCTCACTGACAGAGTAATAATAACAGCATAATTAGCTTATGTTCAAAGTAAATTTGGTGCATAGATTCTAATGACAAAAGAAAATGACCAGAGATCAAAGCCACGTTCAAAATATGATATTCAATGTGTTTGTCATCTGTTCGGCTTTTAATTCCAACCCAACACAATTGCAGTACGAGCACCTTTGACCTGAGACTGCAGAGCTAATGAGAACCCCTGCCATAGTTCATTCATCACCAGGACACCATAAAAAATTTACTTCATAATGTCGTAACTGCCGGTCTCTGCAGACACGCACAGGCTGATTAGCGGTACAGTTTCACTCTGTAAACTCTCTGTGGGGATTAATCATTTAATCTTATTAAATCAGGAGGTACCATAATCCACGTCAGTAAAAATAGTCTTAATTGTATTTGATCTTTTCTTCCAAATCTATACCATGAGACGGGAAAAAAAAGTAAGGCTTTACAAAATGAAGCAGAAAATCAATGTGTGAGATCACTATAGCAACAAATCTGCTGAAATGGAAATTTTGACTGCTGAGGAAACTATCGTAGAAACATTTAATTAGTTTACAATTGCATGGAACAAGGAGCAGACACTATGTGGCAATGGAGAGGCCATTGTCTTTTCTTGGTCCAGCACTAGCCCCGTGAACCTCAATGTTATGATCTCAACAATTAACGGCAAATTCAACCAATCCCAATGAATTTTGCACAACCTTGCAATTTTGCCCAGTCACTGCAACTTTTCTGCTAATTTCATGTCCCAGACTAAATGTTTCAGGGTGTTTTGTTGCCATATGTTGCTTTTTTCTCAAACTGCAAATTAATGATGTTTTTAACCACCTGGTTCAATTTCTAGCTCACAATCTGACAACTGATCAAACCAGCCAGAGTATAATTTGATATCAACAGCAGCTGTGGATCATTTTGGCTCTAAATGCTAAAAAACTCTGATTTAATTTTAAGAGGGCAGCAAAAGCCTAGACTGGAATCATCAAATAATAATCAGTATCTCTTCTGTTGGTCAGTGAATACAAACAGGAGCCTCTTATCAACCTGCCTTCAACAGAGAGCATACACACACACAGACACACACACTGGTGCACATAGATAGGAACTAATTAATCACTGTTAATCACAAAACAGTAGGAACAAAATTGTGTCTTTGCCCTTTCATATGTATGTCTGAATAATGAGCCCCATCTATAATCCCAAGTACAGCTTTGCTGACAGGAACGGACCGACACATCACTGGGAACACACCCACACCCACACACACACACACACACACACACACCCACACACACACACACCAGCTTACATACACTACCTGCTGTTTCCTCTGATTATTACCATAATGGTTTCCTGTAAGAATGCTGAACAGCATGATGGGTAAGGGTCATTAGTGGCACAGGTGGGATCATAAATCACATTTAACACTGTTGAACTTTTCATTAATGATAACCGCACACAAAGAAATCAATAGAAGACTGCATGTGTCCACTTATGTAACATGCTGGAAACCTAACAAAGATAACAGCTGAAAACAAGCTAAACAGGAGAAGACAGGTTTATTTCCTGACCTTTTTAATTCTGTAAGTTAAAAGCAGAAAACTTGCAGAATGGCGTAATAAAGTCCTGTTCGGATTAAACTCAACCAGATACAGATAATATCCAATGTTAAAGGAAGTAAGAACTAAGTATTCCTCCACCCAAAACATGCTCCAAAAATCAACAATCATTGTTTTGAACCTTTTTTGCAGCCTGTGTAACCTTGCTCTGTTTTGACTGTACCAGTTGTAAAATATGTCTTAATCATATCCACATTGTGCACTTTGGAAGTCAATACGACACAGCTGAATGATTTATCGCACAGACTCGCAGTAAAAAATCAATACACAACTGTCTCGTGCCTGCCTGGAGATTATAAAAATGCTGTACATCTATCAGATGTCTCAACAATAGCATACAGCATGAGAACAAGCACACATTTATTCAAGAACAGATGTATTAATGATTTTTTCAATGCTGTGCAAATGTTGATAATGCCATGTCATTTATGTGCTGCTCAGCTTTAATAGTTATTTTATTGTTTTTATTGTTTCATTTATCTTGCTTTTATTGTCTTGTAAGGCACCTTGTAGCATCTGTTTTGAACCCCAATAAAATGTATTATTATTATTATTATTATTATTATTATTAGAGCCAAATCAATAGCAGAATGTAACTTACAAATCTTTAAGGGTTTCACATTTTAAGGATTTTAGTTCTCGTTTGTTAGCATTAAGATACTTCACTTCTGTACGGAAATGATTGTGTTTGTAGCCGCTCAAATGTGATGTTTGCTGTTTTGCTTGACCTTATATCTTTTTAATATTTAATATTTTCGGGTTTTGGCTGTTGGCTGGATAAACAAATAATTTAAAGACCTACTGCACGTTCAGAAATAGATAAATGCCCGTTAAATACTGGTAGTGGTAGAAAAATGGATATGCTGCTTGATGGGCCCATCTCCCTTTTACAGAAGCAATCTTCAGATCTGCAGTTTCCTCCCTCACCACATCTGTCTCTGAACTTGTGGAAAGTTTTTGAAGGTTTTTAAAAACTAGTACAAATAGAGTGAATATAATGCCTGATGCCTATCTATTCAGTGGGATGCTGTGTGCAAAGGCATCATGTTTGCTAATGCTAATAAGTGAATCTGACACTGCAGGGGTGTATCTTTTTAAAGAAAAATGTTAAAATTATTATATCTCAATTTAGCCAACCTCTCAAAATTCAAATACTCTTTATTCAGAGGATGTGTTAGGGCAGTTAAAGTGGAAACCACTTCTGATTTAATAGCAGGAGCTGTGAGAGTGCAGACCCCCCGAGCTTTACACTGAGAGCCCTGTTTGATTAATCCTCTCCACTGAAAATCGTGAAACTCATCCTCACATTTACAGCTGATGGTTTTTGGAGAAAATTATAGTGTGTATTTTGGGAAAAGCTTGCGTGTAAAACAATAGAATAGCTACAAAGGAAGCCAAAAGCATTGTCACTGTGTAGTGTTTGATATCAGAAAGACAGACAAACACAACAACAATGACAAAGAGACATAACAAGAGAGATTGATGTAAGCTGTGGTTGTGACCCACCCTGTTTTTACAAAGACAGATGGAGGGAAATAGAGTGCACTCATGATGTGAGCAGTCCTGATTAGCAAAGCAGCGTGCCTGTGCATACTAACAGCTGTCATGAACTCAAAGTCAAGTGGCCACACAAGACAATACAACTAGAAGCAGAATGCCTGTGTGTGACTCACTTTCTTTTATCTGTTTCTATGAATCTATAATGTATGATTTTAAGTGTGTGTGTTCTTGTTTTGTTGCGTGTATGTTAATATGTTGCCGGGGGGTGACTGTGTTGGCGTCAGTGCTTATGAACTTACGCAGCAGATGATGTCGTGCTTTTTGGTCTGAGGCACTGGGGGTAAGACACCTATACAAACTCCCACACACACACACACATTCAAATGAGTACATCTATTTTGGCTCTGTGAGACACTCCGATACAAAGAATAACAAATGGAAAACATTCAGAAATGTTCACATCTTAAAGTTCTAAAGGTCATCTATAATGTTTAACATTGAGGTCTGAGCAGCTATATTTTCCTTCGCAACAGTCATGTCCAGATATTGCAGCAAAGTGCTGTTTCTTTAAATGGGAGGCTTTAAATTGATACTAGGTTATTGGCTTGACGTTGCTCAATAGTTACACGGGGGACATTTCTTATTAAATGTCACTTCAGGTTAGAGTCAGACATCCTGAAAATGGTAATCATGGTGCCAAAACCCATCATGCAAATAGTCCAATAACTGCTCCAGCTCTCAACAATTAGAGTCACTGCGTCAGGCCTTCGAGCTATTGTCTGGGACACAAACACAGGTTCAGACCAACATCTCAAACTTGCATTACAAAACAGAGGATAATAGTGTCAGTGTCTGCTCAAATAAAAGACAGCACGTTCCCACTGACTAAAAAAAATAATAAAATGTTGAGTATTTTAAAGGACCAGTGTGTAGGATTTGGTGGCATCTTGTGGTGTAGCAAATGAACACTGCTCGCTTTACAAGCATGTATAAGAGACTCTGGTGGCCGCGAAACTCGTGAACAGTCCCTGTCTACAGCCAGTGTTTGGTTTGTCCCTTCTGGGCTACTGTAGAAACATGGCAGTTCAATATGGTGGCCTCTGTTGAAGGGGACATGCTTCTTGTGTAGATAAAAAACACTAATGAAAACATATCTATGAATATTGTATTCCATTTCTGCCAATAGATCCTACTAAATGTTTCACACTGGACCTTTAAAGACACACAGATTAATAGCACGAGTCTGTCATCTTCTGTATATTTAACCAAATGACTACATGTAATATGAGAGGGGTCACTGAGTTTCTGGCAGTTTCACACTATATATATTTTTTAGTTTTTTGCCTGAGTGGGCCTTTATATGGGGTAATAGTGGCTTATTGAATTGTCAGGAGTAAGTAGGGTACGCAGTCAATAGGGCTCCTCTACATGCTATACAGCTTGCCCGGACCATAGGACTCTTTGCAGCAAAAACACTATCTTTGTCCATTGAAGAGTTACAGCAGTTTATACAGAATATGAGAATTTCATATCATACATGAAATTAAAAACAACTCCAAATGAATGCTAACGTGGTTCTGTGTCTACTGGATGCATAAAATAGCCACTGTTTGCCAACATGTTTGCCATAGTGTAGTGGTTAGTTTGTAGAGCTGTTTCTGACGTTGTTTACTTCAGGTTGCAACTTCTGTCAGACTGACAGCTGTCTGTAGGTTACATCTCCTGCTATAAATAAGAGAGTGCCAGTCTTGCAGTCAATGCAGAGTTGATGTCAACAGTTGCCCATCAGAGCAAGATGGTCTGATGGGCAACTCATAAGGTTCTGCACAGGCTGAAACCTTAACCCCAAAAATAACAACAGAGATACGCTACTGTCACAGACTGTTAACACACACAGAGCACTCTCCTCATCTGTCTTCTCCCGTCCATCTTTCTTCCCTTTTCTCTGTTGTTGACCATTGCAAGCAGCCATAAAGGCATTATGATAGAACCACAGGAGATAGGAGCCATAAAATATGCACACGCGGCACACATAGAGAGTAAAATGTGACCCTAATGTGTGTAAAGTAGACATATCCACAGGATCCATCTGATATCCAAATGGCCGGAGGGGAGGGAAGATAAGAAAGCCAACAAGCTTCAGTTATTAATGTATGAAGTGTAGATGGTACACCTGAAATCGATGTGTTGGTAATTTCATATACAATAAAAATATCACATTATCATCATTAATTGGTCGTTAGGATTTATTGAATGCAATTGTGGTGACACAATGTCTATCACCAGAAAACTTCTCTTGTTTTCTCCTAACCATTAAAATCATATTAACAGAGGAAGTTTGATTATGTTGACTTATTAAACAGGGCAGAAATTAATTTTCCATGTTCAACTGTGTTGTTGATACTGTAATAAATACACTATGTAATATGCAGATGCAGAGAGTTCTATTTGTGATTTTACAACAATTTCCTGGAAAATAGATTTTTTAGTTTAGTTTTTTGTTTATGTGACCATAATACTGGAGGAGTAATAGCTCTGGTGGGTTGTCCTGATTGGTCAGTCACATTCATTCATTCTCTCTTTCCAGCTGACATCCACTCTTTATCTTTCCATTTTGCACCTACACAGATCCGTGCAATATTTTCACCCCTAATATTACTAATTTACACACACATTCATTTAGGTTTGCTTTAATAGTCAAATGGATGATATTTAGGTTAATTTCTTGCATAGAAGCCTGTTTTTGACTCAGTGATGATGATGATAAACACAATATGGAGCCTTTGTGGTTCTTAAGTCCACCTACATTTGCATCTGATGGTGCGAGTGGTCTCAGCGGCTAAATGAACAATTTACATTACTGTGAAACATTATGCACTGTGGGATAATCACTTGAAGCACAGTGACTAGGGGCCATTTAGAAGATGGAAGGTTTGTCTGTTTCATATGAAGACAAAGATAAAGATATTTATCACAACATACAGCCACCTTGAGGGTTCATTTGGCAACGACTTTTGTTATATATCCACCCCCTTCTTTCTCTACTTAACACTTTTCAGGAAGCGGCTAGAAAAACGATTGGACTTAGTATAGCACTTCAGTGCTATAGACAGATCTGTGTTTAGTCTCCTGTTGTCGTATCAGACTTGTGTACCTGCTATCATACTGACATCAACGTGACCTGGCGGCCCTGTCATCACTACAGCACAGTGATTATGTGAACACAGGTGAGGCTGTTGTGAGGTGTAGGGATGGGAGACATGGAGACAAATTTGGAGAGAGATGGGGTTATTAATATAATAATAATAATAATAATAATAATAATAATAATAATAATCTTAATACAGGAAATTAAATATCTCAAAATAATCCTAAACTCTTAAACTCAAAAACTGAAGTTACAACAAAACATTTGTAGCTGTAGTTAACAAATGTGCTAACTGCTACTTCACAACTTGTTTATGTTAATTTTATATACATTCTTCATATAACCATTTTGAGTAACGTGGTCCTGCAGGTTCACTCATCATTTGTTCTAAATGTTGTACAGGGTTACAAAAAGTTTGTTTAAGGATAAACAAAAACATGTGATACTAAATTGTAAATAATTGCAATATTAAATGTCACATGTATCATCAGTAAAACGGTTCCCTCACTTTGTAATATAATATATATATATATATATATATATATATATATATTTATCTTCAATAATTTAATATGTATACAGCCCTTTATGTAATAAATGTCTAAATACTTAATTCCGACAAACATAATCCTCATCACACACACAGACGTACACATAAATAAATAAAAGCGACATCTCCTTCTTCATGTCATGTCATCTTGGTCTACATCCTTCTGATGACGCAGGCGATACGAGCAGAGGCAGCTAAATATAACCTTGCACTGGAAATGTCATCACTGTCACATTCCTAAATAAAAACCTCACCACGGCTTCACATGCAAGCTGGTTACATCCTGGTGGCCCAAAGAAACAAACAAACTAAACTACACATTCTCACCATCAACATTATCATATGTCTCTCAGTTTCATACTTCTACTCTGTGCTGTGTCCTAAAGTTGGGCCTTTTATTATTTTTTGAATAATTAATAAAAAGAAAATCTTAGATCATGACAGAGTACCGTGTGTTTAACATATTCAGTTTTTTGACCATGCACTCATTATGTTGTGTAACATGGTTGTGTTTCTGCTGCTGTGGTTTAATGCTAGGTGTGCAGCGAGAAGCAACTGTTCATGCAATGGCTAAAGACGTTAGTGTAGATGCTGCTAGCATCAGTTACATCAAAACTAGAGAGTATTTCTTTATCAGATCAGAAGATCGAAGAGAGCAAAGATGATGGAAAAGATGCTCTTCTCCCAACTGGTTTCTTTGGTGTGATTGGTTGAAGTTAGCCCAATATTGACAGTGATAGACAAATGGTTCATCCAAACACTTGCCAGATATTCTCAGATGGTTCTGTGCCACAAACGACCAATTACTGTCTGACACTTTTTACATTCAGCTTTTTTTTTTTGCTGTACCTGCATCCCCAGTTGCAATCTCTCCAACATTTGAACGGTGAGTTCTCAGTTACAGTTATATCACTTAGCAGGGCAAAAGGAATGCAAGTACTCTAGGGCTGGAACTAGTAACTGTCTTCTCAATCAATTAATCATCAGTCCTATAGAACGTCTGGAAGTAGTGAAAATACCCATCATAACATCCTGAAGTTGAAAGTTGCACTTGGTTTGTCTAAAGCTCAAAAAGATTCCATTAAATTTCATATAAGAAAAAGAAAAACTGAATACCATGATTTTCATCAACTGATCGATTAAAGGTTCAGTGTGTAATATTTAGGATCTGTTGGCAGAGATGGAATATAATATTCATAGCTCTGTTTTCATTAGTGTATAATCACCAGAAAATAAGAACTGTTGTGTTTTTGTAACTGTAGAATGAGCTGGTCGTCTTCCACGGAGCCTGACATGTTGAATGGCCACCATAGTTTAAGTCCTACACACTGATCCTTTAATTGCTTCAGCTCTAAAGCAATTAAATTTCTTTCCAACATAAAATAACTTACATAACTTTCTTTTCCAGCACATGGGGAAAAAATCTAATTTCTGTGAATTTATTAACGTCTTACGGCAGAAAGAAGATTAGCATGCCATATTGGGAGGTGTCTTCTCTGTCTAGTTCTCATTCTGTGCTGTTCACATTCAGGTTAATTTACCAGAATTTAAATAGTGCATAATCGTGTCGTATCTAATTCAATTATTCTACCCGTTAGTGATGGAGAAAAGCTATAACATGGCACAATTGGTGGGATTTTATTGTGCTTTTATGTTTAGGTTTTTAGGTGTCATATAGTTATTTAGTTTAGTGTCGTCCAGATTAGTGTCAGTTTTCTGTTTTTTTTTTAGAAACTGTCCCGAGAAAAACAAAATGGTTTTACCCTGAGAAGACTGACGGCATCTGATCTCAGCTAATGTTTGTTTCTCCAGAAGACTGAGAGAATGCAATTCTACTTCATTTGATGTAATTCAATTTGCTGCCTTGCTAATTCTAATAATCTAATGTAAATATTGTTAAAAATGTCACAATGAAACTGTAATGATTGAAGCAAGGAAGGAAGAAGACCTGCTTCACACATCCAGAGGCCACAGCAGTGGAAGACGTTAACTCTCATTTAGTTGTTCCTTCAGGACCTGCAGCTAATGGATAAATTGAAGATTTATTATCTTGTGCTCATATTGTCTCAAACAATAACAATATTATAAGTGATTAAGTAAAAGTGTGAGAAAGGCTCTCTAAAGATACTATATTTTGGATAATGGCTTTTGTTTTGCTTCTCACAATAGGCAACTGATACACATTATCACTGAAGTCAATTTTCCTGCTACAACATGAGCAAACTGGTGGATTTAAGATATCATGGCTTGAAATGCCTAAAGGGAAATATGTGCAGGAAATTAGTATGCAAAGACAGTGAGCTAATACACAATAATAATTTCAGAGTAACAGTAACCCAATTAAAACCAGATCGATTGAAAAGCTACATTAAAGGACCAGTGTGTAGGATAGACTGCAACCTCATTCTAACGAAAACACAACAATTCTTATTTTCAGGTGATTATATACTAACGAATACCTACCTATAAATTTTATATTCTATTTCTGCTAATAGAGCCTCCTAAATGTTACACGCTGGACCTTTTACAGGGTGATTCTGAGTAGGGTTGGGTACATTAATGTGGTAATACAGCGTAATGTAACTGAAGATATCCCTATAATGAGAACAGAATGCTGCTCTGAATTTGCAAGTGTTGCTCTGATAAATGCATTCAAGTGTGACTATGTAACTTTTAAAAGAAGAGAAATAGACCTCTCTTCCATTAATCTGTTCAATAGGTAGTGTAGAAATTAGTTCATAATTGATGTTCCCTGTCTCCTCACTGTGTAGTTTATATTTATCAGCTACCCTTATGGTAATTATAGGAAGCGGGAATAAAGATGACAGGTAGCGGTACCAGCTGATTAGCAGTCCAGAAGTGTCTTTAGAAGCAGCACAGTGAAGAAGCAGCAGGAGTGTCACACTCACCTTGACAAGTGCTTGGAGGGCCCTTTCAAACACAGTTCAGGCAATTTTAAGTTGAAAGAGACTGCAGTAAATGTTTATTTTGCATCCAAAAATACTGTTTTTGTGTGTTAACCCACACTTAGGAGTGTGTTCTTGCATGTGTGTGTGTGTGTTAGAGATTTTTGATCATTTCAGTAAACATAAACAAGCTTGGGAATCAAGTGTTGATTTATGGAGAGTAGATAATATAGAAAATGTTTAAAGATGCACTGTTAGCTTTGAACTGATCATCCATATTTGAGAAGACGTTAGACATTTTATGATCATTTTTTGTCAAGTAGTTTTATTGATATTCAATCAAACTTCTTTTTTTGTTGAAGTTGAAATCTTGCTTCAAAACTCTCACAATACAACTGCAACCACCTTTTGTGGATACAGATTACCTTTCTGTAATATAGTATATATCTATTGCATACTGATTACTAAATAGTGTGATTCAAGTCAAGGCAAGTAAGTGTGTGTGTGTGTGTGTGTGTGTGTGTGTGTGTGTGGGTGACCATCCTCCTCGGTCTACTAGCTTTTCTGCTCTTGTGTTGTGTTATTTCTCTCAGGTTGTTATTATGCAGCTACAGTTAACAGATGATCTTACTGATCTTCGGTAACCACTGTAGTTTCTTCTGAAATCAATACCACAGTTTTGCATAATCCCTGGTCCGCTGTGGATTAAAGATGTTTCATGCTCTTGTAGACAAACAAAATTATTGGAAATGCTAATGCCGTCTAGGATTTTCATAATAAATAGCTGCCAAAGGGGAACTAAACTACTCAAAATGAGACTTTTTCGAACTGGAGGGTTGCTGCAGAAAACGCACAGAATGAGAATTATAAAATATTCATGTCCATACCTCATTACTATTATGTGCATGGTGAATAGAAGTGTAAGGGCAACTGTTTATTATTTATATAAGCGTTATTATTATTGACCCTGTAGTCCAGCCAATGAGTCCAGCACAGTAAAAGTACCGTAAATGTTTGTCAAATGAACCTATTTAAAATGCAGAACTGTAAAACTCTCGAACTGTCTCCGACTTTTAAATCATCATCACAGAGTCAGATGCTGCATTTAGTGAGTCCGACTGAAAATACCCAAAGTCAGTGATAAACATTTAGTCAGGCTGTGTAGAGATTACCATGTTTCTGTGTTTTCTTTAGAATTAGCAGGGAGGTGAAAAAAGTTGAGGACATAATACTCAAGCATTCAATGTGAGTATTCATTTGTGTGCCATTTTCAGACTGTTATTAACTGAAGTGTATAATAGAATTTCAGTGACATACTGTTGAGCTTATCTAAAAAAAACTAAAGAAAACACACGAACATGAGCATTAAAAATGTGTGATAAAGATTAATAAATATAAACACTGAAATTCAACAGTCTGAAAACGACATTCTGCAGTTTCCTATAGAGAAAAGTTTTATGGAAATAAAACGTTACAGTTTTTTATTAAACCTAAATATCTAATAACAGAAAGTTCATTGTTTGACTGTAGGTTAGCTCACACGTTTTCTTAAATAAATACATTTTGATACATGCATAAACGCCTAGTGACAAATTGATCTATTTTATACTGACTTTCTATAAACTCTGCACTTGCACTGAATCATTAGTGTCACTAAAAAAAAAAACACTGTGGGTCTCCAACATTCACTCTCACAGATTTACTATTTCCGCTTGTCCAGAGAACATATGTTTCAAATGTTTACACTGGACTACCTCTAATGGCTGCACTTTAAACCCTACAGCTGGTCTGTGTCTGCATGTGTGTGACAAAGAGAACGAGAGTGACCAAGAGAATCGATCAAGTGAATCTCCAAAGGCAGAACTTACTTCACAGTTGAGCCACCGTCAGAGGACTGACGTCAGTAACAGGACGGTAATATGGAATAAATTCTCCAGAAACGTGTGAATTTGACAAATCAGTGACTGAAGAGGCGTACAGTGTCGCACTAAAACAAATAGGGAACTGTTACCTCGCTCTATCTTTTAGTTTCTTTGGTGAACGTAAATGCTAACCAACAGTGTAACAAGAGTCCTCAGCCACACTAACAGTTCAGTGAGGATGTTTGATCACAGTGCTGCTTTGAGCTAAATGCTAACATGCTCATGTTTAGAAGGTGTTATGTTCAACATCTTAGTTCAGGGTGTTAAGGTAAGGTTTCTTAGTTAGTTAGTTAGCACTAAACACTAAGTACAGGTTAGAATGAGGCATGTCATTAGTTTTTCAAAAGAGGATTGGACAAAATTTGACCTGATGAAAAGCTAAGGAATCACGTTATTCATCAAGTTATTATAATTCGTCCTGTGGAGAACATCAGTGTCTGAAACAAGTGTAATGGCAATCCATCTGCTGTCACAGACAATCATTTAAAACCACAAATGTCAACCTCATGGTTGTACAGTTTAGTAGATGGTGAAATTTCACAACATAATTGAAAACTTTGACCTGTAGGTGGCGCTAGATGAAAAGTCAGAATCACCAAAGTAATTATGTGTAAAGTCATACTGGATTCAGTGAATTCCTTCTACATCATGGCCTCATCTCTCCCGTTGGATTTATTTTCTCCAGATCTTCATTTGGCAGAGGAAGCTAAATGACCAGTGTCCTTTCCAAAGAAATAACACAATACAAACACAACATTGCTGTGTTCACAGACATAGGTATAACATGCAGTATACATATTCAGTCTCCAGAGGCTATGTTTGAGATTTCATGGCAGCATTTGGGCCGATTATACAAGCTGAAAAACCTTCCTTTTGGCCAATGTGTGAAGGATCATTGCTGAAAGATGTTGGCTCTGCAGCCCATCATGCTTCACACCTCTTGAAGCCATCAGTCCACATCCTGTCACTGAAGTGGACCTTCTTTCTTAGCAGCTGCTTATCACTCTGTGCCCAAGAGCCTCTTGAGTAATCCAGACTTTGAAGCATGCACAGCAGTTAAGTAGAAGAGTCTAGTGGAGATAGAAACTTGCTTTACCTCAGGACCCACGTCCCACGTCCGTAAGACGTTTCTATGAACCAGTTGTAAAGGCAGCCCATGGAGCATACTCTGTTTGTTATCTCTATGATGTCCACTCATTGTGCAGTAACAGTGATCTTCAGAACTGCATGGACTCTGCGTGATCTGCTGCGTTCTTGTTGCTCCATCTAATCGCCTTCCTCCACAGATTACAACACATAATAGACTGACCAACATGCACAGAAAAAAGCATCACCAGTCAAGCTGACCGAGACATGCTGACCGAGCAAAAAAAAGTTTTCCCCTATCATCTCTTTCTTATTGCTTGTCTTTACTTTTCTGTCCTGACTGACTCAACTCTGCAGAATGTTCTCATTTCCCCTGTGGGACTGCACACACCTGCTAGTCCTCCACTAAGCATCAAAAACCATTTCATAACCATCCACTGCTGCCTGCATCCATATGTCCATATGTCCCCTCTCTTCATTTTCATTCACATTGTTCAGTTAGAGAGCAGTCTTGCTTTCCGTCGTCTGAGTGGCCTCTCCATCATCTCTCACTCGGTCTCTCTACTTTTGCAACTTCTGGTTCGGGAATCACTTTATTAAGAAAGAGGATGTAATCACTGCTCTTTGCAACATCGTTAACAACTCTCCCAGAGTCCCTCACATGACAAATCTCCATCTTATTTGCCAAAAACAGTAAGATACACCAACAAAAACTAATTATAAGTATGTTTCCGATATCAAACTGCTAAGTCACTTATTTCCTTCGCATCAGTGACATTAGTTTATAACTGAACAGAAAGAGAGTGTGCACTCAGTGTGGTGTCTGATTGTCTTCACTGAGACACCCTGCAGCAACGACAGGATGGAGGAGAAGCCATGGAGAAACATCTGCTGAGCCTCATTCTGAGGCCAGAGGGAGCACATATGGGTTTGCTAGACCAACATTGGATGCATTTCATAATCCTTCAGTGATGGTTTGCTTTCTTTTCCTTTCCAGGCTTAGGGTTTGGCTGTGGTTAGTGTTTACGCCAGCTGTCAGTTCTGTTCTCTGAGACACACTGCCTCCCTGTGGAATAAAGCTGCAACTGGAACGGCTAGAGCTGCAAAAGTTACTTATTGGATCTTGGTGTTATTTGCAGTCAAGTCTACAAAGCTGTAAGTGTCACTGTTTGTGGCACAAGAGTGGCCAGTGTACCTTTAAGCTACAACATTTTTCATGTCTTCTCCTCTCTAACTGATTTTCCTGCTTATTTGTACCCAAAGAAAAATGAAATGAGGTAGCAGAGACAAATGAGTGTTGGAGTGATTGAAAGGCTTGGAGGCGGGAAGGAGCAGCTCCCTCTCCTGCACCGCATACTTGAATGCAATCTCAGACAGGGCGCCAATGTTGTGAATAGAAAAGAGGGGTGTGGGGAAAGCTCGGAGAGGTTGAGCATAAGAGAGGCCTGGACAAGATGCAGAAGGTCTGGTGGCAGACGCAAGGAGCCAGTAATTCAATATTATTTATTGCCTAGTAGGGGTGTTGTATCTTGATTTTTCATGAATTTGCCATCTTGTGGCATATATCAATATAATTCTTATTAATGTGATAATGATGTCAACATCACCCAGCCTTATTACTAGGAGTGATCCACGGGTACTTAATGGCCCATCAGGGTTGACAGCTTGTTCCCAGACCTCAAAAGAAAATGGCATATGATCAACATCCTTGAACCAGAAGTATAAAATCACCTAAACTTTCCTATCCTGTCAAAAGTTGAGTTGGACTGTGCACAGCAGATGACTGCACTATTATATGCTGAATAAGGCAAACAAGTGAGTGTTTATGTATTTATTTTTATTGACAGTACAGTCCGTTCTGTAGAATAGAACACTTCAGTACCTGAACAGAAAAGTTTCTTTCCTTCTTTGCTAAAAATAAACTTAATTCCCTGTATTTTTGTTCTACTGTTACAGTTTAAAAAAAAAAAAAAATTAGCATAACTATATGTGTTGCATACATTTACAATGTAATAATAGTTCCCCTTCTGAGGTTAACACAAACTGGTCAAGGTAAATCAACATACTGTACACAAATATATGGCCCTACAGCAGAATTACTGTTTGTAATAACTTACATTCAGATGATTCAGTTGACACAGAAAAACAAGCACACACACAAACACACACCAACTCCTTGCAGCTTCAGTCGTAAATACTGTAAATTGTTGTCTGATTGTTTTTTTTTCCCCCTACTAGATGGGAAACTGTTATAAAGTATTGGGCAGCACTGTACTGTAAGCTTGTAGACAGCTAACTGTACACATTAAAATAAAAATGTTTCTATGAAGCCAAAGAAATGTTTTATCATTTAACCATAATAACAAACTTAAAAATTAATTAAAATGTCAGTGTGACAGTTTAAAATATAAATACAATCTGCAAAAGTTCCTCACTTAAACATGTACATTGAACATTCAGTTATATGCGTGCTTTTAATAATCCAAGTATTCAATAAATATATATCATGATTATTAATCTCCCACTCAATAACATTGTTAGTTTAACCCCTTAATCATTAAGGATTTCAGCAGATCACTGCCAGCATCAGAGCCAGCCATTTTGTCCATTTATTCACGGTCAGACCAGCAGTCAGTGCCCCAGTCCCAATGTCCACCTTTAAACTTTAAACTTTAATTGAAATGCTGTACAAGTGAAATCGCTTCACCTTGGCAGAGGTGTTTCTGCAGCCAATAAAGGCATGTATATGTATGTGTATATATTTATGTATATATATATATATATATATATATATATATATATATATGTAAGGGTGGACACTGGAACTGGGTCAGTGGTACTAAAAACTTCCCTTCAGCATCAAACTGTGATAAAAGCTCAGTCTCTTGCTCTTAAAACCAACATTCGGATATTTCAAGTCACCACTTTAACAGTTACATTCAGAGACATACAAGTTTTATCATTCCTAATATTGCTATTTTTTTCAGCCACACGCTTGTTTGATTTTGACTAAATAAATGACATGGCGTCAGTATGTGATTCAGGTTTATGTCGGCATCATGGATAAAAAGGTAAATATGTAATTATGGTCTGTTTTGTAACCAGACATACTTCAATTTCTGCGTTGTTATGGGCCCACCCACTCTTCATTTGGGTGTAACTTTGGTCTTAAGTGAAAGCTCTGGGTGCAGCAGTGACGGTGGCAGACTTTACTTTCTGATGTTACAGCTGCCTAAGCCATACTCACTCACACTCATCATCCTCCTCAAACATGTTTTATACTGACAAGTATGGAAAGAATGTTTCTGCCTTTTGGGTTCTGTAGTCACAGTATTTTAAACATGGGTCTATATAGCTGGGCTGGTCTGTATTACGGTTTATGTGCTACATGTCTCTGTGTGATTATACATAAAGGGGATGCTTCACACAATCTCATTAGGACATGAAAACAAAGAGCCAAAAATAGACACAGACACAAATGATCATGTGTGGGGGCCCTCAGCAGGTTCAGATGCAAATATATCAATTTGCACCATTATTCTCATTTTCTCTCTCTTCTGCATTAAAATAATAAAATATGACAAATGATTCTCCCATAAGATACAGTATGTTAGCTGTTTTTAGGCACATAAGAACAGTAAGTCACAGCAAGATGACACATTAAAGCCACAATCCAGATTATTTTTGAAAATACAGATTACATACATACAGAGAGGAGAAAGAGTTGCTGGTAGGAAATAATCTCTAATGCCAACATCATAACTTCCATTTCACTCCAGTGCAATATAATGGAGACACAAACAATTAAAGGCTTAAAAATACCATAGTGGCCCGCATATAAAATGAGTGTTTTGCACTTTAAATGAAACAATGAAGGAAAATTAACCAAATTTGAATGTGTTTCCACATTTAAATAAATATTAAATATTAAAATTAAAAACATCTTTTAGCTAAATAAAGACTGGTTATAGGCTAGCAGCCAGCTTTACTGAATGTAGTTTTACAATGGAAGATAATTATTTTTCTCTTCCTGGTTGGATTGGACATTATTAGTCTCTCTGTCCTTGGCACCGGCAGCTCATACCGAACCTGTCAACAGATGTGTCATTTCTGGTGGTCTTTAAAGAGGAAAATGTTTTTTTATCAACACTACACAACCCATAACACAGTACCTTCTTAAAGTAACATCTGTTCTACTGAATGCATAATTGTGCATTCCTGGAAAATACAACCTGATTTTCTTAATCTAAAGAAAAAAAACAATCTTATATTCGGGCCAATACAGGACATTTAAAATTCATGTGTTGCCTTGATTCAATAGTGCACATTCAGGTCCAGAAGGAAAATGAGACTGAAAGAGGGGAAAGCTCTGCAGTACTTTCACCAGATTGGGCTTTTTAATCTTATACTATATATGACACAGTATATTGCATACACATCTTATACAATATACAGTTACAATGGACACTGAGGAAGGCAACATACTCCATCATCATCAGTCTAGTCTGACAGTGTATGAGTATAACACAGTGTAACAGCGTCAGCCACTAATGGTTTATTCACCACCATTTCATTCAGTTAGCGTTGATCAGACTGATGATTGTTTAAATAAATCAGCTGGAGTCTGCCTGGTTAGGAAAGATGACTTACTGTATAGTTGAGTCTGTAGGTGGAGGGGGGTGGACTATTGCAGCTGTTTGCTTCTGGGGATATTCCACAGCTGAGGGATGTCTATATAGTTAGGAAGGGTATTTGGTTGTCAATAAATTTGTATGCGTGTAATCATGTGTGTTGTAATATGGGCTAATACACTGAACATTTCCCACTATGTCCCAGTTTCATCACTGTGATGGTCATTGCTTGTTGAATCCTGCAGTCCGTCGTTTGGCCTGGTGTGTCTCTGTATTATTGTCTGTGGTGTGACTGTTTCCAGTGCATGTAGTGTCTGTGGTATGTGTATGGCCCTCGTGACCAGGGTGTGGTTTGTTTGCATTTTGCCTTTTTCTTGTGTATGTGCTGCGTGTTGGGTATGTGGGGTTTGCATCGTATGCGGTATGAGTATCTCTGTGTTAGGGGGGCCTCCCGGGTCTTTCATGGCCATACTGGCTCCTACCATAGCAGGATAGCTTCGATTCCTCCTCAGCCCTGCATTCAAACCTGGGAGCCCCCCACCGAGCGCACTGTTCCCCAATCCAGTAGATCCAAAAGGGGCTAACAGAGTACTCCCAGATGAAACAGAAGCAGCATGAGGGGGGAGGGTGCGGAAACTTTTCAGTTTGTCCACAAGTCGCAGATTCAGCATCTCTGTTTGGCCATCATCATCTATTTGCCCCCCTCGCTCCCTCTCCACCTCCCCCAGTACTTCCCTCAGAATGGTACGAGCCGGTTTAGAGGCGAGGAAAGTGTCATAAAATGGCGGGTCATCATTGGTGGGGCTGAACTGAAAAACTGGGCAGGTGGCTGTAGAGGAGGCAGATTTGGAACGAGGGGAGTTGGGCGGGGTGGAGGGCTGGAGGAGGAGGGTGTCTGGGCGTTTCCCCAATCGTCTAGGTTTGGTTTCCCCCGGTATGTCGCCACTCTTCTTCGCTTGCATTCCTACCACGGGTGTCGAAGCTCCACTGGCATCAAACACTCGGTCCCAGCTACGAGGGTCATACACTGAGGCAGAAATCCCATGCTCCAGCAGGAGGCGCACCAGGCCTAGAGAGGTACTGGTGGTCTTGGTGGAGTCCCTAAGGTTGGTGGAGGACTCTGCTAGTGAGAGCGAGAGGGAGAGGCGGCGTGGGGTGCAGGAGGGGGTGTAGGAAGGTGTGGGTGGGGCAGAGAAGGGTATAGGAGAGGAAATGGGGGTAGGGCTGCTGATGCAAGTGCTGCTCTGATAAGAGACTAGAGCTGAACTAGAGATGGAGAAGTAAGGGGTGGGGAATGGGTGAAGGAGGATAGAGGAAAAGAGAGTAGGAACGGGGCATTGGGTGTGCAAGGACAGAAATAAATGGTCATGAGTAATCAAGTCCTAATACTTGTTTTTTTAGTACAATTAAACATTATACCGACACAACCTAAAACATAACTGCAGTAATCAAACCTTTTTTCTGTTTGGGCGACTGAGATATGGAGTTCAGATGAGAATAAAATCACTGAGTTATTTGTTATCAGCAGTGACAAAGAACTCAATTTTACACACATTATTTGTCACACAATAACTTAATTATTAGAGCCTAGATAGTAGCTACACAGTGAAAATAAACTAAGCACTAAAGTCCACTTGTTGGTCTTCATTCAGTAAATGAAGCTGACTCACACTTCACTAGAGTCGAAGTTTTGCCTATTTTTTTCTGTGAGCTGTGTGCAGTTCACAGAAAAAAATAAACATTCGTAGTAATACTGACATTATGTCATCAACATATAGACATATATCAACACATAGATATACAGTTTCAATGTCTATATCTGTAGAATATATCACAGACATGAAAGAAAATATAAATGTACCTCCTGTATCTGATTGAGATTGAAAGTGTTTGTGGTCAGAATCCATTCACATGTTAACAATGCTTTTATTGTACTATATTTATCAAAGGCAAACTCAGTAAAGAAACACAGGGCTCTCTGTGTGGACACCACAGGCATGCAAGCTGCAGCAGTTCAGTGAGGCAACTGTCACACACTGCTCAAGTAGGCAGTGTGGACGAACCATCGGGCGTCATCGCATCACCTTTATCTGGTCCTTGGTTCACATGGGCTAAGTGGTCTTACACAAGGAGGATATATCAAAGCAGACCTCAAAGTTTACAAATCCAGTCTTTTGGGTGTACCAGCAGAAAGTTAAGCCTAAACTGTTCAGTGGTTTGTTCTAAGTGCTAAATCCCTAAAATCCCATTGAGACAGGGTTTTTCACATACACTTGAGCCAGTGCCTGTCTCTGAATGAAGATACTGCATGTGTTTAAAAGCTCTGAATGCTAGGAAGTGGACCTTTGTTCTTAAATTATTTCCACCACATACTTTTCTCAAAGAATGAACAACCATGCTCAAATCCTGACAAAGTTAGATCTGATCTGTAAATTGAGTTACAGCATTGTGTCAGAAGCTGGATTGTTAGTTTGAAACATGTCAGCAGAGAACATTAGAGGGAAATTGCTGATGTTATTTTAGTTTAAACACACCCACAGTCTTTAGGAATGCACTCCCATGCATTGCCTCACCCATGTGCACCCCAGCGGGTGCACTCAATGGGTCTGCTCTACTCCGGCCATGACAACCATATGATACAACTCCACTTCATCCTCCTCATCACTTGACCTGCCAAGGCCAATCAGACAGCAGGGACTTAGAGAGTATGAAGTCAGGTGAGTGTGGCATCAAAGTAGCCCTGCCTCAAAATCTATTGGAGGGGGACAAGAGGGGAATTTGCTCCTTGGCAGAGAAGCAGCTATTTGATTTACAGCACACAATAGAGATTCAATGTTATTACACTAGGTCTCCATTCATTTTCTGTGTAAGGGTTCCTGTTTACAGTAGATGCAGAGCATCTCTCTCTCCTTTATGTGCCATTTGATTTAATGCAATAATGGAATCTAGATAGGAAAATGACTCCATCTTGTGTTCACAATAGTACACTACACTCAATTGTACACATCAAAGACTAAATAATGTTGCTACAGGCATTTAAAAACAGAATAAAGTGATAAAAGTAGTCAGGTGTTGAATATGTTTACCTTGGGGACACAGAGGTCAGCTGATCAGAGGGATGGAGGATCCTGCAGGTGGTGTAGGTGTACGTAGAGCTAGTATGGGACATACACTTCCCTGGGAAATTAACTATAGGAAAAGAGAAGGATAACAAAAGAGAAGGCTGTAAGTACTGAGACAAAGGGCACCAAGCAACACTGTAAAAAAAAACAACAAAGTGGAGAGAAAAAAGGCCATGATCATAGTATAAGCCCCAAGCAAAAGCACTGCATATTGGCTCCCAAATTAATGTAATATTGAAGTGATGATGGGGTGTGCAGATTCCATGAAACAGAAATGGTGTCCCAGGGTTCATTTCAACAAAGTCACTTCAGTCATGAAAGGGATTCACTGAATATCCACAAAGTATGAGGGAGATTTCACCTTCATTATTATTAAGGTACACATATGTTTTGATCAAAGGATAGGTTCACAAAGTTTGTGAGTTTGGCCGAGAATGTGTGCTGTAGTGGTAAATGCAGGATTGTCACTTTTATGTACATGTTCAAACTCATGTTGGTAATGATGTGGCGATGTAATTTTGGATTTCAGGTTTGTATTGTTTAATTTTATGTTGTGTTTTGTTTGTTTTGTCTCTTAACATCTTGGAACCATGTAGGACATATGTTTTCACCTTTTTTATGTCCATATTTTTATGCAATCCATAAATAAATCAAATCATATATCATCATATGTGTACTAAGGTGACCCTACACCAAAGCTACTGGTCAACTCCAATATTAAACCACGTCATGTGAATATGTGACTTTGACAGCTGCACTAATAATACCCGATATACACGTACGTGCCCACATACCAGACGCTAGCCATGATATTTCTGCATGCTTGTGTCTGTGTGGTGTGCTAGTGTTGACTGCACAAAAAATTATTGCCACAATTAATTTTCAATGAATCACAACAAAACATGAAACTTATTCTATGCTGAAGGTCACCAGTGAAAGATTGAGAGATTAATATAATTATACATATACACATATACATATATCTATATTAGAATAATTAAAGACACCATTAAGTTATAGACTTCAGAAGATTTGTTGAAGAGGATAGGCATCGCTGAAGATCGAAAAATAAGTGTGATTGGTTGAAATGAAGCAAAGTGTGGCAGTGAAAGAAGGCGTGAACTGAGAAGGAAGACGTGGATGAATGAACAAAAAAACATGTACTCTGAGTTGATGGGGTTCGATGGCTGCACAAGGACTGCCGGTGGGACGGGTGGGTGTGCAGGTGTGTGCACATGAGCGTGATCGTGTAGGAAGGGAGGTCACATTGGGGTTGTGAGATGTCCAGTGAATGCCTTCCCCAATCCCTCACCCTCCCACCCCCTCCTCTTCACCCCCCCTC
This sequence comes from Dicentrarchus labrax, assembly GCF_905237075.1. Lineage (NCBI taxonomy): Eukaryota > Metazoa > Chordata > Actinopteri > Moronidae > Dicentrarchus > Dicentrarchus labrax. The sequence goes on along the minus strand of NW_026136707.1, from coordinate 19,507,867 downwards.
CCCTTTACCCCCATGATCCAGGGTTACATGGGATGGTGGATGCAGTGCAGTGACCTCAGCTAAGTGCTCCCTCACCAGGCAAACGGTCCACTGTGGTGGGCTGTAAGGCCTGGAGCTCCTTGAGGTCCACATGCCCGTTCATCTCGGAAGAAGAGGGGAGAGGAGAAGAAGACGGGGAGGGTCTGGGGAAGGAAAGGGGCATGTTTGCAACATGTCTATCTTTTACTTGCATCACTTCTCTAGCCCGGCAAATTTCTCCTTGCAATGTTTCTGATTGGCTGTCGTCATCGACGTCTCCGTTTTTGTTGCAGCAGACAGGAGAAGAGGTAGAGCGAGGCAGGTCCATGGGAGCAGGGCTCTCTCCTGACAAGCCAGTAAATGAGTCACATGAAAGTTCGTCCTCCTCTGGTTGGTCCAGTTGCCAGTCTTCCTGCTCCTGCTCGTGCGCTAAACTGCGGAAGCCCTTCGTGACAACACCGGGCCGATGATCCAGCAGAGCTCCCATGTGGGGTTGAGCCAACTGCTGCCACGCATGGAGAGTAGCAGAGCCTGGGGAAACAGTCAGAGAAACACTCAGGTTAACTCAATCTGTCTTAAGCTGCTCTCTTCCACAAATGCATCTCATTAAACTGATATACTGGCCTCAGAACTATGGTAAAATTGACCTTTTTTTGTCATCTATGTTTGTCAATAAATAAAAAAAAAATAGCAAACTAGATGCTTTTAAAATGTCTTGTCATTGTGACCTCAAGGGCACTTTGGCAGTGTTGGTGATAATCACAGAAGGGCAAGCAAATGCACACAGCTAGACTCAGTCGCAGGCCTGCTTCCCTAAACTTAATACTGCAATCCAACCCAAATCACATCAGCTTTAGTCTCTGCTTACTGCTATAAGCTTTACATTTTATTACAGTAGCATATGCTGCATGCAAAAACAGAGCACTACACTGTATGTGGACAGTGACATTATGTCTGTTCAGTAAATGTCATTTCTATGTTTAAATGTTTAAAAATAGATCAAAATCAGCTGTTCACTGGCAGACATTATACTGTATATAAACAGATACATACACAGGCAGACAGTAGAGACACAAACACACACACACACACCCGAGGGGACACAGTATAACACATTCATATTAACAGCCACACAATCAATGTCACACAGACAAGATGGACAGGATAAAGCATATTCTTTGACTGTTACTGTTAATATTTCTTCAGGCAGCACGTAAAGACTGTCACACATACTGCAGTAACAGTGAATAAGATTCTGCTGTACGCAATGTTTCTCTGTTTATTGAGTTTCCTTGCACTTAGTAAACTGGTCACATTTCAAGTCCAATGAATGGTTGTTTTCTCATGACACATGAAGGGCCTTTGAGAGATGTCAGTACACAGACCCATCAGACAAACACAAAAAGAATGAGAGAAAAAGGAAGGTGAGAAAATTAGTAAGATTTTATTCAAGAAATCATCAACAGAGAAAACAGACAAGTTGAAGAGAAAAATAAGTAAAGTGCAAAGACAAGACAAAACAAATGAAGAAAAGAAAAAGGTGGGAAAAAAAGTGAAAGGGATGGACAGTACATACAGTAGTATGGCACTAATGTTGCAGAAGAAACTGTCTCTACACTTAAGTCTCATACAGTAAGAATATGCCAAAACTCAAATATTAGTTAATGTTTTAGTTAATTTTAAATTAGATAGTCATCTGACATCAGCCAGATTTATTATACATGAAATAATTATGAATGCAGGAAATAAATACTCTGAGGTTACCAAGAAATAACAAATCAAATTAATTCTCACATCTCAGACAACCATCATTAGACTTGAAATTAAACAGTGCCACATTTATTGTCATTCACCTCAAAAGAAAAAGGCCATGTTTAATTTAGCCTTTTAATTTAAGCACATTATCTGGTGTTTATGTATCACGTTTCAGTGTTACCATGCAAATGCTGTAACTGAGTTTGAACACTAGATGGTGCCACAAAACAGGAAATACCTCTGTGACAACAGTTTTAAAAACCACTTGAGATTGGGAAAATGCTTTAAAAGAGAATTGTATCTTAACTGCATCATTGTGTCGATAAATATCTGACAGCAAATATATTAACAATTCAACTACATATAAACTCCACAACCAATACAGTATGGAAATAAATAATTATAGGATAATATTAAACCATCTATTAAAAAAACAAGGCATAAGAAACCTTTGTGTTGAAAAATATGTGTGCCATTTAAAATACCACATATTGACTCTCACTGCAAAAAAAACTGTGTGAGTGCTCACCATTTGTGATGTATTTGGGATAAATGTAACACTGGGAACTAAATTAAAGCTGACATAAAGGCCATCTATGCAATATCCCTTTATGGTACGGTATACATTTTCATAACGGTTGAATCTCACACTTTAATCTGTAAACTTCAAAGATATATAGCACAAATCTATATGTAAAACAATAATGGGTGTTAATGGCTTCACACCAGCAGCACACAGCAGGCTGTCTGGTATTCTATACTTCAAACCAGCAGCGAGCCCGTGTATTTCTGAAGTAAAAGGAGTGCTGTAGATTTAAACTGCCTTCCTGTTGCTCCAACACCTCCAGCATGCCTGTGACTAAAGCCAGTGGAGCTCTGAGGTGAAGCTGTGAGCGCCGCAGGCTGCTCAGCTCCAACAAACTGGAGCTCCTCTGCAGGGTCTTAGGGCCCTGTGAGGCACTCAGACGGATGGTGGAGGGGCTGTGCTTTTGAAATATCAGACATTGATTCTGCTGTTGGTTGTGAAGGGCTTGTTTTTGCGTCTGACTTTCCTGAATGTAACTTTGGGGAGTATGTAAAAATATAAATTTAGAATTTTTCTGATTTTGATTCGGTTGCTGAAAACTTTCATTTTCATTGTGCACATCATTCTGAATATTAGAGGACTTGTGTCTCTGAGAGGAATAATCACCTTCTAGCGGCTTTACAATTTGCAGCTTTTCCGGCAGGTAGGATCTCGCTGTGAATGAGTATCCCGACCAGACGCTTCCGAGAGAGGGATGCGAGCACAGCGACAGCAGGCTCTCCGTCGGTGTTCCCGGTCCTCCACTACTCCCCCCACCTCCCTTTTCTTCCTCTTTGGCCAGGTAAGCCAGCTTTCTCTCCCTCTCCTCCTCGAAGAAGCGTTTTTCTGAGAGGTAGTTGTCGCGACGGAGGGACAGACGCCGAAGGGCTGCCTCCAGGTCCCTGCTACCCGGGGTCCCTGGGGTGCCAGGGGGCCGCTTGTTAGAGTCCTCTGACCTGGGGAGAGGCACATAGTTGACATTGTTTGGGTTTCAGTAGAGAGTCTTAAAAGCACAATGTCTCTCCTTCTCAGTTTTGTTATTTTGTAAAGCTCAGTTGGTCCCTATTGTGTTGGATACTAATAAAAAGGCAGCAGCTAATGACTGAAACCTAAAACTAAGGCTAGAGGTAGTTACTAAGCACAACATAAACAACAGGAATACACAAACAAACACCAGGGTTACCAATAAACACAAAAGTAAGAGTGGCATCCCATTAGTTGTTGGAGAAAATGAGGACGAAAGAAGAAATAAAAAGCAAAGAAATGAGATTCAAAAAGAAGAAAATCTAAAATGTGAGTTGCAGAGTCAACCTGTCCATACCCATCATCTGGACTCTCCAAGATACTGCTATTCCTGTTGTCCAGGAAAATCCCACTTCCGATCTCACTACTATATATGGAGTTGGAGCGAGGCGTGCCCACCCTGCTGGAGCGCCCTGAGGTGAGGCATGATGTCTGATTGGAGCCTGGGATGTTGAGAGGGGAGGGGGCTAGTGATGAACGCTGCTGACGCATCAGGTTGAGGTTTTTCACTGTCTGGAAAACTCGCTTTGGTTGCAATCTGGAGAAACATGATCACATAAATATCGAATTGGGTTTTTTTTAACGTATCAACCCAGAACATTTCGCTACACAGTCAGACCAAATCATCAGCAACCCTTTATCTTTGTTTTCTTTAAGTTGAGCCTTTTGATACCTCTGCTCTTCTACATCTGGGTCATCCATCTGTAGTTCCTTCCTCATGGTGCCCTCTATTTCTGCGGCCAGAGAGTCCTGGAGAAGAAGGCAAAAAAAAATGTAAAATGATTTTGTAGCTGCTGGGGGCCATGGAGATGCTCTGATACTGACAGACGTGTTGTTCAAGCTCACCATTGGGAAGAGACCCAGAGAGTGGAAACGCCTCGGTGTGCTGAGTGGTAGAGTTTTATTTCTTAGGTTCTTCAGCTCCTCCTGAGCCTCATGAAGCATCTCCATGCACTCTGCGTACTTATCCTGCAACTCCCGCAACTGGAGGAAAGGAAAGGAAAGATCATGAGAGATGAGACAGGAAACATTGAGAAAAAAACTGTCATGCAGACAAACTGTGCTACAACATGTATGTGTAGTTCTGTGTTCGTTGATTTAAAGCACTTTGTAATAGGTTTTATATTATTTGTGGTGATTCAGATGTGGAATGTCTCATATTGAACCATTACTGATAATAATGTTATCATAAAAAATACCCTGCATAAGTGTATGCTTCTGAAGGAGTATACGAATCTAAGGAACAGAATTTGGTCCTAGGCAGGCTCTTCTAGCGACATATTTATTGGTGGAAGCTGCCACTGCAGAAAATGAGGATGATATAGCCACGGTCAGAGGGTTGTGGATTGCCTAACCTCAGCAGTGAGTTGTCGCTGGGCGTCCTTGGCTGCCCCCAAGTGCTGAGTCAGCTCCTCATTCTCCACGGCATACTACAAACATGCCAGACAAAACAGGACAACACTGTATCCAATGTATCCACACACAGAGGCATTAATAAGGCAAATATACAGCAGATATTTTACATTATTAGTATGAGCGATGACTGGGGGGAGTTTCATACCAGCTTGGCCTTCTTCTGGAGGTCTACTATCTGGGAGAGGAGGTGCGTGATCTCCTCCTGCTGTCTGGAGACGTCGTCACTCTTCCTGGCCAGCTCTTCAGCCAGAGAGGAAATCTGCAGGTTGGAATTACCTGGAAGCATCAACAGGTGTTCAAGTGAGAATCTGCCAAGAAAAACCTTTCCTCGCTGCCTTTAGAGAGCGAGACAGCAGTCGAAAGATGTAACACTGAGCATAATAAAACTCCCGTCAGTCAAATACTCACGTAGTTCTTTGACACAGTCATTGACAAGTTGCTGCTCTTTTTCCTCATACGAGATCGTTTCTGTCTCCAAATGACTGGCCTGAAAAAACAGACATTACTAATCAATACTACACACTGTAGACATTATTATTTAACCCAATAAATGACTTCTCTTCAAAGATAAACAGACGGTCATAATTACACTTGTTTTACAAGACATTCTAATGAACACAAACAGTATTTCTGCCAACAAACGAAATTGAACACACTAGGAGTTTTTAGTTGTGTTGGGACTACAGGTGCTAATAAGCTTAGCTTAGCTTAGGTTAGAGTTAACGTCAGTGTTGATTAATGTGCATTGTCCCATATAAATAGATTTTGATGATCATTATGTTTGGTTTGAACTTTGACATCGCTAACTATTACATGGGTTATTATGATTTTTGGAAACAATATTTACATGCAATGTAAAAATGTTAACGTACTTTGATAAGTAATGTAAGGAATAATAATATCGATTTACTTAAAAAACAAGAAAATGCTGAAATGTATTAACAATGTGTTTGTTCACTTAAGTGCAAGCGTGAATATGTACCTCAGATCGCAATGATTTGTTTTCTTCCTCCAGATCTTTGAGTTTCTTCTGCAAGGAGTCCAAGGGGAAAAAAGTTGGAGTTGACACATTGGTTTCACTGGGACGCACACTGTAAACACACCCATGAGAGAGAAACGTGAATCAGCAGGTCAATCACTCATCCATTACTATGCTGTGAAATGCACATTATATGCACTAGTGGTAACAACCTCTGTAGTGTTGAGCTTATTATTATTATTATTATTATTATTATTATTATTATTATTAGTAGTAGTAGTAGTAGTAGTAGTAGTCTACTACTCTCACATTTAAAACTTATTATTTTTTCACGCACACAAATGGAGATCTGTTAGTGGGGCAGTGAAAAATCAATTTCTTGTATTATCAGCTGTCAAAAATAATTGGTAGTTTTCATTAGACTTAACTTTCAATGCTCAAATGCACTGCATGATTTTTATCTAGAAGGACAGAAGAGGAAATGAAAGGAGACTTACGGTGTGGAGGTGACAGACTCCCCCTCACTCTCCTCAGCAGCGCTGGTATAGAACTGTAACAGCTCATCTTTCATGGACAAGTCATGACGCAACTGAGAAACCTATTTGTGGAAAAGTAAAAGAGATATGTAGATAGAGGACAGTTAAAGTAAAAGAACACAAACCATAACAACGCACATTCTAAGACCATCAGTATGTGGTCCTATGAAAAATGACAAAGACTATACACTTTGTTTATAAATAGGGCTGCACGACATGGTAAAAACATCATATTGCAATTATTTTTACAGATATTGTCATATGAGTCACGATTAGTCATTTTTAAATTACATTTCATTCAAATTAAAATTTTCAATGAAAAATTGTGATGTGACATTTTTGGGGGTCTGCACCAAACAAACATGTTTTATTAAATCTAGAGAACAGGATTTGTAGGCCAGGGAATCTCTGCACTTCATTATAATGCTGTTCTGTCACACATTTTACCTTTATTAAAAACCTGTAGCTTCAGGAATTTACATACTGCACTTGGCCATATTGCAATTTAGATAGTATTTCAATTAATTGTGCAGCCCGATTTATGAAGACATTTCCCAAACACTGTCACATTTGATTATGACCAAATACAGAAGCACACACACAAACACACGCTCCCACTGTGTACCTCCTCTCGTATGTGCTCTACTTGCTCTTCCAGCAGTTCGTTCCTCTCACTGAGGGCTTTGTTTTTCTTCAGCAGTGACTGTCCGATGCGAGCTGCTAACTCCAAGTCACGCTCTTTCTGCACAGACACAAAGTTTTCTTTAGTGTTTTAACAGCAAAACAGTTGAAAACATTGCAGACATTGAAGGAATTATACGTTTATTCGCTTTCTTGTCATGAGGTTGATACCACTTTTGCCTTCGGACAGAGCCAAGATAGCCGTTTCGCCCAGTCTGTATGCTAAGCTAACTGGCTGCTGGCTTCATATTTAACAGATGGATATGAGAGTAGTTTGATCTTTTCTGACACACTGCAAGAAAGCGAATAAGCGTTTTTCCCAAACTGTCAAACAACTCTTTTCAAATGACAGCTGTGCAAATTTGTCCTCTAGGAATAATGTATGTGAAAGACATGCAACAAACAAGGAAGGAAAAGGTGGAACCAGAAAGCCTCAGAAAACTCTCAACAAAGAACTATAATTAAAAGCTTATTATGAGCCTGTGCCAATGACTGTCAGCCACTCCTGTTTTACATCTGGCTGCAAACAGTAACAATATTATTCGTATTATGCTCCATGCTACTGGGCAACACAAAAGTCCACAATCATTTAGATCAGGAGGTTTAGCTTAGTGTTACAAAACTCTGAATATTGAATATTAATGCATTGTCAACAAAAGGAAGTTAACTTTTCTAGGTAATGGAGGGCAGTACAATGATGTCTTCCGCAATGAAAACAGTTGTCCAGGCTGTTTGTTGATGGTTTGACATCTTTTAGTTAATAGTTAGATGGCTGGCTGGCTGTTGAATTCCATGATTCATTGAACAATGACGCTATTCTATTTTCACAGTTATTTATGCAGAGAGCCGGCTGAGCTCTTCACCAGTGACATCCTGCCTGACATTCTGATATGGAGTTATATTTGAATATCGGCTGCAGAAACTAGTTTTATGATGTGGTTCTATCAAACCTCCTCTGTCATTAACCTCATAAAGTAACCTGACTTTAAACTATCAGACCACATAATAACATGACCAAAGCGCCTCACAGTCTGCATATACTGTAGTCCTTTATGTTTTGATCTTTTACGATGATCTTACCTCTTCCAGTAGTCGAGTGACAGCATCAATGTCACTGTAGGTCTTCGTCATCTGGCCCACCCTGTCAGCACAAAGTACTGCAAAGACACAAAGACAGAAAAAAAGTCTTTAAGTCTCAAGAGAATATTCCCAAACACAAACTTCTGTGAGTTTTTGACTGTAGGTGGAAGAGAATATGTTGCTATGAGCTCTCGTAACTTAGGATAAAATGTCTGCAATTTGTAATGTCTGTAGACAGCTAAATTCAGGAGATAGATGTCAGTTATGGTTTGAGACAGCATGAATAATTGTTACACATCATATAAGATGACTCAACTCAAGATTATATAAGATTTTCAGTGTTTCTAACACACAGCACTGCTACATGTTAGATTTCATATTGAAGTTAAAAATACAAAAACAGGACCTCCCCTCTTTCTCCTTCTATGCCCTTTCTTTTCCACCGTGTTCTTGTTCTCATCTCATGAATCATATTATATTCCTAAGAAGTACACACCCACATACTACATACACTACACCTCTATACAGACCCACCTATTCACCTATTCATCAACCTATATGTCTAGTGATTCAGAAAAGATAAGTAACTCTATTCTGGACATAATATGAGGGGTCACACCCCAGCACTGCTATTTCAGCTGAATGAGCACGTTCATTATAAACTCCTTCTGTCCTCATACAAAGCTCTGACTTCAATTACTCAGCCTCCAGTCCAGACTGGAATTATTATTCACCTCAAAGGGCAAAATTCAAACAGGGTCTTGTTGGCAGAATACATGATATGCAACTGCATAACCCTGTGTCAGGGGCAAAACACCCATATAAAGGGCATTCTGATTAAAACACTGCTCTCTTCTCTGCTCCTTCAGAGTTACTGGTTTCCAACATTGATTTTTATTGTGGTTGTTGGTTTGTTGCCCAGTTTGTTTGAGTTTGTGTGAAGGTAGATAAAATGACTTGGTGTGGATATGACAGGATGAGGATGCTTATTTTTGAATGGCCTTGTTAGTCACTTTTAACACTGAGTTGGAGAGAGACGGTGTGTGATTTTACACTGTCTGGAGGTGTAATGCCAGGGGACACACTGAGATAATATGATGCACACGATTACAACATAGAACAATTTAACTATTTCAACTTCCACAGAAATAATAATATATTCCAGTCTAGAAGGACAGATTTCATATGAAGCATGTGCACAGCAGTGCTAACTCAGAGGCCTCCCAGAATGCAAAACAGAGCTGGCCAATGCAAACATTATATTTTCATATCCTCATACGTCACAGGCAGCGTGTGGCTGCTGGAAACACAGACACAAGGCCTCAGCTGGCTGTGCTTTAGTTAGAGATACGTCCCATCATTACCATCCATTATTGAACAAGTTGCTCTTTTCTCTTTCAAGGTTGAATGAGTGTGCATGACACTGAGCAGCTTCACAGGGGCATTTTGTTTGATTAAATAAGGGCACCTTAACATGTTTGTCATTCATTTGGTCCAGGATGTGAACCTCTATGAACCCATCACAGGTCAGACAACTGTTCACCATCTTAATTGAGTATGTTCACATTCCAACATTTGCTAAAAAAAATGTTATAGTACAAATTTAAATGTTGATTATTATTATTTATTTGTTTAAAAAACAAATAAACAATATGAAACCCACACACACACACACACACACACACACACACACACCATGATAACCAGGTAACACACATATGTGTACGTGCTCACACACACACACACACACACACACACACACACACACACACACACACACACACACACACACACACACACACACACACACACACACACACACACACACACACACACCATGATAACCAGGTAACACACATATGTGTACGTGCTCAGACACACACACACACACACACACACACACACACACACACACACACACACACACACACACACACACATAATGCATTGCTTGTATCTTTTGGCTACCTAGCCAACAAAGAGATTGTACACTTGATAGCAAAAGGTGCCGCTTGTTTACCTGTCATACTTGTATGTGTTCTTTCCATTAAGGAGGAGCATGCTGGTTTATTTCCATGGCAATACTCCACCCAAGTTGGATCAATAACTGGGTGAAGCTAAAACTGAGTAATGCAAGCTTATAGGCCTATAGCAATACACCGCCTCGATAACGACAGCAGACACCTTCACTTCTACCTGTGGCTGTGTAAAGACGGTATCCAGGCTAAGAAGGAAGCAGAGTTGCTGAGACACGAACGTGGTTGAATAGAAACAACAACATGGCTGTGATCCTAGGCAAACAACTACTTATCTCTTGCACCAATAAAAAAATACAACAATTCTGTACAATTAGGCAATGTAATTATTGACTATAAATATATTATGACTTCCTGCTCTTTCAGTGAGATCAGCAGATGAGGTAAATGTAACACTCTCTTACTGATTAACTTTATTAATCCATTTTGGTGAAGACACAGGTCAGAGAAGGCAACTATAACCTGGATTGCGTAATAGGAAGTGTAACTTAATATTGGAAGGTGATAGAGATGTTTTCTTGGTGTTTTATACGGTGAGCAGGTAACTGAAGACAGACGCACTCGCTTGCGCTCTCTCTCCCTCACAACAGGCGTAATGTTAAACAACTATATGGGTTCTACCTTAGTGGATAACTTTGGTCCCTCAGAGTCATTAAAACTCAGTAAGAACCTATTAGCAGACTCCTGGCTTTAGGTCTGGCTCTATCAGCCCATGTGTTGCTACTGGGCAACAGACAACACACAGGTTCAAGAACAACAAACAAACACCAAGACAACAGACAGAAAGGAGTCTTGTTATTCAAATAACTACCCCCGATCCCAGGCTGCGTGGAGCTGTTAAAATGTCATGTAATGCGAGTGTGTTAAGTACGATTTCCTTATTGGACCTGGGCTGATAATAATCTGAATTGCCACAATAAAAACATGTGTGTGCCAGTGTCTCATGCACTGTCCGAAATGCTTCACACAGGATCAAAGTGAAAGCAGAATTTCTCTCCTTTCATGCATATTTTGTAATAAACCCTCATTTAGTTACTTTCAGTTGATCAGATCACAGAAGTGTGGTACAGTGCCTTCGATTTATATACATATATCTCACAATGCACATCCTTCTGTGTCATCAACAGCCCCTGTCTCTGTCTTCCAGTTGTCTTTCTAACCATGTCTGTGAAAAATTCAGTCTGAATATTAAACCTTGAAATAAATCCCAGACTAAACACAAGCTCAAAACCTAAGTATCAAATAAGATATCAAAGAGTTTGTGCAATTTCTGTAACAAACATACTGTGGCATGCTGGTATAAAGCTGGGATAAAGAGCCAAGCCCATATTTGAACATGTCAAATCAGCAGGTAGATGAACCATGCTGTGCTGAGAGATATCTGCAGGATAACACCACAGCCCACAGGAGACAAGTTACCCTTTTAAATGTCACACTAATATCCAATAATCCCTTTTGAAATCCACATAGCTGAAGAACAAATGAATTAAGACAGAACAAAGGTCCGATACGCTGAGCAAGCTAGCGCGCAGACTAGCCAGGACCAAGAAGAAGAGCACACGATGAGACCACAGACTACCTTCACACAAAACTTGTTGCTCTTCATCCATCTCTTCTTCATCCTCCTGCTCTATGCTTCCATGACTGGGAAGACAGACATACTCCTCTTCCTCCTCTTCTTCTTCCTCCTCCAGCTGCGTGCTTTCACGACTGGGTAGACCAACATATTCCTCATCCTCCTCTGTCTGGTTGGAGGACTCCAGCTCGGTCTCGGTGCCAGCGGCTGTGAGCAGTGCCATCCTCCACTCTGGCAGTAAAGCTAACCACTAAACCACAAAGCCTGCCGGTGCAACGCCATGGCTCCTACCTGTGCTGTGTGCATTTGTGGGTGTGTGTGTGTATTTTAAACTATGAATCAATACTTATTCTGTGTGAGCCTAGATGTGAAAGTACACATCTGACATAATGTTTGCTCCAAAGAGGACAGTAGGAGTGTAAGGTATGTCTCCCTCTCATTGTACATGACTGAGTACGAAATAATGTCTGCCGTGTGAGTTTCTAAAAGTCTGTGTATCACTTGTGCCCCGTGGTAGCTCTGTGAGACAGCCAGATAACCTGACTCCTCCCAGTCTCCCCTGTGACTGGTCACTGAATGGCCTACTCTACTTTACCACAGACAGGGGGAGTGGACACACACACACACACACACACACACACACACACACACACACACAGAGACACATATAAACGAGGGTGTCCATTAGCTATTTAAGGTCATAAAACTAGGTTAAAATAGATTTAATACAACAGATGAGAGCATTTAAAATAATCTGTATCCTTTATCCCTGTGATCCAAAACCTCAACCCATTTAAACTTTTTCCATTTAAAGGGTTGAGATGGTTCAGCCTGGCACCAACTGGAGCAAATCAGAGCTGTGAGAGATACCAGTTTTTCATGTATGCTTCAGATCCAATGAAAGCAAGTCATTTTACAACCCCCCTCAAGTGAGAGTAACTTGGTACAGTCCTGTTCAGCCTCTATGGTGACAATAGGGCAGAGCGAACAATAACAGACCTGCACCTGTTTCCAGGGTGGGGCCAGTCACTGTGAAACTTTCATACAGTAGGTAACTGTTTTTACACATATTTAACCTGGTCAGGTGAGACTCATGGGATAGCAAGTTTAATGTGGTGGCAAACAGTCACATGAATACTCAAAGAGAGCTTCAAGAATAGACGGTTAAGCATTTACCGCTCTTCAATCACCCTTAACAAGAATATAATGTGAAGCAGAAGATAAATAATGTTCACATCATTTTTAATATAAAATGTTTTACTTGCTATTCCAATACTTATATTTTATACAAATAACAAGTATAATTGCATGTTATTTAATTATAACAAGAGCATGTCTGGAGAGACATAGGTGAAAGTGATCCAACCTATGATGTTACAGAGACAGTACACTGTCACATCTTTCTACAGCTACAACCATATGAACTGAGTGTGCACCCGGTGCTCTTTATGAACTGCATGGACAAGATTCAACATTCCTGGATGTTGGAAAAAAGACAGGTCAGAGTCCTGTACTGGTTGAAAAATGACTAAAATAAAAGTGGAGTGAACTGAACTTCATGTGAACTGAAGTGAGAAGAAAATTGACATTTCTTTGTCAAGCAACTGGGAATAGATCTTCAAATAAAAAATATTTTAAAAATAAATAAAAACTTCTGCTCTGAAAACTGGCACAAAAGACAGTTAGTATCAACCTCAAATACAAGAACAGAGAGAACTGGGTCAAGCTGATCGGACTGTGCAGCGTGTTCTGTCTGGGTTTCTGGAAAATCGACACAAAAGTCCAATGCCAAACTTAAACCATTAGTGGAGTCTTTCTAAAAGTTTAATTAATACCGACTCATGTCCACTTTAGTTAACCATTCAATGTATACACTTTATCACATCATTCAAATGTTTCAGCTAAGGCTGACTGGTTAAGCATCAACAGAAGCTCTACTGATAGTCAGTTCACTCAAAAACAACCATATACATTTTAATAATCCGTTCCTATGAAAATATGAATGGTATAGCTGCTTTGGTGGTATAGTGAAAAATACATATATAGTGACCATTTTTAAAAACCATTTACCATTACATGCCCTAATACTTTCCAGACTTTTCTTTTCCACATTCATAAAGACAAGTCGAGTATAACTGTATATACTGCACTGTATCTCAATGTCACATGACTATTTGAGTTGAGCTAGTACGACCTGTAAGACCCGATCCTTCATAAATGAATATGGGCCACATCAAAGCTGCCCAATTTTCTGCTCATTAGTCACTGCTCAAGTGTTATAATTACTGTAATTGGTCTAGAAAACTGATGCCAGCTCAGGAGCGTCCTGCATGCTTGAGTAACTCCACTCAATGGTCCTTAGGATGCAATGCTGCAGGCAACAAAGGAGTCGTGGACAAACACCACTTAGTGCTTCTTTCTCTCTCTCCCATTGCTTTTCTGGTCACATTCACTCCACTTGTTCTTCCGTTTTTCCTTTCATACACCCTTCCGTCTTCCCTGTTGGTATGCTTTATACAGTAGTTTTAAAGAAAATTACTAAATTGGACAATGAATTTATACAAACAACATGTTAGACAGTTACATGCATAACACTGTTGCAATCAAGAAATCCACGTAGCTAAAATTGACTATGGCTCTAGGCTTCACATCTCTCTACTTGCGTCCTTCAAGCCTCTTGGATTTCCTACTCACAATTTTCTTCGGCACATAAACGGTAGCAACATTACCAACAGAGCAGAAACAGCCAGGGAACTACTATCTGTCTTGCTGCTGACCGACAGAGTCTCTGAAATACAGCAGCAGAGTAAAGTTAACAAAGCTTCCACAATGAAATAATTCTCCAAGTGATGAATGTGGACTTATTTCACACTAACAATATACAGGTGAGACAATTACCTATACAGACTTCAATAACCCTTGTTTGCAGTGGGCTCTAACGGTTTCCCAAATCACTTGCTGACACAAAAATGTTTTGTGTCCCAGCTCACATTTTGTTTCCTTTAATTATGCCTCCACTCTGTCACACCCCCACTGGAAGAATGTTTGCCCTCTTTCTCAGACCCAACCTTCTGTCCTGGTTGCCCTCCACTGTCCAGCCATTTGTTTTGAAGGCTTCTAAAAAGTGCCAAAGAATATTTGGCAGGCTGCTATCAACAGGGTTGGCTTACAGCAGGATGCAAATCATTGGGCTAAATATAAGCCAACCTACTTCCACCTCCCTCCTCTTGCATATCTCAGAATAACACCAAACCAGCTGCTTTCTATTTCTGCCTCTACACTCCAACAGAAGATTTATCAAAGGAACCGCACGTCCCCTCTCATTTGGATATTTGATCATTTCAGCATCAAGCGCAGTCATAAAATCTATTGTCAGAGTCTAGCAGGAAATCAAACCTGGGTTAGCTGCCAAGGCTAAATAATAATGCAGACGTTCAAGTGGCACAGCTCACACTGAGGAGATGCTGAGCTGTCTCAAAACTGTTATGTAAGAATTTCTACAGAGAATCCCTGAAACACGTGCACAGCATAGTGCACATAACACTTACAGTAATAGACTGTATTCTCTTCCTTAATGCACCCAACCTTCACATCACATCACATCACATCGGTTCAGTTTTTACCAAAATATAATATTATCAGATTCACAAAAAAAGCTTTGCCTTACAAAACAAGAGAGGAGAGAGACAGACAGACAGACAGTGGTAGACAGATGCACACAGAGAGGAGGGAGGAAGAGCCAGAGGCGGTGCCAATAGGCTGGTAATAAACCAACCACTGCTATAACCTGCTGTTAGTCACACATCACATGATCAAGCACCATCAGTCCTCCACATGTCTTAGGTGTGTGTGTGTGTGTGTGTGTGTGTGTGTGTGTGTGTGTGTGTGTGTGTGTGTGTGTGTGTATATATATAATCTATATCCACACAGGTTACATACTGTGGCTACCGCAAGACAATACAACAAGATGTCATAAGAAACAGGGGTATACTACATAAGTGCAAATCACTGCACCAAATCCCCCAATAATCTGACATTTTACAGCTTTGCGGCAATCTTTTCATTATATGTATCTGTTCCTTATTACTTGCTGTGTTTTCTTACATAATATTGTTGTTTTCTTGTTTTGTTTTAACCAGTCCCAAATCGTAATAAAAATAGAAAATCAGTCTCTTGACAAACCTAGCTTCCTTTCACTCACACACTTTGTCACCTAGACAATCTACCAGCTGATTATATCTTTATTACATACCTCTTCTCACAATAAACCGTTTCTACCACCTGTGTCTCTCCAGGTCAGCTGGTATCGCCCTCTTTTGCAGCACTCTTACACCCACAGCTCGTCATATAAGCTACTCCCTGGCCCTATTTTAGAAGCCACACTGACTCAGCTGCCACAGTGCACCTGTTACGACACCTACTGTACCCAGCAGCCACTGTAGCTATACAGCTTTAATTCTGCTGTGTTTGTCCTTACTGTTACATCTGCCTTCGTATTTCTTTGGTGTTGTGAAAGCCAGTCCAGGTCACATTCACTGGGTTGTGGAAACGAGCAGAAAGAAAACTGTTTAAGCTGACTCCACTAGGGGTTTAGTTGAAAGACAATAAAAGGTATTTTAAATCTTTCTGGAAGTTTATTACCTTATAGTCCACTTTTTCCATTATGTTGAGAAATGTCTACCTAGTCACGAACCTTGTTTAATACTGACCAATCCGGCTTAATCCTGCCACTACCTCTCTTGCTTTTAACCTCAGAGTGTGTGTCAGCAGAGGACACGTTATAAAACCTGGCCATTGGTTACCAAACAACGTTACAACACAGACGCATGGCATTATCGAAGCACCTCTTATATTTCTGAAACCCTGAAACAGAATTAATGGTGGATAGTACTTGTTGGTAGGTAGTGTGGAATGTAATCCACTGTGTACCTGGCAGCTCACTTGTGTCAGTATTGTTTCTAGACAGCATGAGTCTTCTTTTGGTACTCAGTGCATTTTACAGTATACCACTGTACTATATATATAAAAAAAACAACTTCTACAAAGACATCAGTGCCCTTAGTATATAGCAGTAGTAGATGTCACTGCATCAGCAGACTGTTGGCTTACCATCAGTACACTCTTCATAGTACCAGTCCAGCTCGTAGTAGTCTGCCTTGAGAAACCTCTGGCCTCTGGTATGGCCTCGTCTCTTCATCCTCACTACTCTGACAGATAGCTGTACTGTTTCCAACGTCCTAGCATGCTTAGAGACAAACTAGTTACTGATAGTGTCCGTTGGTCAGTCAGTCAGTCAGTGTCCAGTTCTGCTATTCCAGCATGCTGAGCAGTTACCGGCTGGCACACGGCCCTTATTGGTGACAGTCTGCTTGTTCTCATCATATGTCCTTTCTGTGCCACACTCATTAGCAGCAAACTGTCAGCGTATTATGCTCCATATTTTTTGTGGTGCTGGTGCCATTTCTGCCTGTCATCCCACCAAACCGTTACTTGCGTCATCAGTTGTCAGCAGAAAAAAAAAACATTTTGTCATTTTATTGTTCTTTTCTACATCATTAATTCTTCACCGTTTCAGCACGTGTCAGTTGGAATCTGTCGTCATCTGTCAATCTGTGCCGTCTCTCTGTCTGTCCATCAGTTCTCCTCAGTCACTCCAAAGCTTCAGCAAATGTGCCAGATTCTATCCTCTCATGTCTCCGTCCATTCATAGCTTCCTGTCAGTTTATCTTCCTGTGCTGCAGTCAGTTTGTCCTCTGGCCGAGTCTTTCTGAGGTCATATTACAACCACTGTCTTCTCTTGTGTAGCATTCCTTGCTCAGTGACAGTTCTAGCTCTACACATGGACCACCGCATCTCCAACAATGACTCAATAAACACAGAGATACAGAGAGTGAGAGAGAGCCAGCAGCAGCAGTCACGAGTTTTGCAGCAGAAATGATGATAATCATGACACAGTGGGGTGGGTGGGGTTAGAGGATGCCTACAGCCAATCAGAGGGAGCAGTGTCACAAGCTGGCTCCCGCCCTCCATTCGTATGTAAGCATCTCCCCCCCTCCTCTCCTCTACTTTGTCCTTCTGTGTGGTTTCTATAGTAACAGGCTCAGACTCCAAGGCCCGAGGCTGAGCAGCATGTAAAAGCAGTTAGCAGGAAAGCAGTGCAGTGTTGGCAGAGGTGACGTGGCTAACCCAAAATGAATGAACACAATGGGGGTTCAGGGATTGGACATTTTAGCTGGGGAGTGATGAAATGGGCACATGCAGAGTGCATGAGAGACTGGAGCTATGATGTGTCATCAGGGCAAAAGCATAATGCTGAATACGGCCCATTTCAATCACAATAGGAGCAACATTCAATGTCAACCAGCTTGAGAGCGCTAACAGAGACTGCTATGATGCATAATATGGAAAGATTAAGTATAGTTCAATACCATCTAATACTTGCAGAGTGAAGCTAACACAAGACCAAGTGTCAAAAATGACACTGAGAGCACTGATGTGTAAAAATTCCTGCTAATGAAGTAACTTCCACATAATGTGAATGCTAACTACCCAGAGGGGTCACATAACTGTTCTAGATTTTACTTGTGTAATGCAGTGAGGTTGCATCATCAGGAGATTCAGTTACATTTCATCATCATATACTATATGGAGGAAAGGACGTATCACATAAGTATATAATAATCACATATTTTACATATGTGAGAGATGTGGGTGTGACGTCAACATAATATCAAGTAGCCCTCTTGGTCAGTTGCCTCCATGTCATCACCTCCTCAAAAATGTCCTCATGCAGCAGGTTACATGAGCCTTTAATTCACAGGGATCTTAAACATTTAAACCACTGTGAGCTCCAGGTCAAGAATAAGCAGGACAAGTGCATAAATAACATCATATATCTGCTGTATATGGCTTTTTAAAGATGATTAGCATGAAGTATTTTACCAGTGAAACACAGCTTTATAAGTAGGATGAAATGACCTATCCCTCCTCATTCCTGGCCCTCAGGGTGTACCCGGCCATCTGTTTGAGGCAATAATGAGGAGCAACATGCCTCTAGTTGGGATCAGGATAAATTGGAAAACAATGTGTGGAGAACACAGTTAATAATAAAATAATGATAACAATCATAATAATAATAATATTAATAATAATAATGCACAAAAGCAAAGATGAATATTGAGCAAAACGCGCCTTGCAGAATGTCTCGTACTGTTTCTTATGTAACATGACCTTGTCATTGCCTCTTAGCCTGGCTGGCTATAATGAATGTCAAGGCCAAAGTGACCGTGTTGGCATGGGGCATAAAGGTGAACTTACAGTTCCTGGTTAAGCCTATTTATAAGACACTGGTCTATTTTTAAGGGTTGTTTTTACCCTGAGTCACAGTTCAAGCAGACATGAATTAGAACTGAATTATTGATGGTAAAAAAAACACTTTACGTTCCCTTGCTTTGCCGTGTGCAGTGTTTGCACGTGTTTTATGTGAGCCTGTGTGTGTTTATTAATTGAGTAAGTGTGTGTGTGTGTGTGTGTGGTCTACAGCCAACACCAGGGCAGCTTTAGTTTGATAAGACAAGAGCCTACACGTGCATGAATACACAACAGAGGGCTGAGTACAAGAGAAAGCAAAGCATAGACCAACAGAGAGTGAGAATGTGACCCATCAGGCATCAGGTATGTTTGTTGTGGAAACCATGGCCAGCTGTCGCGCCCACACTCTGATGAGCAGATGGCCATCTCTCTCTCTCTCTCTCTCTCTCTCTCTCTCTCTCTCTCTCTCTCTCTCTCTCTCTCTCTCTCTCTCTCTCTCTCTCTCTCTCTCTCTCTCTCTCTCTCTCTCTCTCTCTCTCTCTCTCTCTCTCTCTCTCTCTCTCTCTCTCTCTCAAGGTCAGTATAAATCTTTAATCTCTCACCTCTCAATCTTAAATGCATTCTCACTCTCCAATAACAGTTTCATGAAAGTTTGTCCCTAGTGTTTGACATATATTTGGCGTCTTTCTGGAACATATTGATACATAAACACCTGTATGTAAGGGTAATGGTTTACAACCTTTTTCCTTCAGGGACCCATTTCCTATCATTGAGTAAATTGACAATTTACTTTATATTTCTTCACAGAAGTTAACTGAATGCTGATATATAGGCCTACTGTATATATTTGTACTGTGTATGTTTTCTAGCATACCTTAAAATCAAGAAGGCCTTGCAACCCCCCATTAAGGTTTTGGCGACCCAACCCCCAGGTTGACAACCACTGTGTTAGGTCATTGTCTGATATGGGATCACAAACCACTTAAATCTTCAGATTTGTACATTGACAGAATCACGTTTTTGTATAAGAACGTCAAATTCTAACTTCAATAAGCAACATCATCATCACCATTTCGCATTGAGACGAAATATAGCATTTCTACACTAAATCATCTAAAGTAACAGTATATGATCCACTTACAGAAGTACTTGAGGGTCTCCTCTATCTGTTCAGTAGTCAGGTCGAGGGCAGAGTCGGGGGCCACCAGTGGCGTGTGCAGCCAATCATCTTGCTCGTAGCCGAAGATGGTGTCGGCCCTCAGCTTGTAGACTGGCAGCTGTTCCTCCAATAAACTGATAATCTCAAGTTCTGGCAAATCAGTACTGTTACACACATCTGTACGGAAAGAAAGACAGGAAATATGTTTTTTTTAAGTCATAATAAGCTGGCATTTCCTATAAGCAGTTAACAAAGGTGATCATTGTCTTTAGCAGGAATAGAGCTTTATGATAGACACTGTGTCAAAATGTTATCTCTGGTCATTTGTAAGAATTTAGGACCTCTCCTTCCATCCAAACAAGACATTTCAGCAAGCTATCAGAACTAAAAGTATATGATGCCCTCTAGTGGAAAATTGAGGAACTAACCCTTCCATCTACTGTGGAGCACTAAAAAATTGAGACCAACTGAAGGTCAGGTTCATTTGTGTCAGTTTGCATCCTCAGTTTAATTAATCAAATGCTGGCTTTGATTGGGGCTGTACAGTTCAGTTGTTAGCTTGTGATAACTGTAAACAGAATCCCATGTGTTGTGCTACAACCTTATCTGTTACTGGCTGCAGGAATGCATTCCTAGCCAGTCCATATAATTGAGACCCATAAGATAGTGATGCAACACGTATTTGTCTCCTTTTGTGTATATATCAGGAGGGTTTTATTATGTTATATTCCACTGTATTTACTTCTCTAATATCTGTGTAGCCAGCTGGTAGAAGATGTGGTTATCTCAAAGGAACTTCAGAACAGCAGTGGCGACTGGTCTATTGTCTATGAAGAGACATATGAAGTTAACAAGGATAGACACTTCAGGAATTGTTCTTTTAAAAGTCTTCAAATACCACTACAGTGAAAATGTACTATTTACAGTAATCAAACAAACAGCTTCAGCTTTTATTTACACTCTATGGGAAGAGACATCAAAAGCAGTTGTCTTTGAAATGGCAGTTAAACCAGCAGACGAAGTCTCTGTATGTAACAAAGTCAACAGCAGCCTTCTACTGAAAAGCAGTGAGTCAGCCAGAGAGCCACATTTGTGTGCTGCTGTGGAAAAACCAAATAATCTTACCTAAGCTTTCAGCTATGTGCCTCCCTGTTCTCACATCAGTTTAGTGTGCTATTAAAAGGGGTCATCCGTTTAGGACTCCATTAGCGTGCACAGTCTCTGTGTTCACACACAGAGTTGATGTTTTAGTCACTTTTTCTTTTACAGAAATGTCGAACTGAGAAGCTCTTAGATAGCCGGAATTAGCATAGAATGGGAATTAACACATAGTAAAAGATAAAGTCCTTTGTTTCTCCATCTCCCTCTATTTCTGGCTCTGTCACTCCCTCTGTCTGTCAGCCTGTCTACATGTATGTCTCTCTAACAATGCTGTCTCTCACAGCTTGCTAATTCAGACTGAATGACTGACTGTGCTGAAAAAGGGAAACACACAGACACACACAGCAGCAGCTGGGAAATCATTCAGCTAGCACAGCCAATAAGGTTTCAACACAGAAGTAAGTGCTGAATTGCAATTCTGACCAATGCCATTATAAAAAGGATATTTTACAGTAATTTAGGTTTTTACTAATTCGTTCCACCTTAGAATAGTGCGATTCTCAGATAAAACACATGGAATCTATTGTGCCTTAAACAACATTTAAATGTTAAATCCCAAACCATCACCCCTGAAACTAAATCCATATCATTATCAATTAGTGTAAATAAGTGTTCCTGTGAGCCAGGAGCCATACACAGTTAATGGACACTTACATTATCTGGTCAGAATCACAAGATTTGTCCTCTGTACTGAAATATAACCAATGCACTTCAGCTCCTAAAATGAGTGTCGATAGGACATGGATGATGATAATAATAGCACAAACCCTTCCATGCTGTGTGTGCTGATAAAAGGTCAATGGAAACAGCAACGTGTGTGTATGTGTGTGTTCATGTTGTATCTGGTAAAACAAAAGTGATTTTTACATTAAAAAAAATGATAGAAAAAATAGTCAAATAAATAGAGGCATAATTCCTATTATTTCCCCCAGTTATTAAACAGAAACAGTCACTAAAAAAGTTAACCAGGACTGTCCAAAGTACAAAGTAAACAGTGGTGTTGTTGTCTTCTGTTCTCTATTGCTGTCCTCTTTTTTTCCTTTGACAGAAACCAACAGTAATGGGAAACGCAAGGACTACTTTACATCTAGCACTCTTAATACTGAATTAAAAGACCACCATGTAGGAACTAATTAAAGTTTCACCTTGAGGTGCAGATTTGGGATCAATGGACAGAGATGAAATGTGACTAGGAGAAGTTCAAGTTCAAGTCCAACATTCAAATGTAAATATAGATTGCTGGCACACAGAACACAACCTGCGGGGTCACAGCAACATTAGCAGCAGCTACTAGCCACCAGAGCAAGAAAGTTCAAGTTCACATGTAAGAATAGGCCACTCTCACACCATCAGACTGAGCAATAAACACACCGAAATGTGCAAAAGACACAGAGTCAGAAAGGCAGAAAGTGTCTAAATCATTATGAGATCATTCTGTAGAGACAGACTAATGGAAAATTACACCGAACCAAAAACTTGTAGAATTTGGTCATACTACGGTAAAGCAATAAAGTCAACAATAAAGATCAAGCAGAATTACCAGCATTAAAACAAAACTTGCTAAGTGCCAGTTGAAGTACCAAGACAGCACATATAATATAACCAAGAGTAGTATCACTGGACACAGACCCAAAATTAGGTCACCAAGGGGAAGAAGGGTATACAAACACATGTGCTGGATTCAAACCCAGCTGGTGGTTGGTGTGGATAACATTTCAGAAATGTTGCTTAACAGAATGCAAAAAATCCAAATGCAAAGCTCTATCCAACAGGGAGTAGCCTCCTGTAAGCTATCACTGTAAAGTAGTGCAACTTGTAGCAAAGTGATAGTAAAAGAGCCAAGTTGACCTTTCAATGATACATTTCATTCTAAACTTTTAACCTTTAAAACCAACTTCAACAGACATGGGCTTGGAAATACAAATAGTTAACGTGTAAAGGCAAATTCTTGAACAAAGCAAGTCCAAAAAGGGAGAAAACAGCTGACTGACTCACAGAAAGACAGGATGACAGAGTGAAAGAAAAACAAACAAGTAAGATAGCGAGATAGAGGCAGCGAGAGACACGCGACCCAGATGTTAGTCAGACTCGTCATGAACTTGACTACAGTCCGGCTGAAACAGGCAGAAAAACATGCCGTGCACAGTGTACTCACTCATGGTGCCTGAAGCCCGACAACCACCAACTCTCCTGCCCTCTAATCACATTTTCCACCGGAGCAGGAGAGGGCAAGGTCGCAAGAAATCACACAGGGAGGAGAGAGAGAGAGAGAGAGAGACAGAGAGAGAGAAAGAGCGTTGGGAGGGGAAGAGACAGGAAGAACAAGAGAGAGGGTGCAAAAAGTTTTAGAGGACGGCACTGGGTGTAAGAGACAGACAGAAAGGAGACGAGGGAGGAGTGAAGAGGAGAAGAGACCCGAGCCAAACGGGTTCGTCATGCCTGACATGCCAATGACGATATCCACATGGACCGCCCCTAGCTCCCCCCCAACACTCTCTCTCTTCCTCACACTGACAGCAGACAAACCCAGCTGTCTTCCTACGAGCTGTACTAACTAAACACACTCTTCCTATCCTGCTTCACTATACACACACTGTGGTCAACAGCAGGCCTGAAGCTGTTCCTACAGCAGACAGTTCTTTTAGATTACTGTAAACTCTCACATAGTGTGACACAGACCTGATGAAATATACTAGAAAAATAAAGAGTAGAACGGTATATAAATGTTAAACATTCGTAACTGCCTGGGCAACAGGTCATGAGGCAGATTTAGCCCAGTTACAGCAGTAATCATGGCTACACAAGTAAAGCTGCAGCAGAAGAACTGCCAAAAACCCACTCAGTGTGTTTCATGTAATCCTACAGAGCCCAGCATCTTTGGCACCTGATATGAGTACTTGTGTAAAACGCCCCTACACTAATCAGTTTATAATTACTAGTTGCTAAATGTCCTGTTAATTTGAGTGGATAAGGTGTTTCACAAGTAGTTTAAACATAAAATGTAGTACAGGGTATGGGATCAGTGGTCAAAGGTCTTACATTAGAAACGTTCAGTCAGTTTTTAGTAATAATTCTGAATGGAATTAGTGCTTGGATTTATGCAACACCACCGGGGACTGGTAAAACCGATCCAGAGAAATTATCTGAGATAACTACGAATTTTACATCATTAATAAGGAACTTGGTGGTTTCCATGGTGAGAGGATATGTGCAATGTGCCCATATCATCTGGAAACAGTTTAGATTTCAATAAATTAAATAATTTATGAAATAAATGATAAAAAAAATCATATTTTGAATAGTTTGAATTCACAACTTTCCGTCTATTTTAGGGAAATAATAGCTGCATGCTGCTTTCTAAACACTCAATGTACCTTTCCTGACAAAAGTCAATAAAAATAATGACCTGCATACTAACACTTAGAACCAATTTTCCCCTTTTGAGCACTTTAACCAATGCTTTTCTCATGGAGCTGCTGCAAAACCCTGTCCAGAATTAGACTGGGTCACAGTTGAAAGCTGCCGCTGGTCACAGAGGGTACGTACATGAAATACACGAGAGTACGTCAACGTGGTCAAATATCACTGGCAGCCTACAAGAGCTGCTGCACCACGGTGTTCAAATGTCACCAACCCCGTAAACTTGGGAGTCTAGTATGTGTGTATGTTGTTCTTCACTCATGTGTTACATAAAAAGAATTACCACTTATCCCAGGGGTCAGAGTGCAGTGACACAAGTCCAGTTTGATTGCAGATGTAAATTTCAACCACAATAATTCAAAAGACCATTATAATGCAAACTGTCAGACCTGACGGCACTGCTGGTCACCACAGCTTAAACACACACACAAGACGTAATGTACATGTGATTTCAGTACTTTATGACTGATGTGTCATGGAGATATGGTCAAGAATTGGTTTTGACAATCAAGAATCAAGCTGGATATAGATCTTGAGCATGCTGACCATTTCACCTCATCAGAGAACCTAAATCAGTTCCACAGGTCACATTTTCTAGCATTGTAAAATACTGTGTAATGTTTTTAGAGCTCCTGTTGCGTAGTATAGACAAATACAAGAGGAAATGATCAAGCAAGGAGGCATGTACATGACAGGACATGTGGCATGGTCCTGTATGGGATATGTAAACATGCAATGTCACATGCCAACAACACCCTCTTCCTGAGCCTGACAAATGAGCCAAAGTAACAAAGAGACAACACAAGCAACACTGTGCACTCTTTCGTCAAGTTTGTCTTAGAGAGAGATCGACCTGACTGCATTTGTCCCAAAGTCTTATATTCCGACAATCATTAGATTCAAAGATCATTGAATAATTTCAAGATTATTATGCAGTGCTGCAAAAAAGGTTTATGCAAAGACCAGACTAATGCAGTTCAACCTGTTCCATCAAGTATGCAGCCTCCTTGCAGACTATTCATGTACAACAACACCATCCATGGCAACGCTGTAATTTCACTCAAAACCCTACAAAATGACTACACCCCTCTAATAAAGCTAACACTGACACACGGGAGGCACTGGGTCAACACATCTCATGTTCCTTGGCTCTGTCTCCACTGTGTGTATGTGTGTGATAATGCAAACAGTAAACATGAAGCAGGAACATTACAGCACAATGGATGTTTTTTGCATGCCGTGACTAGAGAAGAGTCAGGGAGCAGAGTCAGCAATTTGGATTCTACTCTGTTTCATCCACTTACATAACTTCACTCAAGTTCTCTGTCCTCCGTCTCCTCTCTGTCTGCCCGTTTGTTCCTGATCTCTCCCTCACCACCAAGCATCCCATAATTTCACAGTTACTCAACTCTTTACATCACTGCTGGCTGGTAACCACAGAGAATTAACCTCACGCCCAGGAACTGCCCCATGGCAACGAGCTGCTCTATTCAGCTCTTTGTGTTCATTCAATCTCTAGACTTAGTGAAATTATACACACACACACACACACACACACACCCACACATAAACTCTCTCTCTCTCTCTCTCTCTCTCTCTCTCTCTCTCTCTCTCTCTCTCTCTCTCTCTCTCTCTCTCTCTCTCTCTCTCTCTGAGGAAGTATTCAGCTAGAGAGTTAGCGAGCGAGACACGATGGACAGAGAAGGATGAGAGACAGAAACAGAAGCGAATAAAGAGGAAAGAAAAAACTTAAAATGTGACAGATTATACATCAAACTTAGTGGAAAGTTACATTTGGTATAATAATCTCATCATGCCAGCAGATGGCAGCGCTGACCTGACCACCTCAACAGTCCTGCCCCCGAATGACTTCAGTGTTGAAGACACATGACAACAGCAGATATTACCACATATCATTTCACCATTTAGCAGAATAGCACTGTTGGTTGTTGCACTCACATGTTGCCAAACTCTTCCTGTTCAGTTTATCAGATTTTTCCACACTGACAAACAGTTTATGCTGTAATACAACACAACACAATAACAAGCACATAAATTGTTATTATAATTGCAAAATGTCACTGACAGCACAGAAAAAAGCTGTAAATATTAAGCCCCAAATTAGCTTTGCAGAGCAACTGTAACTGTCTACATTATACTGCACTCTACCGTGTTCGTTTTACTTTGTCCACTACCTGCTTACCTAAGCATGGTTGAGCAGCATGCATTAGGAGGTGCCATTAATGCACTGATCAAGCACCATAAAGAAAATAGTGCCTCCTCCCAACGCAGGGACATCACAAATCTACACATACACACAACATTCAGTAATAAATTCAAATGTTGAAAATGAAGCTAAAATCAACAAGCCATACTATAGCACTGAAGCCCTGGGGTGTCAGACTTTTCCAAAAGTATTAGTAACCATAGCTGAGTGATGGAGCAAATGCAGAAGTGTATAAAGATGAAGTTCTTATTCCAAGATGCCTCTGAGTGTCTGAAATCAGCGGGACTGTACCAGCTGCAGAAGATGTAAGTTTATAATTCATCTGAGTAAACCTTCACTATGCTAGTGCATACCCCACATGGTTTCCCCCCAGGAGCCCCAGTTTCCTCCAACTGGCATCTCTAAATTTCTGTAATGGATTGTTAATGGTTGCCTATGTGTGTGTGTGTCTGATGGCCTTTCCCGGTTGTAACCTGCCTCTTGAACAATGCATACTGGGGTAGGCTCTAGCCCTGCAGGACCCTATAAGTATAGTGAAACTGAATAGATGGATAGATGAACAGTGTTCAAGATGAGACTACATCAAAAGCTCCAGGTATCTTAATGCCTCTCTTCATGGTGTTTACGGGGTAGAGGATGAAGAGAATCTGGTGATAATATAAGGAACTGAGATCATTGTCAAGGGTGGGAGGGTGTGTGCTATATGGAACTACAGGAAGGCCCTCTTCCTGTTGTTTATGGGTGTAAGAAACTGCCATAGTCTGTTGAACTGACTCTGGTGTTGTACAAGTGCTTGGCCAGCCTTATGGCCATGTTGAAGTGGCTTTTGGCCAGCTCCCTCTCCCCTCTTCTGGGCCCATTCCTTACTGCTCCTCAGGGTCCTAAGCTCATTGTTAAACACTGGCTTAGCACTCTTGCACTTTGTCTTTAGAAGTTTTATCGCAAGAAACTCAAGATGGTGTTGGACTCTTCACTTAGTGAAACGGCCATACAGTCTGAGCTCTGTCCAGCCATAAAACTATGATTCTAAAAGATTTGTCTGTCATCAGTTTTTGTTTCCAGGTTGGGAGAGTCTAGACAGCTGCATGATTAGCACTGCAAAGAAAATAAAAATAAACATTCATTAATCTTTTACGGGTTATAACTAGTTTTTAAAAGCGTCTGTCAGATACTTGGTCTATGTGGGCTCATTCAGACTGTAAAGAGAAAGGAGATGGGCCACAGCACAGCTATATTCTGACCACAACGGACAGGACATTAGTGTCTCTGCTCCCTTGGAGAGAAGGATGAGTGGTGAGAAAAAAGAGAAGGGGAGATGAGTGAAAGAGTCCACTGGGAGCTCTTTCCACAGGCTGGCTTCTATACAGGGCTGAGCCCCCCTGGAGCTGCTTTACTGACAGGATGTGACATTAGAAAAGGGTCACAGTGAGGGACTCACACTCTCACACACCATCTTCCTCAGCCTACAATGTTGTTTCAGCCAGTTCCAAACCCATTAGAGATTGCGTACTGTTATCACTGTAAACTTTTAATTAGGTTCAGTTGGATACATAACTCTATTTTATTGACTCAGATGGACATTTAAAAGGAGAGCATTTGTGACAGTTGAATTATATATTTATGCATCTAGAGCTGATTCAACACTGCCAAATGAATTCCAGTAAGTTTTGTCTACCTATGGTTATAGTGTATGCGCACAACATTACCAGTAATGGTCTCTGCATCTCTGTAGGTAGATGTGAACTCCTGGAGTGCAGCCGGCAACCTCGCTTCACTCACATACTCCTCCTCTCCCTCCTCTTCGCTGACCAGTCGGAGCCATGGGTCGTGGAGCTGAGCCGTGTGTTCGGAAGACCATTTAGGGGGCGGGGCAGAGGAACAGGTGTGGGGAGGTGAAGTCTTCGGGTCCAGCTTGGCGCCGAGTGGTTAGCGATTTAAAACACGACCAGCCATGGACAAAACTTGGAATGGATCAAAACCGAATTAGATCTGTCTTGAGTGCATTATTGGACAGGAGCCGCCAAACTAGTCAGGATACTCATGCACAGGATGGGTGGGAGTAGCAGAACCAGAACCACACACTTGAGGTCATTCACTGCATACCTGAAATAAGATGGGGGAGACAGGAAGAGAAGCCTAATTAGCCTTTTTTCATTAGATGCAAAAAGAAAAATACAGCAAGATTCTAAATATGTTATGATTGTTGTGTTGTGGACATATTTGTTTGGAATATGTGTGTATGTATGTGTGTATATCTACATATGTGTGTATGTATATATATATATATGTGTGTGAGTATAAAAAAAATTGGAAAATGTGTATAACTAAAATGTAATGGATCATAAGCTTGGGTTTATACTTTTATTAGTTTAATATGTGAACAAAATTTAATTGAAACAACCCTCTCTCTTACTCCCGCTAGGGCCAACAGTAGTATTTATAGACATGGTGTCACACTCATCTGCATATTGGCTGACTGGTTAGTAAACACAACACATTCAAGGTGTAGATAATTATAGACATGAATTCAGTGTCTTATCAGTATATTAGGTGTATAATCTTATACAATCTAATACAACAGTCCTGTAATAAATAATATCTTTGAAAGTGTATAATGTTCTATGTTTGTTGACAATATGCTATAAATATGTCAAGTCTACTCATTATTTATGTATTTATAGTCTTGGATTGGACTGCAGTAGACTGAGTGGTGTTTCTGTCAACTAGGGCTGCAATTATTAACCATTATTTTCATTATTGATTAATCTGCCGATCATTCTTTTAATATATTCATTGTTGGTCTATAAAATGTTAAGAAACAGTGTTGGTTCCTGGACCCCAGTTTGAAAACCACTGGACTAATCGATTCATCATTTCGATGAAAATGTCTCTTGACACCTCTCACACACTGACAACCAAAACTGAACATATCACCTTCACAAACATGATTTCATTCATTTATTTGTATTGTACTGTCTTAAGCCCCTTATAAACTCTTAACTCTGTGTATTTTTTTATATAATGGAATAGCAAAAGAGGACGTAAGAAGCAAGTGAATATTGTCACCTAAAGCACATACACATCGAATGGATGCAGTTGTAATTCCAGAGCAGTAAAAGATCACATAAATACACTATAGCTGTAAAAATAAGCATTACTGGTATAACTGAGCTGTGTTTGGAGCTGAGTATGTAGCTGGTTCTCAGGATTATTTAGTTGGACACTTTCTTATCAACTACAATGTATCATATGAGTGAGTGAGGCTCAATGAAAAGAGCAACCAATATGCATCACATGTTACAAAAAACCTGGCCGACAAACTAAAGGCGAACAAGTACAACACAATCATATCACTTGGCAGGCTGCAGTATTGAAGAGGAACTTGTCTACGTTTCTATTAATAGTCGACTCTTCAAAACACACACACAACCCTCAAGACAAGCTGCTTGATATATACACCTCAACTCTCTCTTTATCATCACTAAAAACACAGCTGTGGTGTTATTGCGCCACACCCTCCCCTACTTCTTGTATTCTGTCCTATTCTATCTACACTCATCTATTTCCCACCATTTTTCTTTTTCCACCACATCGTCCTCTTAAGACATATTGAGTCAGAGCCCAGTGCCTTGTGGGAAGTAATATTTAGGTCACACTGTTTCCATTATTTAGGACATCCAAATGCCCAAACACTGTTGCTAATGACAACAAACCATACAGTCACTGCAGAACATATGACAGGCTGCAATGTTTCTTCTATAGATCAGGACCCAAGTCTTTCTGATCTGAACGGTTTGTCTTCATTAAACTCCAAACCCTGTTCAGAATCACAAAAAAAAGTCTTTGCAGCTCTTTAAAACAGAATCATTTCATAGCTACTGAATTGAATGATTGGCATCGTTATAATTGCAGTAATGCTGACCAAACAGTACTACATTTCCAAGTTTAAGATCAAAAGTACCAGGATCAACAGTACCAGGATCTAATATGTTGTAGCCACAACATCCCCACCCTGTACAGTCCTGCAGCAGGTCTCACAATGACAGGGTTGGGCTGCATTGAGGGGAAGTGGATTATTTCAATGGGCTGATGGAGCCGGTGCTCATGAACAGAATAGTAACTCTAATTTCTCTCCTGGGGACAAGGTGTGGTTTTCCACTTTCTTTCAATTTGTTTTCTTGAGATTCCAATATAGAGAGTTCAGTGCAGTGTGGGTTCAGTGCATGCAGCCCTTCCATGTTGTGTTTCTGACTAATGTAACTTATTTCTGAACTGGGTTAGAGCATGGTGATATACACATCCAAACATACTTGTAGCAGAATCAGAATCAGAATCAGAATCAGGTTTATTGCCCAGTAGGTGTTTACACATACAAGGAATATTTGGTGAGGTGAGGTGATGTAATGAGTAGGAGGAGCCACTTGCATCCAGGGGGCCTGGGTTCAAGCCCCTGTATTAGCAAGCATTCTCTCTTTGCTGATACTCAATCTATTCTACCTCCAAGGAAAGCATAATGAAAAAGACACAAATGCTGACTGAATTCTAATGGAAAACTAAAAATGATGCACAATAGATGTACAATAAATAAAAATAGGGGGGTTTTTTTGGGTTGTAAAAAAACAAAAATATTTTTTTTTTTTTTTTTTGGGGGTTTTTTTTTTTTTTTTTTTTTTTTTTTTTTTTTTTTTTATTTATAAAAATATTTATAGATCAAAACCTAGGCAAAGTAATCACTGGTTACAGCCCCAATAGTTCCTAATGACCCCTCAAAAGCACTATGTGTACACTGGTGCACACTGTACAGGCAGGAGTATTCATTCTTGCTCCATTGTCAAGGAGAAGACTGTCCAACAAAGACGTATTCCTCTAGCTCCCACAGAAGATTTCTCAATGCATTGTGTTAATCAGTTACTTCTGACTGTGCTTCAATATGCACATTACAACACAGGCCGCAAATATTCATTCACAACTCCTGAAGGAAGCCAGACTTGCACCACCCAAAACTTCTGTCAGTATCAACAATTAAACTCTAACATGGACCCTAAGAAGACTGAGTCAAAGCCCAGCTCGGATTCCCCAGTGTTTTGGTTTTGCAACTTGACCTCCTTGAGACCTTTAGGTCAAAAGACAGATACTGTAGATGCACAGAAACAACACACATACAGTGCCTAAAACAGGCCAATACCTATTTTCAGAAGTATTTTCAAAATGCAGTGTATTTTGTTTTTTAAAATGTTTTTTACTTAAATTTAACACCATAAAATACAGCCTTTTACATTATTATCATATATAAACATGACATAACATTTATGACCTGACATAAAACAAACAAACAAGAAAACTCCTCCTGTTTTGCCAAAAATACTGATTCAGTCTCTATCAGTATGGAGACTGCATTGTCCACAGAAATTATAGTCATTCAGTTGATCATCTGTTAAAAGACCAGATTGCAGATTGAACACAACCATTTGAATACTGCTCGGCTCTAAGCGTGTAGGAGGAACTACAGTGGCAGTGAAACTTGCAAAAAAACGTCAAAGGCACTATCTATATCCAGTGTGGGGTTTGTCTGCTGAGTGAATAATACTAATTTAACGGGAACATATTTATTATAAAATATAATATATAAACAGTATAATGAAAAGTAAGAACTGACAGATTTTAAAATCTCTTTAAAAGATTATGATTGTACCATATTAAATTGTATGTCTCCTTGTAGACAGTGCCAGTTCCACATGCTGTTACCACATTTATTCAGTTTTCCAGGATTATGATTAATCCTCAGTTGATTGATCCTCACTGACTGTTGTGCAATGTAATTGTTACTACAAAAAAACTGGACATATGAGCAGTCTGGCTGCAAATGAAGTGTCTAAATGCATGTTTGATATAACACCCACAGTTTACCATCTGTTGATCAACTGTCAGTCAACTGCAAGAAACTACATCAGTACACACTGTAGCCTACACAGACATATGTGTAGGAGTCATTTTGATTATTCATATTATGTCAGTTTTATATAGAACAAAGGAATTGTCTGTCTAGTAATGACTTAGGAAGGAACACACTCTACTGCATTTTCCCCAATTAGTCTATCAATGTCTATTAATCTACAAAACTGTTAAAGTTGTAGCAGTTTATCCTGAAGCAGGAGTCAGTACAGTACAACACAATTATGGGTATGCATCTACTGTTGAGTACTATGACAGTCAATACATCTATTCACAACATGCCTCTGCAGCACTTTTAGCAGCTGAGTGCCGAGGTTTGTCCTTGCTAGAGGGGATTTCCTTACTTTCACCAACTGATAATTTAGAGCACTTTGAATTGGAGAAGCGCTGGTTTCCAGCCATTAAATGTGTGTGTCTGTGTGTGTCCTGGCTAATGGAATTGAGAAGGACATGGTAATGGGTAACTGTTTCCAGTGGTCATCTGTCTGTGAGCACATGCTGACGGATTATAAACTGGAGCTCTAACACAGGAAACACTGTATACATCATAAAAAACTTCCTCTGAGTGTTGTTTGCCATGAAACACACAAGGAGGAGGTCAGAGGTCAAGAGTCTAAAATTAGCTTCAAGACATGTTATAGTACTCTGGGTTCCTGCTCAGAAGATACGTCGGCTGTAAACATGTAATAACTGCCTCCGTAACATCACCTTGGTGAGAAGACAAACATATAAAAATCTCCTGCCATAAAACCAGCAGTAATTAGAAGCTGACAGAATTCAGAAGATTAGAGTAACCATTGGTTGCTAATGGAAACTGCAGTGTCAACCTTATCCTGTGTGTTGAAACAGCTTAATCACAAAGTAGGCATGTACAAAACAGTATAAAAGCGTGCAGGTTCATGTCCAGTTTGATGATAATGTACAAGTGAACAAGTTTTTCTTCTCAGTCTGAACCTAACTGGTCACAGGCTGTCCTGAGCCTGAGCTCAAATTTCTCTTTAATTCCCTCTAACTTGATTGGGTTGACTTTTATTTCACCCCCCATCCTTTTCTCTCAAATAAGACTACGTGAAAGTCCCTCAGTCTTCCCAGCACCTTCTGTCAGTTTGCCCTCAGATCCAGATGTTAACAAAGCAAAATATTGGGTAAACTGTTTTTGTGAATTTAAGAAACAAGTTTTTCAATTTGAAAACTTAATGGACCATTCAGGCTGTAAAGGACGGCCAGTCCAAGCTGCAGCCCACTTTATGATCAATAGATCCAATCAATACTCCAATATCCTCTGTTTGACCAGAGATACAACCAATAACAATCAGATTTTTTAATTCAGGAGCAACAATAAGATTAATGAAAGATGGGAAATTGAAAAAAAAAGTACTGAATTTTTTAACATTAAATTTTAACACTGTTTAAAATACATTATTTATTTCAAACAAAAGCAAAGAACAAGTAGCTATATGTAATTAAAAATAGTCTTTAATTGACAAACCTCTTCATTATTCATCACAGATCTGTTCACTATGATACATTTAAATCATCTCATAAATTTGTATTATTTAGGTTTGCACTGGTATCTCAAACTAAAGCAACACTAAAGTAACAGACCTGTTGTTAGTGTGCACACTTATTGGCCAGTCACTTTGAACAGCTACATGGCAGTGGTGATTAATGAGAGACAACAACATTCAGAGAAGAATTTATCTCAGAAAAACCTTGCTGTGGCAGAGACTCCTTGGTGGTCCATTGGTAACGTTGGCCTCATACATTCAACCCCAGAACCTCAGTCACTCATTAACATTCAGCGTACATTAACAGTCTCCGACAGTACATTCACTTCTTTACTAACGGATGTTCTACACTTAAAATAGTCTTCTGTGCATGGAGTTCCAGAGGGCCCCTTAACACACACACACACACACACACACACACACACACACACACACACACACACACACACACACACACACACACACACACACACACACACACACACACACACACACACACACACACACACACCTCTCAGATCTACAGAATAACACAAAGAAGGCAACAGCAAGGAAGAGAGGAATGTAGGGAATCAAGGATTTTTACATATCTATACATTTACATATCTAATTTAAACCACTGCAAGGATGACATGCTATGGGTTGCTGATTAATACTCATGACTCAAGAAACGTTTGGCTGTCAGTGCTGTATAAAGGCTATATATTGGAAAACAAAACACACACACAACTTTACATCCACAAAAATTAAAAGGTAAAGTATTTTATACCATGCTATGCTCGTCAGTGCCCAATTAGCTAGATTGGAAAAGTGTATTGTATCAGTGACGAAGGTCGATTAAAGTTGTAAACTATTTTGTGCACTTTGGTCGTACTTAATGTTATCTGTTTGTCAGTTTGTTCACAGTAGTTCTCTTTTATTACGCGTTTCATTGTTTGAGGACACAATGTAATAAAAAAAAAAAAACACAAAAAAGCCTAACCGACACCACGGGTGTTTTCACTTTCACTAATTAGATGTCCTCTCTCATGACAGAGTGGGTTCGTATGGACTGAGCTCTCTCTCCTCAGCTTGCACACACACTGTAGCTCGTCCACCCAACTAGCAGGACGGTCATCCAATCAGCTGAAAACTGAAGCACCTGTGTGTGTGTGTGTGTGTGTGTCTTTAACCTTTCTAGTAAATTTGTTGAAGGGCTGACCCAACCACACATTACTTTCACAGCAATACACCTTTTTCTCAGCAGCCATTCTGACATGAAATAGTAGGGTAAGCACAGATGTCGCCTAATGTGGCACTAATTAAGGTTCTGTTCCATTCAAGTCAAACAGGGACGCTGCTATTGTGCACGTTGGCTCACTGGAAAGGCTCTGCTACACATTATCACTGCGTCATTATGTAACCTGTGTTTGTCATAATATTTCTTGTCAAAATGGCTGCTGTGAAAGAGATCTATTAACTGACTGATCAAAAATGTTTGACCCTTCGAAGTTAAATGACGGCAACACTCACCAACAGCACAAAACATCTGGACACCAAAGAACAATTTAAAAACTAAAGCAAACCACAACGAAGTCTGCCTGTTCCGCTCAACTTTAAAGATCTAGTTTGAGGAAAGTTACAGAACACACCCGCTCTGCCCTGTTGAGCTAATCTCATCACAGATTTTGGTTGTTGTTACTTGTGGTCTCAGTGACGATGATGGTGACTGGAGTAGACAAAAGGAACAGGCAAACAGGAGGAAATCTCCTGTCCCTGGGATGCCTATTCCCTCCATCTGCCTCTGGCGTACTCTCGCCATTTCTACTCTCCTCATTCAGGTCTTAACCTCTCACACCGAGCTCTCTCAAATGGCCATACGTTCTTTGTTTTCCTACAGAGTAAAAATATAGCAAGCTCATTGTCTGAAAACGAGACCTGATACCAGTGGTATACCATAGTCTCAGTGTAACTGCTTCACAGGAAGGAGAGACAAAGAGGAAGGCAGAGAGAGAAGTTAAGGTGAGATGAGAAGCAGGAAGCTGGATTTTAAAGACCGAGTCACGTGATCCGCCAAAGGAAGTTGAGACATCCTTTCCAAAAATCCTTTAAATCCCTTCATGTAATGTTAGAGTTAAACAGTGAGACAGTGCAGCCTGTGTGAAACTTTGCAGAGAGACTGTCCCTGCTTTCATATCACACCAAAGACAGATGAAAAGGAGGATGGATTACAGACAGAATGATGAGAGGTGTAGGGAAGAAAGAGGCAAAAGATGATGTGAGTGAGAGAGTGATGGAGGGATATAGGGAGTTAGGCATTTAAGTGGAGCAGAAACAAGGTCTGTCATTTACAGTTATTCCTCTACAAGACAATGGGAAGACAGAGAAAAGTCAAAAAACATAGCACAGCACATACACTCTTTAACTATGGCTCAGAAAGCTGTACATGGTGTCAGGCTATTTGGTTAATCGTGTGTTGGGATTGAACAAGCAAAGCACAGTCAGACCTGTAGATTTTATCAAACAAGCAGCCTGGCACAGAGACACTGGTTTGTACTGTATACAAGACCTGAGTTAAAGGTTTGATGGTTTTGTTTAATACTTATCAGTTCCATCTTTCTCTTTCCACCTGAGTGAAGAGAACAATTTTTAAAACAAAACTTATGCCAATCACATTATTAAGTATCTGAAGAAGTTCTTAGCCTCTGCAGTGCCGTATGTAAACTGTCTGGTACAATAATCTCCATTTATATGGCATTCCTCGTATATTAAAGACATAGACACACAGTTCAGCGTGCTTCACTATAGCCTCCAGTATGCTTCGCACAGACAGCTGCATCCCTTCAGCTCAGTTCAGTGAACTGTAACGCTGACACCAAAAACAAATCATCTTATTGCAGATTTACAGGCTTTTTTTATTAGATTGTCACCATTAACACTATATTGTGCTGTATCACACCAAAGTACATCACTGTTGTTTGTACAACTCTATCAAATACTTACAGATTTAATTAATAGAATGTATCATATGTGCTTTATTCATCATTGTTTGTGGTTGTTGTTGTTCCACATTGTATGCTATCAAATATCCCACCACTATCATGAATGCAATTTCAGACCTATTTTATGCCCATGACAAACTGGTATTGATTTCTATGTCGGCTTTGTTTTGTAGTTGTTACATCATCATCAATACAAATGTTTCCCTAAAACACATTTAAAAGCTAGACTGAAAAATGCAACTTTATACAAGTAACGTTAACTTTTAACATTTATTATTTATTATTGATTTAACATTA
This sequence comes from Dicentrarchus labrax, assembly GCF_905237075.1. Lineage (NCBI taxonomy): Eukaryota > Metazoa > Chordata > Actinopteri > Moronidae > Dicentrarchus > Dicentrarchus labrax. The sequence continues at coordinate 19,470,186 of NW_026136707.1, read as the reverse complement.
ATCCATCATTTTTTAAAAGGACCAGTGTATAAGATTTAGTGGCATCTAGAGAAGACTGAAGAACACTGCTTGCGTCTGTATTTGACAACCTGGGAATGAGACTAGGTTGTGAAGTGAGTCGGAGAAACTACAGTGGCCACAAAAGCGAAAGGCCCTATCTAAAGCCAGTGTTTGGTTTGTCCCTTCTGGGCTACTGTAGAAACATGGCAGCTTGCATGCCAGGCAACCCGCTGTGTCTGTAGATAAAAACGGCTCATTCTAAGGTAACAAAAACATAACAATTCCTATATTCAGATGATAATACACTAGATAGTATATCCTCCTAAATGTTACACACTGGACTTCATTTTAAGGCCTAAAATTCAGATGACTGGATTTTAGACTTTTCAAGCCCCCCGTATTAGAGTAAAATCACTGCAGTTGTGATCTGATAGATACATGATACTGATTTAGGAAGTCTGTCAATCAGGATTTATCTCTGATGATGCACACATCTCATTAAATTCACCCTTCACCAGATCCATTTGAAAACCTAAAACTAGTATATTATTTCTTCTTACTGTCTTTTCCTGCTTGTAGAATCATCCTGTGTAACAGAAGTGACAATCCTCAGGACTGTATGAAAGTCACTGTAGCTAAACTACTTTCTTGGTGCCATTATTATTGCTGTAACAAATGGCAGTAGTATCACTATGGGGGTATCAGCTTGCCAACAATTCAGTTCAGTCCCAGTGTCAGTCTATGATCAGACAAGATCCCACAGGCAACACAGTGAGAACATCTCCTCACTCCTCGAACAGTGTTTACTGAACACGCTCACACATTCTAACCCTGTCGTGCAACATTTTCGTGAAATTCAACCGAAACTCAGCAAGTCATAAATCCATAAAGTTACTCAGCACTGATAATGTGCAGTAAACACGCTTTGAAGTTAATACTGAGGGCCTCATTCATACATAAAAGCAACCTTTGACTTTTTTTCTGTCCTTTCAAATAAATCTGCAATACAAGGTCATCCAGCAAACTCACATGAAACCACTCTCATACCACTCACTGTCGTCACTCCATCATTTCTTATTTCTTGGAGAAAGTCATATACAGTTTAGTCCTTGAAACTCATTCTGACCTGTCTAAAGCGGGTGCTAGGCTTTCAAAATACTGATATAACTCACATCTAGCTATAAGTGATTAACCATATGTCACAACCGTTTGAATGTGTGTGTATGTGTGTGTGTGTGTGTGTGTGTGTGTGTGTGTGTGTGTGTGTGTGTTTGGAGTGAGATAGAGAGGTCAGATAAGAACAACACCCCCCCCCCAAACAGCCCATCTGTCAGTCGCTCTATCGGTCAGACATACGAGCTATCTGTTCAGGTCCAGCTTCTGGTTGTGTGTTGAACATTCTCAGGAGTCTCTGAGTTGACAGTGAGGCCCGCTGTGTGTCTGAGCGGTGAGACGGTACGCAGACCTTCCACGGATCATGTGCTCTTAGTTGGCACAACCAACTGGAACCTTATTTAGCCTCTCTGGACTGGATGAGAAACCCTCCTCCTCAGCAGAGTAGCTCATGTGAAATAAAAAAAACACACTGCCCCCCTTAATAACATTCACACTGAAGGTACAATATTGTGCCTCTTCAACACAATCCACATCTCAGTAAACCTTCACATGCCTTCTGTAACCGGCCTGAGGCTAATTGTGTCAGTTTCCTCCTTTGTGACTGTTTTGTAAAGGAAAAACTGAACAGTAAAATATATTTTTAATGAAGGAAATGAATAAGGGGATTATGAATTTAAAATTAATTCACATTATAATTACACTTTACATTACAAAAAATGACTTAAACAGATGTAAGGTACACAAAGAGATGTAAAAAGCATGAATGCATCACAATGAAAAGCTAACTGCTTTGTATGTAATATGTACAGTGGTGATGAAAGGTACACCAAGCAAAAATATCTGTCTTACAAAAACTCTGATTCATATACACAATGCTCCCACTGACTGACCAGAGGAGAAATAACACACAATCTTGACACTAATGGCACAAGTTTGCTCACAGTCAGAGAGCTAATATAGCTGATAATGAGTCACACTGCTTATGGAGACTGAGAGGACTTAAGTCACTTTTAATGAGTAGAGGCAGATTTACTGTGATAGGATCAGGCCTAACCAAATCCTGAAATCAATCTTATTAAAAGGTGCCCACAAACTGCTGTGACACACTCTCCAAGCTGCACATTTTCACTTCTGAGTCAGACAAACTACTGCAAACTACTCATTAGATCAGACCAACGGATGCTTCTCCTGCAAAACCACATGGGCCATCTAGTCCACAGCTGAGCAGATGAATGCAACGAGGAAAAACCCAAGTTTCACTAACGGAGAGAAAAAGTGTTGAGTAACCTGTTATCTACCGAACCGTGTGCACACTGCACCTGCTCCAATATCATCATCAAATCACCACATGATCATCAAAAACTTTCAATCTGAGACGCTCACGGACTCACAAAAGACTTCTTACCGCTTTAGCGGACTTCCCCGAAGAGGTGAAATGATTCCGGTTTCTCCGTTTGGCGATCAGATAAAAGACTCACGAAGATGTGGTTGAGCCAAAAACGCTGCGATACGACCGGCGTGGTGCCGAAGTCTGCCTTCCCGTCGATATGTGCGTTAACCTGAGAGTAACCTTAGTCCTATCCACAACCAGAGATGCGTAACCCGACCCCAACCTTACCCTAAACCCCTAACCAGATATCGCTGCTGCTCCGCCTAACCATAACCTAACTTAAACCCTAACCCCAACTGAGGAGGGCACCGCTACTGGGAAACACTGTGGTTGGGGGGGGGGGCAGAGGTCCACACAGATCAGACTATCAAACCACAGTCAGGCGGAAACCGAGCTAAGTGAACGGACGAATAATTCAGAGTCAGTCCTGTGCCTGTTCACAAAACTTCAGCAGCTCTTTTCTGTGGTTTTCTTTGTAAGGCTGATTGAATCGCTTCATGGAAACAAAGCTGCTGAGCTGCGCTGAGTCAAGGTAGAAACAATGTGGGAGTACATCCGGTGGGACCGATTTCAAAATAAACTGCATTCATATCAGGTTATAGCTTGTTTCAGAATATCAGTTCTTTATGTAGTCATAATATGGATTAAGCTTTAAAAGCATAATAAATACCCTCTAAGGTAGTTTGTGAACTCTCTTTGTCTGGATAGTGCATATAAAGTGTGATATGGACAATGGAAATCACATATGCAAATATGGAAAACACTGTGCTGCATTTAGAGAGCTTGTTGATAAGCATTAGAAAGGCCTTTTAATATGAAAGGAACAAAGTAGTACAATAGTTTTATCATTATGGAAATAATAGTGTCATAGTATGTTTTCAAACTAAACATAAATACTAACACCAATCCAAAGCAAGGTCTGAAATCTTTTCAGTCTAAATTATGGGATTATATGTGTCAATCTCTACTGTCCGTATAACACATGGAAATGAACAGGTGACAATAAATTACAGCTGAGGTCGACAGTAGGATTTATTTGTGTAATTCTGCTCAAGAAAAGGAGCGACAGAGTAATCTGGGTGTGGCAGTATGTATCACCACACAAAAAGGGCTAACCTTGCAGCAACACAAGTGTCACCAATCATTAAAACAGCCTACTTTTTAAATCCACGTCCATTACATTTATTTATGTATTTATACAATGTTGTATGGGGCAAATGTAAGAGAAAACGTTTATTAAATTGAATTTATTTGTTGCTTTTATTTTGTAGAATGAAATGCTCTCAGGAAATAGCACTCTTACAAATCGTGTGTCACATTACACATTAGGAAGTTTTAAGTTTTGTGCACCGAAAGGATTTCCACTGTCCCCTGTTGTTCATCCTTTCTTCATCTATATACAGTATCCCAACATTTAGACAGTTTTAAATTATTCTTGACCCTATTTCACCTTGCTTGGTTTTGCTTTATAGGCCTACTTAAAATTTCTGTTGGTTTTATTACATGGTTGGATGAGGGTTTTATTCTATAATTGGCAAAAACTCAATTTGTATAGGCTAATGTTCATTAATGGATTAACCAAGTGCTTAACAGCATTATGAATTGCTTGGTCGGATAAATACAGGTGGGTCCTGTAAGGTAATGGTGTTTTATAGAGGCTGTTGCTCGGTTATAATAGAAAATTCCGACCTCACCATTTTTGGGTCGGTGAACCCGCACATGACTGCAACATTACCGATGGTCTGCATAAAATCCATTCAGGAGTGTCACGGGTGCCTTGTGTCCCGCTGCCGGTTTTATTCAATGACAGAATGCATGACGTAACTGTACTCTGATGGTCTGATAGTGTGTGTGTGTGTGTGTGTGTGTGTAGAGAGAGAAAGAGAGGGGGGAGGGGGGTATTTTAATGCTGAACAGTGAGCAATCTAACATACATATCATACAGTTCTAGCAGGACATTTTTTTATTGACTGTAGTATTAAAATAAGAGTAACAAAGTGTTGAATTCACTTTTGAAGAAAAAAAAGAAAATCTAAGAGCCTCAATGTAAATAAAAAGCTGTGGCTTGGAAACATGTATTTTGTAAACTGTGGAACTTGCTACTTACATGTGTGTAATATACTTTTTAAAATGTTTTATTTTGATGGTGCTTGTGATTGTTATATTCCATGCCCTCCGCCGTGCTCCATCTGTTGTGAGCGCCCTTGTATCCTAGCGACGCAGGAATATGCCATTTGGAGGTGGTTAGGTTAAAATCTACAACAACTTTTACAATGAAACCAACTTCTTTCTTGAATTGTGTACGTGTGGAAATATTTTATATTTAGTACAAAAACGTCTTTTCACATATGTAATGACTTTGGTGAATTGTTTTAGCTTTCACTTTATCTAAATACTTCCACACTCCCCTCTTCTAGTTGGAATTACGTGGCCCCCCACTCTTCCGCCAACAAACAGCGGGCCGTTGAAGAGGTAACGTTAAAGTTAATGTAAGTTGATATTGGGTGTGAGGAATTGCCAACATATTATTAGTTAAGTTTTTATTAAAGGCCGCGGTGTTTGAAGTTGTATGCAGTTTTTAGGTACGTAACGTTACTTTTTAGGTGTTGCGGGTAACTTTGGTCTTGTTACACGCGAACACATTGTCCGTGCTCCTGAATAGACGACTGCCAGACCACATAACTAAGTTAACTAACATTAACTAACATTACATACAAGCCAACCGCCTCTACCATGGCAGTTTAAGTTAACGCTAATGTTATTCACTTCTTAAAAGCTAAACGTCCACTACACACATCCCATTTAATATAACTACAATAGCTACCTGTTTAGAGCCTTAGCTAGCTGGAAATGAAAGCTTTTCCGCTCAAATCAAGCCTTCAGAGTGAAACAGGTGTCAGGTGTTCTGCAGCTACGTTAATTAGCCGTAATTATAATCAGCTGATTAACTTTACAGGTAGCGTTAGCCGTATGTCTCTGTTAAATGTAAGCTCCCCTTATAGCAAACCTAACAGGACGAGTGTACGTTAGATATATAACACATTACAGTATTACTTTACATTATGGTCATATTTATTTGTTTGAGCCGTGATAAAATAATTGAATGATGCTGTTGTGTTTATTTTTTAAAGACTGCTGGCCTATGTCAAACCAAATAAACATCAACTTGAATATATATGTTTATGGTAATTTGATAATAGGATAATCTATAACTATTAAAACATATTTAGAATATTATGTTATATTTCTATTTCTGGAGTGGATAACATCGCAGCAAATGCACAGCATTTATGATAAAGCGAAGGTAAAATACTGTAAGTCTGTAGTCAAATATTTCTCTGCTCCTTTTCCTCATGGATGAACAACTCTACTCTCTTCCCTTTTTTTGCTCAGCCTCTTAAAATGTCTAATGAGTATAACTGTAGGTCTCTTTGGTTTCTGTTCCACAGTGAATGGAGAACTTCATCCTGTATGAGGAGCTTGGGGCAGGCAGGAGCTCTGTTGTCTATAAAGGAAGAAGGAAGGGCAATCTCAACTATGTAGCCATCATCTGCACTGACAAAGCCAAGCGACCTGAGATCACTAACCATGTACGGTAGTGCTTTAACCTGTATAAACGTATTAAGACATCTGTTACATTTTCATGTTTTTCTAGATATATTAATGATATTTTTTGCAGCCTGAAGAGAAATGACCAGTCTTTTTCCTGGTGGGTTTTGCTTTGGAGTCTTGCAATACCTACTGTACACATTAAATGATGATCTTGTTTCTGTTCCCCCGTTAGGTACGTCTGAGCCATGATCTGGATCATCCAAACATAGTATGCTTCTACGAGTGGTATGAGACAAGTAATCACCTCTGGTTGGTAGTGGAGCTCTGTACAGGTCAGTAATTATTTCTGGCACTCCTGATAAGCAGTCATGCGCCATTAATAGTTATAACTTATTTCTGGTTTTCAGCCGTCAAATAATGTGGAGCGAGAAATGCATCTTATAGCAGCTTTGAACTGATAAGATTTCCCAAATAGTAAATACCCTTTAATTCTGGTTTACTTTTCCTCTCTCATGCTTTTGTCTCCTTTTTTCTCTCTTGCTGTCAATGTTCCCCATCAGGTGGTTCCCTGGAGACTGTAATTGCTAATGATGGGTTTCTGTCAGAAGATGTGGTGAGGAGGTTTGGATGGGACTTGGTCAAAGGACTGAAACATATCCATGAATTAGGAATCATCTTCTCTGACTTGACCCCTGCTAAGGTTTGTATCTGCATTCATGTGTGTGTAGGACTTAACAGTATATCAGCAGAAGTATCATTATCATATGGATACAGTAACTCTCGTTTTGTTGTCCCTAGATCCTACTGGATGGTAGTGGCATTCTGAAGTTTGGTAACTTCTGTACGTCCAAGGCAGAGGGAGAGACACTGGATCATTTCTTTAGCTTGCTCTCTACATCTGAGGAGTCAGGGAAAGGAGATAACAGGAAAAGACTACAAGGTCAGATGAGTATTTGTTAATATTGATAGTTCTGTGTATACATTGCATTGTTGATTGATGGAGAAGTAGATTAGCCAGTGGATCCAGTTGAATTGAACTCTTCGGCAGCCGGGGAACGTGAAGAGTCATGCAGGGATTTTATGTGACAGGTGGGGTGGAAAAGCATGCAGAAAAAGACTAGTGTCCACCTGAGGAATAACTGGGTGTGCAACAATAGGTTAAAAAACAGCTTATCTCATGTTTGATTTCAAAAGGTCAGGTGGAGGAAGATTTTTCTTTCTTGAATTCTTCACAATGTAGCTCCCACAAATGTAAAAGTTGACTAACATCACTTAACATCAAAACATTTATTGTGTATGATTAGGATGCCTGTCTTCTTTTACTGTTTTTGTCTTTTCTAATTACTGTATGTGCATTTTCAGGTTCTCCAACTTACAGCGCTCCAGAGGTTTTGCAGGGATCAGAAACCAATAGGAGCTCTGATCTCTGGGCTCTGGGTTGTATACTCTACTACATGTACACTGGTACCCACATGTGCACGTACACAGACACTGCCACATGCATACACTGAATATTAATTAGTGTGAATTGAATTTAACATTTTCTTCCTATTTTTCGCTATTGTTGGGTACTTCTAATTCATGATGATTATGATGATGCTACTGATGATGAATAGATTGAAACAAAAAGATCTTAATTATGAACAGAATTAGTGTTTTATAACTGATGACTGAATCTTGCAGTTAACAGACAACAAGATATTAACATTCAACATTCAGTATTATACTATATTATATTGTATTTTATTGTAAACCTAAATCCAAACTGTTTTTGTTTTGCAGGTAAACCTCCATTCTGTTCCGATAGCTGCACTGAACTGACGGAAATGATTTTACTTCAGGAACCACGACCTCCCAGACAGACAGGTAATATACACTCTCTCACACACACATCGAGACACAGAACAACTTACCCTTGCATGTTGCTGTTAAAGAGTAACAGCTTTTTGTTTGTTTAATTAGTGTGTTTAGTAAAGTTAACTTCTTTGTTGTTTGTTTCAGAGTTTTCATCCAGTCCACCCAGTGAGGACTTCCAGAATCTTCTGAAAGGCTTGCTCAACAAAAACCCAGATACGAGGTCAGGTTCATAGATACACACACACACACACACACACACACACACACACACACACACACACACACACACACACTCTACTCTACAACTGCTGTTACTACTATCATCATAACATTTAATAGGGTGGAAATCTCATGGTAGCTACAATTTAACGTCCATAATGTCAATTTTAAATTGTAAAGAGCAGGTTGGAGTTTGTTGCTCAGTTGTCATTGATGTAGCTTACATATATTGTTTTAACATCACAATGATGCAAATGTTATTGTTATGTATTATTTATGTTCCCAGTCCAGTTGAATCCCCTGTTCATGAACAGAATTAAACAAATTCCCTAATGTTATTTGATTTATTTATTTTACATAGTAGCTGTTATCTTGTACTCGATATTAATAATACGTTTTATTAATAAAGCAAGTCTGGTTCTTGACTTAAATAAAATTGGACCACTAGAGAGTTTTAGGAAGTAAAATGTATTTAATTTCAATGTAGAATTACTTCAGAGTGCTAGTTTCTATTGCATGTTGACCTTAGTATCATGTTTCTGTGTCCTAATGTTTAGTTTTGTTGTGATTTGTTCTTGAGGATGGGCTGGCTGGAGTTGCTGGACCACCCTTTCTGGACACAAGTACTAAAGGAGGAAGAGGATCTTAAAGAGGGAGAAGAAGAAGCTCAGGATGATGCACGGCATAAGGAGGACAAAAACTGCTGTGAGGGCATTGGTTCAGCTAGCTCGAGGTGTGTTGATATATTATTATTTCTCTTGCTAGCTCCTACAGCTTTCTGTAGACAATTTGTTCCATCAATTTTACTGCATACAGCTTTGCTTTGTGAAAGAGTATAATCTTTCATTAATGGTAGATGATAGAATGGTAAATTTCTGAAACACCTTTCAATATGATGCCATAGTTAAGTCAAGTCAATTTTATTTATATAGTCCAATATCACAAATCACAATTTGGCTCAGAGGGCTTTACAATCTGTACAGCATACCACACCCCTTGATAGGTAGACAGACCTGAGCCACATAACCTCTCCACCATGGAGACCTGGAAAAAGGACACGCCATACACATAAGAGACAAGCACAGCATTCACTTAGATAGGAGAGACAAACAAACACTGATAGATAGAGAGGGACATTATGGCATGTAAGCTATGGAGAGAAGAGGATAGGCTTAATCTCCAATATACACATTTAAATAAAAACATATTTTTGCCTCAGTTGAATAGTTTGTGTGTGTGTGTGTGTGTGTGTGTGTGTGTGTGTGTGTGTGTGTGTGTGTGTGTGTGTGTGTGTGTGTGTTTTTTTTTCCTCCACAAATACACAAGGATCCCTGACCCTTTTTTCCTAGGACAGGTAGATGAGCTTCCCAACAGCCACTCAGCCATCACTCATCCAGCCCTTAGGATTTCCAAGAAATTGATTTCATCACAGACAACAATTGCAACAACTCACAGACCATCTGACAGGAGGACTGATTGCCAACAAGCTGTCAGACACACAACCTGTGGAGCCTTAAGGAACAACCAGGGCTTGGATAGGGGGGTGGGAAAAGAGAGAGGAGGAGAGGGGGAAGCAAAGACAGAAGATGACCCCAAGCCAGCTGGGGCCCAGCAGATGTGCCACACACTGCAGCCCAATAAGTCATTCATTCTAGGTAACACATTCCCTTGATGTCTGATGTCATAACAGTTGTATGAACATGACTATAGTCTTCTGTTTTTTTAGATGCGTAAGCCAAATTTGTTCTGTTCTATTGTTTTTGCCTCAACTGCAAACGATTAGATGTTTCACTGTTTGCTGTAGTTGCTATTTTGCAAATCTCATATCTGATTAAAATGTGTGCGCCATCTTTCACCTGTGTGGCCTTAGGCATCAATCTCAGCCGTGTCATAATGAACTGTTGGAAATCTGATTGAGTATCCTGTGTGCTTCCTCCCCCAGATAACGTATCAGAACTCAGACCAAAGAGTGGTGTGGATGAGGACAACACTGAGGCCATTTTCCTGCTCAGGTATTCAGTTGAGTCTATCTGCTGCCTATCTACCTGTTTTGCCAGGGTCACAGGGTTATACATGTTTTGCCAAGGTTGTACCCAGTAAGTTAATTGATGGCCTTAATTTCTCCTGTCTGAAGAAGAATGTGAATCTAAAAAGAGTTATACAACATATTTTAAGTTGTACTCCATCCAAACTCTTATCTTGGACACACACATCTACAAATGTGAGTGGCCCAAGTGATCCTCTATCCAATACTGTCCTCTAACAATTAAGGTACAGGGGATCAGCCTCATGTACATATATCTAACTACTAACCATAAGCAACCAGCAGTATATTGTAATGTTCCCTCCTGTCGTTTTTTTAGCTCCCGTGCCAACTCAAGGAGAAGCTGCAGTGTCTCAGACCTCCCAAACCAGACCCCTGCACCTCAAGAACATGTAAACATCATGCTTATATTTTTTTAACACTTTTTTTTCGTTTTTTTTTCGTGCTACTATAATAACACGAGTGGTAAACTGGCAACATAGTTACTGGGCCTAAAGCTACAACTATTGTTTTTCCTACCAAAGACCAACATTCACTTATAGGTTTAACATTAAAGGCATGTTTATCCTCTGCTTCCATCTGCTGGTGTGCCTTGTAAACATTAGTCTCATGATACCAGACAGTGGGAGATCTCAGTGGCATCCAATAATCTAGGATCTAAATGTGGAGTAGTTACTTTAATGGTGGTAAGAATGGCCCTAAAGACTTTGGATTGGTTCTGCAATGCTTGTTTTTTTTTTTTTACTCTAATTGTTTCCACCCAGTTTTAGCAACAAAAGCTAGGAGAAAGTTATTAGTCTCTATTGAGCGAAGTGTTTGGAGATGGAGGACTTGTGACTCCAAGTAAATACATAAATAGTTAAATACAATTACAAATACTACTAAATACCTCTTCTGCTCTTCTCTCTTTCCTTACCCCTCCTCTTAGGCCAGTACTGACACTGATATCAGATCCTGCTTGAAAGCTCTTCTCCATACTGACTCTGATCTGACTATCACCCCAATCATGGACAACCCCAAGGTACAGACATGCAGTATTATTATACAGGGGCTATTTTATATTTCAGGGTGTTTTCAGATACATTACAACTGCTTGACTTTTAATAATCTTCAGTGGTAGGTGTCCTTGTGAGGGGCCTTCCCTGCTGTTAATGCTTTATTATAAGACACTGTGACATAGTTACTAGGAAGTAATAGCTACATGGGAATTTTGATATGAAGATCAGGCTCATCCTGAGTCTCTCTGTGTGGTGTTCCCTTTCTGTTTACCAGATTCTTAAGAGTCCTCCTGTGCGTTTTGATCCAAAAACCCTTTGTGTACCAGCATATCCAGGTGTGGTACATTCAATTTTCAAGTCAGTATTAAGTGAGATTTTATCAGTGCCCCTTAAAAAGTACAGAGGTAATATGGACTGTATGGCTATTGTTTTTCTCCTGTCCTCTCTTCCAGTTGAGAAGCTGCAGTCCCTGAGTGATGACGAGTGGACTGTCTTCCTCTTACAGCTCTGTTCATCCCTTGGAGAACAGAACCCCTCAGCTCCTCTCTCCTCCTCCTCCACTGCTCCTCCTCCTCCTCCTCTCTCCTCAGCCACCCGATCAAGGCTCAATCTTCTGTGCTACCTCTGCTGTGTGATTGGACATAAACATATTGCTAACAGGCTGATTAACTCAACACTGGTAGGAAAACTTGTATTTACTTAGGATCCTTATATAAATTATACTATAAATAGTTTTGCATCTAACACATACAGTACAATATAATAGTTATACATTTGTTTCACTCAGCTTCAGTAGGAAGGTATAACATGTGTGACGTTCTTGCCATTGCTCCCAGCTAGTCATTCTTCAAAAGAGGGTCATTAGTGTGGTGACAAGGACATTGTCCCATAGAATTATTCTGAGCTAAAAAAAAATAGGACTTCCCCTTCGTCTGACTTTGAACATGAACTACCTGAGAACATACACTGATCAGCCATAACATCAAAGTTGATGTGTTAGAAGCAGGAAAAATGGGCAGTGTGAGGATTTGAGCGACTTTGACAAGGGCCAAATTGTGATGGCTAGAAGACTGGATCAGAGCATCTTCAAAACTGCAGCTCTTGTGGGGGGTTCCTGGTCTGCAGTGGTCAGTACCTATCAAAAGTGGTCCAAGGAAGGAAAAGCAGTGAACCGGAGACAGGGTCATGGGCGGCCAAGGCTCAGTGATGTATGTGTGGAGTGAAGGCTGGCCCGTGTGATCTGATCCAACTGACGAGCTATTGTAGCTCAAACTGCTGAAACAGTTAATGCTGGTTCTGATAGAAAGGTGTCAGAACACACAATGCATCAGTGTGTTGGTATGGGGCTGATCGGTGCACGTATTTTTCAAAATTAAGAATTTAGTTGTAACAAAACACACCAGAATTTACTTAAAATCATAGCTACATAGTTTTGTTCATTCTGCTAATTTTTATTTACCTGTCAGACCTAAAAAATTAAATGTTTGTAATTGTTTACAAACATAGCAAATTTGAACAAGCTTATAAACGTCAAATAATCTAAAACCTGTGTTTTGTGTCATATATTGTTATTTCGTACAAATTTGGGTCTTTATCTTGTTCGTCTTTCTTCTTTCTCTCTGTATCTGTCTCTCTTTATTCAGCTTCCAGTATTGACCCAGCAGTTACGACAAGCTCCTAACTGGGATCTGTAAGTATGTTATGTATTCTTTATATAAATTTGGAAGAATGATTGTGTGCCTTTTAAACTTACTAGAATGTTCGATAAGTGGTTGACACTGATCTATAGTAAAAATGCAAACTAAAAGAATCATTGGTGGAGCTGAACTACAAGACTCTGATACCAAAAATGCAAGTAATGTGGTAGAGCTCAAATATGATAGAAAGGTTGCTGGCTGCAAAAGCACTTAGATGTAGTAACAAACATCAGGGGCACTTAAGCATGTGTCCTCGCTCACTCTCCTTCTCTCTCTCTCCCTCTTCTCCCTCTCCCTTTCTTTTACAGTTCTTTAAGAACTTACTGCTGTTAACACAAACACACAACATTGTCTATGAAAGCTAAAACAAAGTTGTTCTGAACTGGGAACTCATATTCTCTCCTTCTCTGAACTAGGTTTTTTTTTTACCCCTCCTTTATCCGGAACTAGTTTTAGAATTTTGATGATTGAAAATTAAGAAAATGTATATTCTTTTGTTGATATGCAAACATAAATACAAACACTTTTTTAATTAAATGAAAATACAAATGTTTTCCAGGCGGATCAAGGTTCTCAGAGTGATGGGCCTACTTGCTCTGCACTGTACTGAACTCGGAAAGGACAGTCCTGTTTCTGAGGTCTGGAAGACACACACACACACACACACACACACACACCCCACACACACACACACAGTGTGTTCCAATGTAAACTGAAATGTATTGATTCTTCTGCAAGCTCACATTTCGTGGTAAATTTCATTCCGACTGGTATTACAGTATATCTGTTCATTCAGCCTTCAGTGTGCAGGAACAACACTGGAACTATAGAAAAGCATCAACAAATCTCTCAAATCTGTGATAATTTTTACTCCAAAACAAGATAAATGATCAAAATAATGTTAAGTGTTCACTAACAAACAATTAAACGGGGGAATCCAATATCGTTTCAGAATATTTTTAGGACCTAAAACCTGCAGAACCAGTTTGCACCATGAGGTGTCAGTACATACCAGCATGAGCACCATATTCCCATTACAGGCAATATGAATCTACATTTTGGTTAAAAACTTACATAAAACATAACAATGAATGCTGTACACCTTACAATATGTATAGTTAATTTATTTACGGTAAGTCTTGCTTAATGCTGCTGTGCACAACTAAGATTTTATGTAATTTTATAGTTGTGTAATGTTTGTTTGAATGCTATCCCTAGTTGTTTTTGTTGTTTAAAACATCCAACCCAATGAGGAGAATCTGCCCTAAAACCGAATGTGGATGGGAATACATGTTCTGTCCACTCTAACTTTATAGTACTAATGTGTACCAGCAGGTGGCATTAAAAAACCAGAAGACAACAAGTCTTTCATTGGCCTCTGAGATACTGAAAACACACACTCTCTCTCTCTCTCTCTCTCTCTCTCTCTCTCTCTCTCACACACACACGACACTCCTCCCTCCCCCCTTTTAGTAAACACACACAGAGATCTTGCTGGCTTCTCTTGCTTATAAAGTACATTGCAGCTTACCCGTTACATGATCATACACTGATTAGATAAAGAGTTTCAGCTTATGATGATGCTAATATGACCGTCCCATTTATTTTTTTTAATGTGTGTTGGTTTTACAGATTATTTGTTATTTATTTATTCTTTATTTATATATATATATATATATATATATATATAGAGAGAGAGAGAGAGAGAGAGAGAGAGAGAGAGGTGATTCTGTTATTGAGCCTACCTTCATTGATATAAAATAATAGACAAAATAATAGAAACACGTGTCAGTGCAACGCAGTACAATTCAACAGCAAAATGATTATACAGTTGAATAGACACCTCTCTAAAAGCGTTTGAACTAACACTGAACATTATAACCTTGAGGGAGGACTTATTGTAGAACTGTTGTATTAGACTGCATTAGTTTTAGTTATGTGTGCCTAATAAACTGGCAACTGAATGTTTCACCATAACACCCATAATCATATTAAAGAAAGTGATGTAAGTTAACAGGACATACTTGTCTACCCACACACATTTTCCTAGAGAGACACACATAGACAATTCAGATACTTTACTGAGCCCCCCTCAATATGCACATGTTCAGAATGGTGCTGAACTAATTCAACGTAAAAGCAGTTTTGTATGGAGGTGAGATCTGGAGCGTCTCTCTCGCATTTTATCCTTTCATCCTGAACAGAACTTAACACCTTTTTCCTGTCTCTCTTCTTCTTTTGTCTCTTCGTCTGTTCGATCACATCTATTTATTCTGGATGAAATCCATTCCGGCTAAAGTAGCTCTGATCCCACATCCGCTCCCGTTCCTGGTTTGTCTTTTTCTTTTCTCATTCTCCACTTGTTCTGACACTTCACTGCTACTGAGTCGTCACGCCGATTTACAAAATGGCCGACTGTGGCATAGCAGTGTTTTTTCTGTGCGCTTGTTGTTAAAGACAAATGGCGGAAAATTTTTTCCGCTACCCTCCTTACCTCCCTGCAGTTACCGCGGGATGACAAATTGTTAAGAAAAGGACAAAGCTGTACGTTTCTGCCTGTTTGTGTCTATTTGTGTCTATGACCATGTGTGTCCATCTATAGACTCAGCAGGGGCTCTGTGTGTGTGTGTGTGTGTGTGTGTGTGTGTGTGTGTGTGTGTGTGTGTGTGTGTGTGTGTGTGTGTGTGTGTGTAAGCATGGATGGGCTTCTTTGAGATATGTTTGTGTGCACTCAACAGGGGTCCTGTGTATGTAGTTTTCTGTGTTCTGTTTCCCTATTTGTGTGTGTATGCATATATTCTGTGTTTGTGTGTATTATATTATAGTAAGGCTAACAGATGACCAATAAAACAGCACATACTTGCATATGTGTGTGTGTGTGTGGTGTGTGTGTGTGTGTGTGTGTGTGTGTGTGTGTGTGTGTGTTCTCTCAGCAGGGGTTCTCAGATTGTCAGGGTTTAGTTACCATGGTAACTGCTATATGCATCGACCCCCCCCCCAAAACAATAAAAACAAAACAGAAAACCCACACACACTCATGTCTGTCTTGTCTGTCTCTCTTTCTGTCTCACTCTCTTTTCTGCATGTCCACCTGCTTTCTCTTCTCTCTCTCTCTCTCTCTCTCTCTCTCTCTCTAGTCAGTCTGTCTTTGCCCTTCACTCTCTCTCTCTCTTGTCGAATAGAATTAAATAAGAATAACATTTTCTGGGTTAATGGTACTAACACACTTTTTTTATGCAGCGTGGAGAAGTTGTGCTTTCAAAACCAACTAGATAGGATTTGCCCCTTCACTTATCACTTCTAAAGTTTTCTGTGGCTTTTACAGTGGTTTAGCCAGTAAAAGTTCCACTGTGCAGGGGGTTTCATGGGGATATAGAGTCTTAACGCATTTTAAAAGCTCACAGGAATCTTTAGGAACACACATTCAGGGGGCATTGGGTCCAGGAAGACACTATTCAAAGCATTTATAAAAACCTCTTGCAAGGAAATATGACATGTGTTGTTTAAATATCTGAGAACAAATACATTTTCATAAATATCATTGAAAAACCTTCAGTACCGTATAGATTTATATGCCTATGGTCAAACAAAAAATTTGTATTGTTTCCTGGAGATATCTGGTGAAGATATTCTCACAGCCTGCCGTAATCTGCATCCAGCAGCTCTTAAATTAGGTGTTTGATTCATTAACAAAATGTTATTTAATATATTTGCTTTGTATATTCGAGCCATGCATTTGTTGTCTTGTTTCAACATTTAACACGAAGTATGTCAGATCAGCCATAACACATCAGAACATACATTTGCAAGGGTCGATGTTAGGACATGTAAATTTAGAAAGTTGAACACATTTAGGTGTAAAGCTGGGCGCTTGAAGATAAGAGGGTTACCTCTGACTGCAATGCACTACTGCTTTATACGCCAGTCTCTTCTCTCACCTGAGACGAGCATCGTATTAGCGGTAAAGTCATGTGCAGTTCCGTCTTTATAGGACAGATAATCCACCAACCTGTTCTCTTATTCTTTCTTGTGTATAGACATACAATAACTGCCTGTATATTTGTTTGTCACGTGTGTGTATATGTGCAAAACTTCTGTGTGCTGTGTTGGGATGTCTTTTATTCTCTGGCACTATATGAGTGTTGTTTATGGATGTTAATTAAGTACATATGTTTTCTCATGTGCATTCATGTACATTATGGGATCTGAGGGAATGTTGATCCTGAGATAATTATAATGTGTTCTGGATATGTGTGTGTGTGTGTGTGTGTGTGTGTGTGTTTTTGTTTGCTTTTTCACTCTGGCTCGTTGCACTGTGGTGCATTTCAGCACCCTCTGCCTGAGAGCAGCTGCGTAACTAGTTTCAAACACACCCTAGAATCTCAACTCCCCACTCCCCAGCCATTTATTTATGTTATTTGTGGGTTCAGCTCATGTGGGAAAGAGACAGAAAACCATGTGTACCATTCACTAACTGGATTAATAGTGACCCAACTTGCTATGAGTTTTATAGTTTATGTATAAATAAGTTTAAATAAGGTCAGCTCAAACATATTGGCTTCTGTCCTAGTCTCAATGTGTACTGGCAATAACGTTTAGACCTACTCAGGATTCCAGTGGCAAACTGATACCTTACGATGTTCATCGATGGCTCAGCGTGTGGATACACCATGCTTCTTGGGCAATAATACAAGAAAAAAATAACTCCACTGGGAAAGGGGAAGATATGTTGAGAGAGAACATGACAAACAGACTGTTACCACTTCTCACCCTACAACGAGAAAGAGAGACTGAAGGTGAGAGACAGTGAAAGCAAGCGAGTGTCAAAGAAAGATAGGCGAGAGAGTGAAAGATATTATGTGATACACACATAGAGGGCAATTCAAAGCAAAGAAAAAAGAAAAAAGACAGAAGTAGAGAGAAACACAATTGAGGAAGGAGAGCCGGCAAACAGACAGAGATGGAAAAAGAAAGTGGAGAAGAGAGGGAGAGATAGAGGAGTGAGGCAGAACTTGCATCAGATCACAGAGGGGGGAAGCTGGCAGTAATGCTAATGCCAGGAAGCAGCCAGCCAGCAAGGCTGTCTCTGCATATACTTAACTGTGTGTGTGTGTGTGTGTGTGTGTGTGTGTGTGTGTGTGTGTGTGTGTGTGTGTGTGTGTGTGTGTGTGTGTGTGAGAGAGATTGTGGTGTGCATTTCTTACAAGTTACAATGATTGCATGAATTTATGTACCTAGTTATGTGTGTGCATAATGCATATACTTAATGCTCTGAATACATGCGTGTGTTTGTGTATACATGCATATGTGTGTGTCCCTTACCACTGATTTTGGTGTGTGTATATGCGTTTTAGTGGTTTTCAGTAAGACTGTTGCTGCTGCTGCCCATCTCATATCTTTCTCATTCCTGTTTTGTCTTTCTCCCTCTTTCCCAGCCTTTTTCTGTCCTATTTCTCTTTTCTCTACATTGTTATTTTCTTCATCCATCTTTATGTCTCTGTTTTATGCATTCCCACATCCTCTTCCTTTTCACTGACTTATCCTCCTTTCTTACTCTGTCCTCTCCTCCCCATTCTTTACCCTTTCTGCTTTTACCCTTACCTGTCTATAGTTTCTCACATTTTATGGTCGTATACAAAACATATTCATCCCAATAGTTTCATTTAAAATAGTACATTTTCTGTACACAGAACATCTTCTATTATTGAATGAAGATAAGAAGCTGCCAACAATAGTTAGTGTGACATGGCATGAGGTCATGTTCTACTTTATTTATTTATTCCCTTTATTGTGGTGTGGTGTTATTTGGTATGGTCCCCCTATTTCAGGACAATGAAGCAGGACAGTGATCCTTATCATACAGGCAACCCACCAATGAGTTTTTAGGGGGCCAGGGGTGTTCTCAACTAGCCAGGTCAGTCACCTGATATCAGTCCGGCTGAGATGCATTTTACTCGCTAAAGACCAAACTGAAGGCAAAAAAGGACCTGAAACAAGCAAAAAGTGCAGATGGTAGCAGTACAGGCCTGGCAGAGAATTATCAAATATCTGCTGATGTCTGTGGGTCATATATTTCAGGCAGTCATTTATTACAAAGGATTTATATAACCTTGATTTAATCAGGTAGTCTCATTAAGATCAATAGGTCTTATCAAAGAAAGACCTGAGAACAGCACATAGAAAGAAAAACAAACATAACCAGACAAAACAAGAGAAGAAATACATACAGCTTAACCAGACAATAAAAAGTGCATAACATACAACGAACGTAGCCAGACTTAACAACAAAAGCATATACAGCATTAGAGACAATCACAAACATTGCTAAATAAATTAAGTTAAAGTTAAATGTTAAAAATCAGCCAGTGGGATGAAATGTGAAATATTCAAGTTTTAAAATCCTGTGTAATTCATTAAATTTATAATGTGCAAAGTAGTTGATGGCTGAGATCTGGTCTGGTGAGCAGTGGTTTTACATTTGAGAAGAGGGTATACTGGCAGCTTTTGTGTGAGACCTTGTTGAATTGAAATTGTTCTAGTCTTGCTAATGAGGACCAGCCTACTTTTTCATATAGTACACAGTGATGAGTACTAGACCTGCACAAATCGAAATAGTATAGAAATCTCAAAAATCACAGAAGCTGCAATTTTTTCATAAAGGTGAAATGTGAGACAAAAAGCATTATTGAAGTTCTGTAGATCTGCAGAGACAAATATGGTTCTCCAGAGATGTACAACCCATCCCATTTTTTAGTGAAAATTAAATTTGTGATGCCAAAGTAATTATTCCCACACTAATTGAGGAAATGTAATTGATACCAAATGTTCTTGTCATAATTGTTTTGTTTAATAGAGCATGTTATTATTTGATTTTGCAAGAATAAAATAGAAATGCTGATGAAACCATCTTTCTCTTTCTCTTCTCTCTTTACAGGCTGTGTCCACACTAACAGACCTGTTGAGAGACAACCTGAGGAATAGCAAAATAAAACAGTTCCTGCTGCCACCACTCGGGGAGTTCCTCTACCTCATCACCTCTCAGGTACACACTGTATGACAGAAGCCAATATAAAGAGACATAATTAAAGTTAAAATGTATTTTTTCTGGTATTTTTGTTTTATTAAACAGGGCGAAGCAGTTATTTATTGTTATATGTTATTTGGACAGGTCTTTGAACACTGGCTTATGTGAAAATCCGCCTAACTGTAGTTGGAAAGTCAAACAAAAGATTCAGACATGCAGGAAAAGCACTAATGCTATCGCTGTGAACATGAACATGCAATTATTTCCAATGTAATCTCTGCAGTTTATTTAGTGTGCACTTTATGACCACAGGTAATTTTTGAATAAGTAATACTATATATGTCCGTTTGAAGGGTTGAAACACAAAAGTGGTCCAGCTACTGTCATTGAGTGAATGTAAATATTTCTCCAGCTTTTGTGGAAATAATTCAGTCGTTGTCCCAGATCTTTGGTAAAGTATGTGTTACTGTTTGAATTGTTGTTATTAGTCTAATCAGGGTATTGAATTTGGCATGTTGCTGTTTTGTAAGTCACTTAAGCTGACCACACTAGAAGAAATCAGCTATCTGGGTCTCTCTGAGACTGCTACATTTTGATGGAATCGGCATCCTATAGTTTGTCAGGGTCAATTAAAGCTGAAATAAGTACTCTTAATATTGGTGAGGCCTACTGCTACACACTGGACCTGAAATAATTGGAAAAAGTCAATTAAGTCATGGATATTTTTAAATCCTGTGAGAAATGCAATGAATGCAGTGATCCACTTGTTGTTAATCCTGTTGATAAATCACAACCTCAAACAATAGAGGGCTGGCAAACTGTAAAGTTGCTCACCTCTAGTTTGCTTTGCAAACTGTGCAAACCAAACTTAAACCAACTAGCCCATAACACAGTTCATGTAGTATGCACATTACACTTCAAGCCCCTCAGGATGCCCCCAAGAGATGGCTTTTTAAATGTGGTTAGTGAAAATCATCAGAGAACGGTTTCTCTGAAGTAATTAATGGGGAATGACTGCTTTCTTTTGAGTTAATGAGTCCAAGTGAAACAAGCACAACATTGACGCCAAGTGCAAGATCAAATGACATTTTCCTATTACGTCAGTAAGAAATGCCAATCTTGAGTGAAATGAATGAAACAGAGTGCTCTGTGATTAGGTAATGGAGTTTAGATTTGGACGCCGACTAAATTGAATTGAAAGCGAATTGACCCCCAGCCCTAAAAATTACAATTACAAGAGAGAAAGTGGAGCAGGCCTCGTTTGACTTTATTAGAAAAGGTGATCCTAATTTATATCTGGTTAACCTCAGTGTAGCCAGGCAAGTCAATTAAGTGTTAGATTTTTGTTTACACGACTGATGAATAACCTTCAAAAATCAATCACCCTGCCTGATTGCACTTATTACTCTCCTGAAGCCATGAGAAATCTCATCAGTGTCCTGCAGTAGCTCTTAATAAACTGACTTGCAAGTGTTTTTCCATTGTTGCCAGTGTGTTCTTGACAAATAATAACACAATAATTACCTGATTCCTGTACCTCCCTCGGTGATCATGGCCAGGTGTTAAACAGCACCTTGAAAATGTAACTGTGAGTTAGTTAGGGTAAGAAACAAATAACAAAATATTTTTATTTTCTTTATTCGCAGGACATTTTTTAAAATCTTTTTTTTCTTTTTCTATAACATGTTCTAGCTCTTTTCAGTGTCACTGAAGTAACTTTATTTTAGTAAATGAGTACTGTATTGTTGATATGCTGCCAAAATATGTCCCTGGTAGAACTCTATGAACCACGGACAGATATGCATTGCTTTGAATGGCTGCTTTTACTGGTTGCTTTTTCCAATGACATTTTTTTACTGTGCTTTCTAGGTTTTCTATTTTATAAATTTAGGTTTGGCAAATTTTTTATCTTACAAATTGTCAAGAAACCAGGTTAACCTTATTGTTAAGCAATTCTAGTAATAAGAGAGAGGTGAGTGGTACCTTCTTGTGTAAAGCTGCCTGCTTGTTGGCTTTGGATTGAGTATTGGATTTTAAAAATCTCCAGCTGTTTGTGTTTTCCAGTCAATGACAATGATTAGCACAACTTTTAGTGCTGTGTGGGCTTCTGTCTCAGACATATCCCTTGTTTCAGTTTTTGGCTTGAGAATTTGATGTTTCTCCAGCAGCGCCAGTCAAGAAATTGATAGCTCTAAAAACCCAGTAGTTATTTGATTTGTTCTGAGTCTTTTAAGAGTCCCCTGGTGGACTGGCTGGTTGGCTGTCTGGTGGGTTTTCAGTGTCAATGATCAGCTGCATTGCTGCCTCTATTCTCAAGGTTAGATATAACTTACAACCTTGAAAAACACCACAGACACATGAACTTTTATTGGACTTTGGACTGTTTCAAGGTTTTTAGCTTTCAGACTATTCCCATATGATGGGTACAGTTTGGTATGGTGAAAATGTTTTCTAAAATAGAACATGACCACAAATGACAACAAAAAGTTTACTGTAATAGTACTTGACCATAGAAAACGTTACTAATTATATTATTTGAGGTATCATTTGTAGCACATGGTGTTGAAACCCTTCACTGAATACAATAATAAATCAAAGCTGCAAGCAGCGATGATGCGTGACCATCATGTGTGGACCACACCGTGGAAATTTCTAGTAAATCAGATGATGATTGACACACAAGGGTTACTTCCTGTTTCCAGTAGCTGTTGCTTGACTATATCTGAATATTTGCATGTAGATGTGTTCAAGGCAGGATTTAACATGTGATGTTTGGTTGAAACTGGGAAAAGTGCACTGAAGTTATTTCAACTTCAACGGCAAGCTATGGACACACTGTTCGATGCACAGTAACAAATAATACAACTTTTAATTGTGTCTTTTTTGATTGCACTGACCAAATTTAAAGTCGATCCGATTAATTCCCTAGGAGGATTTCGTTAAAATACAACCTGAAAATGTTGTAGCAAATGAGCACAAAATTCAAAATTGCCAACTTCCTGTTGGGTTTCTGGCATGGGTCCCAGAGTATTTTTGGATACATGTGCGTAACAATATTCATACATATCGGTCAAACTTGTCTTTGCGGTGTAGTTTAACCGTTTTGCAACCCTAATGTGCAAATTTTGAGTTTTCAAGCATGTTGCAGCCACCAAAAATGTGATTCATTGTGGATTAACCCAAATATTTAACTTCTTTGAACAGCAGTAGCTAATATTGTCATTACAACCAGTTGTAATGAAAAACCTAAACTCAGGGTGTGAACTCCTCCCAACAGGTGGAATCATTTTGCCTATATAAAGACAGGAGAACAGTTTCATTTGAGTTATATGGAATGGCCCTTTAAGTGTCCCCAGGTAAAATCATCTGCTTTGCTCCTCTCTTCTTCTGCAGCACCAGTCAATGACAATGATTACCTATAGCCTCCAGTGCTGTCTTTATTCTCAAGGTTAGATATAGCCTAGAGCCTAGCAAAGCAGCAATGGAATGGGGCATTGTTTCATGAAAAGTAAAAAAATGTTGGTTGAAATAATCCAAATTTGTGTCCTGTAAGTGTAGGTATGACAGTATATAACGTTTGTTTTGTCAGGAAAAGAAGTACATGTTTCGTTATAATCAGATGAATAATAACACAAGAAATAGATAAAAAAGAATGGCAAGAATGCCAAACTTTTCTGGTTCAGCTTGTCATATGTGAGGATTTCACCTTGATTGGCATTTTATAGATTTAAAGATTAATGGATTATTGTTAAAGTAGCTGAGAGAAGAAATTATCATAAAAATACTTTCCTGTCCTGTGAATTTTAATTAAAACTTTCATGAGTATGGGTAAAGTTTAAATTATTCTCTTTTTTTATTCTACCTTTTTTATTATGTGAAAAATGAGAGTTAGATGATTGAACACACAAAGCAAAATTAAGGAAAACATGTATAATATTCACACATATTATCTTGAGTAATATCAATATTTTTAAGAAAATGATAGAGAAAATGGTTCTGAAAGCATGTTCAACACAACATAACCAAGTAATCAAGATGTCATGGCTCCTCTTGCTCCCTTCTCCCCTCCCCGACTTGGCCCTTTCTTGCCCTTTTCCTCACTCCTCTCTACTTGCATCTCCTCCACATTATCTCTCTGCCTTGCTCTCATTCCCACTCCACTCCTCTACTGCCAACCCCCCCCAATCTGTACCCCCTCCTCCTCTCTCCTCTCACCCTTTCTCCCTGTCTTTTCTACGTCTCTCTATCAGGAGGAGAAGAGAGGCTCCCCAGAGGGACTGTGGTTCGTTCCCACTGCCGCCTACACTGGCTTAATGAGGAGCCTGCGGGAAGGGGTGAGTGTCTCTGTGTATGTCTGCGTGTGTCTGTTTTTGTGTCTGTGCCTGTGTAGCTGTGACTAAGTCTCTCTCACTGTGTGTGCCTGTGAGTGTGTGTTTGCGAGTGTGTAGCAGGGGATCCCTGTGAACAGTAATGATGAGGCAGCTGTGGGGGCCTAAAGCGTTGTTTGCCAGCTGCAAGTCAAGGGCATGCAGAGCAGTCACACATACATGCACGCACACACTCTCTTACCTGCATCAAACACAACCCTTTACTGCTCAGCAGCCTGACCTCAGCAGCAATTAGGACCCTCCAGACACACATACAGTAGATGGAGCAGAAACACAAGCAGGAATATAGGTAGCTTTCCTTTTTGCTGGCTTTCTCGTTTTTTTTCTTTTTTCTCCTCTCTGTCGTTACGCTTATGCTTCACCTCTTATATTAGTCTGTCACAAAAAGATGCTAAATTATGACTTTGGCTGGTATAATTTTATAACAAAATGACACATGTCTCTAGTGATCAAGCTGTGTCTTAAATGTGAATAAATATACAGGTAATCTTTCAACATTTGCATTAAGCTCACGATTAGAGATTGACCTGGTCATATTTAGGTTTGGACCCTGTGCACGGCCCAGTGCTACATCACAAGATATTATGGTGTTGTTCTTTGTAGTGTTGTTGCAGGGTCAGCAATTGCTGCTGAATAAGGAACCTTTTGGTGGGTGGTGAGATTAATATATAGAGTGAACAGGTAGAGGGGGAGAAGGAGATGGATGGATGTTGTTTTGTGTCTCAGAGGTAGAAGGGGTCTTACTGTGGTGGCCCACTATAGCAGAATGAATATAGATGAAACTCTGGTCTACACAGTTGTCAGCTAGTACCTACTGTTGCTTCATTACCACTGGGAGTGTAGTGGAGGGGTAGATGAACAGAGGAGGGGTATATGTGACAGGAGCAGGGAGAGGGGTTGAGGGGAGGAGAGAGGAGGTTGACTTATTTATCATTATTGAGCTGTGAGAATAGGCTGACTGAAACGCACACACACGCACGCACGCACACACACACACACACACACACACACACACACACACACACACACACACACACACACAGCCTTAGGGACCAGACACTCATCCCCAGACCCAACCTGCCTCCCTTTCTTTCCATCTCTCCCTCTCACCCTCCTCTCCCCTTCTTCTCCACCCTGTCTCTGTTTCCCCCTCTCGCTGACTGGCTGTTTTTCGTGGATGCACGAAGTATATTTGCTATTATATTACAGAGCTGTCTAAATAGTCTAACTTTGTCTCATGGGCGTTACATTTGCTGGAGTTAACAAGGTGGTCACACTGTACCATAGTTTACTATACTTATTATATTTGTGGGACATTTTAGGAATGAAGAAAAAACTCCAAGTCAGTTTTAGGGTGCGGTCTCACCTGCACCTATTATAATCACCTTTATCGACTGGTTACACAGCATACATTTTTACATGTCATAGCAGGAAACTGTCACTGTCACTGGGACACTTAATGGAACTGAGCCATTGTTGCTGGTGTTTGAATTCACCTGTATTTTTTGAAATCTAAATGATCATTTATTACCAAAATTATAAACAAAATAACATCATGGCAGTCATTCTAGATCATATACTTAGAAATTTATTACACAGGGTTAGCTCGTCTTAAATATTATATTATAGAAATATTACTGTTACATAAGAAAGTATTTTGGTATGAGGACCCACATTTTAAGACCAGTCCAATATTGCGATTGTGTTGACACGTTGCTCCAATAAAGGGCAATGGCTAGTGCAATATCTACATGTATATTTCTGTTACCAGCTACAGTACCTCAGGCACATGATGCCTTACAACTAGTCACTACGTCACCAAGCTTCCATTATAAGGTGAATGAATTTCTCTGTGCCACTTTCTGCTCTCCCTCATCAGACATAAACAGATGGGCAAGTAATGCATTCTTTGTCCTTTTGCTTCCCCTCTCCCCTGACAATGATCTATGAGGGGAAAAAAGGGGAAAATCTAAACATGACAATGGAATTTGTGTTGAATTTCAGTGCCCACAAAGCAAGACCACATGTATACTTTTTCACTGTTTGAAGAATCCATGACTACTCATGACTTCCCCTTTCCTCCAAACCTACAGCCAGGCATTTTCTTAAGACTGATACATGGTCAGGGGATACTGTACATCACCTGACTGAAGAGAAATGTCACAGATATACCGGAGGTCATTAAGAAACAGTGTCACCATTGAATAGTTTGTCCCCCAGAGAGCCCTTACAAGTTTATTTTCTGTGGTGAAATGTCCCATTCAGTATATGTCTCGTGACATTTTTTTGAAAAACAACAATATGCGGTCCAAATCAAAAAACTTTGATTTTGTTATGTGTTTAAGTAAAAAATGGATATTAGCTTCAGATTTGTTTGCTGTCATTATTTGTACAAATAGACTAATTATTTTTTTGTTATTATTAAGCTACAAAGCAAAATACATACACATACATACATAAAGTAATCAAAACCATGACCAGTTGCAACATTAAAGTGATAACAATTAATGCATCAGTAATTATAATGTAATAATATGTAATACAATATTCTGAAATGGGCCATTCTGCATAATGAATACTTTTACTTTCTGCTCTTTAAGCATATTTTGATAAGTTGATTTTGAATATTGGACTTTTACATGTAACAGTGTATTTTCTATGATATTTCTGCTTTTACTTAAGTAAAGAATAATACTTGACTACAAACAGAGAGGCAGCTGAATATGTTAGGAGTGATCAGTAAATCAACGCGCATTCACATAATTCAAGTGTCAAGATTTGGCCTTTCATTGAAGGACAACCAGTAGAAAATAAATTCGACTTCAAAGAAAGGATTCCTACTCTGTATAACAATTAATTTGTAGTTGTGCGGTTGAAAATTGTTTTGCTTTGCACTTATCATGGCCAAAAGAATTTATGATAATGACATTATTGTGAGATATATAAAAAATGTCAATCAGTCACATTCATATTTAACTTTTACTGTGTTTTGTCTCTTTTTGGTGTGGTAGTAGCTAGTTAGCTAGTTACTGTATATATGTAGTTACATCTTCTTTTTTACATTTTATGGTGGGTGGCAATGAGTGTTGAGGTCCTTTATTGCCACCTATGTTGGAGCGTGAAGCAAAAATTGAGAATGTAAAGAAACGGAAATTATTTAAGAGGCGCTGGATTATTTACAAGATATTATTATTTGTCTATTATTAACATATCAATATAAAACATTTTTAGTACCGATATATTGTGAGACTCCTAATTCAGTAATTCACTGATACTTTGTTCTTATAGTTTTATCCTTTTTCTCTGAAATGTCAATTAAGACAATTTTGTACCACAAATTAGTATTTTCAGTAATTAAATGTTTGAAAATAATGGCTACACTGCACAGTGTGTATGTAGCATGAATATGACTAAATGCAGGTGTACAGCCACAACAAAGCATCAGTATACGCAATAATGGCACTGCAGTTACTGTTCTTATTTTCATTTTCATTAGTGTAACTTATTATTGACAATGTAGTCTCCCCCTATAAATGGCATTTTAAATAGCAAGCAGTAATCTTTTCCAAACATGAGTTACTAATATTATCATGGTTTGTGATTCATTTCTGGCTTACAACGTGGTTGCAACAAATGAATAATATCACTTTTCTATCACAAACTAAAATATCCTCCGTTTAATAATGAAATTAAAGTTTCATTCACATCCCATTATTTAAATGTTAAAGCTGCATTATTAGATTGTTCTTGCTAGTTTTGTGGCAGTGTAACAAATTGTAAACACAACATTAACATTGTCACAAGTTGTTGTATTAATTGTGTTAATAAACAGTCATTTAGCTATTTACACAACCAGCAGGTTGTCCAATATTCACTCTCCTTTTAGCCCTATGTTGTCCCCAACAATTTTTTAGGGAAATGTCAGCTCTTCAGCTGCTAAATGTTCCACTATATTCACCAGCTAGTTGATAACTTGATCTTTGTTTTTGTTTTTTCCTTTTTTTTGCTGAAAACTGCTGCTTGCTGCTGGATACGAGTTTTGATAAGGTTGGGGTTACGGGATTATAAACCAAAACAATGAGCTAAAAGGAGCTAAAATGCTACTGCTGGGTGATCAGTGAATTGTCAGTAGGTTCGTCAAATTAGACAATGCCCTTCACATAACACGTATTAATTTGAGTCATCAATCAGTATAAAAATGTTGATAAGGATCATTGGTTGTCTATTGGTTTTTTCACTTGGCCTTATGCTACGCAGTGTGGGGGATGTAAAGTTTGCATTTCTGATGTTTGAACTACTTAGAACCTATGTCGTCTGAAGTGACCAGCTGTATCCTTGTTATAATAATCCCTTATTATTATTGGCTTATTGCTTCAGGGGTGTCTCCAATATTTAGTCATGTATTTTTTGTGTAGTGTTGTCTGGAGAAATAGATTGTCTACCAATGTGCTAAATGTAAATCCAGTGCCACACACTGTTTATTGCATGACAGCATTGAGATACTGCGCCAAGACCCTGTCTAATACGCTCCAGGCTGTGTGGTTTTGATGCATTTCCTGACCCCCTAGATCACCCCAGCCCCCCCTCCCCACTGCTGTTGAGAGTTTTCCTGATTTACAAGTAAAGCACTGGAGAGAGGGATAGAGAGCGTTGTACTAGAAGAAGGGGTCGACTGGGATGGGGGCACAGAGCCAAGGCGAGCATGGTGGTTTTAGCAGTGAGAGAGGGACAGTGGTGGATGGCAGGGAGTGACATAGAGGAGGAGAGAGAAGGATCAGTGTAGTGGGAGGGGGAGAGGAGATGGCAGAGAGTCAGAGAGAGAAAGAGAGAGAGTTGTATTCGGAGAGGGGGAGTGGATGGCATGGAGTGAAAGGCAGGTTTCCAGGCCAGACTTGAGCTGCAGGAAATTATTTATGAGCCTGAACAAGATGATGCTTCTGCTGCCTATGATGAAAAATGTGTGTGTGTGTGTGTGTGTGTGTGTGTGTGTGTGTGTGTGTGTGTGTGTGTGTGTGTGTGTGTGCGTGTGTGTGTGTGTGTGTGTGTGTGTGCGTGCGTGTATGTGCGCGTGCGTGCATGTGCGTGCATGTGCGTGCTGGTGGGTGGGTGGGCGTGCGGTCGTGCAACAGAGATGATGTGTGAAAAGTATTACATTGATGGAAGCCAAGGGGCAGAAGGCAGAAATCCCCCATACACACACACACACACACACACACACACACACACACACACACACACACGCACACACATACACACACACACACACACACACACACATACATAGTAGTGGTGAGCCTATTAATGATTTATCACTATCTTCCACAAAGGAGAGGAGAACAGAGAGGGACTCTCTAAGACAGTCATGGGTCCTACCCTTGTGTCTCTAACATAAAATGACCAATCCATGCGCGCGCGTGCACACACATGTGTCACACACACACGTATGGAGTGCATGTATGAAATTATATGTGTTTGTATTCTGTGTTGTTACTGTGTTGTATTGATTGGTGCATTTTTCTAAAATGACGGTGCCGCTGTCATTTACACACAGAAAAAGAATGATGACTTATAACGCTGTGCATCTGTGTACCTCTTTGTCTACCTGTCTGTTTCTCCTCTTTTTCCTTTTATATTAGCCTCTCCTTTTTCTTATGTCAGACTGTCTTTCTGTACTGCTTTTTCTCTCTGTTAAGGCAGTATGCCTGTCTTTCTACCTGTATCTCTGTGTCTTTATCTGTTTGTCTCTGTGTCTTGTCTGCTTGTATAGTTAGTTTACATGAACTTGTCGGTTTGTCTGTCTGCTGGTCTGTCTTCTTTCTTGTTTTTCTCTACTTGATGCTCTTTTCTGCTGTTTTGTCCACATGTCTCTTCCTCTTCCTTCACGCCTCACTGTCTGTCTGTTAGCCTGTTAATCAGACAGTCTGTCTTTCTCTTTGAGTGGGTCTATTAGTGGTGTTAGATGTGCTGTGTGAGACTGATAGATGGTGTCTGTATCCCTGCCATAGGGGCTCATTTAAAACCAGGTGCACTGGCTTCTAAAGGACTTTAATTACAGAGGGAAACCACATCAGACATGTGAACACATGCACTTGGGCACACACAGGCATACACACAAATCCTGCATCAAGTCATGTGATGTAGTTTTTGTGATGTGTATCTCTTTCTACTTGAGAGAGGCCAGGTGCAAACATGTTTGGATATAAAACTAATCTACTGATTGACACTTGAAGACAGGATTTTATTGTTCCATATCTGCCTAGCCTTTTAACTCTTTTCATCTAGAAAGAGAGGTTTTTTCAACTTTTTTTAGCCAGGAGTTCAAAGTGCGTAAATCTTATCTGTCTGCCCTGAGCTACAGAATTAGGGAGAATTTTAATTTAACTCAGTTGCCAGGAAGCGAGTTGGTTCTGTTGAAATGTGAGAAAAAGATTGAATTCCTGTTTAAACTGGATACACCAGTGAGATAAAATAAAGTTGTTTTTTCCAGCAATTGTCAAATTCAAATACAGGAAACCAGAAATTAAAGAATGCATGTTCTTCCAGAGTATTATATCTATCTTTAATGGTCTTAAGTTGGAATGAGTTCTTACTCAGAGATCATGGCTGGCTGTTTGAAGTGAGGATGTATAAGAGTGGGTATGTCATTTAATTAGATCTGCCCATGACACCTCTGGAAGGCTGAACTTCATGCTCTAATTCTACCAAATGCTAGTCCCTTATTGGATTTTTTTAAATCTGTACCAATCATTGAGGAGGAGGTACAAAGTAGGAGAAGCAGTTGAGTGTGAGAGACATTTCAAATTTTCTAATTTGATAACTAAAATATAGATGTTCTGCAACTAAATATCAAGATGCCTAATGAACACTTACAGTTCAATGACTATCAAGTAATTTTTTAAGGTAATGGATCCGTTTTTATTTGTAGAAACTTGGAGAGAATTTTAGTTTTTCCCCTTCACAACTCCCTCACTTTGCCCTCCCCTTTCAAGCTTGAAGGAGGACCTACGGTCCCTGTAAAACTTGCAAAAAATGTGAATGCCCCTATCTAGAGCCAGTTTTTGGTTTGTCTCTTCTGGGTTCTTGTAGAACTATGGTGGTTCAACATGGTGAACTCCATGTTGGTGAAACAGCTAATTTGATATTCCTACATTCAGGTGATTGTAGACATATGAAAACATACCTATGAATATATGCCATTTCTGCCAATAGATCCTCCTATACACTGGACCTTTAACAATTTTTTTTCCTACAGTTCTACTGTTAATTTATTGTTTGAACTATATTTACAAATTAATTTCCTAATAATTATTTCAGTTATTCACCCCCCTGAGTCTGATTTACACATAAACACTTGACAAGATGATGCTACTGTATCAACAAACTAGAAGAGCAATACAAGAGCACTGTGAGGGCATGAGGAGACGTGCAGTGCAGTCTCTCCTGTTAGCTATACAATTCAGGCAGGGACTTGATTTTGAGTACAAATATCTTAAATAGTTCTTGATAAAATGAGGCCTACCATTACATATTTTTCCAGCCTAATGACTTTGTTGATCCCTAGACTTTCCCTCTAGTGCACACATGAAGTTGACATTCTTGGTTTTGTGTAAAAATGTCTTAATAACTATTGGATGGATTGATTTGTTTGATGAAATTTGGAGTAGATATTCAATGTCTAATGGCATTCAAGAGGATGAATATTATACCAGCGAGCCAGAATTTCAGGCTCAGCTGTACTTTGTGTTCAGTGCAAATTACCAAATGGGCATTTTTACAACAGCCATTTTGAATAGCAGGAAAAGCACAGGTCAAACATCGTTGGGTAATGATGACTCAGTTCCATTAAGTGCCTCAATAAGCCATGCTAGTGAGCCAGTATGCATGATAACAGGACCCTGGAACTGGCTTACCTAAATGGAATGCACTTGTTATTAATGCTCTCAATTACAACTATAATGATAGAACTGCTATGACATTAGTATGTTTAGCTTGATTGCATGCTAACAGGGTGACATAAAGTTAACATGCCTTGTCATTGTGCGAATGTTAGCATGCTGTCATTAGTATTTAGTACATCCTCACAGAATAGCCAGCATAGTTGTAGACTGTTACACTTTGTTCAGAATCGCATACCTAACCTAAATGTAGTGCGTTCCAAGTGCATAGTATGTGAATTTTGTGTATGCAGGAAATGCCCGGATGCATAGCAACAATTTCTAAGTATGCGCCATGAGCTTACTGAACACACTCAACTGCACCATGTCTCTTCAGGCACCACACTGTGGCTTGTAAGAGGCATGGTTAGAAAAAATAATCAAGAATGATGGCAAGTGACCGTGAAGCATGAGCTACTCAGGAAACAGGATGTTAAGGTGCAGTTGAGCAGAAAAATGCAGGAGCTCACAAATGTAATGTACTGTAGAAAAAGTATTTTACACTTAAATATTTAATCATTTTAATTTGCCTTAAAATAACCGTGGAAACAGTGAGTGGAAGAGGTAATTTTGATATACAATTTTCATTCAACAATCTCTCCAATCTGTAATGCTGTCATCAATACAGTCCTGTGATGCAGAGAGGACGTATTGCTTGAGTACACCTCTGTGTGAACAGTCCACTGGTAATGGCATACTTAATCATTCATTTAGTAAGCAGTATGCAGTACGTTAGCATACACAGCATTAGTCTTTCTCTAAAACTATTAAATAACATATTACATATGTTTATGTACACTGGACAGACTCTCAGCTTGTAAGAAGTTGTGGTATTGTGAGAAAAACTTTGTATTATAAAATTATACCATCATATTGTGATGGTATAATTTCAGCTGTGTCAGAATCACAGATCTCTAATCATTTATATTCAAATTTGGGAAAGTCTCACACGTCACACAAAAAAAATCCTAGATGACCTTGTAGCCAAGTTATTGGGAAAGCCACTACAAAAAAAATGAATCTTTAGAGATTGACTTTCTGGAGAGGTGAGGTTTAAGTAGGACAATGAGTATAATATAATGAGTGTGTTACTTGGATGAACTTATTTCTCATACTGGGAGAAATTATAATGAGAATAACTCTTTCCTCTGTCTACTCCATTTCTCTGTCTGCATCATAATGATGGAGTTTCTTGCATGAGCTACTTGTTTCTCACCACATGTAAGGATATCTCTCTCACTCCATCTCTCTCTTTCTTTCAGCCCCCCCTTCTTTTTCTCTGTGTAGTTCCTGGCAGGGCTACAGTCTATTAAACACAGAGACAGTGGGTGCTCCCCCGTGGGCTCATTAGTGAGCTGGCCCGCACGGCCTAGGGACTGCTGGAACAGACCATTCTACTTGTTCCCGGAGGGGTGCCAGAGGATTCATTATGCCAATGTGCTATGTAGTCCCTTGGTGTTGAATACACAATGTGATGTCCTATATTGGATTAATAGATAGGCTATTTAAGCTATCAGTTATGATTGGAGTTCCCATGTGGTTGAGTAGCATGTGTCTTTAATTTTTATAAAATGTTAAATAACCGTTGATCACAGCCTGACCATTGATGCATTGTCAAATGTCAGTGGTACTGTACATCCATGCCTTCATGAGAGAATCGAGATTATTCTCAATTCTAAAATGTTCACTTTGTTTTGGATATAAAGTTTCTGCAGGGGAATTATTTTCCTGTTATTGCATAGTGAATATGTGAAGAAAGAAAGGATTGAGGTGAATCTTTTTATGAAATTGAAAATGTGGCGTATATGATTAAAACTGACAATCTGCTCTTTCTATTTGAAGAGCAATTTGAATTCATTATTCATATCTATTATAGTAGGTTCCTATGGTGACAAATTTCCATGGTAGAAGTGTATCTAAATGTTTATATAAACTTTTCAAACCATTCCTGCAGCCCAATCCACATAATCTTCATCTGCTGTCCATCCATGTACTGAGGATATTGCAAGAGTGTTAGACATTTTGAGGAGGTGGATTACACAAAACATAAGCAGTTTATTTTGCCATATTTTGCCAAAACTATTACAGTTTGAAGCCTACTTAGCACACAGATGGGCAGCAGAAAAGTGGATTATTTGTAAATTTGTCAGCATGTGGGTCCACTGTAGATGACATGAGCTGACCACAGCTGCAGACAGTTTTCAAGTTTATAGGGAGTGAATTTTCTGTTAAAAAGGCAGATTTTCAAGTCAGTATCACTGTAATTCGTAGACTTTGTCTTAATTCTTTCTCAAATGTTTGTGTTGCGTACAATTGTGGACAGTGCAAGGTGCGTGTGAAATATGCAACAATCAAGTAGTGTAATTATGTAATTGTGTCACCTGCACCAATTTTCAGAATTACCATGATAAATTGCCATGGTGAAAATTAATGTTTCAACTGTTATTGTGAACCTTTACCACAAAATACAGTTAACTGTGTTTTATGAATAGGCTCTATTGTATCTAATATCTAGGGAGAGTAGAGTCTAAGTGATGTAACACAGTGAAACACAATAATAACCTGACAGAGGCAATTGCTTCTGTTCTACTTCCTGTCTTTCTCCACAATGACTCTCCTGGAAAAACTCATTTCCTCAGCCACAGAGATTTCATTAGTGTGGCCCCATTGTCTGAACACAAGCAACTATTCTCTATTGAGGCAAAGGTGTGTGGGCACATACAGTATACACATAAGCATACACACACAAACACTTGCACACCAGCTCATACAGACACACACATACACATGTGCAGCCTCTTTACTTTTTATATTGAGGTGATGTTGAGAGCTAATCTAATTGTCAGTTTGTGATTGGATTAGTTCTTTGTTCATTTCTGCCTTTTGGTGTATGACATTTTTCAGTAATCGAGTTTTGAGTTTGTAACTTGACAATGAACCGGTAAATGTGTTGCTCACAATGGCATTATATTCTATACAAGAAAAAAACAATAAAACATATATTGGTACAAATAGAAGACATCCACCACTTGGCTGTTCTAATGTTACATATTTGTACTGGCTCTGTGGGTGGACACAAGGTTTTTAAGCGCATTCTGTGGAACAACATTATCTTCTTTCATCTGTATTGTCTCTATACATGTTGACTATACTATGGAGAGTCTTTGGGGACATGACCAACTAACTCATGGTCCCTAATCCTCTTGCAGGGATTTTATCATAATTTGTCTTGGGTCAAACCATGAAAACTAGATAATCAATTGTCAAATAGTTTGAATATTTTTTTTTAGGCGAAAGTTTCTTGCTGTAATGTTTTTTACGTAATGGACTATGCTATTAATATATCTAGTATTTACTGAGGTGAAACACAACAAATGGTTCATTTACTGTGGTATGAGATGATCTGTCTTCTCTGCTACTGAGAATGTTTTATTGGTTTTGCCAGATCTCTTGTTGTAAATCAATTTCAGTTTATAAATAGTATACTGTATACTTAAATACTGTATAAAACTGTATACTAAAATTCCCTGGTTGATGGGGTGCCCTGGTAGCTCACCTGGTAGAGCTGTGTCTTACTGCAGTGGCCCAGGGTAAGTTCCAGTTTGCGGCCCTTTGCTGCGTGTCATCTCCTCTCTCTTCTTTCTCTCCCCCCATTTTCCTGTCTCTTTTTAACTCTCCGTCCATTTAAGCCAAAAAGCTTGCTAAAATAGTAATAAATAAAAATGACCTGGTTGATCATTGTTTCAAATTGAATATAAATGATTAAAAATGGTTGTGTATGTCTTACAGGATGATTCTATAGTTCATCACATGGCTGCAAAAGCCATAGAGAACATCTCCACCACTGTCTCTGGCCCCTCCCACCACCTGGTTACCACAGAGATGGGCTCCGCCCTGTGGTACCTGTTCACTCACTCCACTGTGGAGGCTGTTAGAGTCACAGCCATCTCTGTAAGTTCACATGCATGACAACGCACACTCAAACACACAGTCATATATGTGTGATTGTGTACAGATACATGAACTAACATCTCTGTATAACCTAAACCACACACAGACAATCAAAACATTGCGGTTAAGTCTAGTATTTGATATTGAAAAGGAAAGCTGATGTTATGAAGTTATACATATTTATTTGAAACTGAAGATAAAAGCAGGCAAAGATGCTTGACTGTTTGAACTGTTTGTATTTTGTGATTACAGATGAAAAATTATTATACATTTAGACTCCCCTGGCTAACCGAAAAATAATGAAAATGATTATGACCTTCTAATGGTAAATGACAACAAATTATTTGTTGCTTTACCTACCAAATATCTATATGGGCTACATGTACATATATTAACTGAACCCGTATGTAGCATTTGATATACTGAATCATATGTGTGTGGAAAGTTATTTGTCACTCCGTGTTATGTACCATTGAGCACTTGCTCCTTATTTTAGGCACTAACAGCTTAACACGAGGAACTTCATGTGAAACATGACATTACAAGGGAATGGGAACACAATCCATGAATGACATTTGTTACCTCCATGTGCGCATGTATGTTTATATGTCTGTCTCTGTGTCTCCAGTCTCTTTCTAGACTAACCCGGGTGGTGCCAGCAGTCTTTTTGTCAGTGATTGACACCTGTGGCCCTGTGGCTATCTTGGAGGGAGTGGGTGGAGTGGGAGCCAGGGTCCAGCAGCATCTGCTCACAGCTATGGCCACTGCCCTACTCAACTCACGCATCCAAACACACCGCATCACACAGAACAGGGTACATGTATACTCTAATGTATACCTGCGTAAGAATATATTACAAAATGTCAAACACAAATACAGAGAGACACCCAACATAAGCAACAATGTTGTTTTATATAGCATGTCTTGATATTGCCACAGAGAAATTCTACAGAAGATTTAGGTGGTAAAATCAACACTGGGTAGGGTTTGATTTTTAGAGACATTTTTAAGGGAATGTCACTAATGGGGAGGTTTTTACACAAGGACTGAGGGATGAAAACACAACAACATGAGGAACAAAGGAAACTCTTCTCAATCTTTCAATTCTCAAATTTTTTACTTGGTGCTTCCTCTCTCTCTCTCTCTCTCTCTCTCTCTCTCTCTCTCTCTCTCTCTCTCTCTCTCTCTCTCTCTCTCTCTCTCAATGTCTCTGTATCTGTCTCTCTCTCGGTCAGTCTGTCTCTCTGTTGCTCTTTCTTCCGTACAGTTCATGAACTGTGCATGAACTAATTTGTCAGGAATTGCTTATTTAATTTTTTACAAGACAGCCCATCTAGTGTGTATGCGAAGTGCTAATCTTGGTAAGGCAGAGGGGCTAAAATTGATTTGAAGGTTTTTAAGTTGGGGTCTAGCAATGGTAATTGACTCTGAACAGAATTTATTTGCATTGAGCATTTCCAATTTAACACCGAAATACAAACTTAGTACTTCAACTCTGCTCTAATTATACACTGATATGCATTCACCCCCCTTCTCTCTCCCCTCTCCCTCTCTCCCCTGGCACAAAGACAGACAGTCCAAGAGTTTGTTTACACAGAACTCTGTCTGTTAGTGTGTGTGTGCATGCATGTGCGAGAGTGACTGTGTGTGTGTGCACATGCATGCACATACACTAATTTGTAGTGTGTCAGTATCTGGGCTAATTGGCTGAATGAACGTGCTGCAGCCTTCTACTTCAGCAAAGCATTATGGGTAGTGGGGAGGGACTTATCAGCTAGGCACACACCAGTAGGCTTTGAAATTAATTAACTTGGTTTGCCAGCCCATAAACACACATGCATGCACATTCTCTCACACAGACATACACACCGTCAGAAGTGTATGGTGTTGGTGATAATGATAATTGTAATGAATTTTGGCCAGTCACAAATTTCTCCAACCAGTTACAGTTGCTGAGTTTATGCTGAGTGAATGGATGTCGAAAGTAGCTGTAGGCATATAAGTTTGTTTTCGAGTGTGTGTGTGTTGTATGTGTGCATGTTGTGAGATAATGTGGAGTCTGAGCTGATTAGGTTTTAGCCTGTAAGCCGAAGCAGTGTCAGAATGAATTTTTTTCTGGACACCGTAAGGAAATTGATAATTGAATAATTTCTTGTTTATTTAAATACATTATATTGATATGTTGCAGGAATATTGTTTGATAAGATAATCTCAGAACATAGAATTATGTACCGTGTGGGGGAAAAAAGTCTCTTTATACTCTGAATTAACCTACTTGTTACCACATAAACATTTGGGTGACTGTGTTTAAAGGCTGTTCCATATAGCTGACTTGTATTTGAATTGCAAAGTATAGTACCTTGGACAGTACACCAGCAGAAACATTCATAACCAGTCAGGAAGACTTTCACTTTATTTTATTTGTGTGTTTGTGTCTTGTAGGATTTGGTGTTGAAGGTGCTGCGCTGTCTAGAGAGTCCATCTACAGTAACAAGAGCCAAAGCCTTACTACTACTACTGCTGCTAATACAGGACAACACGCACACACTGCTTTACTGCTGTCAACACAGGTAAATACACACTCACCACAAGCATGCACACGCTGGGTGCACAGATTATTATACCCACATTTGTTTTATATGACTAACAGAACAACAACCAGAATGTAGCTAACCTTTGGTGACTTACTGTGACCAAGTTAGTTGTATTAAAATTTAACCATCTCATATATCAAGTGGATATTTGAAGGTCTTCATAAACAGTATTTTAATGCATTATGAAAGCAAACATTGAGATTTGGTTGTTCTTTTGTAGAAAGTAATAATCTATGCAGCTCTGGAATTGATGATCTATCCTGTTTAGTATGGAGGAGGCTGCAAGTCTCAACTATAATTATTTTTTTTTGATTAAAGAGTCACACTCTTTTTAACTGTAGTGTAATGCAGTTATAACATGTGGGTCCTGCCTGAGAGGGATTTGTGTCTGTAACAGTTATCTTACTACATAGTATACCTTGTGCGCCCTCCTACTGGCTGACTCTACTGAGGCTTGGACCATTGAAGCTTACTCATAACTTCACTCAGTCTGTCAGACCCCTGGCTAATTAGTTTCTGTGGAATGTAGTTGCCCATGTTCACATATAGACTGAACTGTCAGAGAACAAACAAATAGCATTTGTGAATTCCATTTCAGGGTGGGATTCCCCTTTAATTATTTAGCTGTAGCTTTCAGACTGTGTTCTCTTACCCAGCCACACCATAGCTAAAACTGAATTCCCTCTTCAGTATACAGTGCGGTTGAGCAAATCCAAAATTGTGCTCCATGTTTTTGTTTTTGTGATATTATTAATTTGAAAGAAATTGGCATTTGTACTAACTACCACGTCTACACAAATTTACATAGTTAATTTGTGTATAAGATACAATTTCCAGCCAAGCAGTCCTTTCGGTCCAAGAGTCGTTCCAGAAGGCTTGTGTGTCTTATTGATCGCTGGAGAGGGAAGATGGCTCACTCCTGTCAGTTTAAGAGCTTTTCATTTTGTGTTGTGCAGTTGCACACACTCTACATCCGCAGTAATTTACTAAATCTGAAAACATTGTTTATTTGCGAACGTGACTTGTGTCCACACTACCGTTTTCAGGTTGTTACAGCCTATAGACAGTTGATCTTTTCACTGTACTGCCACAAAGCAGCTGAGCATGTCTGAAAATTTAGAATAGCTTTTGTTTTGGGTGTTGAAAAATAGCAGCTTAATGTGGACAGAGAAAAAGCTTAATTTCCACATGTAACTGACTTAGTGTGGACGAGTTATACAACAAACTGAGTTAAATATTTATTAGATTATTAAACAAACAAATTGGGCCATGCATGCTTTTATGAGTGATTTATCTTGAAACAGAGGTTTCACATTCTGTTAGAAGCACACAGAGATTGCTTTTCAACACAGTTATCTGTTATTTAAAGCAGACTGCATTTAAAAGGGAGACTTTCTCCATAAAAATGCTGCCTGAGGTTGTTGGCAAGGCAGTCGTACTCTGCATAACCTTTGCGTTAACTAGCACAGCAGCCGTGGGAATGATAATATAAATGTATGTACCCTGGACATTCAGTTTGTGCTGCTGTGTGTTGTAACTTCACTGGAACTTCAAATGGTTCATTAGCTGGTTGTCCTGTGTTTCACCCCACACTAACTCGCAATGCAGCTGTGAATGTGCATTAGCCCACTTGATCAGATGCATATGCATACGCAGCCAGTTCCCCTGGTAATGTATGACCAGTTGGTATTTCAGTTTCAAAAAGATGCCCTAGATTACTGACATATGGATGCTTATAACTATCTCCCTCCATGTTGCCATGTTGTCTCTTCTCTCTCTCACTCACTCTCTTTTTTTCTTACCATGTTTGTTTTATTTTTTTACCCTTTCTCTCTTTTCTCTCTCAGTCTGAGACTTTTTTTTTTTTATTCGCAGCTATCGCTCTCTGACATGTCTGAAGTAACTGCCAGATTAACTTTTCCATAAAAAACTAAGGTTAAGTTTAGTTAGTTAACAACCAATTATTTACTTTTCCTAATAATTATTTTTACTCACCAAAAATAAAGTGCCAATCCCAATATACAACTTTATTACCTTTTGACAGATATAATCACAAAACTTCTCCTTGGCAGCTGCTGATTAGCTTTTTTATGTCAGCAGTAATACAAGTCATTAAATGTTTTTAATTGTTTTACATTATTATAAGGACATTTAAATTATAAGCTGTGTCCCAATTCCATCATACAATGCTAATTGGGTTTTGATTATGTAGTGGGTTCACACTTACAGTCTGGCAAAACTAAGTATCCTCGAAGATTATTATGCATAATAAATACACTTTGGAGTGAAGGAAATAAAGCTATTCTCTGCTGGACATAATTAAAACAAATTGGTTGTGGACAGATCCAGCAATATTGTGGAAAACAAAAAGGAAGTAACTTTGGAAAAACATTTTGTTTCCAAATTTTAAATTGGCAGTAGCATTTCAAAGGTGTAGTTTGATGGTCATATCTGTCAGTGCATGTCTACATTACTTTCTTCTACACTAACTGCTTAAACACATAAAAATAGTAGAAAATAGTATGCAAATCATAGTATGTTTATGTCCCATAGAACTGAGACACAGACATAGCCGGCAGCAGGAAATGGATATGAAGCAGCAGGATTACCTCATTTCCTGCATCATATGCTGGGTCTCTTGTTATAATGACTTTGCTTTCTTATATTTAGATATGAGAATTATCATCATTCCTGAACGTCTGAATATGTGGCTTATACACGTGACTCCAAAACAAAATGAAGCCATTTTTTTTCCTCACTTTCTCTTCAGCTCTTTTTCTCTGCCCGTCTGTCCTCCCTGTCTCTCTCCTCTTACTTGCTTTCCCTCTTTTCACTGTGTTAGAGCTGTCAGACTTGACCTGCCTGTCTCTCTCCCACCGAGCACTCTGCATGACTCAACCACACACACAGACACACGTCTTTCCCTCAGTCCTGCTCTCACCCAGGCACGTTGTGTTTAATTAGCTCCTCAGTGGCGTGAAAATGTGTGTGCTCCTATGTGCGTGTTTTTGTCTGTATGTGATAAACTTGCACAGGCCTCACTGAGGAAGTGTCAAGATTGCCATTGGGAGTGGAGTGTGATGGCTTTCAACAGAGGCAGTCTCACACACACACACACACACACACACACACACACAACACACACACACACACACAGAGCGGGCCACTTGTAGGTCAGTTGTGTGTGAGTACTTTGTGAGTCTCCCACAGTGACTGACAGAGAGGTGGCAAGTTTGTCTTT
This sequence comes from Dicentrarchus labrax, assembly GCF_905237075.1. Lineage (NCBI taxonomy): Eukaryota > Metazoa > Chordata > Actinopteri > Moronidae > Dicentrarchus > Dicentrarchus labrax. Next base: position 19,428,181 of record NW_026136707.1, on the reverse strand, counting down.
CTTTATTTAGCAATCAGGAAAAAATGGCTGCAAGACTAACAGAGGAACACACAGGCTGAAGCCTAGCTGGGAGACAAATAGGCAAACAGACAACAAGCTGGCATAGAACTGGTTAGAGATACAGACAGACAAATAACTAGCCAGACAGACATGCATGTACAATAGATGGAAAGATATACTGAAAGCATTTTGCATTACATTTTGCATTATATTCAAGTCATCAGATAATGTTGACTGTTGTGTTGTTGAAGATTCTTGAACCAAATGTAAACTAAAGGGCCACCCCGACACCAAAATTCAAACACATTCGGTAATGAACCTGCTATCACTCTCACCTTGATTGACAAGAAAACGCAAGCTGCAGCAACAACGGTTAAATCTTACTTAAGCTTGATTTATACTTCTGCGTCGAATGAACGCCTTAGGTATGGTGTAACCTTGTACCCTACACCACAACAACTGTGACTGGTGTGTGTGTGTGCGTGCGTGCGTGCGTGCGTGCGTGCGTGCGTGCGTGCGTGCGTGCGTGCGTGTATTCTCTGAGAATAGGAAAGGACACATGCAAAGCTCAGATGAGTTAATAATGAGTATCCCTCTTCAAACATACACAAACACATGTCTTCACACACACAGACAAACAAAAGCACGAAAAAACACACATGGTCCTCTGAAATGCATTGGACCCCTAATATACTAACAGTAGTTGTGTTGCATTCGATATAACTGCAAACCCTGGCTGCTAATCTTTTATGCAGCATTATGAGGAAAAATACTGAATTAGTAATCCCCCACTGCCCCTCGCACCATTGCCACTCTTAGGCTTAAAATCAATATTTTTGTTAACTAATATGACCTCTCTGAATCTCTCTGCATGTATCTGCATTCATGCCGTTTGTTCTTGTGTGTACTTGTGCACACATGTGTGGGCGTGTTTGTGTGTCAGTAATGAATATCAGTTAGCAGTGGTGACCTTTCTGCTCTGCTCTGAATTTATGAATAAAATATTATTGATTACTGTTCAATACAAGTCTGACAAGAATAAAAATATTCTGTCTGTCTGTCTCTCTCCCAGCCAATCTCCATGCCCCTTCTTTTTATGCATCCTGTCAAAATTTTATAGCCTATTGACAAGAATCATATTGTTGATGTATCTGCTTTATTTCATCATTTACATGTTATTTATTAAGTTGAAACTTCTGAACAACTCACATTGAGCAGAGCAGTAGAATACATGAAAGCATAAAACACTAAAAGCAGTCAGAGTGAAAAAAAAATCAGCATCCTTGAAATATTAATGTCTATGTGTTAATCTGTAATGTTAAATACATTCTGTGACATGTAAAGCATGTGTGTCTCTTTCTGTCTAGACTTGTGATGTACATGGAGAGAGACCTGCGCAAAGCCACTCCCCTCAGAGAGAACCCCAGCCAGTCAGGATACCTGTCTCAGTGTCTGGACTTAGTGATCATGTATCTGAGTAGCACTGCACCACTGATTCTGGGTACAACAACAGCAAATTTATGATTTAAGATAATTTTTTTGCCAGATATGGTAAACAAAAAAAACCCCACCAAAATATCCATATCCATATAATATTTGTATGGTCAAGTAAAATAAATACTGTAATAGTTTTTTGTGCTTTTCTCTTTGTTTTACATTTTGACAGTATGTAAAAAGTTGTGATAATAAGGTACTTTGGTTCTTCTCTCATCCCTTCTCATCTCCTCGTGTCCTCTCCTCTCCCTTCCCCAGAGGAAGTCTTATGTGCATTACGAGGTGTGATCGGGAGGAGACACCCATCTACAGCTCAGAGCAGACAGCTTAAACACACTTTGCCTACAATGTCTGTACTACTTGAACTTCTTTCATCACAGGTAACGTGGACCAAAAGGAGTTTTCGTCATTGTTTGATTTTAAAGGTGCCATGTGGAATACCTGGCCACATGCTCCAAAAAAACCTCCTCCCACCCTCAATGTTATGGTACTGTTCAAGATTGTTTACAGTTAGACATGTAATAAACCTTGATATGTCCTCAGAAAGTGTATAACTTTCCAACCACACCTAATCTCAAAATAGTAATGCCAAGTGGTTACAATATGACTGTGGAATCATTTGTGTTAATTTGCATTAACTGCTATTACTATGAACCGCTGAACCCACTAACTACAACAGTATAAACCCAAAATAAACATTCATGAACTAAAATTCTGGCCATATCTTACACATTTATGCTTTAATTTTCTAGCATTATTGCCTGTATGGTCCACATAGATTTTCCTCATAAATTACCAGTACCCATCCTCATTGTTCAACACAGTATTGGCCATTCAACATCAAAAGATAAATTATCTAATTATCCATATTTTTGAACTGTCGTTGTGGGCCTGTAACAGGATATGTTATAATGTACTTAATTAAGGTTAGGGCCAGATACATACACCTAGTTATATAAGGTGCTGTGACACTACATTTTAGTTTGTGTATAAAGATCCAGCAAGATAAATAATGTTATACATACTTTTGCTCTTCACCTTCCCTTTTCCCCTTAGTTGTCCCATCACCCCTTCCTTGTTTGTCTGTGTGACTGACCCTCTCTCATCTTACAGGTTTTTAGGTCTCAAATTGTAACTGAAGAGTTTCTAGCTCAAATTGGATTGCTGCTGGTAAGTGTTTGGTAATACTGTATTACCAGCAGTCATAAGGACTCTTTATCTGTCTCTTCAGTAGAGCGATGGTTTTACAAACTGAAGGCAAAAAAAGAACACTGTTAAAACTAGGATGCTTTAACATTTTGAATTCCAATTCATGTGACAAGTTAAAATATATATTCATATTCCAACAAGTCTAGGCAATTAAGACATTTAGGATTACATAAAACACAGAACTGATATGCATGGTACACCATTAATATTTAGGTAGGAAGAAATCTGGGAACCACAACACAAAATGAAAACAACCCTCATTAATGACAGTACACGCTATGCTGATCGATTAGATGTAATTTTACTCTCTCTGTTTCTTACAGAACTATATCACCTCTATAGAGTCCAATGAAACAAATCTGGCCAGTGCTCTGGGTGAGTTACTGTCTCAATTGCGAAAATGGTTCAGATTGTGTTTTTCTTCTATACACTGTTGAATAAAAACTTCAAGTAATGAATGAAGTGTTATGTAGTTGGAACAGTGTCATATTTTTTAGCATATAAAGTTTGGCTGTGAAGGCTGCTCTCACAAGTAACCTTTGGATCATTAGGATTAAAAAATTGGATTTGGATTACAAAAATGTAAATATTAGTGTTAATATGTGAAAGTTAAGGAGGCAGATACATGCAGCCTCAGACAGGCAGATGTGGCATTTAAGATGCTTGTGCTCAAGGCAAGGTACAGAGTGCAGGGTCAACCACAGTGCACTGCATCTGGAGAAGCTGGAGGGGTTTAGTGCCTTGCCCAACGGCAATAATATCAACCATACTCCAGTTTCTAGCTCACAAATGGAATACACTCAGCCGTCAGTGCAGAGTTCAGCTACTGGTCAGTCTGTAGGTCATCCTCCACTTTTTTTTTTTTTTTTTGGCTTTTATTGCCTTTATTTGATAGGATAGCTGAAGACAGACAGGAAAGGGGGGCAGAGAGAGAGAAGGGATGACACGCAGCAAAGGGCCGCAGGTCTGATTCGAACCCTGGGCTGCTGCAGCAAGGACTCAGCCTCGGTACATGGGTCGCCAGCTCTACCCACTGAGCTAACAGGGCGCCCCCGTCCTCCACTTTTATTGAGGAGACGATTCAGTAGGGCTGAATGATATTTGATTCCCTGTTAGGTGCAACAGTGTGTGAGGAGTTGATTAGGACATCTCTGTCCATTGTGGAAGTCCTGAGTCAGCACCATGCTCTCACCGCTCCACATCATAGTGCTGTAAGTATGCATGCAAGCAAATATGCAACTGACTTCCTGTCTGACTCATTGTCTACCTGATACAGCACTGGCTACTTGTTTTTGTGTCTGTCTGTTTCGGTGTCTGACTGACTACCGGTCTGTTGTCTGTCTGTCTGTCTGTCTGTCTGTGTGTCTGTCTGTGTGTCTGTCTGCCTGCCTAACTGACTGACTGTCTTCTGAGAGTGTAGTAAAGAAATATAGGACAGGTATCTTGTGATATTCAACAAATGTCAGTGCATTACCTCTGACGGGACTGACAGCCTGTCATCATCCTGATATTCTGTTACTCTTCAGACTGTCAGATTTTTAACTTTTTACTGTTTACTCATTTAGAAAAGCACAAGTGATACATGTGTTTATTTGCTGTGATAGAAAGCTTGCAGAGAACAATTAAGGGCCATAAATTGTCAGATGTATGTTTAAGTGTCTCCATGAACATCTCATTTCATATAGTGCCCCCCGTATTTATATTTATTGTTTGTCTTCTTGTATACTAGACTTGTCTGTTAGTTGTTAGAGGACAGGGGGTCAACTTGTGCACTATTAGGCAAGACACTAATCAACTATTGAACCAACAGAACCTCATCAGATCTGTGTGTGTTTCTGTGTCAGTGTACGTTCGTGTATGTGCACGGGATGAGACGAGATTGTGTTTAATGACTATTGACATATGGAAGTGGAGAGCAGCAGGAAGCAGACAGGATAGAGGGGAAAAAAGAAAAGAGATGAGGAATTGAGGAAAGAAGCAAAGAGGAGGCTTGCTGCTACTGATAGTCAATAACACAGGAAGACACTTTAATTACCACCAGCCAGCTCAGATGAACTTTTATTCCCCACTGGACAAGGACACACAGTCATGTTTGAGTAGTTTACGTCTCTGTATCCTTATCACAAAGTAGAGTTTGCCGTGAGTTTTGCATCCACTATGGAAAAGGTTAAATTTGTTCTTTAGCCATCTGAAAGTTAAACATTTCACCTATGTAAGCATTACCTGTTCAACCAAGTAGTTATGGGGATTAATTCACTCCCAGTTGATTCAGTGTATCATTGAACTGCGATATGGAAAAACAGTTAAAACACTTCACAGGATACACAGACCTTTAAAATCTGAATTAATATCTGTAAACAAATACAAATTAAAATTCATGTCAGACACTAAGCAGGATGTTAAATCTAAATGTGCATTCAGCCACAATGGTTGTTTCATTGCTTTTTGGGTTATGTTTGGGTTGTATATTGAAATTCAGTGTTTCTTTTATTTTGCACTTTTTATTTGCAAAGAATAAACAAAACACATAGTAATTTCTCAAAAAAATACATACAACACCAGACACTGACTAACAATAAATTAGTTTCCTGAAAAAGCAAACTGGTGGTTGCACTTACATCACTATTAAACAATATCAAATTGAGTTAACAAAGAATGATTGATTATTAAAGTTGATTTCTCACTTGGTGGAATAGAGAAAACCACCAGCCTCTTTTTAACTGGGTCTACTGCAGTGACAATTCAGTCTTCTAGTAAGACAAAGATATATTGAGCATGTCATTATCCAGGAGCTGCATGCTGCATGCAACAATAGAATATTTGTTGTAGAATTAATGATATACAGTAGCTTCAGCACAGCAGGTATATTGGGGAAAAAAGCTGTTTTGTGCACTGCCTATGCCTAATCAACAATGTACACATGAGGTTTGTTTGTTTCTTTACTGAAGGAAACAGAAGTCGAAGACCAGCTTTTCCTTGTGATTTGCAAATAGTACAAGGAGGCCAAATAAATGCATATGCAACCCAAAACAGCTTAATATATATATTACTATTTTTTTTTTTATCGCTCTAAAGCAAAGTCAGGGAAATTGGTTAGTTACAATAGTGATGACAGGAAGAACTGTATTTTTGCACAGCTTGTCCAATAGGCTGCAGGGTAACTAGGTAAGAGGGCAAAAACTGAAAATGGGGACAAGAAAGGATTTCAGACAGTGAAGGGACATGTCACCCATAGTTCACAGTTCAGAGAAATTGTGCCAAGCCTTTCTCGCCACACAGGCGCTATCCAGTCTTTTGATGGTTGTGATATTAATACACACACCATTAAGTGGTGGACAACATCCTTTGTAGTTTCCTTTCTCTGGCTTTCAATGTAATGACCTCACACACACTCACTCAGCATTAGTGTTGTTTCTATGGTAATATTAGTAATCATGCAAATTCATGCAATACAGATTCATGCCTAAATAAGGGCTTTGACAGTAGTGGAAGTACATTTGTGTGTGTGTGTGTGATCAAAGAGAGCATTCAACAGTGCATTTCCATAGTAATTTGATCCTGTGTGACAGTGGTCTGTGTGGTTGATGCCCACTGAATTAATATACTACAGTGTCTTCTATTCACTTTAATGTAAAAATATATCCTGTTTTCAGATTTGCTGTATATTAAGTAGATTTTTAGAGAAAAGGCAGAAATTGCTTTTATTGATATATTTTTTCCCTCAAAGGAGAGAACATGGGACCAAATTGAACCACTGATAATATTTATACTGTTTATGTTCAACAGTGAGATTGAATATGAACTTTTACATAAAAGCACATTGGTAGTAGTTGTGCTGGTACATTTACTACAAGTTAATTTTCTACTGCCAGAGAATTTCAGCCTATTTTGACCTTAGTTGTTTCATGTCCATGGCACTGAAGAATTATACTAACTGTATATAACACCTGACTGTAAATGATTCTGCCATATTTTTGCTTTACTAGAGGACCAATACAGTGTAGTTGTTTATTTTTCTTGTCTATTTATGTCTCTTGAAGGTTGTGGATGCCATCCTGCCACCTCTGACAACACTGGCTTTCAGCAGAAATGGTAAGAAAGATGGTCATTTTTAAGAGAGGCAAGAGAGAACAAGACAGAGGAGATGTGGAAATACAAGCAAATGTCACAGTGAGAAGGAGAAGGAAGAAAAAAAGAACAGAGGAAATGGCAAATGGAAAAGAGTACAAGACAGGACTTTAGCCGGCGACCTTTGTTGCCTGTCACACACCCCCTTCTCTCCCCTTGTTTCCTGTCTGTTATCAAACACAAAAAAATGCAAAAGAAAATCTTAAAAAGAATGCTAGATACTGTACATACATCCATAGAAGTAGAGAGGCAGATAAATAGATAAGGAAAGGTGTGTAGAAAGGAGATGGCAAAGAAGAGGGGAGATTGTGAGCAAAAGAAGCAAACCTTGATGTTTAAGGTTGTAAAAGTCTCTGCATTAATGAGTCGCAGTATCCAGTGAGAAGCATCATTGTAATTATTGACTGCAGTATTTTGTTTTTTGTGGGTCCAAGCATGACAGAATAGGTGTATGTTTTGTGGAGCAAGTTTCTCGGGGTGAAATTAAATTCTTGTTTTGTGTGGGCCATGAATACTGTGCTTCCTTTTGACTTCTTATCACTATGTAGCTATTTTGCTCCAAAAGAGCTTGTAACCTTGAGACTGTTTTGTTTTTGACTTGTTTTTGTAAGTATGTATATATTTTAGTATCTACTGTATGGATTTGATCTACAACTGTATATTTTATTGATATGTAGTGTAATGTTACACTGTCTTATTTCTGTTATTTGTTTGGCATTTGGCATCAGTTTATTAGAATATGTACATTTTATATTATTTGTAAAAAGAAAATTATTAGAGTAAAATACCTTATTAACACATCATACTGGTCAAAACATGCCACTGAACATCAAGTCCAGTCAACTTTATTTATGTAAACCCAATATCATGATTCACAGTTTGCCTCAGCAGGCGTTACAATCTGTACAGCATATGACACCCACTGTCCTTAGAGCATCCATTTGGAAATGGAAAGAACAAAAAACAACAACCCCACACTATATACAAATTATGATGACAAGGTTACAGATACATAAAGATTTTAACACATATGTGGAGAGTATGGATCCAGGAGGTGTTACCAAATAGGTAGGAACTGAGCCACTTAACCTCCTTTCCAATATGGAGAACATCATCTTCCCTCAGTCTTGAGCTCCAGTGACATTCTCTCCGAGTTGAATCTAACATTTTTGGCTTGAAAGCTACTACTGACTACACTCACATACAGTATGTTAAACACTTATATTATCATTATATTAATACTCCTCCTCTTTCTGTGTGTTTGTGTGTTCCAGTGGAGTGCTCTGTGTTTGTTTTGAGGGTGCTGTCCGAACTCAGTCTTATCCTGCTAGTACAGGAGAGTGATGGAACGGAGGAAGATGAGGGTACAGAGAAAAAAAAAGGGAGGAGAGAGGAAGGAGGAAGAGCAGATGGAATAGATGATAGAAACTCTCATCAAATCTCAGCTCTCATCATTAAATCTCTGCTTCCAAGGTTGGTCTGACTCTTTCTAAGTGTCTCTGGTCTCCTCCTTTTTTTCTGTAGAAACAGGATTTTAACATAAATAAAAAAAGTTTATTATGATTCTAATTCTATTCCATATGCTCAATTTTATGCCAGTGGTATTGTTATTGAATTTTAAAACAATATTTCTTCTTCTTTGACAACAACGACAATGTTCCAAAAAGTCCAATATAGTCTTTGGACAGCACCCCACTCTTCTCGGTAAAATCTGTAGGTATACACAATATTTAAGCCAAAACAGCTGGAATACAGTGGTAAGACCCTGATTTCTTGAAATGAAAACAGGGATATCCAACCATCAGTTATATCATTTTAACAAATTTTGTTTGGGTTTCCAGTGGACTTTTCTCTTTCTAGAAACTAGTGTAATGTTTTATTGATCTCGTCTAAATGGAATAGTATTTTGTGAGTTGGACCCTGCTTCTTTGGGTCCAGGTCACATCCTCGTACTTGTCAGATACAGCTAACTGACAAGCATCTGTCTTTAGTGTTGGCATCAAATGATTGTAAAATATGTGGAGAGCAGGAGAGACAGACAAATTCAGTTTGCAGAAGTTCAAATCATGGAGTAACAAAAATACAAAATGGATGTTGACATTTATGGTGGGTTTTTCTCACTTTCCTTCACACCCTCTATGTGGATCTATACTTTCTCCTCCCATACCATTATTATTTTTATCTCCCATTTTAAAATGTTTTCCTCGCTTTTGGTTGCCTCATGTGTTACCCCTTGTTCACCTTTATTTCCACTACCATTTCTCCTCCTCGCACTTCCATCCCCCATCTTCCCCCTTTGCCTCTCAAATTCTCTCCTCTGCTCCTCTTCCCACATTTCTCTCCTTATCATAACTCTAGTTCTCCCCTCCCCCTCTTCTCCACCCCTCTCTCCAGATCTGTTCCAGTTTACACTCTGTTACTAATGATCAGAACAGTACATTAATTATTAACACTACGAAAGCCAAACGTTGTACTCATGCATGTTTATGTCTAGGTATGAGTCTCTTCTTCGAGCAACAGAACCTATCCCGCTCTACGCACTCAAACTGCTGGTATCGATGACTGAACACAGCACACAGATCTGCAGGTAGTGTACACACAGGCATCCAATCAGTCACACACTTCAATCATACAGAGACAACAAAACACTTATAAGGCATTGCATTACTAAATGCGACCTTACTGTACCTTACATTAAAAACCCCAGCATTATCAGCACAATACAGTACACTGAAGAGTACAGAAAATGTAGTTTTACTTGTGACTCTATTATTCTGGTTCTCTGTCCAAGATCAAGCTTTGGTATGATTGAAGTGTTTTGGAGTCCTAGCGGGAACACACAAATCCACACAGGCACATTTTAGGCGTTCTGTGTGCAATGTTTTAATGCCAAGGCCAGTCTTGCCCAGTTCAGCACTGTGAATCACTACTGTTTTTTTTATTCACAACCTTGCACACATACATACACACGTATAAATACACACACACACACACACACACACAGTTACTATTAGCAGTGATTGAGTTACTCATTACAGTACATACAGAAAAATATATCATTTATTTATTGATTTAGGTGATACACATTCAGAGCTAATAGCAACATCAGCACAGCTGCACCACTGCTGGTAATCTACATTCAACAAGACCTTTTTCACCCTTCTTAAAGACAGTGTTTTCTACACTAGTAATCAGTTTAGTGGCAGGCATAAGGTGCTGTATCAGCTAAGATGTGTAAAGTCTTGACATATTGTGCTGATATATCTTGGCACACTAGCAACTCCTGAAGATCTTTGTTAAAACGTGTACTGCACACTCTTCAAATATATATACGACACTAAGACAAAATTATTGCTGGCGCTAAAGTAATGCAGTGCATAATGTCAGAGTAATTCGCTATTCAGGAATTTAAAAACTTGTCTTGAGGAAGCAGTCCTCTGACACCAAAATAAAAAGAGGTAAGGATGTGTTTCCTGGTTTGGCTGCACACAGAATCTGCTGATCCCAAGGCTAACCATGAGATGACTCACCTGTGTACGTGTGTGTGTGTGTGTGTGTGTGTGTGTGTGTGTGTGTGTGTGTGTGTGTGTGTGTGTGTGTGTGTGTCTGTCTGTGTGTGCATGCGTGCACTCACTCGTGCATGCACTGATGCATGTGTGTTTGATAGATGTGTTCTGACAGCAGCTGTCAGTAGGTCTTGATTCTCTGGTCATCTGTCTTCTCTTTTCAGCTGTTGACATAGACAGAAATTGAGGGTGAAAAAAGAAGAGGCAGAGAGAGAGAGTATGGGAAAGGCAAGAAGTGGTAAAGGGTAGCATTGGGAAGAAGAGGAAATGTTCACAAAGTGTGGGGGACAAGGATAGATGGATAGATGAAGTGTTAATGGGTGAGGTAACATGACTTGAAATGCATCACCTCGTTGCTCTGAAGAGAAGATGAGTGAAAGCAGGTGATAAAATGATGCAGACTCCATTACGAGCAGTTGTTTGAGCTGTATATTAACCAAATTATGGAATCAGAAGTCTTCTTTAGCAAAACATAGTTGATAAAGTTAATAATAATACAAAATGTATATTCAAATTTTGTTGGCTATTTTAAAGACAACCTACCTTTTGGTCACTTAGTCTAATTATACAGTTATTACCAATATTTCTGGATCACAAAGTGGTCATAGACATGGAAATGTCCATGGCCAAATATTGTAGCTCATCCATAGCTCTATGTTCCATCTTTAATCGTTCAGTACTAAGTATTAATTTAAAGTAACCATGATTGTTAACCTTCTGTTTTGTCCTTCCCTCATTTATTTCCCTGCTTCCATCCATTTATTTTATCTACTTCAGCAATAATAACCTAACAAACCTCTTATCGCTAATATCCCACTCTCCTTCCATCTCCATCCCTCCCTCCCAGAGTTCAAAGTTCACTCTCATAACTGAATACGTCCCTACTTCTCTTATCAGTAATATTACCCCCTCTCGTCTCCATCTTCCTCTTCCTCCACCTCTCCTCATCCCCCTCTTTCCTTGACACAAGTAGAGTGACGTGAACTTTTCAAATTGGTGTCAGCACTCTTCTCTCTACATCTCTGTTTTTCGCTCAGTCTTTTCCTCTGACATTATTAACAGTATTTTAAATTTTTTTCTCTGTCTCCTTCGTTCTATTTTTCTCACCATCTCTAATTTATTAACATTAGTCCACATTTCCCTCTTTCTCTGTGCCCTCTCTCCACAACTCTCCCTCCATCACTGCGGTTATACAATCAGAAATTAAATTGCCTGGGTCTTGGTTAGATAAGTGTGGCTATGAAGCCAGCCGAGCGGTAATTAGATGGTAAATTGGGGACATTAACATTGGGAAGGCAGCCTGCTGTTTCTCTCTGCATTATCACAGCCCAGACACACCTTCAAACAACTACATTTACTATGACCTTTAGCCAAAGAACCTTGTGCTGTGTGGTTTCATATATGCGTGTGCCCATGTATGTTTCAATGTCCTCATATGTATATGTGTCTGGATGTGGCCTAGCCCTTACACACATGCCATGCTTATCAACCAGGTATCAGGTAGTATTTTCTCCTAGTTTAACTGGGTTGGCTATTGTGTGATTGTTTCTTTTATCGTTAGTTAATAGCTTGACATGGACTCAACCTTTGCATCATCAAATTGCTAGTCATTTGGACACCTAAGTCTCTCTAAGCCAAAGAAAAGTGGAATCATTAGGTGTTAACACCAAGGTGGTCGTTTTCACATGCTAAAAGTCTGTAATTGCTTGTAACAGCCTGTTTTACTGGGCTGCTCTGTGGTGTGAATAAATGCATGAAAAGTATTTAAAAAAATATTCTTTAGATAGTACAAAAATTCATTAAGGTGTGTCATTTATAAATAATTGGACCATCCTCTATGGAATAACTTTCCAGTGTGGTATTGTGATATACAGTACATATTTGACTCAATGTTAAGATATGACATCCTAACTTTATTGTTGGTGGTTATTATCTTTTCACTTCAAATAACAAGAGCCACGATGCCCTTTCAAAATCCTCCAAGATTAAGCTTTAGAGCTGACAGTCGAATTTTGTGACCAGTAGAGCGGAGGTTAATCTAGTTTATTGGTTGTTCATTTATAATGTGATTTTTCTATAGTTTTTATATTCTCTATTATAAAGCTAATACTGATGATGTATGACTAATGCAGTAAGGGTTGTCTCATCTGTGTTTGTCCTGTTACAGGCGGCCTTTTGTGCTCTGGTTTGTTCGGCGTCTGGTGTTGTGCACTGTGTCTATTGATGTATGGCTGGTAGTTTTAAGGTGGTCCAGTTTATCATGTCGTGCTGGCCTGGCCTGTCCTCTCATCTCTCAGCCTGTCACCTACCTAATGGGAGGCCATCCATCACATCTACAAACACAACACTCACACACACACATTTACCCCTTCATAAAAGACCTAACTTAGGGTACAGAGCTAAATATAAAGTACATCACTGATCTGGATTCATTCATCTTGGCAAGTAAAAACGAGCTACTACAGAGATATAATCCCCAACTCTGTTTTCCACAGACAGTGACAGTATAGACAATGGAGATGGATAATGTTTAAAGGTCTAGTATGTAACATTTAAGAGGCACTATTGGCAAAAATGGAATATGATATTTATAGACATGTTTTTAATAGGTTATAATCAACTCCTATGTTTCTGTTACCTTAGAATGATATTTATTTATATGTACAGATGCATCCATCTCCATTACATGGAGTCTGCCATGTTGAACTGTCATGTTTCTACAGTAGCCCAGAATTGATAAACCAAACACTGGCTGTATATAGGGACATTCGCGTTTTTTTTTCGTGTTACGTGGCCACCATAGCATTTCCTTCACGCTTGGAAGGAGAGGGTGATGTGAGGGAGTTGCAATCTGCGACTACACAGCTAGATGCCACTAAATACTACACGCTGAAACATATTTTTTCAATTTAAATTAGAGTTAGATCAGTGGTGTAGACTCATACAGTTTGCAGAAATTGGTTAGATGTAAGTTCTAATACTGAAGCAGGTTGGTTGCATGAAAATGTTAGGTCCATGCTCCCCTGAATCCTCAAACTACTGCTTGGTTCAATTAATGGCAGTGTATTTTGCAGATGCTTATGGTTTTGCTCTGAAGTGTAATGGTGTGTGGAATATTTGCTCAGCACACATTAAGATAGAATTGAGCTTGTATTGATTTCTGCATACAAATGTGCATAAATACAGCAATCAGTTAAACAAAGGGAAAAGACTAAATATAGTTCAGCACATATATAGAGCATGAAGTAGGCAATTGGCCAGTAAAATAAAACTATCTAAGGAGTGAAAAGGGAATGTAAAAGGTTATGAGGATTTGTTAACATCCTTTGATGGCTATTTGTTACTCTTTTTTGCTGACCAGATGTATTTCTACTGGTACATCTTAACAACTTTGATTAGATACAACACAACTTCCCAGTTGATATACCAAGAAAATCAAAGGAACTATAGGTCAGTCCCTGTTTAGATGGAGCACAGTGTTCGCTGCTGAAAAGTCTAAAATTATACAGACACTGTTGAATCAGCTTGTTTAAATTTCCATAAGTGGTTTGATGCCTGCCAGACAAGCTATAAATCATAGGTAAAATGAAGACAGATTTCCAAATCAGTGGACAGGCTTTGTCTTCAGCATATTAACACCAGACTTCAGCTGGCTTTGTTCCTATCACAGCCTGAATGCTTGCTTATGCACATAAACACACACACACACACACACACACACACACACACACACACACACACACACACACACACACACACGCACACACACACACACACACACACACAGACTCTCATACACCCACAAGGTGTATATGTAGGTGTTGACACACAAAGTAATTGGTTGCAAATGAAAGAACCTTGATCAGTAAGTAGGCAGAATGTCATTACCTATGTAGACATCCATCTCTCTCTCCTTCTCTTTTCTGTTCTGCCTCTCTGCATTTCTTCAACATTTTCAGTTTGGATTTATCACTCTTTTTTTCAGTTCTTCCATCCATTTGTTGCTTTCTCCTATTTGCCAAATGTAATCTTCTATCACCTCATTTTCTTCTTAACTCCGATCTCCTCTTCCTCTGTCCTCCTCTCACCTCTCTGACTTCATCTGCTCTCATCGCGTCTCCTCTTTTCGTCTCTCTTCTTTCCCCAATTCCACTGGTACCAGACAGGAGTCGTTGTAGCGGAACTCCAACCTTAATAAAGATGAAACAGCCCTGTGTGTGTGTGTGTGTGTGTGTGTGTGTGTGTGTGTGTGTGTGTGTGTGTGTGTGTGTGTGTGTGTGTGTGTGTGTGTGTGTGTGTGTGTGTGTGTGTGTGTGTGTGTGTGAACAGTTGAATTGCCTCTACTTTAAATTAATTTCTCCCCTCGTCTTTCTACCTCTGCTCCAATATGTGTTTTTCTGTTTCCTTTTTAGTTTGATCAAACACAGTCGGATCTTACCAACGGTCTTTCAACTCATTATGGTAAGAAACCACCCTCAATCATTTTTTATGCAGCCAATTAGCAAATCACCTGGTCATTCAGTCAGTCAATGAATCAGTCAGTCTGTTAAATAGCCTTACAATTGGCTAATAAGACCAAGTTATCACAGTCTGTATTATTCTATGGCATTTCCGCTGTATTTTATTACAGCTCAGTTTTACTCTGTCTCCCTCCTCTTTCCTCTCTCACTTGCTCTATCTAACCCTCATAGATGTGTTTATGTAAATTAGTCTGAGTGGTGTTGACCTATTACACGACTGGTGTAATTGACTGGCAGGTCAGCCATAGAGAGGAGGAAGGGTTAATAGAGTGAGAATATGGACTCCACTATTAAGATCCCACACAAACGCATGCACACAAACACATAGCACTTGTCTGTTATCAGCGAAGCATAACAACGCTTCCAGTAAACAATTTATTTCACCTGACCCTTTTTCCATACGCACAATCTAATGAACACACAAACACATTGAGTACACTCTGTTTTTAGCAAACCAAAACATTTGCACTGCAGCAAACACTTTATGATTTATGCACACACACACACACACACACACACACACACACACACACACACACACACTCTCACACATACTCACTAAATAATCAGCGTTCTGCATGGCTGCCTGTCCAGCCCCGACTAGCTGATGCAGAATGTTAAACACTGTTATCCAACAGCCTGATTAACTCTCCTCCTGATTGTTTACTCCTGTCTGAACCAGTCATGTCAGGATCCATTAGTGCCGTCTGTAATGCTCACATTTGGATTGATTTATGCTGCCTAAAACACTGTGATCTGGATTGATTACACCTGTCATTGTGGATCACACGTTTCATGGAGAAACTCACCTAATTGTATTTGTCTAGATGATGAAGTAGTTCTGTTTCAAACATGAAAGGACCTCAGGAAACTGGCTGGACCGTGGTTCTTTAACTGGTTGCTTGCTGTGCTCGAGGAGGCAGACGACTGAACAGAATGGTTTGCAGTTAAATACTTTTAGCAATCCCACCATTCTTATATTGTACATTCTGTAGTTAACACCACTAAAACATATTGAAAACTCTGAGTTAAGGTGCGGGCCAGTTAGTCACTAACTTAAAATTCATTTTAGTTTGCCATTCCTCATTGCTCTTTGTCAGGTTTATGCTTTCAGTGATGTACAAGATAGTCCATTCACGCCTTATTAGTCTATAAAGATCAAAATAAATTAGCTTTGTCATTTGTTGTTACTGATGGGCAGGTTGTCCTAGGTGCAAATTGATGTCATTGTCTTCAGCCCCAGGCTACTGCACATGATGAGCATCAGGCTGGCTTATCAGCCAGTACACAGATCACACTGACACACAAAGACCCTGCAGGCAGGCTGGTGTATCTCAGAGAGGATCAAATAGTGAATTGAGGGCAGGCGAGAGAAGGAGAAGTGAATTACTGTCACAGGAAGGAGAGAAGGTTTTGTAAGGAGGGGATGGAGAAGAAGAAGAGAGTAAAGGGAGGAAAGGCAAAAGAGGAAAAGGGGAGAGGTTGAGGAGGAAGAGGAGAAACAGAAAAGTGGAGAGACTGCATCGTTGCTCCTCGTTTCTCTTCAAAACCAATCCATTAACACAGGTCACAACTACACCATCCTTTTAACAGACAGAATGAATTAAACTCTGTGCCCCAGTAACAATTTTCATGGTAGGGAGAACATATCATATCATATCATATCTAATTCTTGCATGTGAATAAATATAATAAGTATTTGGCAATGTTGCTGTGCTTCTGACAATAGAAATCTCATGAACACCTATCAACTGACCTGTAATAACAACAAAAAACATTTATAATTTCTTGATTTTAGGTAACAACATTGACAGTCCATAATATGCTCACTGATATCCAGTAGTACATGCCATAATTCGTACAGAGTTCGGTCTAGACCTACTCTATTTGAAAAGTGTCCTGAGATAAATTCTGTTATGAATTGGCGCTATACAAATAAAATTTAATTGAATTGAATAATTCAATTCATAATAATGTGCCAATAAACTGGAGACCTACTGAACTGATAAACCAGTGATTTTTCAGGACAAAATATACATTTTGTATGACAAAATGATGAGGATTAATCAGTGAATATATTCCTTTCTCTTGCTTGTTGGTTTCTGTGTTGTGTGGTTATTGTTGACTCTGTGTGCCATTTGGGATACCCTGCCAACAGTTCCAAAGATGTGCACTTAATGGCAGGCTTTGGGAAAAACTGATGTCAAAGAAGGTTGCATGCCCCTGGGACAATTTCACAGTATGGCTGACTTTTAAACACCATGTCCGGCTCTTTTAGTACATTTATGGTGCAAGCCTCTAGGGGCAGAACTGGACGAAGGCCTAAAACCTAACTGTATAGGCTCACATAAGATATACCGTATTTAAGCAACTTACTGTGGTTAAGTAATAGTTCTATAAAGAGATAAACATGGAGGTTGATATTTTGGAATTAAAGCTTACAACTTTGGTGTTTGGTTCGTGTGCAAGTACGTAGGTTTTTAATATGTTCTGTGTGCTGGAAGGTTTTGTTCAAAGGTTGATTTTGGTCAAGTCAGAAAGGACACACACACATGTTGGTATTACTATCCTTGTGAGGAATTTGAATTGACTTACATTCTCTCGCTGGAGCTGTAGGTCTAACCTTAACTATACAGTACACGACAGACGGTAACACGGGTGATTAACAATGATTCCCTCATGCACTCTTCTTCTCTGATTAATTGATGTAGCCATGGCTGTGTAGTATAAAGGTGGGGTTTGTTGTGTTGTGAGAATGTGAGTGTGTGATGAAAGTCTATGACAGAAATGTTATACTAGAACTGTTAGAAAATATGACATTTAGTTTGATGTTAGGTAGTAGATGCAACATAATATTGCATAGACTTCAGACTACTTATGGAATACACTGTTAGACTGTAGCTGGCCTGTAACCTAGTTGTCCTATCTCTTCCTCTCACTTTCTGTAGACTAACAGTAGTAATGTCACCAGTGGGATGATCCAGAATGCAGTCGCCTTGCTGTGTAATCTTAGTGGAGACACAGTGTTGGACCTGGAGCCACCATACCAACAAGGTACAGAATGTCTGCATGCAGCCTGTGTGGAGAGAGTGAAAATTTAACTTTTCTCTGCTTTGGAAAAAAAAGCATTTCTTGTTTTGTACTTTTGCTTACACTAGTTCTATTATTAGTGAGTGAGTTAAGTGAGTCCTAGAGGCCCATCTGTCATTGACACATTATGTTGGTATCATGTATCTACTCTGCTAGCATTAGTTTTTGTCATGTTACTTGTTGGCATCTTGTTTTCCCCAGCCTTCTGTCCTGCTACAGTATAATTCTTATTTAGGTCAACAACCTTGGCTGTGCATGTGTGTGCATGAGGCAGGGGCAATGATTTTGTCCTTCAGCCTTTGTGGAACTCAATGATATTAGAATTTCTTGACGATTGCAAGTGATTCCAGTGGATCCAGAGGGGAGAGTGTGTCTCAGAGTGAGGACATTTTTCAGAACTTAGGTCATTTTAAGCCTATTTTAGCACACATGAGCCACTTTGGGATTAGGACTTTAATTAGAAGGAAGGAATAGTAAGGCACAAAGCTCATGCACATATGGATGCAGTCTAAATCTAGCATTAGCGAACAAACTAAATAAATTAAAGATTTTTGCAGGAAAACATCTACAAACACTGCTGCCTGTGTGTGTGTGTGTGTGTGTGTGTGTGTGTGTGTGTGTGTGTGTGTGTGTGTGTGTGTGTGTGTGTGTGTGTGTATATTTTTCTAAACACACCACTCCCCCCATTTAATAATATTAAAAAAAAAATGCACAAAACTTTTAAATTTCTATTTAGGACCATGTTCATTTCCCTCTCTATTTCTGTCTCTCACTCATCATTGTTTGTCTCATTCTGTCTACCCAGCCCCTGCCTCCCAAAAACCACCACCACTATCACCCCTTCCTCTCCCTCTGTTTCCATTGGGTCAGCAGTGCAGCAGTTCAGTAGTCAGCATCATTATCGTCCAATCAGCTCTCCTCTAAACAAGAAACTGTCAACCCAGCACTAATACTGGCTGGGCAATTAACGCTTCCTCTCCTATCCTATCCTATCCTATCCTATCCTATCCTATCCTATACTATCCTATCTTGTCCTCTCCTCTCTTCTTACTCTGTTGCCCTTGTTCTCACCCTCTTGTCCCTCCTTTTCCTTTTCTACTACCATCCACTTTCCAATCTACTCAGCTTCATCATCTCCACTCCTTCCTTCTTGTTCCCATTTTTACCTTCTAACCTATCCTCTATTTTGGGCTCCACTTTAATCCTCCCCTCTCCTCTTTCTCCCTTCTTTTAGTTGTGGTTCACTCCAGATCAGTGTGGCGATGGCAAGAAAGAAGGGAGAGGGAGAGGAGGAGAGAAGAGGAGAAGGGAGGAAGCGTGTATAATTGGCTTTTTAAGGTGTGACAGAGAGAGGAGGAGAAGGGTGGTGTGTGAGCGTGTGTGTGTGTGTGTGTGTGTGTGTGTTGGGAGGCAATGAAATAGACAGTGAAGAAGAGCAAAATAGGGAGGTGGTTTTTTGTGCTTGTGTGAGTGTATTTGTGCCTATGCTTCTGTGTATGTGTGAGACTGAGCGGAGATGTGTATATGTGTGTGTAGAGGGGAGCGTTGGATGCAGGAGCACCCAGTATGTTTGTGTGTGAGTTTGTAAGAGAGAGAGAGAGGAGATGAGGTTTATAATTGGGCAGATTTGCCTCCGACTGAGATAATACCCCCTGGGGAATGAAGACAGAGGGAGCAAAGAGAGAGAGATAGGGAGGGAGAACAGAACAACAGAAAGAAAAAGAAGATGGCAAAAAAGCATGAGGGAGAAGAGAGGGAAAAGATGATAGAGCCAGGAAAGCAAAATGGGAGGTAAAAAGGGTAGCAGAGAGGTGACAGAGAGGCAGAGTGGGATATACAGAGAGAGAGAATGTGGTGCATTTGGGTGAGGATACAGGGAGGAGGGAGGAGATAATAGAGGAGAAAATATGAGGTTGAAGTGTGTGACAGTTTGATAGAGGGAGAGATCGAGAGAGGCTGGAGGGGGAGAATAACTTGATGGGGGAGTAAGAGACGCTTCCTAAACAAAGTTCTTATTATTTTATGATTGTGCATGACTGAGTTTTAATGTAGGACATGTAGCAGACTCATGTAGAAAGTCTAGGTAGTAATATGATTATATAAGGAAATGAAGCCTGAATTTGAGACTCATTTTGTAGGCTCATTGACAAGCAGACTGATTTGATATGAAACGGACACATCTAGAGCATGTAGAGCAGCAAAAATTCACCCCAACACTTCAGAAGTATTCGCATACTAAGCAAACCCTGAGTTTGTTAGTAGGCTGCAGTGCTGACGATTGACAAGGTGTTAATTAAAGCATGCTTGTCCTTTAATTAATTAAAGAAGTCTTCAGGGGCTCCATGTGTCTTCAGAATCCTTGTAGGTCTTTGAGGTTCCTCTCCAGGTTTGATCCACCATCAATCCTTGTTATTTTTCTTGACCTTCTGTGAGAAGCGTAGAGGATTTTTTTAGGTAATTGCCTCTGTGCCAGGGTTATCTAGTTTCTGTGGAACTTGCATCTATAAATTGCTATTTGAAATTAGGGTCAGGTTTGGATTAATTTCCCCAAAAGGTGTCTACAGAATTCTATAATGGGTCTTCCAAACCGTAACCATATGTGTCCAATCAATATGAATGCCCCCTAGCATTCTTTTATACCACAAACATCTGTCTTCCATATTAATAACTTCATATTAGCAAGCACCCAAAGGGTCACTGGATTGACAATTTTACATAATGGCAATCAATAAGACAAAATGTAGGATGTTTTGCAGTGTGTCTTGAGTTTATGCTGTGCATAGAATGATACCTGTGCAGTTTGCATAGCAGTCCCTTGATATACTAGTGGTCGACTAAAATGGGCTTTTCGATGGTGATGCCAATATTTAGAAAACGGGCTGACTGATGGCCGATATATAATCCTGATATCAAAACAAAGAAAAGTCCTGTATATTTCTAGATTATTTTTAAGGTATTTTAAATACCTAAATTTGCACATCCCAGTGTGAATAAGCAATCATCAGATATTTACATTTTTAAATATGTGGCAATGTGGTGCCCGGATAGTTCACCTGGTACAGCTGGCACCCCATGAACCAAGGCTGGGTCCTTGCTGCAATGGCCATGGGTTCGACCTGTGGCCCTTTGCATGTCATCCCCCCTCTCTCCCCCTTCACGTCACTCTTCCGCTGTCACTATCAATTAAAGGCAATAAAAGCCACCAAAAATTGTGGCAATCTGGAATACAGGAATATTGAGTGCACTACAGAGGCTACTTCTATCAGCCATTGGGTTGCATACTGTCTAGACAACATATACTGAATAAAATATGGTTTCTATTAATTTTATGATGTAAATTAATAAAAGGGCTAACACAAAAACAGTTGCAGGCTGTATCTGCCCCAGGACCTGCCAGTTAAAGGCCTGGGCCTGTAGGATCACATCAATATAGAGCTTAAAACCATTTGCATTTAGGTGTTAAACACATTAATTGATTTGACTATGCCATGCTTCACTCTATCCTTGAAAAAGACTAATCCAGATGCTGTATACATTATTGGGGGAAATCACATTATTGAGAACATGTACGCCTTTAATTGAGCTTTGTTTAAATGAACTGAAACATTCATTTATTAATTAATTAATTATTAATTATTGTGTTAATCATGTATTATTAGTTTAGTAGAGGTTTTTCTGTCCCTAGAAAACATTCCTACTTTGCTTATATAGCAGTGCTCTGAGTCATCCATCCTGTTGATTCCCAATAGAACTCATTTTACAGTGCTTTATAAATAGATAATACTGCAAAGCATTGTGGAATGTCTATTTTTAACCTAGTTAAAGTCCAAAATAGGACAGAGCACAGTGGTTTTCACTCATAAATGATTCCTCCGGTCCTGACATATTTGACATTGTTAAAATTGACTTGTTAGCATTGACTGAATGAAGTTGCTATTCCTCTGATTACACTAAGGTATGTCCTCAACTCACAAGTAAACACACATGTACGCAGGGTGCAAACTATAGGGGACCTTGCCTCCTCTTAATAAGACATGAGTTAGAATACTGACATTATCAGGATTGTTGCGGCCAAATGTTTTTAGGCATTTTTTGTAATGAAGTTTCAGGAGAAAGTGAAATAATGAATATTGAAGGCAACTTGTTCCACTGAGACATGGTTTGGTTGAATTTGCGTTAATTGTTGTGATCGCAAGTTCCTGGAGGGGCTGTAATATGCTATTTTGGCCATGCATTTCTATTTTTGGATTATGTGTAAACTTAATACTGCCGTATAATTGTGTACAAGGGTGACTCATCACTAATATGCTTTAAAAAGGATACTGCTATTCTTGCACTAAAAGTGAGCTCCCCTGAAAGCCATGGTATCGTTTGTACACTGCACACACATACACACATACATCCATACCTTTCAATCACAGTGATACTCATTATTATTACTATTAACACACATGCACAGAGCTCATATTGGGTGCTCTGCCATGGCAGTACCTGCAAAAGCCTGTTTGTGTGTGTACAACCATTCAATTAGCAATTTCTGATGTATATTTGACTTAATACCAGAAAGGAACCAAACCAAGATAAGACGGCAGTATCTGAAGTAGCTTTATGACATTCTTGTTGAGACAAATTCAGTGTCTGTTGTAATCTATAATAAATCTCCAGTGGCAATAATTGTGGGTCCCAGATCCCCCAATTGCTCACAGAGTAGAGCGTGTACCATGTTTCAAGACTGAGTCCCTACCGCAGCGGCCCGGGTTCGAGTCTGGCCTGAGGCCATTTGCTGCATATCATCCCCTCTTTCTCCCCTGCCAGTTCTATCTCTCTCTCTGCTGTCCTGTCAATAAAGGCAAAAAAAAAATGGCAAAAACACATAAAAAACATAAATAGATGTGGGTCCCTGTTTTCCCATGTATTCATGATGACCAGAGCAATAGTTGTATCCTGTGTGCAATGAACCTAAGCGCATATTCAACTGCATTTGCTATTTTTGTTCAGGTCGATGCATAAAAGGGTCATTATGTCAGTTGCTAACATTACTCATTTATTATTTTGCATGGAACTTTGTGAACTGTTTGTACTCTGTGCATTCCCGCTGTGTCTCTGTCTCCCACACTCCTGATGCACAGCTTAATTTGGGAAGCTTTGTAGAATGTGGAATTAAAAGCAACTAGTCTTTTAAGTTTGCTTGACTATTTTGCAGAAACTTGTTGCTTGTTCATGATTTAATCAAGGGTACCCACAGAGGGTCAAGCAAGCAGAAATGTTTTGTTCATTGGAAGTGTGCAAATGTTTCATTTGGAGACTGCAGTTGGAAAATGTTTATCTGTCCTATGGCTTTCAGATGACTAGGTATTCAATCATCTATCATTCTACAATGCAGTACAGACTCTGCTGTGCTGGCATTATTGCCATAGTCATATTCCTTTTGTAGTTAATGATCCAAATGTCTCTTCTGGTTCATTCATATTGATGAGAACATTCAGTCAAATGATTGACATTCATCAACAACAGGTCTGGTCCTTGGTTGTCAAATCTACTTATTTTCTTCTGTATCACTAATCTCCCTCACGTAGTGTGTTTACAGAGACTCACCAAGTGTATAGTAATTCTATCCACTAAAACAATACATGATTTGTGTCTTTGGTCTGTGATCAGGCATGTTTTGTTTGGGTGGAACAGCTGGTCTAATCTAAATGCACTGACGCCATGAGAAAATCAAAACATTTTTAATGCCGACAAGTGGTTTGAAGGGTTGAGAGTACTGCCAGTGTGTGACTAAGAACTGAAAACAATGGATGCATTTGGAAATAATGTTGGATGTGCTTCAAATTCCCTTTCCAATTTCCAACTTTCCACTACATCCATAGCCCTGTTGCAACCCTCCCCTTCCACGAGAACTTTTCTTTGTCTTTGTAACCCATTTCAAATGCGTAGTGTGACCTTTGCAGATTAATTGCAGATATTTTTGTGCTGTATAGTCATCCTAGTCAAATCAGGAGCAGACTCCTAAAAGGGAATTTTATATTCTAATAGTCCATATGATCACCTGTTACAGACATACTCTGCTTATGTATATCCCCAACATGAGAATATTGCTTAAAATGTTGGGGTACACAATCAAAGAGTAATTTATTTATTTTTAATGATGCTGCTCTAAAACCTGGTTGACAGGTGGCTAAAATATCAGTAAAGTTAGAAGAATTTATTTGATCAAAGTTTATTTTCTCTCTTTGGTTTAGTAAAGATGACTATGTATAGTCATGGCAGCTATTCTAAACAAATGATAACATAATAATATTATTAACATATCCATAAGCAACTATCTAGAACAGTTTTCATCTGAACGGGACTGCATTGTCGGATCACATTAACAGCAGAAGAGGTCTTTGTTTGACTGAACAGTCCAAAGTAGAGCAGTCTGTTTAATTATGAGGTAGCTTGACAAAGTAACAGCACATCTCACTGACAGCAGGCTAGCTTAATAGCTTTCTAGTGTCTACAGTGTTGCACTTTAACTCACAAAAATAAACACACACACGCACATCTACATTCTAAATAAAGATCTATTGGAATAGAAAATAACACTGGTTATATTTTCCCCAGTGAACACAGATTTATTTAAATCATTTGTTATTTGTTACTTTTTTGTGTACAGAAAAGAAAATGAAGTACAACTTTGGCATGTGTCATGTCAACCTAGTCAGGGCAAAATCTATCTGGTCTTCACTTACAGAGACGTGTGGTGAGAATACCTCAGGGACTGAAGTCTACAATAGCTAACTACACAGATCGAGCTGCAAAATGGAGAGTATCTTCTGTGCTATGTTAAATTTAATGAGCAAAGGAACATGGTTTTGCACTTTAGTAAGAGCTATTTATTCATGGCTTAGCAAGGGTTAGCAGCTCTACAACATGTTCTACATTGGACAGTTTTCTAGGGAGAGATAGAGTGAGATGGCAGGGAAGACAAAGAGATACGAGGAGAAGAACGGAATGTATTTTTAGATGAGCATCTAAATTGAGTTGCCTTTTGTTGTTGCTGTTTGTGTTACCATTCTGTGGTTTTTGGTGTGTTGATACTATCAGATTTTCACAGATTAATTCAGCCCGCAGAGCCTCGAGTTCTGTTTAAATAGTTAAATGTCAAATTCAGCTATTTTTCTCTGCTGGGCAAATTGGTGACAATGAAATGCAAATCGACCTAAGAGGGAGAGTGTGTGTCATCTTGTGCAGGAGCTATTGATCCACTGTGGAGTCAAACCAGAGCCTGCAGCTACAGACATTTACTCAAGTCAGGCTTAGGTATACTGTTATTCTTTATGCTTCCAACATTCATGTAAGAGAAAGAGGAGGTGTGATGGTTGTTTGGAATGTGGAAGTAGGTTGGTTTGATTGTTTACAATCTATGATGTGAGGTCATATAAACTGATGAATGAGCTTGTGAGCAATCTGATATTTTTCTACATTTGATATGTCACAATGACAATAGAGAGACAGGCAGCTCAAGAGCTTCATCTTGTCATTCATGATGTCAACGCTGTCACCACAGTGTAACATTTTTGGTAGCAAGAAGTCATTGTCTCAGAACATCTAGTAACTTTATCCAATGATTTTCTTTCTTCTGCACAGACCTAATAGAGGTGGTGGTGAGCACTCTCTCAGAAGCTGCACTAGTCCACTTGGATGAGGAGGGGCATGCTGGGAAGAAGGTCAGCCATCTTGTGTTACAAGCCCTTCTGGAACTGCTTCACAACATCCTAAAACAAACATCTGTTGTGGTCCGCTCTGCACTGCAGGTATGAACACTCAAACACAGCTAATGAGAACAACAAAGTCACTGCCCTGTCTCTAACAACGGCCACCAAGCTGCCAAGTTGTATTAGCACTGCATTTCAAAGTATGCCCTACCCGAGTGACAGAGATTATGGTCGGTCACTTGCAGTTGCTAGTACAGTCTCTGTTGTATTTGGTGCTGAAAGAAAAAAGGAAACAAACTGACGCTCTTTAAGTAATTCAACAAACTAAGTCTCCTAACCTCTTTTTCTCACATTCTAGCATTTCATGAATGAGAACCCATTGATGCTGCACATAAATGACCATTCATTGTTATAATTAGAAGTTCATGTGGATGTGATCTCAGCTTTGTGGCTCTCTGCTTAACTACCTCAAAATGTATCTGTAGAGCAAAGAGTCTCTACAGATACAAGAGTCCTAACCAATATCCATACTAACATTTAACTTCAATTTTATTAAACTTCTAAACACCACTGCATTGCTGCAGTCTTTACAAAGAAATCTGTAAACAGCCACAATGGCTTGTCTTGTATTTTTCTTTTTTTTTTTCAAATGTATTGTTTTGCTGTATCATGATACATTTGGACCTTATAGGCTGGTGTATTTCCCACATTGATTCACCACTATTTACCAGTTTCATCTCTGTTGAGCACAGAATCACAAAGTCAACTCCCTCAAAATGTTGCCCTTGTATCATGTCCCTTAAGGCATGTGTGTACGTGTGTGTTTGTGAGTTGTGTGTGTGTCCATTGATGTGTGCAGTGGAAGCTAGCAGTTTTAAGCAACTGCAATATTGAAGTTGTGGACTCAGGAGAAAGGGGATGAGGTCCCGAGTCCATGGGACACATACACATACACAGACATGCACACACACGCACACTTGTACTCATAGGCATACACAGAGGGGCCTGTCTGGCTATGTCCCTGCGGCCTCATTATCACCACTGGCTTTGTCCTCAGCTTGCCTTCGTACACACACACACCCACATACGCTCACATATAGACGTACACACCAGCCCCCATCTCCCCATAGTGTGCACCCCAGCCCAACGCATACATATTAATGCCTGGACAGGGGAGGGGGGCTGGGAGGACTAAAGGGGAGGCAGGGTAAAAGACTGGGTGGAAGAGAGAAGGACAGAAGAGGAAGAGGAAGGATGGAGAGATAGAAGGAGAGACAGAGATGGGAAAGGGAGCAAGCAGAATGTGCAACGGAAATCAATTCTGTGAGAAATGCAAAGCTCATTAAAAAGAAAACTTCTGCCCAAACCAAATTCATTTGGGTAATAAGGTCTGATAAGGAGAGAGGACGTGACTAGACCGCTCTCCCCAAACTCTTACTCTGTTGGTCAAAAGAGAGAGAGTCAGAGATTATATATACTACAGAAGAAAAAAGAGAAGGAGAGAGAGCATAACAGAGAAGAAGCGACTTTGGGAAAGAGAGAGAGAGAGAAAATATGTGCCAGTATTAATCACATTATTTCACCTCTAATTGGCCTGAAGTTCCACTGTAGGCATGAACTGAACTAAAATAAGCCAAAGTGAGGAACAGAGGTGCTAATGAGAGAGGGGGGGGAGAAGAGGGTGAGAAGACTGAAGTCTTAATGAGATGCAAAAATGACTCGATGTGACAAATAGAGAAAATTGTTCAACCTGTGTTGCCCTGAACACATATTGTGCTAAAGAAGGGTTAGAATAACACAACGTATGCAGAAAACTTATTTCCTCTCTTAGTCTATCTATCTTTCTCTGTCTGCCTCAGTCTGTCAGAATCTGTCTTGGCAGGTCTCTGGATCCATCATTATTGACTGTCAAATCTCTATAAATGATTTAACGTGTGTGTGTGTGTGTGTGTGTGTGTGTGTGTGTGTGTGTGTGTGTGCGTGTGCGTGTGCATGCGTGTGTGTGTGTGTGTGTGTGTGTGTATAGAGCCAGAGGCTATCTTGTCCAGCAGTGGAGATGGAGGCAGCAGAGAAGCTGCTCCTAGAAAACCGACCCCTGAGCCAACTCAGCACACACCTCATTCACATGGTGAGAACAACACTCACAGAGCTTGTGTGTGTGTAAATGCTTTGCATGCATACATAAATATTTTCTGTTTGCTTTTGCATGCATGTTTTTGTACTGTATGTCTAAATGTTTGTCTGATACATTGAGACAACCTGTGTATGTATGTTTATTTATGCAAGGAAGTGTGTGTGTGCGTGTGGGGGATAGAACATGCTTATTTTTCTGGTTATGTGTTCCTTCTACACATAAGTAATACTTGTATTAGTTAGCAGGCTGAGTGATACAAATAAATACAAGTACTACTCATACAAGAAATAGATCTCTAGTTCAGATTGAATGTGACTCCTTATGCAGCCTTTTTCACCAGTTGCTAATGCCCAGCACAGTCCCTTCCACTGTGCATCTGAGTGTGTGTCACCTTAAAGATTTTATGAGCTTTATCATTTCACTGTTGATCCCACAAATTAGTTTGATTTGTTTACAACAAGCTAGTTTGATCTCCACTTCAGTTCTGTTTTCTACGTAACTCACATAACGTCTAAATTAACTTTACATGTAAAGGTAAAACTGTGGTTTCATAAGGGAGTAAAGCTAATTCTGTAAAACTATATTAATTTTCACTAACACTGAATGAATCTATTAAGACCAGTAACTAGATCTACAGCTTCCTCTCCGACAAAATATGTAATTTCTTAAACCTCCTCCCATGTCTGACCGCACTGTAAACAGCAACACTACTCATCAAGCTCGTTTAAAAGTTTTTCCTTAATTAGCTGTCTTCCCAAGAAGTGTGTGTATATCTGTTATGGTAATGAAGTTTATCAAGCAATCTTGAAATGCACTTTCATGCTCAGACTTTGTGCCCATTGTCAAATTCCTTCAACTACCAGTTATTACAAATATTAATCCCATAAATCTGCAGAAAAGGCTCTTATATCTGCAAGAGCCAGCTTAGAATGTGATGCAATCTGAAAAATAGGAAGATAAGAGTGGGTGCTATCTTTGCTTTTCTGCTGAGAGAAATGTGGAAGTGTTATTGTGGTAGCCATTCATACATCCACACCTTCTGGCATTATACACACTACTGAGAATAGAATAATCACTGAAAATCAGATATGTGATGCAAAATAACCCCCTCCTCTATCTGCGCTCAAAATCTCAGAATTATGATTAAAGTACTTTAATGTTAGACTTATAATCAAATTGGATTGCTTGAAGAATGGTGGTCTTTGTCTCTTGCCTTCTGGAACTTTGTTTACATTAAGCTACATTAAGAAATTAAACATCATTTGTAAGTATTTCTAAACAAGAAGGTGACTTAGATTAATAGGTCAGGAGTTCAACGGAAGAAGGTGGTGGGTTCAAAAGAATGAAACAGGTGAGGGGATGAAGTGAGATTCATGGGTAAGGGGAAAGGAAAGATGGAGAGAATCCATTCAAAAGAGAGAGGGTGCCGTGAGGCATCCTGGGAAGTTGAGGGTGTAAAGAGAGGAAGGGGGTGTGGGAGGAGGAGAAGTGGAGGTCTCAAGAGACACAGTAGACGTTTTTACTTCTGCTTGACACATTGAGTGTTGGGTGGGCGTCTGTGTGTGTGGTTGTGTATGAAAGGGTAGAGGGGGCAGCTGACACACCCCCGGCCTCTGTGCAGCCCCTTTGACCCCCCCCCTTTGCCCCATGGGAGATTAGTGGGATAGAGAGAGCAGCAGCGTCAATATGATCCCTGAATCTAATATTTCTGAAGAGAGTGTGGGCTAATCATTGATGCATGCTCAAGTATTATGATTTACTCAGTGCATTAAGTTAATTAATTTGGCAAGGGTCCGTAACCAGAAGCAGCCTCGCTAGGATCCACACGGTTTAGAGGGAACATTGATCCTGGATGCTTTCATGTAACTTCTTTTTTTCAATATATAGTTTTTCCGGCTTTAAGGGATAGGACAGCTGAAGTTAGATGGGAAAGGGGGAGAGAGAGGGGATGACATGCAGCAAAGGGCCACAGGCTGGAATCTAATCCAGACTGCTGTGGTCAGGACTCAACCTTAGTACATGGGGCGCACGCTCTACCAGGTGAGCAGCCCCATGTAACGTTTTTTTAAATAGTTTTATATTTACTTGATATGGCTTTCAAATGAATTGATATATCCAAGTACAGTAAATAATTTCTGGAAGTGTTTGTTTGAACGCTGCAAAATACTTTTTTTTTTAATGTAAAATGGCTTTAATTATTCATCTTGAATGTGTGCTTTAATAAGGTAACCTGTGTGTACACCTATAAGAAGAACAATTCAGTCATTCACTTTATTTTTTCTCACATGAGCCATAGCAACCACAGTAACGAAAATATAAACATGGTGCATGAAGTTATTTCATCTTTCCATTTATCATTTATTTTCTCTCCTTGTAGCTGTCGACTGAAAACCAGGAGGTCTGGGAGGAGTGTATTCAGTGTCTGTCTCTACTGGTCCAGCTGTTTGGAGGAGAGGGTTATGACTGCCTGTCACCTTCTTGTCTGCAAAGCTTTTCACACACGCTGCGCACACACATGCACACCGAGACCCCCCGAATCCAACGCACAACACTTAGGATCATCAAACGACTGGTGAGTACAGTGCACATTTAGGCACGCAGACAATCACAGAGTCACAGACAGACAAACAACATCTATGCACAGACATCAACTTTGCTTGTGTAACATTTTATCAGACACTTGTGTGTCTCTCTTCAGGTGCCGGTATTGTTCATATTGCAGCACTTAAACATTCTTGAATACCTCTGTATTATTCAAGAATCAAGGCCCTGTGTTTGTTTGTATTTTGGGGGTTGAAATATTAACTGCCACCACTGCAGGATGAAAATATTGGAATAATAGAAACAGACTCAGTGCAGACACACACACACTCAGAGAGACAGCCCTGCTGTGCTGCTGTTCTGAAAATAGAGTGTAGTTTCACCAGAACTAGACTGACAGAGCGAGCAAACCAGAGAGGGAGAAAAAGTGTTGGTTTGTATCTGCCTGTCACTCTCTGTTCGAATGTCTGTCCAATTTTGTCTGAGAGTCAAAATGATTTGTAGTACAGGCCAAAGATGGCCTGACTCTTAAAAAAAGCACACTGCAGTGAAGCAGGTGAAGATTTAGTGGGCTTCTATCCCCCAAACGTACTAAATAACATAAGCTCCATGTGGTTACAATCACTAGAATTGGGTTTTAACAAGGCGACAGATAGAAACACCTTACAATAAAACAACGCTGCAGCAATTGACTACTTTAGGTAGAGATTCCTTCACAACTCAACTCAACTTAAAAAGCCAATGTGTAAGTTAATTAAACTCATACCACATCAGACAAAGTCAGCTTTGAAGCTGTATTTGGTATACATTCTGCAGCCTAGCTTTCCCAGGAAATAATTCTGCAATGTAATACATTGTATTCCCAGTGCTCAAACTGCATGAAGTGATATGTTGTTTATGTAGTATGGGATGTGGAAGTAAATGACAGCATTTAATCATTAAACAAGGAGTTTTGGTTACCTGAACTAACCATACTTAAATTGTTTTGGTAAAGATACTTTAGAAATACATTATTTAAAAATGTTGGATGTTTTAAAAAGGTAGTCATTGAATTGAACTCAGGGCTTTGCAGAATTGTCCAATATTAATTTGAATAGCTAGATAAAAGAGAGACAGGGTTGGTGAAGTCCAGTGAAAATACAGTTTGAAAAATAGGATTTTTCTGTAGACCCCTATGAATTATGTAAAATGCATTCCTAATGTTGGCTTGGCCGTAGGGTCATGAAATAGTTTCTGCATGTGGGACACAAGGTCAGCTGTCACCCTGAGATCATATGATCTGACTGAAGGCTGTGCCTGTAAGCTACCTTACATTTGTAGTTGTGTGTGTGTGTGTGTGTGTGTGTGTGTGTGTGTGTGACAGAATTGGCATGTGTGTATTTTTGATTTTTCTAACTAATTAGATCCAGCCACCTGAACCACCCACACGCGAACTCTGTCACATACAAGCTCACAGACTTACCTCTTTTTCTTTTCTGTCTGTCTGTTGTGGCAAATTTGTCCCCTTGTGCAAACTCCCTCATTACCCCCTGCGCTAACAGCTACAGTAACACAGAGGTGTATATTTTCTATCCTGCTCACCACCCTGAAAAATACACACAAAACTGTGTTTCAGCCATTTCCTGGTAGCTAGTGGATGAGTCACTAAGCAGCTCAGTTCTAGGAGCAGCACTAATTTATTTGCTCAAAAACATACCCATCTACCATTCTGCACATTTAGTCATTTGCCTCATTGCACATAGCTAATTTAAAAGATTTAAATGTTAAAGTTCCCTCAGAGTACTGTTGCAATACTCTTCCCCCACCTTGTACTTTTTTCCATTGAAGTTTAGTAGCTAAAGTTTTAAATAACAACTGAAATCAACAGTTTTTTTGAATCTCGTTATCAATCAGAGAAAAATGTGCACCTTTGAAACAATGCAACAGACATTCATTATCCACAACACACACTTCCTCACAGAAACACAATAACTCGCACATTCTCTCTCAAACACACACCTACACACCCAGACAAGTGCCTGCCCTTCAACAATGACTTTTTAATTATCTTTCATTGATTTCAGGGCTCTGTTAATCTCAATCAAAGATCCCGCTAATAGCTTGGAAACTGCAAAGGAGGAGAGAGGGAGAATGAATCAAGTCTGAATTAGTGAAATTTTCAATGTTTCTTTTTTTTTCAACACACCCAACTTGGAAAGACTTAAAGGGGGATGCTAATTAAATGAAAAGGGATTCATAAGAAGTTTTTTCAGGCAGTTTGATTTGTACGACATTTTTTAAAACTTGGTAGCCTCCCTCTGGCAACATAGAATTTATTGTGTTCAGTGATTGGACCCTTAATATGTATGCACAACTCATGTCTTTCTCAAGCCCCTTTCACACATAGTAACCCATTCAACTGTAATGTTAACTTGTCCAGCAGAAATTACGTTTATTAATATGATTATGTTTATGTAAATTGTGTTCACACACAAACCTAGATCTGTGAGGCAAGGCAGGGTGTTTAGATGATTGTTGTCGATGCTGTTCTGTGTGTCTCCTTACACTGCTCGTTAATCCAACCCTTGTGTCTAGAATGTTCCTCCTCTCTCATCTCCGGAGGCAGAAATATCGCCGAGTTTCCAAAATGTCAAAGCATATTATGTCCAATTATTGTAACCTTTCACATGTTTGAGCCGGATACGTGGACATTTATTTATCCTTTATCCATCATCCATCCATCAGTCGCCCGGTTGCAGTGCTCAGTCAGCCTGGGGCAAGCTGAATGAGTGTGTCCGAAGGACTGACCATAAGGGTCACACACAGGAAAAAAAAAAATTATGCAAAGTCTCTATAGGTGGCACGAATTGAACTGAAGTTTTAAATTTCATAAAGACAATGTCCCCATGTCTCTCAAAGAATTACATGTAGAATAGTGTGTTTAGGC
Source organism: Dicentrarchus labrax (assembly GCF_905237075.1). Classification (NCBI taxonomy): domain Eukaryota; kingdom Metazoa; phylum Chordata; class Actinopteri; family Moronidae; genus Dicentrarchus; species Dicentrarchus labrax. Next base: position 19,394,873 of record NW_026136707.1, on the reverse strand, counting down.
CCAGCGGTGGTGGAAGAAGTACTCAGATCATTTACTTCAGTATTTACTTAATTAGTAATACCACAGTGTAGAAATACTCTTATTAGAAGTAAAAGTCCTGTATTCAAAATCTTACCAAGCAAAAAAAAAAAAAAAATGGCATCAAAATATACTGAACCTAAAGTAAAATGAATCAATATGCTGAGTGGCCCATGTCAGAATAATATAGGTTGTATTATTGTTATAGTTATTAATGAATTAATATGTTCATCGTCGCAGTTGGTGAAGGTGGGGCTAATTTTATTTAATGAAATTATTTTATATGCTGCTAGGTAACTGGTAAATCCCAACCATATGTGGAGTCTTATTTTACTTAATATAATATAATAAATCTATTAATATCATATATAATAAAGCATCATTTATTTGTTGATCATATTTTGTATTGTTAATTCGTAAAATAAATGTAGCAGAGTAAAAAATGTCTACAAGTGTACAAATGTTCTTACCTTCCACCACTGGTGTCTAGTGCACAAAAACTTTAAACACACATACATCTTTATATATATATGTGTGTTATTCTGCTAAATTTACTACTCTGCACTTGTCTGTTGGTACATTGTTACTTGGTTGAAGTTAATATCTATCATCACAGCCCTGCGCTGTCTTTGTCTGAATTTGTCTGTCTGTCCTATACTGTCTATGTGCCTCTCATCTGACTTTGAGTCCAGTATTATAGAGTCAGGGTGTTGGTCAGGTAGAGATGGGGAGAGGGAAGGGTGAAGGGGGAGGAGAGGGTGAAGACGTGGTGGAGAGCAGGGATGGAAAAGGGATGATAAGAAGGTGTGTGTTTAGTGGTTGGTTGGCAGGCACACATCACCTCACCCTGATGTGGAAGGCAAAGTGTGTGTGTGTGTGTGTGTGTGTGTGTGTGTGTGTGTGTGTGTGTGTGTGTGTGTGTGTGTGTGTGTGTGTGAAAAGTAAGCGAGTGAGGGGAGCGTCTTTGTCTCCTTCTAACCCCGTTGCCTAGCAACAACCATGCTGTGTCGCCGCAGAGACAGAGGTGATGATGTCACTGGAGATCAGAGAGAACACGTTCACCAAACAGGCGTACACACATCCACTCAGTCACACATGCACGCACACACACATAAATATTCACTAACACACACACACACACACACACACACACACACACCTTGAACAGCACTTAAAGAGACACAGGCAAACACAGTTTTTAGTATTTATTAGAGTACATTTGTTCCAACAATAAACAAATTATAAATCAGATCTTAACTCAGAACCTAACTTGGCTGTCAGTTTAAACACTAACACTAAATGCCCTCTTTTTAAAGTGAGAACCATCCTTAACACACACACACACACACACACACACAGAGCAGTCTGTGGACCAGGTGTTCCTGGGTGGGTGTGAAGCGAAGACATCATGGTGTAGGGAGACATGTCAGGACAGGAATAAAAACAAATGATGATTTGGGATGACAAAGAGAAGAAACACGTGATGAGGAAATACATTGAAGGTAGAGAGAGGAAAACTCTTTAGTTGACAGTCTAATGGACAGTGTGTGTAAGTCCAGCTGTAGAATCATAGAATAAATCCATGGAGGAGCAGTAAGGAGGGCAAGAATCAAAATGACTGACAATGTGTGGGAAAGCACTAATGTAACACACAGGGTATGTATGTGTGTGTATGTGTGCACTCAAGTGGATTTTTGGCAAATTAGCTCTTTAATCAATTTACTTTGAAATGACATTGACAAATGAGTGTGATGTCACTCAGCAGTTGGTCGTGGTAACTTGAAAAATGATTCTGTGATAATAACACAGACCAGTGCTTCTTATAATGTAGTAGTCTGTGGGATGGTTTTGAGTGGCGCTGTGAAAAAATAACAAAGAATGTGAAAATGATATTTCTAATGTTGTAATGTACGTATGTTTCATCACTGCTTTCTTATTATTGGTGAATGGTGATCAGTGCTTATAGCTGCTTCTCTTCCTCCTTTGATTAATCAGTCAAAAAGCCTGAAAAAGAGGACAGGGACAAAATACATGCATACACATACTTGCATGATGGTATTTCTCCGTTGAGACAACAGTGATAAACCCCACTGTTAGACAGTTCTATGATCATATATCAGTACTGACTAAAGGGCTTTTAAACATGACATCATACAAAGTCATGCTGCACTAATCTGCCACACTGAGGTGTAGGGTGTTTGGGCTTGTTGTGAGTGTAATTTATTGACCTTCAGTAGGATGACTAATGGTAGCCTGTAGGGGATTGGTGAGGAATATTGACTTTTTGGCTCTTATATTCAACCAATATCACTTTACAAGGCTGACTGGATAAACAATCCGTTTTAAACAAAAAGGAAAAAAATTGAAGTGTTGTTTTGGTGTCTTGCAGGTTTAACTTTTGTTCCACTTTGACTGTGTACATCTGCACAGTTGGCCCGCAGAAACAGTGATGCATTGTGTTTGAAAATAGAGGTCATTATTCAGTGTGTCATCTCCCTGTTTTTCACTGCCAGACTACAAAGTGCAGCGATGCTCTCATACACTGCTCGGTGTCATTTATTACCTGTGTCAGACCTATGTCATCACATCCTTTGTCGAGTGTGGGCCGCTGCCTTTTAACTGAATATAACGTGACCGTACCTTTACTCTTGTCTTGCTCACTTTGTTCTTCCTTTCTGCGTCTTTCTTCAGGTGCAGACCACAGAGCAATCTGATTGGTTAGAGTGTCCTGAAGGGGCAGAGCTAATGTGTCTACTGCAGGATATAACTACGTCCAACAGGTGTGTGATTCTGCATTTAAATGTGTGTGTGTGTATGTGTGTGTGTGTGTGTGTGTGTGTGTGTGTGTGTGTGTGTGTGTGTGTGTGTGTCAAATAAATCAATGTATTGGGGCATATTCCTTCCATTATTCCATTTTGATGTAACAGACACTTTGCACAGATCACAGATTGACTAAATAATCAAACAACTGCGGCAAACAAGATATTTGGCTGTATATAAAGTGCTCATTTCTGTCTGTCAGTGTTGAAACAATATCTCAGAGGTTACCAATAACAAATCATTGTGGATTTAGATGTGCCTCCTCCAGCCTTTTCATTCATCTTATTAGTGTTACGCATGTCTTAACATGTCTGTGCATTGCACGTCGGAATGGATCTTTTTAGTTTTCTAGTGTTAACTGAGAGGATGTGAGCTCACACAGGGCTGAGTCATATTAAAAACAAAACTTCAACTTTGTTTGGGAGTCTCTTGAGATCTGATACTAATGGCAGGAAGCATGACCTGCACCACCCTCACACACCTGACAAAGTAACAGCTTTCTTCTTAAGATTTTTAAGTTTGGGAACGGCAAGGTTTGTATGGATCAACACAATCTCAACCACTAGAAATATACAGGGAACACTACTTCAACTGGGATTCTCTGTTTAATGACTCACTGCAAGTAATGCTCACTTTTAACTACACAGCAAGTAACATGAGCTGAAAAATGGAAAAGCTTCAAAAAACAATGTTTAAAAATCTATATATATTTCTACATATATTTCAAAATCCAATGCCAAAGCAAAATCAGTCATAGAGCTGGAAGAGATTTTACTCCCTGAGTTGTTAACTCTGCGTCTATTTATATATATAGTGTGTGTGTGTGTGTGTGTGTGTGTGTGTGTGTGTGTGTGTGTGTGTTTGTTTGTTCGTGTTCATGTGTACACCTGTATCTTTGCATCTGGCTGCCTTTTATGAGTATGTGGGCCGAATGTGTGTTCCCTCTTTGAGCCAAGGGTTTTGTCACCGTAGCGACCATGCTTCCTTTGATCTCTTGATGTATGAAACCAGCGACCTGTCACACACAAACAGAGACACACACACACACACACACACACACACAATGAATACACACAAATAGTCGCTTTCCCCCTCTTCTATGTACAAACTCTGTCTCTCAATCACACACACACCCTGTCAGATCGATAATAAAGGTGTATTGTTGTCCTGCTATAGAGACCTCTCCCACTCTCCCCTCCCTCTCCCCCTCCTTTCTCCTCGGTCACCCCTTTTCTTCTCTTTTTGTTACCCTCTATACCCATTTCTCCTCCTCTCTCCCCCATTTTCTTTCCTTTTCCCTCATTTTCTTTCTTTTTCACCTCTTTCTCTCTCGTTCTCTTGTGCTTTCCCTTTTCCACTTCTCCTCTCCTCTCCCCTCATCTCCTCTCTCTCTCCTCTCCCTCTCTGCCAGATGAAAGCAGAGATCAGCTCTAGCCTTTGAAGTGGCTGAGACTGGCACACTCCCACTGGTTTAGCGGTAGGAGGAGGGGAGCAGAGGTTTTAGGAGAAAGGGCAGGAGATGAAAGGAGTTATGAGGAGAGAGAAGAGGAGAGGAAGGGAGGGGAGGAGGGGGGGCTTTAATTGAGAGGATGAGAGGAGTTGGGGCAGAGAGAGGAGATGGAGGAAGAGTGGGAAAGAGAGGGGAGGTCTGGGCTGAGATCCTAACCCAAATGATGTCATTCAGCTTTTACCATGGCAACCTGAGGAATGCCTTTTCAAAACCTCAAGCCCGACCGAGAGTAGAAGGAGGGGAGGAGCGTCACTCATAGTCCTCCATCCTGAAGAAAAGCCTTGAGGCCCAAAACCTGATCCTTCGTTTATTGCTGCGTTCAGTCAAACATGAAGCCATCAGTAGTGCAGCCCACTCAGTCAACTACACAACTTCTGCAAAAACTCAACCCTCTCAAACTTTGGATTCAGGATTTTACCAAAAACACCAACGTTAATACCCGAAAACTATCAAACTGAAAGTCACCTGGTGCTGCCTAACAACAGCACAGCACTGTGACGGTCTGTGGATTGTTAAACATTTCCCCCATTGTTAAGGTCAGTCATTCCCAACAGAGGTACTTGTACCCCAGGGAGTACTTCTGCAGTCACCAGGGGTATGTGGGAAGATTGTGGGGTCGCTCGACTAACTAATTCTACTCTAAATAGTAGGAACACAAATGTAAATAAAAGAAAAAAGACCAAATATAACAATACCAGGATCACCATGTCTCATTTGAAGAATCATCAAGTTATATACTTAGTCTACATAGTCTTAAATAAAATCCATTCACAACAACACATCAGACAGAAAAAGGTTGGGAACCACTGGTTTAGGGAATAGGTCACTTTTGCTAGAGGTACATTTTATTAGCGCTTTATATTTGATCACTCAAACAAAAACACTTTGATGTTGTCTTACTGTATTTCTCTTCATTGTAGTGCAGACAAACATGTCAGTCAGTCACAACCGAGGGCAGATTTCAAAGCTGTCTTGTGCAAACTGTCCAGGTATTGAGGACCAAGTTGTAAAGAGATGGAGATTAATCCACTGGGAATCAGTGGAATGAACTAGTCTAACTGTACTGTACTGAGTCTTCCTGTGAAGAATCTATTTTGATGAAAAAAACCGAGTGAGGAATCTGTTTTTCCACTAAGTTCTGCTGTCAGTTCTTTGGCTCCATCTCAAACGGTTGAGAATGTACATTTCATCCAGAAGCCCTCCAAGTGTTGGTGTAAGCCGAGTGTGAGGCTAATTTGGATTGTGTAATAGCCATTCACTGTAATCTAAAACTAATTATTTCATTTTCCACTTTCCTCCGTGCAGCTGAGTGTCAATTTGGCACTGTGAAAGTTAGTCCTAAAACTTTTATGAATCTAATTTATGTTCTCCAAAATCACAAACTTTCAAGGATTTCTTAGGCCTCTGGGAGCTCTGTTAATTAGGTTAATTACGTAGGTTTTAATCAACTAAGGGGGTGGGCTTCTGCTGGCCTGGCTGTCAGGCTGCCCTCAAAGACACCTGGGAGGAAGGGAAGAGGGGAGGGGAGGGTGGAGGGAGATAAGAGAGGGTGGGAGAGAGAGGAGAGGTAGATTACAGACAGCCTGTAGGGTTGGAGTACATTGGATGTGTTCTCCAACACAGCGTTTTAAATGCAGGCCTGTGTGTGTGTGTGTGTGTGTGTGTGTGTGTGTGTGTGTGTGTGTGTGTGTGTGTGTGTGTGTGTGTGTTGTGTGTTGTGTGTTGTGTGTTTCGCTTGTCATGCAACAGAGATCCTTAGCAGGAATCGAAGCGTGGACGTTGTGGTTCTGCCCCGTAACCATTAAGCAATCAGGACGCCCCATCATTTGCAGCTTTATTAAGGAAAATGTTTAAAATTCCTCCTGACACTGGGCAATCAACGACTGTGATACAGTGAATAACTTCTCTTGTCTCTGTCCTAGGTGCCATGCCGATGTAGTTCCACTGGCTGCTGAAATCCTCCAGGAGATCTCTGGCTCCTAAAAGCTTTTCATCTTCAACGCTGAAGCACACCAGCACCATTGTTTTTCAGAACTTTTCTTAAGATTGGTAGCCTGCTTTTTAGACCGTCTGTCTTCAGGTAAACTTTTGAATAAAGGATAGAGGATTGTTCTTTCAAAATATTGTCAGTTTTGGAATAAAACGTCTTATTTATCTGTTAAGTCTCATGGTTCATTATTAGAAATTGGATGTTTAGTAAACATCCTTGTATGTGAATATAATATGTATGTATGGCTGTTGGGGGAACCAGTATTTAACAGCTGCTGAGACATGAGTGTATCTTGCTGTGTGGTATCAGAGCTCTCAGTCAGTGCAGCCCTCTACATGACTCTCATCACATTTGCAAATTGGATCAATGACAGTAATAAATATTGCTGTGTCACTAAAATAATTTGACAGCTCGATCAAAACATCCATCCAGTGTCCATCAGACAGCAGAGGATTACAGCATGAAAGTTAATTCAGGCTGTCACAGTGCTGGCCTCTGGGTTTGTCTAGACACTTCCAGTCCGCATTAATGGTGGAACATTAGCTCATTAGATCACGAGTCTGCCATCATATGTGTCTGTAATGTGACAAACTCATTTCTAATTCGCCTGATGGCGAGTGTAGCTATGAGAAACCTACTGCTCAACTACTGCCAGCTTTTCTCTTCCTTAATACCATCACACACTGAAATGTGTCTCTTTATCAGGACTTATGATGCCACACAAATGAAGATGTTCTGCGAGCAGGGACCAGTGCCATGAGCACAGTTTAAGACTGAGGTAAATCTCTACCACTGGCTGTTGCACGGAAATCACAAACTGTGTGTCATTAAGTAAGTTAGGTCTTAGCACGTGTATTTAAGTCTTTGTGCTGATCCCAGGTATATCTGGTATCTCCCATTAGATTCCCAGCTATACAAATTAGACACTGTCACATAAAATACTGTAATATACCATTACAGGGGCGTCTGCATGGAAACAGGTGTTGCTAGTATGTTGCTAAGAGGCTGGATGAGGTTGGAGAGTGAGGCAAGACGTGGGTCTTGTTGGGAAGGTTGCGATTAGTCCTGGGAAATGCCCTGTAACCCCCCGCAGCCTCCTCCATCCAACAACATGTCCTCTGAAAAAAACAAAACAAAATCCTGGACATGGTCACCACTTGCAGGCTTTTAGTTCTTCACTCCAGGTTCTCATTTTATATGCTAATCTTACTAATCTCACTAAAGCTGCAGTAAACACAGCTGGCACTGATCAGTTGTGTAATATCATCCACCAAGTTATACTAACTGCAGTTTGACACATTCGTGAGGAAGAGGAGTGAACTGAACTGGCATCCTGCCAAACTGCACAGCCTCTGCAGGAGGATGTGGACTTTCACAGTTGGTGGAGAGTCAGTTTCCCCTCACCTCGCTACCTAGCTGTCATTTGATGTGTGAAACCGTGTCACACCTGTGTTGTCGTCATGAAGCGTTTTGAGAAACTTTCCTTTATCACTTGTCCATTGTTATCAGGCTGACTGGTTACTAATAAGACTACAACTAAATACTACATATGTGTGTAATTCCTCTGACCTGATCTTAATTATACATGCAACCAATGTGTCGCCATTGTAACCATAATAGAATTCCTACCATATCCCATAGTTCTTGTTTATTTACCACAGAAAGTGCAACTTGTGTCCTCCTGGATTGAAGGTGTTGGTGAAATGAGACTTTGAGGCATCCAGGTGAAATGACAGTCCATTTTATTGTTTCAGAACACAGCAGGCTACAGCAACCAGCTCCTCCCACTACCCCACCCCCTTAGTAACAGCAGACCAATAAGAGCCCTCCTCCACCCCTGTCCTTCCATAGCCACACCCATCCAGCTAGGTCAGCTACACCCCCTTTGGAACAGCAGAGACACATCAGTGTCCACCTTTAAAGCAAGAAAATAGCTTGATATTTGGACCATGATTTCCAATTCATGTTTTTTTTTATACAAAAGCTACACAATGTTACACTTGATCATCAGAATACAATTCAACTGATTAACTTTAGTGTTTGGACACCATTTAAAATGTGATCAGATTCTTTACTTTGATGGAGCATTACCACTAAAAAACTCAACACTACCAGAGACTTAAAATACAAGGGACTGCAAAAACAAGAGATGAGTATCATAATTCAGAATAATGAAAAAGCAAGCTAGAATCAGTTTGTACCATTACAGACTTGAGGAAAACAGAATAAAAAAGTAAAACAACCAAAAGTAAAAATGAAAATGAAAATACATAAAAAGGGTTTTTCAAAAATCAATTGTTGAGATCAAAATCCATGTGTCATGTCAGGATTTAAAGTCAGCCCTCCGTCAGGCTGAGAGACCAGAACAGAACCGCACTTAAATCTATTTTGTCCCAATGGAGTTCCCATAGACAGGAAACTCTGCTTGCTGTTGTTGAGTCGTCTTCAGGCACTTTCTGAAACCCCGCCTCCTCCATATGGGCGAATCACGATGCAGGTTCATCCAGATCACATGATACAGCTGCAGAGGGAGCAGAGAGGGGAAAAGCGGGAGGTGAGGGGAAGGAGACAGGACACAGGCGTTGGTTAAGACCACACACACAGATCAAACACCATGCAACATCACACACACCACATCACACAACTTCGTAAGTAGGAGCAGTCTGAACATGCAGCAGCCACAGTGAGTAAATTTCTCCCCCAGCTTCTACTTTTACAGCTTGAGCAAAATGGAGAAGAAAAAAAAAAAACATTTATTTCAGCTAACACAAGGTTACTGAGAGCAAAGATATTCTTACCTAGTAAAAAGTGTAGTGTAATGTTGGTCTTGGTATTTACAGGTCGGTATCAAACCAGGCCAGTTGGTTGGAGTCACCAGGTGGCAGGCCCTCGATCAGTTCCTGGGCGTGTCCCAGGTCAGGCAGCCCCTCTACTGGGGGGTAGTCCTGGCCAGGGTGGTGGCCGCCCAGATCATGGTCCATCATGGGCTCCATACCCATCGAGTCCCCTCCATAACCCCCCGAATGGAAGGAACGGTAGCTTGGGTCTGGGGGAGGAAGGAGTGGATGGAGGAGAGGCAGGGAAGCAGAGCAGTTGTTAGAAGCATGTTAACAAACCAAGCGGTCACACAGTAGTATGATCATTCAAACTGAACACTACACAGCAACACAGCAACACAGCACACCGTCCATCCTCCAGCATCAGTGAACTAAAACTACAGCGGTTCAGGTCTTTGGAGGAATGGAAACAAACAGCCAACCCTCGCCCCTTAGCCTATTGATCAGTACTCAGTCCTAGGTCCACCCTTAACATTTAGATGGCGACTGTGACAATGACTAAAAGCAGCCGTATTGTATTTCTTAGGTGCCCGCTGTGTTATCCTGACTGACAGCAGGGGTAAAATCAATCTCCACCCTCAACTTCAGAGCATTATTGCCCTTTACCAATGTCGCCAGCTGCCTGTGTATCGTGAATTTGGACAGCCAATCCTGTCATGAGCAGTAGACGGATTGTGACAAAATTTGGTTGTGTATGGACCTAAGGGGAACAGAGGAGGTCCATGGAGAAGATCATGACTGCATGCCCAATTAGTGAAAGAATAATCAGTTAAATGTTTGTATTCAGCCTAACTGCTCTGGTATTCTAAACCCCTCCTGTATTTCTCTTGGGAGCCTCTCAGCCAGCTAGAGGTGAGACGGTGGCTTACCTTCCTGTCTGTAGCCCAGAGGCTCTCCCTGAGCTCCAATGTCCAAACCCAGGTCTCCGGTCTGCAGAGAAACACACAGATGAGGATGAGCAAGGTGGCGGCAGTTTCAGTGACCACAGTATGCGGGCCTTTATTTACGTTTATCTTGGAATTGAGTGTTTAGTGTACAAATATACAGATTATAAATAACAAAGCTGATGTTGAGTGCTTCATACCTCGTTCCAGGCCATTGGTTCTGTCCTGAAGAGTGAGCTGGTGAGTTCTACAGAGAGACGTTTCTTGTAGTCTTGGGGTTTGTCCTCTGACATACGGAACAAGACTGCTGCAGCGTAGGTGGCTGAGGGAAGACAGGGGGTTGGTCAGAAAATTATTTACTACAAATAAAGCAATGCTACAGCTTTCACAGAGAGGAGTCAATTAGGAGGCCAGGTATTTCCATGATTACAGTCACAATATTAATGGGCTTCACTGTGCATCAATTAAATCCATAAAAAATGTGTTTTATAAATCAAGCACTTTTTTCTCAGTTGAACTGGTTCTCTAAACAAGAGCCATTATTTGAATGATGGCAGTACGTAAATGAGAGAACGTACCAACTCCTTCGTTGCGGCTGTGCAATAGTTCTGTAAGTGGGGCGGTGGCTCCCTCAGCCTCAATAGCCTCAGCAGCCTCTTTATCCTGGGCCAGCTCACACAGGACGCCTGCTGCTACACGCTGGATGTTCTCAATAGGAGAATACAACAGCTGCACAAACAAACACAGATGGGATGCTTAGAAACATTTTCTCAACCTTCACAGTACTCCTACATAATCTGAAGAGATGCAGCAGGCACAGATTCATGGAGAGCAAACACACACGAGGTGGTACAATAAATGTAACAGAGCATCCTGGAAGGAGCAAGGCAGGGACTGTTCTCTTGTTTTCCAAACTATTTACTTAAATGATGTGTGGATTGCAACATAATAAAGCACAAGTACAGGGTGAAACTGAGCTCAAGAATGTTTTTATGTTTTTACCTGTACAAACAGTGGAATGGTGTTGAGTCCTCTGATGACTATTCTGTTGTGGACGTCTCTGGCCAGGATGTGAAGTGCTCCTGTGCAGCCCTCCACAATCTCTTCCATACGAACTCCCTCCTAATGACAAAGACAATATAACTTTAATTAGCTAAGTTTAAATTGTAAGGACCCCTTTAGGACTTAATAATGATAACCATAATATATTGATTATATAGAATTTATCAAGTCAAACTACACATCACATAAAAAGCAATCTGATGATGTCAAAGTGGCTATTATGCTGGTGTTGTTGGGGGAAACATATGTGTGCGTGCTCTCACCACAAACTGCTGCTGTGTGCCTCCCATGCTGGTGCGTCTCTGTGTGTCTTGGTGTGCTCTGACCAGCAGCTGGACCAGTCTGGGGATGGCCCCCTGCTCCCTCAGTGGAGCGTGGTTTGCAGGGCACAGAGCCAGGTTACGGATCAGACCAACTGTAGCCTGATGGACAAACAATTCACATGTAAATTAAGCCCGTTTTCAACCTTAGGTACCCATCAAGCACAAGAGTGATCAAGAATTGTTACAAGACATTTTTTCATCAAATAGACAATATACTAGAACTTTGCAGAATTGTGGAGCTTCTAAATTGGACTAGATCCAAAACAAGCAACATGTGCTAAACACTCAGTCCCAAGAGATCCAAAGAGATCAGCTGCCTATGGGTAGTAGCCAGCTACACTGTTCCACAGAGGTAATTGCTGTGCATGGTTTGGCCCATTGTTTTAGATTCAAGGTGTGGTCAAACGTAAATTGCCTTTCAGCACTGCCTATGTGGCTGACTGCTGCTGGCAAGTCCGTGTGTGTGTGTTTGTAAGTACCTTAATGAGTGGCCAGTGTGATGGCGGATGCAGTAATTTGACGACCACGGGCAGGCCGTAGTGCAGTCTGACGGCATTCTGTGCCATCTCGGCATCCTGGTGTCGAGATGTGAGGTGACGCAGGGCACAAATAGCTGGTTCTGTGATGTCTTCTCTGTCTCCGGCCCGAAGCACTGTGCGAACCAACGCCTCAATACCTCCAACCTACAGAGGAGCCGATAATGACACATTAGAGTTCCAGCTTTACTGGGTGGATAATATTACGTTTTACAAAGACCGATCAGATTTTTATACAAACAAATTTTAACATTTACTTAAACGTACTTTAAATGTGTGTACTCACCTGGCAGACCATCATCTTGTTCTTGTAGTTGTTACAAGTCAGGTTAGACAGGATGCCAGCAGCACAAGTCACCACATTAATGTCGTCACTGCCGAGGAGCTGGACCAGAGTTCCTAGCAGACCCTCCATTCCCTCCTAGAGAGAAAGACAATGTGAAGTTGCATGAAAGGAAAGATGGGTACGTAGAATCAAGAGCATGGTTGACGTAGTCTATAAGTTATTGTCACTGTCTTTCACGGGGCAGTTCTCATCACCTGTTTGGTGGCAGCATCTGATAAGTTCCTGAGAGTCCAGAGACAGTTCTGGACCAGTCTCTGGCTGGGGTCTGTCAGGTGGAGTCCCAGAGCCTGCATTCCTCCTGGACAGAAGGTGGAAAGATTGTGTTGTTTACATAGTGTGTGAAACATCACAATATATTTCAAATGACTAATGTTTAGACCAAACATACCAGCTTCTACAATGGCAGGCTTGTTACTGGAGCAGACTGACAGAACTTTGAGAACACGGCTTGTGGTCCACAACAGCTTTTCGTAGGTGTAAGTCCTCATGATGTTGACCAATGCCTGGGGGCCTCCACTGGCCAAGATTATCAACTACACAAGAAGAGAACACACAAGAATGTTATGGGTTTTAATGTGCTTACGACAGCCATCAATTTACTGTGTGTTTTAACAGCATTACTTTCTGTACACGCACACCCACACCTCTCACCTTGCTTTCCTGGTTTCCATAGGCCAGTATCTGGAGACAGTCCGTGGTGATGGCCAGAAACTTGACATTGGTCTTGTTGAGCAGAGCCACCATTTTCTGTAGACCCCCAGCTAAACGGACAGCCATCTTGGCTCCTTCCTGGTGCAGGAGGAGGTTGTGGAGGGTGGTAATGGCATAGAACAGGACAGAGTCCACTGGTGAACTGCAGAACAAACAAAGGCTTATTAGATTACTGTCCCACTGGGACATAACCCCAACTGGATCTGTATTAGACTGGGTTTCTTAAAAAGGCTTTCTTCTGCACATCTTCTTTTGATGAATTAACAGCCACTTACAATTTTTCATGTTTCTATTGTCACAGTCGATTGGCTTTCCTACTTTTTGACACAGTGACCTAAGTAAGTCTAAACCTTCCTCTATTAGTGACAGAACAAACAAATAGAAACCCAAAAGGAAAAAACAATTCCAAATCAAGCATCCCTTCATTGTTTTTCACATACCCAAGCATTTTAACTAGAGCTGGGATTCCTCCAGACTTGAAAATAGCCAGTAGACCCTCTCTGTGATGGGACAGGTTGTGGAGTGTTCCTGCAGTGCAGCGAGCTGTCTCCACATCATTTGTGTTCTGCATGGTCCTGACAATAGCAGACACCATTTGAGGGGAGCGCATGATGGCATGGCGAGAAGCCTCTTTCTTGGAAAGCTGGTGGACCATCACAGCTGCTTTGTTTACTACAACCTGGATGAGACAGACAAATGTTAGGGGATGACCGTAGCGAAAAACAAACAATTCAGGACAGGTTTCATGGGCACATACCTGGTCCTCATCGTTGAGTAGTTTGGTGAGTTCTGGTATGGCTCTGGTTGCCAGCTCAGCGTCATCTTGGTAGTTGATCAGGTTGACCACAGCATGTTTGAGCATTTGCGAGGGCTCTGCCAGCCTCTGAACGTTGGTGGGGTTTGCTGCATCATACTGTGTGGAAGGGATCTGCATGCCCTCCTCAAGAGTCTCTGGAAACATTGCTGCACGCACCCTCTGTGCACGCGTCATGGCATACTGGCCATCTATGTCTGGAAGAGACAGAAGAACAGTTGTTTTGTTATACTGGGATTCAAGCTGCTATTTGGGCCATACAAGCCCAAGGTTGTATGTGCAGTAAACAGATCTTCCTCTTAACAAATTGGCCTACCTTGTACTTGTTCCTGGGAGAAGTTTTGGTTGAAGCCCTGCTCCCACTCATACATGACCTGGTTGTCGACATCATCTTCCTCAGGGTTGCCTTTCCCACTGAGGGAGGGAGCAGTTGTGGTGGCCCCTGAGTGGATGCCTGAATCCAGGTAAGACTGTTGCTGCCAGTGACTGACTGCCGCCTTACGGTCTGGCTCCATGGCCATGTCTAGCTCCATCAGATCAGCTGGAAAGAGACAAAATATTAGAAAATGTGCATCTACAAAAAAAAAAAAAAACATATGAATACAACCATAGTATAAGAGGGGATCAGCATATGCAATTTAAAAATGTACTTTAAATTTTTCTGTCAAATTAAAATAATGTGGATAAAGAGAAGGATGTCTTTATACTCTTTATAGTCTTTCAATACTAGAACATTTCTCCAACTATTAATGTTAGAGTACAAACTGCCTCAATGCCTGCTTCTCATGTTATTGTGTCCCACATTCTCATACTTTAACGAGAGGTGCCATTTAGCAGTAAAGGTCTCTTGGAGCATAAAGTTTGATTTCACATGTGCTCCAAGTTTCAAATTGAAATCAATAACTAATTCACTTTGCTCTAATGAGGACATAAATCTGCAGCAGGAGCAGAACTACTGCAAAGTTTAACACTTTGTGTACTATTCAATGAACGGGTGTGAGCAGGAGAGATGCAGAAAAATGGTGAAAGAGTTTAAGTGTGTAGCTGAAAACTATTAACTCACCCTGGGAAGCCATGTTCCTTTCTCAAACCGCGGCCGACACAGCTTCCTGATCTGAAAAAGAAAAAGAAAAAAAAGTCAGTCAACCTGCCTCAGTGGCATCTCACCTTCAATCATTCCTACCCTCTACCCTGCCAGTCATCTTTCCTTCCTGTCAAACATTAGCCACAATACTTTAAAGCAAAAAGATCACCGCAGATGGAAAGGCAGAAAACCTGACTTTTGGAAATTAGTGGCAGTTTTGGTTCAAAACAGTCCAGACAAGTAACTTTCCAGCGCCTTCTTTCCTTTCCTGCCTCCTCCCTTCCTTGGATTTCCTCTTCTGTTAAAGCCTGACATGCAAACAGCAGCAGCTCACACACAAAGCCACCATTAAGTGTAGCAGCTAGCCGCTATTTAGGTGAGGAAGGACAGGGGAAGTGGAGCATTGGGTGGAGACAAAATAGGGGGGAGGAGGGCATACACATTCCTGTTCTGGCTTTGAAGCTGAAACCACACTCTGCAGGAAACGTAAACACTAGCAGCAGCAGGACAGGAGCGAATGAGAGGGGATTAATTCAGAAAAAACTAAAATTGAAACAGGCATTTTCAATTCATACTCAAAGATAAATGTTATGACAGTAACGCACAAAAGCAGGAAATAGAAAAACGCTCAAGAAAATCCTGGCTAAAATTAGACACAGAAACTGGGTCTATGTATCCATAGAATCAGAAATCCTTTTGTCTAACCCTTTGAAAAGTACATCTGTAGTAATTCCTTGATGGATTCTACAGGAAAACAGAGACCAAAGCCTGCATGGCATACCAGTTTGGACATGTTTTAATACTATACAGGCACACTGGAAAGGTATGGCAAAAAAAAAAAAAAGTCACGAAATAATTCATACCCCACCAAGACTTTCATGCAGTGAACTAACCAAGTTAAAACCACAGACCTGCTGACAAAGTCTGTTGGTTCAACAAAATCTACAGTATGTATGAAAATATACAAAACCATTCTTTAAAGCCCACCAAAAGCCTTCAGTTACCTGACCTTCATTTGACATGGCCGCTGTTATGTCCACATTTGTACAGCACCATTAGGACGATGCAAATTTGGTACTACACACTGAATAAAGTACAACCAAGTATATACTGTGTGTGTGTGTGTGTGTGTATATATATATATATATATATATATATATATATATATATATATATTTCTATTATGACACAGAAAGAATAAGCTGCTCAAACACCAGCGTTATGTTTTTGACAGGCAAAGCAGTGCAGTACTAGTGCAGCTATAAAGGGAATGGACTTATTCACTCTAACCTTGTGTCAACTAGCTATGAACTAACAAATGGAACTAAGCTAAAAGCCTAAAAATATCTTTTGGGGGATTTTCTCATTTATGCCCATCAGGGTAGGAAATTAACTTTTTAAAACTGAGCATGTACCAGCCCCAGACAATTAAATGTCAATAAAACTTTATTTTGTGTCTGAAATCTACCAGCCACTTTCATGTGTTTTTGGCTGGTGTAAATTTCCCACCCAGGTCACCATGCATGTAAAGTAAATGTGTGACATTCAAATCCTGAGTAGCCACTTCTTGCCGCAAGGCTTAACAATACAGCTGAGGCTAGTTACTGTTGTTAAGTCAGATGGAGCAACTTAAATGTCAGTCTGAAGGAATGGCCATGAGTGTGATCATTCAGGTCTTAGGTTAAAACATTAATAACATGTTCTCTGCTCCTCATGCATATCAGGAAAGGGTACTTCACAGCCCCGAATCTTGGCATTCCCTTCTCAGAGATATTGACCTTATTGCTGGCTGTCATTAGGCTGTCTTAATATTATGTGATGATCACTTTGATTATCTATGTAGAGAAACACACCACTCTGGTCTCCCTGAAAAGCAAAAACAGTCCACTGTGTTTTCACATTACAAAGTGATACAGACTGCCTTTTTTGGGCATAAAAAGATATTTCAAGATCACCATCCTAGTTCCTCACAGGTTTAATAGCCTTTACTTGGGGACCTTAATTCTCCTACCTCCAACATGCTCTATATTTTAATAATAATATAATTGGAACCAATGAAAATGACAAAAAAAAAAAAGACTAAATGGCCAACAATGAGAAGTGGACATACAGAAATACACACCAGTCAGGCATATAGTGGTAAAAAAATAAAACAAGAAAAAAAAGGCTGGCTTTAGTGCCAGTGAATGTGTAGGAGTTTGTGGAGTTAAATGGCTGCCAGTATGCAAATACAACGAAGGATAGCTAAACTACTGCTCTGGATTACTTCCATCCTCTCACACCCACACCACCCCAGCTCAGCTGTGTCATTAAAACACAATCTTCGTCAGGCCCCAGGACTGCTGTTTCTAACCACAAGCACACAAACTCAAATTCCCTGTTCACACACCATCCTCCCAAGCTTTGCAGGCCTGCCCTCACATAACCTAGCCCTGCCCTAATGGGAGCCATATGTCCCATACAAGTCTGCATACAAATCAAACATGCAATCAAAGCGCACAGTGGAACCATTTATCATTCACACTGGTGGAAAATGTGGGTCTTTACATCTGGCTTTGGAAACTGAGCCGATGATAGTTTTTTTGATGGGCAAACAAGCAAGGTCTGGTCTCCAATTGAGACACACAAATGGCAGCCTTACCCTAAAGTCAGACTCTGACCGTTAACACAAGAAACTCATTACAGTAAGAGTTCCTAGATATCAGGCAAGCAGTCAAATGTGAACGAGAGGTTCCTTTGAAGCTAGATGTGAAACCCAATATGTAGAGCTGCGCCTGGTACGGTTAAAAGCCACACAACTGAAACCAGATGACTAATGAGTGACACACCAGTCATCAGAGTCAGATGGGTATCTTGGCTGCTGTATGTGGGATGACTCGAGGTATATGCACCCACGGGGAGAGGGAGAAAGTCATATGAAACTATGCTTGGAAAGATCCATCAAACAGGTATTTTATCCTCTTGGCACACACAATGTAGATGGAGGGGTAATATGCATGCATACACAGCCCTATGAAGCGAAGTGTAATCACAGCACAACTGTCCCAGGACAACACTCAAATGACAGGCTTGCTGTTCCAGCACAGAACTGGAAGGCCAGGAATAGTGTACTTTAGAGTCTGTTTCACCGCCCTGAATATAGTAATGAAAGACACGCTGCTCATAGAGAGCCAGAGTTCATTAAATGTGTGAATGACAAACATGAAACAACAGAAAATAAAGGTGATTCTGCTGGGAGGATGAGGTCTGGTTTTAACACTGCTTCAAGGGACAAGGGTACCAAAGTACCCCATCAGGCTGGCTCTATTCAGAAACTACAACTCCTAACATTCAGAGACAGAGCTGAACTATACCCGTCTCACACTCTCACTCACACACACACAGTAGAAAGCTCTGTTCTTTAAACCATCAGGATTGCGCACATGTCAAACTTGTTAAATTGCTAAAGAGAGAGCATCTCGATCAGGATTGGGCACAACGGCAGAGGACCGACACATCATAAAATAACTTCATTTCAATGCCCACAAATAAAAGATAATGCTATTACAGGTCCATGGTGACACCTACAGTGTAACATGCCCAAATTTAAGCGATTCTCTTAAAACATCAACAGCTAGGCTAAGAACCAGGAACGAAATCTGTAAGCTATGTGGGAAATCCTACATTTCAAAACACTTCAAGCTGAATACGAAACATATTACAAATGCAGCTACACAGAAAAAAATTCTTTGCTGCACTGTGAAGATCTTTTCTCATTTTTAATTTGTGGAAACTTTAAATAACCCAATTACAAAAGGGTTGAAAATCTATTTATTCACAACTGGAATTCAAAGCAGCCAAGCACATCTAAACTCTCCAATCCCATTTCCTATGTGAAAAGAGAATAGTCATTCTGTCAGCAAATTTGAGCCAGGCTGCCACAAAGTAAGTTCAGGTGAGCCTCGAGGTTTACTTTATTTAAAAAATAATTCAGTGTATGAAACACGCTTCCTCTAAATTGCATTTTACGCTTTTGGCCTATAGACATTTGTGGCTTAATTTTACAGTCTCTTCCTAGCATGCAGTGACATTTAAAGAACACAAAATTAATTTGTTAGAAGAAATATACAGTGCTTGTGTTAAAAGAAAAAAAAAAAAGATACAGAGAGCAGAGCTTCAAAAGCACTAAATTCATCTCCTGCACAGCCCATTTCCTCTCAAGTGAAAAAACACAGTTCAATACATCCATATGAGTAAATGACCCAAACACGCTGCATTATCGGCACAAGCAGAGATGGGAGCTGCCACGGGTTTCAGTGGTAGCCACCATAATGTGCAGGGTCAGCAGCACTCACTGCTGGCTGCCAACAGTACAATGAGCTCAATGCCTGCAGCCGCTGCAGTGTTTGGTCTGTGTCTCAACTGCAAAATGATAGATGCCCGTGGAGACACAGGAGCTCCAGGAAACATCCAAGAAACGTCCACATGAAGACTTTTCCCTTGTTAATATCTAGCAGCCTATTTTAAAATGGATAAATAAGATTGCATCCTTAAAGATGGAGTTGATTGCATGCAGTCATTTATTGCCAATAGGTGATAAACTGAACCCTAATTTATGCAAAGTGATGAATCATTTCCAGGACAATGGTGACTTTATATTTATAATAAATAACACTAACAAACTAAATGATTATTAGTAACAAGTTCATACATTAAAAAAATATACCCCCGACCTACAAGTTGCATACAAATTACCATCTAAATGCGGACACATAGGTGGGTCATTAGACTGAAAATGCAAAGCATTAGGTAATGGCAATGCTACTGGAAAGGTTGGTGGGAACAGCAGTCTTGCAAGTGGATCACCTCAAACCACTACCGGTCTCGGATGTAGCCTACACACACGCTTCTGTCTGTGAAAAAAAAAATGCATCGTTTGAAGAAAATGTAGCTGACGAGATGACAGGTTTTTGAGTTTTTTGTTCCACTGTGCAATCTGATCGGGGATTTCAGAGGAGGGCCGCAGGAAGACGAATAAACAAAAACAGTTTAACCCACTTTAAAAACAAACCGAGGGGAAGAGACACTGCAGTGATTTAAAAAAAAAAACCGATAACAGTTCAGTAATTGTTTATAACCTGCTCTTGTGATTATTTGACACAAACCAGTTTAGTTGCAGATCTTCCGCGAACAACCAAAAAAAACCCGCCGCCGGTGGATGAGACAACATCCTCCAGCCGGTGTTTTATCTCAGTCTTTCCGAAGAAACCAAAACACAACCAATGACGCGTAAAAACCTATCTGAAAATCTCAGCACCACGTCGTCCTGTGTCATTAAACCACAGTCAAACAGATGTTTTTAACCTGACGCCATCATATCGCTCGTCTTCTGTATCGGCAATGAGGTGTCCCCCCCCCTCCCGCAGACACCCGCCTGTCCCTCCCCAGCAGCCAGACCCCACACACACACACACACACACACACACACACACACACACACACACACACACACACACACACACACACACCTGGCTGTGCAAAGCGACGATGCGAAAAAAGTACACATGCAACAAAACATTTGATAAAAACTATCCACACAACAGTGCGCTGTGCCCCCTCCTCCCCACAGCTGCTGGCTGCCCCCGGACTTTCTTGCTCTAACACCACTGACTCAAATTTCACACTGTGGCTCCTCCTCGTCTTCCTCCTGAAGCACAGCGGCTGGGAGGAATGTGTCGGTCTTTGTTTAAAAGGACGGGAGGAAAACACAGTCTCACGGGCCCTTTGACCCAAAATAAACTTAAATATAACCCATAAATATGAGTCTAGCTAGAGCGATGCTTCTAGCAAAGAGCTAAATTTAACATTAAACTTTCCAGCGGTTTTCAGTTTTACGGTGTCCCAACTAAACTTTGGCGTTTAACGTTAGCCTGCTGCACCAGCTCTCGTGACTTGGCTACCTTTAATTAAACTTAGTTTCACCACGTAGAGCTGCACACATGCCCCCCCCCCCCCGGTATACCGGGCTTCACACGCGTGTATCTTCTCCCCGTATTGTGTGTCTGTTGAGCTAAACCAGCTGCAAAAACAACCGAGCAAAAGGCGAAACTCAAGCCGAGCAAACATGAGTCAGAATAGTGGAATGTGGCCAGCAGCTTGAGGGGCTAACTATCGGTAGTTAGGCTAACTAACCGTTGGCTAACGTCAACTGTTCAAACAACCGAGGACGTTGGCGTTTACTCCCGAAGCCCGTTAAAGATTCCCCAATAACATAAAAGGCAATGACATCCATCGGATACATCTAACTACGGTCCATATCTCACAACGCCAACCCCGTGCTATGATAAACTCAATGAGAATCGTCTGTAAACAGTTATGTTCCCATTAGGCGGTGGCTGGCATATCCCAGATATCTGCCGTGAAAGCAGCTGGCTCAGGAGCTGCGGCAGCAGCAGCATCCCCGGCCGGCCCGCACACAACAACCGTCTCCATTCCTGCTGGCATTCAGGGAGAGCCCGACAAGAAAAGAGGGAGAAACTGATTGGAGCCGATAGTTTGAATGTTGAAGCCTACCCTTGTCAACACAGAAAGTCCGTCCACTCGGATCCTGTAGAGTAAAAGACCACTTAGCAATGGAAAAAGTCGAGGAAAAATGTGAGGACGAGCGTCAGCGGGGAGCCCTCGTCCACTCCCTCCGCAGTCAGTCAATAGCAACTCGGCCGGAACAGTAGAGACTGAAAAATGTAAGATGGCGGCGCTTTTATATAGACCGGAGAACACCTCCAGTGGTCATATATCCTGCCGTGCGCTCGAAACAAAATAGACACTAAAATCAGATTAATCTTTAATTCATCTCACTCTTACGCGTCTCCACATAGATTTATCTACCATAATAAGTACATTCATCGGCTGTGAGCTTTAGTTGATTTAGTAAAGAAAAGCCAGCCAAAATCAATGTATACAGCATGAGTATGAATACACAATTGAATGAAGTTCCGGCGGACTAGAAAAGGGAAATCCGATTCCTTTCCCCAAGTTAAACCTCTTGGATAGTGAAAAAAAACTGATAATTATCTTCACCTATGCAGGGTTGAACAGGAAGATTTTACATGCAAATAGCATCACTCCTATCACCAAACAAACAAATAACCTCTCAGATAAAACATTAAAGTAGTCCACATTATCAGTAATAAACACAGACAGTAATGGAAATTAACAAGAGACTAAATCAGATTTTCATTTGAGCTACCATATATTTATTTGCAACTCAAAACCTGGATGATGCCAAGAGTCAATTAATGATTAAGATTAAAACAATAATAAACATGGCAAACGTCAAAAACTCAACAATGGGATATAATTGTTTTATTATACTGGCAATCAGTTATTAGTTACACAGATGGCCCTTCAAACCTTTATTGTAGCCTACATGTGTAAGTTCAGCAAACATTTCACTGGCTATAAGCTTCCTAAACAACACTGTGTGACAAGTCCTACAGGCAATAAAGAAAAAGTCACTCAGCAGGTTGGAGCACCTTGTTTACTTGTGCTGAAAGTGATAAAGAAAGTCATTTGTGAGGCAGGGATAGTACTGTATTATATTAATTGCTACTGTTCTTAAGGTGGGAGAAAATCTGAGTTCAGGCAATTGTATTATAGACTTAATTGTTGAAACAATACTTACATTGCTAAAAGGATTATTTCTTCCAAATATTGTAGAACTAGATTAATCATATTTCCTGATTCCATTAGAAAGCAGATTAAGTCATTAAAATTATTAGTGATCTATGGGCATAGCCGATGTCCTTTAAGTGAATTGTGTGATCTTCCCTTTATTCTGAGATCACACCGTTTTGGCTAGTAATTTTCAGATGACTTTCTATTTGAATCAATAATAGGTAAGTTAGTGGATAGGAAATTTAAATATGCATAACAAGTCCTCTAGTCAGTGTTTGGTCCCTTAATCTTTGTGTTATAAAAGGTGGAGATCAGGTAATGTGCCACCTTCACACTGTCCCTTCATTCTAAAGCTAACAATGTCACAGGCAAACAAAGGTAAAATCCTCTCTTGTCATCTGCCTACAGGCTATTTCATTCCCCGTTGTTTACAGTATGTGGGTGGAATAGGTTACCGAAAGCCAAACTCTAATTCAAAACAGTCAATGCAGCAGTCCCTGGGTAGGATATACAGGAATTATATCAACACAGCCAGTATACACAATGTGTCAGTCCACCCTGTGTCATCAGATTGCAACATGGAAAATTACAGTAACGGAGCATGATTGATTTTATTTTCAATGCCTTTCAAACCACAGTGAGAATTACTGCTGTCAGTCAGTTTAATATATAACCATGATTTGTGAACTCAAATGGCGTGGTTCATGTAGTCACGTGATTTCACAGGAACATGCTGATATCACCAAATAGGTACGACATCATGGCACAGTGACTTCAAGGATCCAAGGAAACAAGGACTCAGTAGGATGACATAACATTCTAGGTTGCAGATATTTTGATTATATTCCAAAACACATATCAGTGCAAAGGCAGCGTAATGGTTAGGAGACAAGCTGGCGTATTTAAAATATGGCTGAAGGAATCTGAGTTAAATAGCCTCCATAATCAGGAATACATTCTTAATATCAAACACTGAAGACTGTGGTTGTTGCTACTGATGTAAAAAATGAGGATAAATAAGGGGGAGGATAAGGATAAAATACATTAAAACATATTATCATGCAATCTGTATCTCTGAGCAGGGAGGATGGTGTTTGTGTTAGATGGTAATCCTTAAAGTAGTTCACCATGCTCACCTCCTTGTAAAATACATGTACATTCTACATTAAAGAAGGAATACCCTCCTTTCTATCTGTGAAATAGAGTTTACCCAAACTACAGAGCATTTACAGTGATATAATACTTCCAAAAACATTCTGAAAATGTAGTCATATAATCAATGTAAAGCTCATTGTTTCTCTCCTTGAATTTACATTATTTAAGTGTAACTCAAAAATCAGAAGAGCATATATTTGAGTAGAGGATTTAATCCCCCCCCCCATTGTATTTATATTGAACATGTTGAGTTTTAGCTGATGGAAATGTGTTAACCCATCATAAATCAGAATGCACGTCTTTTACTGTTTATAGACCTTTCAAAATGTAAATTACTCTGTGAGAGATTTATTATTGATCAGAACTGTATGTTATTTATGTCACACAATGCCTGTACTTATGCCAAAAGGCCAATGAATAATGTGAACAAAAAATGTTTAAACAAACAGCAAATGAGGTGTTTCAAGAGACGGTGCTACACTGCAGTTACAGACTTAGGTTTTAGTTACAATAAAGTTTTAATCAGAACCAGATTGTCACCACATATCCTTCTGTGACCACTGGGTCTGGATTAAGAGCACTGGGTTAAAAATCTGATTTACTCTCTGTGAAAATCCTACTGAAGTCTAATCTGTGATGACTGTGAAACTCCTTCTGCATCAAGCAAACTGTCTGCATTCAGTGTAGCTCAATGTTTTTCATTGATGAGCAGCATCAGGTTTTGTTTGTGTCTGATAATACAAGAAAACAGCCATTTAATTTCATCCATACTGGTATTTTTATTATTGGTGTTTACAGGGATTCTGTTATATCCACATCTCTAGGCCTATCCTGCTTTACAGTTCTTTCTGCAGGTGAAATGTTAAATTGTACCATGCCTGTTAAATTTAGACCTGTCAATCACTGCTCCTGTCAATCTGAACTTGGGAATATTTCTACACTCCCCAATATAACAAACAGTTTATAACAAGTGAGGGAAGCGATGGGAGGTTTCAGCTGTGAATCTGTGTTTCTGTGTAGCAAATATAAAAATACAACTGTACATTTGAAAAAGACACTTTTGTAACTGAACAGGAACACTATCAGGGGATTTCTCAAAGGTCTTTAATCGTTTTCTTTCTTTTTTCTGTTTGTGTAAGAGTAGTTAAAATAATAAAGACTCAATGTTTTCCCGACTTAGTGGAATATAATGTTATGAATTTAATCATTTTTTCAGGGGTTAGATTATACTCACCTGAGCAAGGATGTGTATACTCACTATATTTTCATCTTTTCATTCAGGGTTCAGTTTAAATATATTTACAAGCATGTGATGTTTAACCCAATGTGGGTCAGATTCAATCCTCTCTATCCTGGTTTATCACAAGAGAACTCTCAGCTCTAGGACACGTGAGGTTAAACATCCAATTTTGTTTGATCCTGGAGAGATCCTGCCAAAGATTAATCCATAATGCCTGTGAAATGGCCCTTCATCCAACAGGCTGTGCTGAAATAACACAGACTGTTCTGTTCCCAAACACGCTGTGGCTCTCCAATGACCCAGTGTTGCACCACTTCAGGGAGCCCACACAGCACTTGTTCTTCCAGCTGGAGAGGCCGTTTCCTTTTCCATCATGGCAGCACGAGGAGTTCTCTGGGCGAGTATTTACACCTGCAATTTATTGATAAATGCAGATCGGTATGGACATCAAGACAGCATATTTAGAGAAAGCAAAATGTAATTGTAATGACAAATGTGTTTTTAATGTAAGCTTTAATTATAGGATATTATTGATAGAGTACAATAAATATGTGTTCAGTAGTCAGAGAAATGTGTGTTGTTTGCAATGCAGGACATGTTAAAATGTATTTCTAGATGTGTTTTCCATACTGATTTAATTATTGTGCATCTTTTCTGGTAATATTTGGCTGCAATCTAACACTATGCACCTTGCAGGCCAAGGTCAATTCACTTTAAGTAATCAGCTAATAGTATAAATCTATTCACTGGGTAAAGATGAAGCTTTCATCTTTTATAATTTCACCATGGAGCTGGTCTGACATCATTCTCATACTAAAACACATTTTAATACTGAATAAAATTCCACCTACAAATTTGACAGAATAAACAGTCCAACACAGCGTTTTCCATGTGTGTATTACAGGTTGAGAACAGAAATGTGCTACAGCAGATTAAAAATCATAATACAGACCAGCACACATAGCAGATTGCATACATTGTCACTTGCTTGCGCCACACACACACACCTTGACAGAACCCACAATTATTCTGCCTTGTGCACTCATCCGGCTTAATGCACAATTGTGAGGAAACTCCATGTATGTGTACGTGCCCTCTGCTCTCCTCACTAAACAGAGGACGAGCCCATGATAACACAGAGCCAGGATAACAGAAATAACACACACAAACACGTACACATTGAGGAAGGTTCCAGTCTCCCTGAGGGTTAATATTCACATGGGAAGCACAGGTCACATTCAAGCTCCGACTGTTTACATATGTATGTGTGTGTGTACAATCAGTTGTCTGTGTTCCATATTCTTTACTGTAGGTGTGCACTCACGGGCCTGAGTGGTGAATGCATTTCCTTTAATACTTCCTATATAAGTAGATGTATGTATGCCGAAGGAGCAGTCAAGGATATAGCAATGTGTGTGTCCAAATGTGGGTATTTTTGTACATAAATATACATACACACATACATATATATATGTGTAGAGCTGTGTACCTTTATGTGCATATTATAGCGTTTATAGAACTTTCTTTGTTGATTTCATACAGACGTACATGTATTAGGTGTTGTGTAGCTATTGTCAAGGGACTGTGTAGGAATCCTAAAATCCCAAGAGAGCGAAACGCCACACACACACACACATACACTAGGCCAAGGCCTGAGGGGTGTGGTTCCTTTCTCTAACTGTGAAAGAAAGGGGCAGGACGCAGCTATAGATAGGGGCAGACAAAACAAACACCCCCCACACACAGGGACACACGCACACGGCAACAGTGGCGCAGGTCAGGGAAGCGCAAAAGACAGGGCCACATAGAAGGAATGTTTGCTTTGGACTGACACTCTCGTGTAGAGGATTGTGACTTATAGATAGATAGATAGATAGATAGATAGATAGATAGATAGATAGATAGATATACTTTATTGATCCAAAGCTGGGAAATTGCAGTGTAGCAGCAGCATTACACACAGTAACAACACAATGAAGTAAAGAGAACATCCTAGACATAGCAAAAAAGCAATATAAAATGCAATATAAAAAATGTATAAATAAGCGGTATAATTGTAGTGCAAAGTAAAAATATAAGGTGCAGTGAACAGATAAAACATATAAGGTGCTTGGAGACTGTATTGTTATGACCAGAGTTTTAGCTGTTATTGTACAGTGTGATGGCATATGGCAGGAAAGACTTCCTGTATCTGTCCCTTCGACAGCGGAGCTGGAGCAGCCTGTGAGAGAAGGTGCTCCGCTGTCCGACCACTGTGTGATGGAGAGGGTGCTGATCATTGTCTAAATTGTCATTGTTATGGCCTTCTTGAAAAGTGTCTCACACACAGCAGGGCAAACCAAACAAATAATTTATTTAGAAGAAACTGTAGAGCTGTAGATGTCTCAGTCTGTGACCAGTGTCAAATGTATACTGTATTTTTTTCTCAAGGTAATATAATAGTAGATTTCACTGCTTTAGACAGGGAAAACAAGAACAATAAGATATTCTATGCACAATATAAAATATTCTTTATTGCTTTAAATCCACTATCAAGCAGCACTACCTCTGTATATCTGCTATTTAGTTTGCTACACTGCATGTTTCAGTGTGCAAGATTTTTTTTTACAC
Source organism: Dicentrarchus labrax (assembly GCF_905237075.1). Classification (NCBI taxonomy): domain Eukaryota; kingdom Metazoa; phylum Chordata; class Actinopteri; family Moronidae; genus Dicentrarchus; species Dicentrarchus labrax. The sequence continues at coordinate 19,367,277 of NW_026136707.1, read as the reverse complement.
ACGCCATGCAAACATTGCATCATCTAAACATCACCTTATTCACCACAGAATATACAGTGGTGAAACTGTAAGACTTTTTTTAACGGCAAAAACACAAAAAGATCATTAACTAGAGAGTTCCTTCAATCAAAACGTCATGCTAACCTGTCACTTTTCAAAGTTGTAATCCAGTGTGTGAAGAAAAGGAAGAGGAAGATACAGAATTCACGTCCTTGAAGAAGGTGAGAGGACACTGCAGGGACCAGACATTTGACTCAGGCTACAGTGGGATTATGAGGATTGGGCAGTATAAGCCGATATAGAAAACAATGTGAAGGAGACACTTCACAATATTGGTAGAGCTGACACAAAAAAATGAAGTGGTGCTATAATGCAATATAGGAAGCCATGTTGAGGAGAGAGACTATTGTCATCTACACACTGCTAGAGGGAAGCGGAATAGAAAGGATGCTGTGGTGCTGAACTAATACAGGAACCTCATTTCCACAGCAGAGCCAAGTGGGATTTAGTGTTGACCACACTAGACATCAAAAGCACTCCTTGCTCATTTAAAACAACAACCCCGATGACTTTTCACCTGCCTTCCATGAAGACTGTGTTATTACAACGGTAGCAGAGGTTCAGTCCCTGCATCTATACTGCATTAGTGGTTGCCATGGTAAAAAGTCCTCCATCCCGCATCTACCCTGCGTAGACAGAGAGGCAACACTCATACCGATTTCTGGTAGAGGAAATTGAGGGTCTGAGAGTCAGAAACAGCTGAAACCCAATGACAGCTATTCACAGTTACACAGTGCAGCTGTGTGATGTGTTAGCACTGAGATCTATTTGTAAAATCATGCAGAGATTTCTTGCACCGTATCCATCCCACCTTTGCTGCAAAGCAACGACATGGCGACTAGCACAGCAAGCCTACGGACGAGGAAGGCCACGGATTGTGTTCACAGATATCTGCAGCTTTATTATTCAGAGCAGCTTCAGTGCTACTCTGTTTTTAATATTATATACATATATATGGCTGTTATATTAAACAGAGAGCGGGAGGCCATGCCATGGATTTCAATCAACATGACACTGTGAGTATGAGGCTGGTGCACTAAGCAACCACACTGCTCCCTGATATTTCATTACATCTCATGATGTCATGTTCAAATTAAACTCCACATGGAGAGATACTGGAGCTGAAGGGTTTAAAGCTTCTAAAAGTCATTTATCAGCTGGATTATCGTCAACAGCTGCTCATTACAGCCAGTCACATCTGGATTTATATGCCATTTGTGTCACATACACAGCATGTTCTAATGACTGTCATTATTATTGTCATATCATTATGAACTAAGAAATAATTTTAACAAGCCATAAGAGAGTGTGAATGTTAGTTTGATGAAAAATAGCAGAGGAAGTGATTCTCAGTCATGATATAACAGATGTGGTTTAGTTTGGATAGATAAACTAGAAAAGATAAATCAAAAGCTAATACGATGCCAGCCAGAACTGCATGTTACAGCAGCTGTTGGATCTACGGAAGGAGGACAAAAATTAATCAAATGTGAGAAGTAAACAATAATCATTAACTGTTTTGTTTACTGTGTTAAAGAAAACAGTCACTGATTAATATCATCTGACCACTTTAATCTGATATCTCAAGCAAAAATGTATCTCGTATTCATGAATAGAATAAGAACAGAATAAATAAAAAGTGCCTTACAAAATTTAATTAAACACTATTTTACAATTAAAAAAATAGTTAAAGCTAAATCAATACACACACATACAAATGTGATTTAAATTGTAAAACTAAATTATGTAAAAGTCTGCACATAAAAAAGATGACACTGATATTGGCAGCCTGAGCCAGGCATCCTCTTCCGAGCCGAGGAGAGTGCTTCCAGTAAGCATTGATTACATTCAAATTAATTTAATAAATCATGACTGAGCATATATTTCCACTCATTCAATAATTATAATTTGGTTAGCCTCAACAATTTCATGCAATAACACTGACATAAACAGCTGTATCACATTTATCTCAAATCATCTTTCCGCAGCATAAAACAACATCCTGCACGGCTGGCTCCAGTTCACCTTCAGTTTAATCAATTTAGGAAGCCAATTTTCTTCCAAACATTCCAATACTGGGAAGGACAAGGTTGTTATATCCATCTTATTAAGAGTGAATACTCTATCATTAGCAAATCAATTGCAGTTTCTATTCACATCTGGAAAGGGTTGAACCGAGACGGAATTGACGCCCTCCCCCTTCCGTACAAATCCTGCTTCACCGACACCGAGCTATATGTGAAGTGAGAAAGCCTTTTCTTGTACAAACTATTAGGAATTGTCCTTTAAACTTCTCCTCTTGCTCCAAAGCAGCTTATAGACAACAATGTCAAGTTGGCCCATAGACGACCTCTAGCATGACTGATCCTCCGTAGGTCTGACTGTGTGTGTGTGTGTGAGTGTGAGTGTGTGTTCACGATACGAAGAATGCTTCACATGGCCCGTAAAAGAAAGAATGAGAACTAGACAACAGAAAGGGAGTATTGTGGATGCTAAACCTCAGTTTAAAACACACACACACACACACACACACACACACACACACACACACACACACACACACCATCACTTTTCTGTTTACATAGACGGTCGGACGTGAATAGCAGCCCATAGAACAGGCCTCAGTCAGAGCTAACAGGACTGAATGGAGTTGATGGATTCAATGTTGGGGAGAAGACTCATTTTAAACGTTTAAAGATAATTTGGCTTAACAGACGGTCGCCTTAATGCTATCACAGACTTCGAGCACCTTCACGCTAAGCTCTTAATCTACAACTCATTCAGTGCTATTGCAAGCCAAACAAAAGCAGGTGTTGTTTATATTCCTGTTGATAACACGAGAGGCAAGAAAGACAGCAGACACCAGTGAGGAGGTGGATGATATTATTTATCTTCTGTCTTACTATTTAAGTAGGAAACATACGTCTAAATCGATTCCAACAATCTAATGAGCCTCAACACAAATTTGAATTTTGATGCAAAACTACTGAAATAATCTCACATTTATTTATTTGGTTAATGATAGAACGGACCAGCTATATTTTCCAATAAACGCTGCACACACTTTCCCCTAACACTAAACACAGAAATATATTTGGACAAGTTGACACACACATTGACTACTGAATAGGCCATCAAACGCAGTGACACACAACCTTGGGCAGCTTGTGTCTATTGAAATAATTTTCAAAAGATTCAAAAGAAAAAAGAAAAAAGAGGAAGAGACTTCAAATCCTCGAAGGTAAATCACAGCATCATATAATTCACAGTACTTAAGAAACTACAGAAATCTTATCATTTTGGTCTATTGTAGGCAAGGTTAAGTGTATACATACATAGGTATATATCACTTGTAGAGATAAGAAATATGCAGCATGATGATAAATATGAAAGAAGCTTAAAATGATTCGATCTCTGTGAATAGCCTGATTAAAAGCTGAAGAATATATGTATTTTTCACCACAAGTCCCCTAAATATATGGCTTTCTGGCTCTTAACCTATCTACAACACCACACTGATGTGACCCAGCAGAAACACACAATAGACACAGACATCAGTTCATATCACAACACAGAACCTGTGCTTTCACACTGACACTTGTATTTGATTACAAGTTGTTTGTTTTAGGCGAGTGGTTGATTTTTAAGGACATTTGGAAAAATTTTGTAAACAAAAACAAAATGGACTTGAGGAAAGAGCAAAACGAGCAATAGTTCCATACTGAACTTCAATATTGAACACATTATTACATGTTTTTCTTTATACTCGTTATATGCTATGCAGCTGAAGCAACACTTGTTTGCTTTATAGCTTTTGAATAAAGAGGAGCCCAGATTGAAAAAAAACCAAAAAACAATGCACCACAACCTTTTCTATTTGACTTTGTACACAAACAGGTCCATCAAATGAGGTGTGTTTAAGATGTTAAGCCACCTGAAAGCCAGAGGGGGAGCTATGCTGTTCAAACATTTAAAGTCTGTTAATTAGATACAATTTATTAGTTTTTATTCTCTCCAAGAATTGTTATCAGTATGGTAAATAATCATGCTCTTCTACCTAACACATATATGCAATAATAATAATAATAATAACAACAATAATAAAAATAATAATATTAATAATAATAATAATAAATAAATAAATAAATCCAGAAGAATGTATTTGGTTCAAACTAATATAAGTACTTATTAACAAGGTTTGTAGGAGCATCACTCTGATGCATGCTTTTGACATATAGATCTTATAATCAATTATTTAATTTCTTAGCTTAAAACAATATATTTATGTGAAAGTCGATAAGAACATTTTGGTGTATAGACCAAATTAAGCTAATAATAATACTCATGCTCTATGTTTGTTTGCATTCTTGAAGTATTTACGCTACACAACATACACAGTCTGCTGTTGTGAAACTGGGTATAAACAAATATATATATATTGTTATTAATCATGTTAATGAAAATTATTAGATGTATGTGGTGACGTATTAAAAATAATTTAAAACGAATTAGATTTTTCCATGATATTTAGTTTTAATTTTAACTGATATTAAACCATGCTGATATGAATAAACTGTTGTCATCACTGAATGACTTTGCCTTGAACGTTACACAAGATGATTAATATGTATATGTTTTTACATACCTATTATATCATTGATAAAATGCTTAATTGACACATTTGGCAATAGTGTACATTACTGGTCATTTGTTTATTTAATAGAGATGGTGAAGGTTCAGTTTAATGGTATGTGAATATTCAAAATATAACAAAACCAGCATTACAAAGTGAGATTTCATTTTGACATTTCACATAATTTGACAATAATAATTTCAAATCAAAATATATCCAGTGTTTTGCAGAAATGTGCAGCAGTTTCCAGTACTTTATGTTTTGATATTAAGTGACATTAAGAGCCCAGAATCAGAAATCCTGAATATTGCATTATGAATTTGGCATTGTATCTCTTATAAAAACTTTAAAATAATAGTGGATTACAATAAAATCTACAGAATCACACATGCAGCAATATTGAGGAAGCTTTAAATGTATAAAATCTCGGTAAGTGTGAGATGTGACTGTGCCAACTTTCATGCTTTTAGCAAAAAGATTACACAACGATTTTGCACAAACTCCACCCCGCTATTGTGAGAAAAGTCTAAGAAAACAAATCAGTATCGTATGAAAATTTGAAGCGACAGAGGTGACACAAGCTTGTAAACAACGGTTATGGTTGCCACTTTGACTGTCTGTCTCACTGACCGCTCTGTTAATCCACTTAAGACACAATAGACAACAGACCCACACTACATGTTCCTAACAATTTATCATTAAAAACATTTTATTTTGTGTGTTTCGCTGCTGTTATAGAATCATGACTTCAGGGGTAAAAACGACTAAAATTGCATGATTCTGAAGTGCAGACATTAAAGGAAAAAAAGCATCCCTGGGTCATCGGGACTTGGCTGTGGTCTGTGTAATTTTTCACGGTGTCTTCTCCCTCGCTCTTTCTCTCTCTCCTCTGCATTACCTTAACAAAAGCCTCACACACACACATACATCCACTCCACCAGTGTGACAGACAGGGAGACAAAATGGCTGAATAGTGATGGAGGAGCTGCGTGTTCCTTTATGTGTCGACTAATCAGCCAGCACTAACATGTGTCAACACTACACTCACACTCTCCTCAGAATGGGGACATTGTCACACAGACAGAGGGGAAAACTAACACTCTTTCCATATCCTGACAACAAACGTGGAACAAATAAATAAAGCTTCAGTCATTGTTAGAATATCTTTAGCGAAATATCAGGACAATTGCTATCACAGGCAAATATGATTTAGGAAAAAACATCAATTGATTGAAATTTTAGTTTAGACATTTTCTAACCAAAATCATTCCTCGTATTCCGTATTTTCATCTGAGCTAGTGGTGGAGGTTTTATAACGACGGCTCCACTGTGACAGCGGAAGCCTGGCCGAGGGCTACCTTTTGAAGCCTGCTGCAGCAGCACTGATATCCACCACACGTACACATACAGTGTCATCAGTGCTCTACAAAACCCAGCTGTCTCCAGTTGTGCTGTATTTTTATTAATATAACTGACAGCTGACATCGTCATCAAATGTGTAAATAATATTCTGTGGATCTGGAGCCAACCCAGATCATTGATTATATAAAGTAAAATATAAAAATGTGCATCTTATTGAAATAGATAGATAGATAGATAGAGATAGATAGATAGATAGATAGATAGATAGATAGATAGATAGATAGATAGATAGATAGATAGAAAACACGTTTTTATTATTCAAAAAATAAAATTCTTCACTTCATCCTCAATTGAATTCCCTAATTATCACATCAAAGGTGTGATTCAGTGTTTCGGCTAAATGGAAAATAAGGGGAGAGTGCAGGAATAGAAACAGTGATAGAGATAATTGAAAATTGTACTGACAATTTTTGCTTGAACTGTTATTTCACTTTGTACCGTTAAAAATTAAAAATGCAAAGCTAATTTGACACATAACATTTCAGCCACACGGTGGATCTTTTGTGAGGCTGTACATTTTTGTTTTTGTGTGAGTCAAGCATTTTCTTTCAACCATCATGCATTTTGCAAGAAGGACAGAGAGCGAGGGAGAGTAAAAGAGGTGGAGAGATAATGAACCTGTGTCTGCTACTGCTATAGGCAATCAGGAACTAACCTTGTGAATAATCAAGGCTTGGCAGACTCGAGAGAGAGAGGGGGTGAGAGAGGAAGAGAAAGAGAGAGAGTGACTATAGCACCAGTCTCTAATCCTATCAGTCCGGTCCATGGTGTGTGTGTGTGTGTGTGTGCGCGTGCATGTGTGAGTGTGTGAGGTTTGCTTCTTTAGGACGGCTCCCACTGCGAGCAGTGAAAAGCAACCTGAAATCAAAGCGTAAATGCATCTGTGTTTGTGTTTATCACACAATGGCAAACCTTCTCTCACTGAGGCCTTCTATACATCTGATTCATTCTCTACGGCTCTGTGTCTGTCTCTGCTTCGCAATGCATTTCTAGGGTTTTATTTTGTGCCTGTGTGTGTTACATATCGATGCTTTCTCCTTGAAATGGCTTTCTTTTTAGGCAGTGCATCACTGTTAACTGCATACAAAATGACTGTAGGGCTTGTGCTGGGTAAAAACTGACATATTACCCCTTACACTGCTGTGCTGGTTTAGGGTTAGAGGGAAAGCACTTACTGTTTTTGCATCTAACATTGTTGTGACATTACTGTGTGTTTGGGGGGGCAATGGTTGAGGCTATCTTTAAAATGAAAATAACAGAGCACAAACAATTATAAGTTGTCTTTTATATGCTCATATAATGAAAAATTAGCAAAGAGTTGAATAAAGCAGACACACACAAAAAACTGAATATTATACTGTAAGCTTTAGAAAAATGTCATGTGTTAGAGCAGGACCGTGGTATCGTAATCTCACCTGGTGTGTGTACATGTCTCTGTGTGTGCTCCCTACATAACAACTGCCAGGCAGCTTGCAGTTCTCCTTTTCGACAAGGACGGGATTGGAACAAATTACCCCTGCTCTGTGAGTGTGTGTGTGTGTGTGTGTGTGTGTGTGGTAACACAAACAACAGCTGATGCTGCGGACAGGTGGACAGAAGGTCGCCCTCCCCCACCAATGTGCACACAAACATTTTAACACACACCAGGTATGTGTTAGCATATTTGTGTGGACACATATGGACACACACACACAAATCTAACATACTAAACATACATAGTTGTGATGTGTAGAACTAGTAATGCACTGCCCTGGTCAACATGCACACACACACACACACACACACACACCCTCCTAACTCGTGTACAAATAATCAGGCATACACACATTGACTAAAAAAAAAAACTAACGCCAAATTAAAATAATCGTGTGACAAAAATCAATATTACAACAATGGCGTATAGAAATAAAAATGACAAAGCCGTGTCTTCTGTCTTACGAAGCCGTTCGCTAAAAGCATATTTCTCGCCCTCCATCTTACAGCTGGCTGGCCGACAGGCAGACAAAGAGACACTACCGCAGTGTGAAAATATACTGACGTAGCTGGCTTCTCTGTGGCTGAGATGTAGTCTGTGTGTGTGTGTGTGTGTGTGTCAGTGTGTGTGTACTAGTGTGTTTCCATGCTTTATGGAAGGAAGTAAACATGCATGCTATGTTTTGGAGTATGTGTCTGTGAGCACATGTACAGGTGCTTCATGCACTTTTACTTTTGAGTATGCAGCAAGTTTGTCTACATGAATGTTCATGGTACTTATTGTATAAGCATGTGAGTCTTCTCCATGTGTCTTGTATTGATATGTCTTTGTGTGTTCATATGTGTGTTTCCGCAGTACATTGGGGATAGGTACATTGTAGCTGTAATAATCTGAATTCTCAGCATCTCAGTGATCGCTCTTCTTTCCGTCCCTCTTTCTCACACTGTACTTCTCCTCTCCTCTCCTCTCCTCTCCCCTCCCCCCTCAGACTATTCCACAATGCCAGTTGTAAATAAAATTGCAGTGCTAGAATTTTAATGACGGTCTTCTTCTTCCCTCCTGTCTGGTTACTGCCTTGATAGACGCACAGAGACGTCTTTGCAGGGAAACAACACACATTCATGCAGAATTCATTCAGAATAAACCCTACTAGTAATAATGATACTACAAATACAACTATACCATTACAATGTAAGACATAAGCTGACTGGATTCAGTTGTTTTATGAGACACAGTGATAAGATAATTTCACTAGGATAGCTTGGTGTCAGCATTTTCTTCAGGATTACTAATGTTAACAAGCTGTTTCATGTTTCAAGTACAAATATTGATACTACTGATTTCCATTCAGCAGAAATGCATGCAAACAATACAAACATATCAAATGATTTTACTACAGTGCTGCAGCTGATTCATTACAAAACCTGAATCCTAAGAGACATATACATAGCACAGGTCTCAGTGGTGCTTTAAATGTGTGTGGTGCAGATGCTCACCTGTTTGAGGCAGTTGCTAGCAGGTTAAATAGCTGTCTGTGCGATGGAGGCCTAAAGAGGGCCATGCCTTCATTTCTATTTTACACAGACAAAACACAAAGAAGGAGCCATTAGCTAACCCTAAAAATCCAGTCAACTAAGGGTAAAAAAAAGAAACCTAAATGAAGAGAAAAATGGTAAAAATAGTCACCCATCTGTGGTGTGGGATGAAAAAGTAGACAGAGAGAGAAAAAGTGACAAAGAAAGAGGACCAAATCTAAAAAATAGCAGAGACATGCTAGCACTTCACTGATCAACTTTCAACTTTGAGAACAGGAGCAACAGATGCAGTGGTGGTGTATTGTGGAGGGTATTAGGGTGAGGGACACCCCAAAATCTCCCCCGCTGCGTGTATGCGTTTGTTTGTGTGAGTGTGACAGCAGGGAGCAGCTCAGCGCAGGACGCTGCACACAGCAAGGGGCCATTAGACATGGTGGGGTGACCCACATAAAAGACACACACACACACACACACACACACACACACAAGCATGAAACTTTCCTTTTTGCGGCCAATGTGCCATGATAACCATAAAGCCGGGATTCTTTAGCATTGAGTTTAGCATGGCCATTGTCACATGGTTCTCACAGTGTAGGATTTGGTGGGCAACTGCTGGTCCAATAAGCCTCAATATATTCAGCACAAATACAACAAACTCTTTTCATTGATGAAACACATTGTTCCTGTTAAATTTTCTAAAACTTTTCACAGTGTATGTGCTCTGCTGTACTTCTGTGTTTTAAGTCTCAAGACACTCTTCAAATGCTTTTGCCATGAAGGGCTAATATCTGTAATTCTGTCAGCACTGACTGAGTTGTGGTGGTTCCTATGGGGACGAACAGTATGTGGGGCTTGGAATATGGACTTCATTCCAGCACACGCAACTGGCAACAACACGACAAACTATCACTACTTAAGGCCTGTCTGACACAGAAAATCTCAACAGACAATGAGTTTATAAAATTCCCAAGGTATGTTTTCGACATTACCCCCAGTAGATGTTCTTTTCAATGTGCATGTGCAGTAAGTGATTTAATTCTCTACAATGAGTGTTGCAGGAACTTTTTGATTAGAGTTTATAACAATGAATTGGTCTACATCTTTCCTGTAATCTTTCAGTTTTCCTCTAAATAATTACAGCTTCAACTGCCAACTGAATTCAAATGTGTATTTTCTATGTGGGGCTGCACGGCATGGGGAAAAAAATCCTATTGCGATTATTTTTCACTGATAAAACTATTTATATGATGATGTGACATTTATTGGTGTCTGTCTGTATCATGTTTTCTTAAACCTGGAACATGATTTGTACGCCAGGGCATCTCTACAGCACTACAGTACTTCGTTACAGTGCTGTTTTTGTCACATTCTACCTTAAAAAAAAATTGCAGCTTCTGCAATTAACATGTTGCACTTGACCATATTGTGAATAACTGTGCAACCCTGTGTAGCATTACAGACATTTCAGCATATTTTAACTGGAATTCAGTACAGCCATTCTTAAAAATCCATGGTGGGTCACAGTACACCCTACTTCAACAGCCTTAAACTATACCCCTGCTAGAAGTAAGTCTGGAGTTTATTTTCTAAACATAAATATCATTAAATGACATCAATCTTGGAAAGTCAGAAATGCCTGGAACTATAACAGATGGATCTTAATAAGTGTTTACCAAATAGTTTTTGTTCTACAAATAACTGGGACAAAAATGGGGACGCCTAGTGATGTAACTGGGAAATCTTTACATGTCATTTCAATCTTTTATTTGGTGTTCACTTCATTTATGAATCGAAAGTTGACAAAATAGTGTAGATTGCAGTTATGAATTTGTCATTTTTAACTTTATTATGGTGACTTAGAAGAAGCCTGTTGTGTCCACAGGGTGTAAATGCATCTACTTCCCTATATCCACCCTAATTCAGATTATTAATAAATCTTCCATGTTTGACCACAAACAATGGGAAACAAATCAGAATCTCAATCTCAGAATCTCTGAAGTTGTTACATCAAGGCCTGATCTGTTTTGTTTTCAGTAGGTTGCCCTATTGTGTTTCATAGAAGACAAAGTTATTATGTATGTGCTCACTATCTTGTAAATGCTCCAATGTGGAAATAGTCACTGAACATTTTATTCAGTGAAAAAAAACTCTCTTTGCCCCCACTAATCCATGTATTTGTTCATCTGTGCTAGATTGCTGTCCTTACAGTGATCTATTAATGCATGTATATGTCCCTATATAAACAGTATGTGACACACTTCCAGTGTGACAAGGCCAGTTATTAATGCGACTAAGTTTATGCAGCACTGTGTTCTCCGGTAACTCCACCACAATATTGTGTTCTGTAATAAATCTTCAGCCATGTCTCTTTTTCTCTCAGATAATTACAATTTGGCTGCACAGCTCCACTTCCTCACAGTGCTTCACAGCAGACAGATTGGTGAGTTGGTGAGTTGGCCTGCAGTTCTGAAACTCTCCTTCTTTCATTATCCTTATCTCTCCATATCTCTCTCTCCTGCCCCCACAACACACACACACACACACACACACACACACACACACACACACACATATACATTGCCAGAGGGATTTGCAGCAGCTAGGCAGAGCGTGTGTGTGTGTGTGTGTGTGTGTGTGTGTGTGTGTGTGTGTGTGTGTGTGTGTGTGTGTGTGCACAGCAGGGAGTTGCCAATTACAGCAGTGATTAAAACCCAGTACTGTGGAAAGGGAGAGTGAGAGAGAGGGAAAGAGAGGGAGAAAGAGAGAAGGAGGGAAGAAGAAGTAAAAAGAAAGGCAGACAGACAGACAGACAGACAGACAGACAGAGCTACAATAAACAAGCACACAACCGTGTCCCGACACATGCAGCTTTTTCCATAGATGCTACAGAATTGTATAGTTGTGATATTTGTAGACAGCTTGAGTGAAAGATTCAGGAAATGGGTTTTGGTATTTTTCTGTGTAAAAGTCTCTTAACACAACTACATTTGTGACAAAATAACCAGCATCATTATTGTAAGTAGGATAATAACAGATAATCATAGCCAAAGTGCATTTCCACAGAAGGCCACTTAGACTAAACAAACCAGTCCTGCTACTTCTGCTGATAAAGTTGTGCCACAACATTTTCCATTTTCTGTGTGAAGCTTAGTAGTGATATACAGAGAGAAAGACATGGTGTGGGATTAATGTGAATTTACAGTATGCATATCAAAACTCTCCTCTCTTCTCTGATTGGTATAGTTCTGACTAGATGTGCATAGGACACATTTCAACCTCTTGTCCTCTGCATTTCCCACATCTGACCCCCTCACCTGCCATAATCATGGACAATGACCTTCACATGGTTCATGTATTGCAAAGAGAAAAGCTTCAGAATGAATCCGGAGAAACACTGAATGGAGTTAAAGAAGAGAGAAAAGGGGCAGAATGAAAAAACATGGGAATGGCACCAGTGTATCTTTCCCTTTGTCAGGAATAGTTAGTTGATAAGATTTTTCACATGAACAGAGGCAACTGCATCTCTCAGTGGATAAACTGTATGCTTTCACCACATAACTTAGTGCCTGTGGTTGCGAGGAGAGGAGTAGTATGTAAGAGTATATGAGAAGAGGGTGGTTGATTGGAGAAGAAATGTGGAGGAAAATACATGAAAACAAGTGTGGAAGATGAGCAGAAGTGAAGAAGAGCATAAGAAAAGATGGAAGCATGATGCATACTAAGCATACCGCAGTAATGTTCAATGTCATGATAATATTCTGATTGTCTATTGACAGGTTCATCATAGTAAATGGAAAAGAATTTATGTAACGTGAGTGCCTTTTTATGTATACAGAGATGTGGTTGAATTGGTCTTAATATTAGCATTCTTTGCATTCACCAGTACCACTAGTGTGGATGATGCCTCATTCATTGTCAGTGGTAAGAGTAAAGGCTTTTCTCAATGACAACACATGTTAGAGGATATGGTTCTCTTTATTTCAGCTCTAAAAGAACTGGTTCATGTTCACACATAGTGACAGAACTGCAAATTCATCTATTATTCCTTTAACTGAGCATTGTAAGGCTACTCGAAATCTTCCTACGAACTATTGCCAATAACCTTTAAATGATGAAGTCACAGTGGTGTCACACTTAAAGATACTCAAATGGAACAAATCAATCACCAGTTATCTCTGTGTAGGGTTGGACAGATATAACCACCGCGTTTCCTCAACTCATGACGTAAAGTCATGTGCTGCATGTGTGTCAGATTTACCATAAATACAACCCCCCCACTGAGTAGAACCATTTACGTCAGCCTCCTGTTGTACTGACATGCAAGAGGTTGTATTTTTATGGGCTTACAAATGTCTTTGCATCACAAATTGAAAATATGCGTTGACATGCAAACACTGAAATAAACCCACTAATGCTGCTGTTTTTTTGTCCTCCCTCTCCCTTTCAATTGAAAACAAATGAAAGCACGTTATTTGACAAGTTATTTGAATTCTGAGCATAATACTCTATATATGATTGCAAAAACCTATATCAACAAACTAATAAGTGATGCTTAATGTTAAAGCCTGCACAGTTACTCTTGGTAATAACGGTCTGAGAAAAATGTTGTTCTTGGAGTATTCGCCTGGTTGGGATGATTAACGACAACTGCCACCATAAAGCTTGTCAGCCTATTGATTTGCATAATGTTTAAATATAGGTGTGGTTTCAAGTCTGTCAGGCATTATGACCTGACAAAGATCCATCTAGGATTGAGACGTTGTCATTATCAAAATGATTCATTATTTTTGTGGCAGTAAGTGTGCAGGCTTTATTGCTTTTTAATTGATACTGTTTGCTCACAACCTTGCACCTGAGTGACGTTCGTATAACTACATTCTTTCTAGATTTAAAATGCTCTTCTTGGACAATGTGATACAAAACATACTCGCACTGAGTAAAGACACATTTAAGAAGCTGTAATAAGATAATTTGGGCATTTTTTTTCTTAGAAAAAAAAGGTTAATCGAAATAGTTGGCGATTAATTTAATTGTAGACAAGTAATCAATTAATTGACTAATGGTTTACAAGATGTTGAAATTCCCAAGTGGGTTATGACAAATTTTAAACAATACAATCATCAAATGATTACTTGCAGTTCGTCTTGTCTGCTTGGCTGCTAAACGTCGGTGAGGTCACAGTTTAGTGCAGCGTTGACAGTAGAAGCCTTTTCTTATCTTCATTATGTCTTAGTTTTAACTGTGTGTGTATTCATAAGCTTTAAACGAAGTTTCTCAGCCCTTAATGGACATGCTTTAAGCAATCACCAAAACTAAAGGAACAAGGTTTTCCTGACTGACACCTGAGTGAGCAATCAATGCCTTGCTCATGGAGCCTTCAACAGATCACTGACAGGCAAATTAGCTGTTTTGGGTAGCGATTGTCTGCAGGAAGACATGCTCTTTGTCAGTGTTCACATGTCAAACACGACAGTACTGCCCAACAGAGGGACAGAAAATGGTTCGCAAACACATTTTCAATACAAATTTGATATTTTGTACCTCAAAGCTGAATTAAAATTCCTTGATTTATTTTATTCATCATATCGAAAGCCAGGCAGCCTCTTTCTAATGAAGCCAGCGGACAGTTTGATGTTTGTGTGTGTTTGTGTGTGTTTGTGTGTGTGTGAGTCTGCCGACTGGCAGGTGAGTGAGCTATCTGCAGTGCTCACACACTCACCCCCTGCTGTGTTTAATCAATACCATTCTGAATTCCAGCCTTCACACATGCGCATGCACAAACACTCACACACACACACACACACACACACACACACACACACACACACACACACACACACACACATGCCCTGCAATATCTTTCCATACGACACCAAGGGAATACTAAGTATGAGCAACTTCACACTCCTCCTTGGTGTATAAACAGTACACACATACTCACACGCACATAAAGGGTGAATGTGTGTATTTATTTTTGTGGGTGTGTGTGTTCATAACGGGTGGGGCTAATTAATTCTAGTCCATCTTGTCCACTGGGAGAGTGGAATATCAAGATTGAACACAAGATGTGAGTGTGTGTGTGTGTGTGTGTGTGTGTGTTTGTAGGGAAGCTTCTCAAGAGGATTCAGAGCAGCAATCGGATCGATTCAAGTTCACCCAGGATGGAGAGAAGGGGGCGGGCGAACAAGAGTGAAAGACAATAAGAGAGTGAGAATAACGTGTTTCCATCATAATGTAATCGAATGATAACCACATTGTTTTTCACTCCTTTACTATTTGTTTCTATTGTCATTAACATTTGCTATATTTGTTTAGAGGTTTAAAGACCACAATCCAGCAAAGTAGTCTACTCTTGCTCTCTCCTACTGAGTAGTTTTTGGGGAACAGCAGAGGTTAAATGCATTGCTCAAAGGCACTGGGCCAGTCGTTGTTGAGGGAAAGACAACTAGTCCACTTTTCCCTCCCACATACATTCGATCTTGGGACCAAAAACACAACTGTTTCAATAAAATTGGTCTGAGAAAATGTTGAAGCCCAAGAAACATTTAAATGCACTTCACTGAACATTTAATCACGTTGCTAAAGGTTCATATTTTGGAAATTAAAATTAAGACTGACATTGGATCGTTTATTTAAACTGATGGCTCTTGGGACTCAGGAGGTCACTGTAATGTTCAATGAACGCTTTCAGTTGTTTTCTTGTATCATTTTTTACTGTATTTTTTGTCCCATGCCAGGAGACAAGGATCACAAGAAAGTGACGGTGATGAGCTGGTTTTTTAGATGGGAAAAGCCACAAACCAGATAGGGAGTCACCCCTATTTCTGCTTCCTCTTATCGTTCCATCTTGTATTGTGGTTAAATTTTGCCTTTGAACATGTTTTTTATACTGTTGTTTAGTTGTTAATTGACATTTTTATATAACCACAGTATCCCAATTTTTCATCATGTAGGAGTGTACTTACCCACTCAACAGCCTGATGGTATCACAAAATGTTTTTTCGAGCATAGACCAAGAAAAAATGAAGTTTGCTCCAGTTTGAAGTTTTGACTCTAGATAACAAGTGAATACAGCTAATCATACTAAATATTTAATAATAATGGGAATATAATGCATTGTAAAAGTAAATGTGTAGGAATATCATATTATGGGGCATTTTTGTAAGAAGTAAATTTTTACAAAACTTATGTTAATGTCTTAACATGTCTTAATGTCTGTGGAGTGCTATTTTATGATGGTTCCATGTTCAAAGGATTTCATTGTCATTCACCTTACTGGTTTGGCCTTAAAACAGCTAATGCTTTACAAGCTAATATTTGCTCAAGATGGGGTTCTAATAATTATATGACTTATTCAGATATAATTAGAAAGCAGTGGGTTGCAATCAATTAATATGCCTACTAAAAATCCTAGGGGATCACAGGGCAGAGGTGTGTAGCTTTGTGAGTATAAATCTGACTCACAGGCTATTTCTGAGCTTTTCGAAGCCTCCCCATCCCATCCCGGCTGTCTATCTCCACTGTGTAAAAATAACTGTAGTTAGAACAATTTGAAAATGGGCCGCTTTGACACGGAATATAATTAAGCCGAATACAGAGCCCGTGTTTTTACTAGTCACACTTATCCTCTCCATTCCCTACTCCTCTCTTTCAGGACATTTTCTGTCCCTACTGACACCTTGCTCCCCCCCTTTACACACACCCTCCCTGCAGCCCACCTCACACACACACTATACAACCACCTCCAACCAGCTCCCCTGCTGTGAGAGCAAACACTCATCGCACATGATCACCATGACGATATGGAAATATGAATTATGCATAAAGGCAGCCTCGCCTAGGCTGTGGGTACAAAGCCGTGTGGGTGATATTCTCCTTTCAAATGAAATGGGAAATATCCCCTTAATATTAATAATATAATAATCTATTCTACCACATTATTCTCCGCTGTATCACTGTCTCATAGATTTGTGATTTGTTAGGTGTTCTACACATTTAATACCCCCATATAAACTCAATATGGAACCATTAAGAAATTTAATGCTGAAAACATTTGTCATTGTGTGCTTAATATTAAAATTTGCATAAATGATGAAACATTGTATTCATATTCCAAGTGTAATCACAGAAACACAGAGCTAATTCCAGTATTGCCCTATAATAAAGTGTAACAGCAGTGGGGGTGAATGTAATTATATTTAGCTGACTTTGCTTTTCTTAATGTTCTTCGTTGTGTCACTCCAAGGTCACAGTGCAATTAAGCATCCTGACAAAGAGAGTGCATAATAGGCATGCAAAAATGTAATACAATGTCAATATGTTGTCTATTGTTTATTAAATTGAGTCCAAATTGTATTATAGGCAGGCATTTCATCAGCTCGGTATTCAAGGGATCCTGACAGTGTGACAGTATGAAACAGCTCTCTGCGTCTACCCTAGCAAGAGCCATCTATCTAACAGACTGGCTATTATTAGATATTTGCCTAATACAAATTTGACGTTGAGATTATTGAAGTAGCAACAGATCCAGTGTTGACAGGGAGACAAAAAAGTGTCTGGCTATATTTGCCAAGAAAAAAGCAGTTCCTGGAAGTGAAAATAAAACAGAAGAGGGCCCAGAGAGGCTGTGAAACCTGGGGAATCTGTACTGTACGACAGGCTCGGTTAAACATGGTTGACTAGAAGGTTACACTATGTGGCTCCATGCAGTTCCGACATAATAGGTGAGCCAATGGGCAAGAACACTCTGTGAGACATAACGGTATAAATAAATGGCTCACAGACAATGATTAAACAAAAACTGTTCTATTTTATTTGGCAGCATCCAGCCATAATATAATGGTATAATATAAATCACATTAAATTTTGGCTGATGTTAACATTTATATCCCAAGCACCCTGAAGGCAAAGAAAAATGACCATATTACTCTGAGATCTTTTCTAATCAAACAAAAGAATAGGTTTAATAATTTCTGTTTTACTGCAATTAATCCCTCTCATCACATTATCAAATATTACTAATCATTATTAACATTGTCTTGTCATTGTGGTCATGATTCCTACAAATATGGAGCTTGTAATAATAATGTTTATGTTGATATCACACCAATATAAAGAGCTGGTGACATTTGTTTCAGTCATTTTCAGTCAATTCTCTGCAGGTTGGATGAGAGAAACATTTAGGTTTAAGCTTTTTAGACTGCAAATCATGAAGAAATCATATATATGTATAGTTTATCGTATCTCAACATTTGCACAGAGTGGATCACTGCTCTTTCTATGTTGTTTGAGAACATGGTAAATGAAAAAAATAAGATGAACAGCTATATGGTTATGGGTGCATTGGTTTATAACATTCATATGCGTTCCTACTGTCAAATTCTTATTATATGAAAATTGAAATTATATTCAAAATAATAATGCAAACATTTATTTTGAAGTATAAAATGTTTTCAAAGTAAACAATATTGAGTGTAAACGAGTTGATGGTAAACTTATTATTCTGCAACTGTACAGACAATTATTCAGATAAACAGATGCTGTTTTGTTACATCAATAGTTTTACCATTATATTAAGTGTATCTCAATAATCAACCTATTTAAAACAGTGTATAGTAAACACTGTCATTCATTAACACATTGTTTTAGTTAATAAATCACTGCATCTTGTGTATTTTCCAGTTTGAAATATCTTCTTATATTCTTTCATATTATAATGCATTAATATCAGTGATCTGTGCCATTACTCATCATACCATTTAACAGTAAATATTTTATTTGTCAAATAATGAAAACATTTTATCATAATGTCCTAGTTTTTATGCAATACACTGGAATTTATTTGGCATTTCCAGTATGTTTTTCAGCATACATTTGTGTATAAATGTATGACATTAACACTTATTTGAAGTTCTTGGTCCTTAATGCTATACGTTAACAGTATAAACCCCTCTAATTATCTACTCCATGTGACAGAGTCTAGCTACACACTAAACAGAGATGACAGAAGTGTGTGCATGTGTGGATGTGCTCATGTGTATGTGTCATTTGGGTAGGTGCGATGGCGCTGACGCTCCCATAACTGTCTGCTGACACCTCCTCAGTATGTAAGAACCATCTCTCATGCTGCATTATTTAAAGATTGAGAGGGAGACGCAGACAGGAGGGGAAGAAGAGGGGACAAGGAGAGAGAGGAGAAGAGAGAGACAGATTCAGGTATCCTTCAAGAAAGAATCTCTTCAGTGTATCTGAGTTATAAACCCCTGCAAAACTTAACTAATTACAGCACTCTCTATCCTCCCATCTCTTCCTCTGTTATTCTTTCCTCATTTCCCATGTGCTTCCTCTTCTCTCCCCTATACTGTTTCCAATCGTTTCTCCACCACATCCCCATTCCCTCTCTCCCCTCCCTCCCTCCTGCTGGAGCTAACAACTTGCCAGAAGAAATATGATTAGCACAGTGGAGAGCTGAGAACCACAGTTTGCTGGAGAAGTGACACACACACACACGCAATATTCCCCAACTGCACAGTGCTGAGAAAGAAAGGGGGGGGGGGGAGGAAAGGTGAGACAGAGAGACAAGGTGCGACTATAATAATGCCAGGGCAGCACAGCGACTCAGTGGTTAGCTAATTTAGTAAGTTTCGGTGTGGAGTTTGAATGATTCCCCCCTTGTGTTTGCCTGGGTTTTCTCCCACAGCTCAAACATACACAGGAGGATCAGAGAGTCTAAATTGCCCCTGAGTGTGACTGTTTGTCTACCCATATTCACAATATGATGCATTGGTGAATTGCTTGGGAGCTTCCCTGTCCTCTGCTCAATGCATTCTGGGAAAGGCTCTAGTCCCTGCCCCCCTCCACTATGACTGTGAGCAGGAAGTCAGACCAGTAATTGTAATAATGTATAATCCCATAAAGCAGAAATGTGTTTAAATCAGTTGAAATGAAATTAAATATACATACATTTTGGTGATAAATGAAAATAATATTTCTAATATTTCGTCTAAAGTAACATACTGAATGATAACACTAAGTACTGCAATGATATTTAATCAGAACTTCACCATTATGTTTTGTTATGGCTCCACTTAAAATAATGTGAATGTAGTTCCAGGCATCCTTCATTGGTTAGTGTTCATGCAATGCACACTCCCACAATTCTCCTCACCTAACCCCTGTCCATATTTAAATTTGAACAGGGGAACACACTGTGAGCACAGCTCCGATTTCCAACTCAGATTGTTTAACAAAGCTACACACTGCAGTAAAAAAAAAAAGAAACGGAGCACCACAAACAACGTCAAATATCTAAAAGAACATATTTACAAAGTTGGACCCTTCAGCCGAGAGGGAAAAGCACCAAACTATTGATAAAAAAAGGCTTGAAATCTAATCAACAGTTCAGTGACCACTGCGAACTATGTTAACTAAAGACTAATTGGAGGGCCGATAGTAATACTGCTGAATGTTTGACAAAGCAAAACACAAAAGATACTGGATATGAAAGAAAACAAGTGTTGATGCTGACAATATCATCAACTGGTGACGCAATCACAAGTCATACCTTCAGATAACGTCAATGTAATGTGCAAAAAGTCTGTTTTTAGTTACATGTTTAGAAGAGGTTTGAGTAATTATATATGAAAGAAAGAGTGGCAGGGAGTGAGGAAGAGAAAGAGAGACTTTGAGAGAATGAGGGAATGCAGGAAAAGACGAGAGGGGAGGGAGGGAGGGAGGGAAGGAGAGCGGAGTGGTTTTAGGCCGATGTGAAAGCCAGCAGGTCACAGAGGTTCCCTTTGAATTTAGAACAAACCACAAACAGTGAATGTCTACTCCAAAAGGCTGAATGACTGATTATAATGGCTGCCTGTTTCGATCTCGTCCCATCAGCCTCCCAGCACTGCTTTCTTAAGAGGGCTGTGACTAGTGTGCTAACATGTGGGCAGGCCTACCATTTACAATTACAATTTAGGCATTTAGCTGACGCCCTTATCCAAAGTGACCAACAATAAGAGCAGCAGTAGAAAAGGCCATAGTGTCTGTGAATCCTGTGATCCTCAGTAGCCTGGTAAAGAGCAAGAGTGGTGGACAACACCACAATGTGAAGAACTTCAGAACAGGTGCAGTGCCAAACAAGTGAAAGGAATACAGAGAGGACAACAAGACAACAGTACAATACAAAAGTATGTATCAACATGTCCCATGAATAAAAGAACCTCTGTCTTTTAATTCCAGATGAACTGACCTAATAGACACTCCAGCCATGCTAGAGCAATCTACTAGCTCAGGCTGACAGTACGGGTTGTCCTGTATTTGTGTTTTGGCTATAGTCAGTGATTAGTTGCTGACAAATTAATATAAATCCAGCCCATGATTATGTGTGTGGTACAGACGCACTGGTTTTGTTAAGTAGTGTAAAATATGCTCATCAGATTTCAGAAATCTACAGAATAACAGTCCAAGTAATAATAGCCAAAGGATACCAACCATTCTCTCCAGCTAGCAATTTGAATTAATGTCATGCTGAAAGTTATGTCAAGGTCAAGTTGCATTAACACTGAACACTCACCATAGTCTGCACATCATTTTGAGTCTCAACACCTTTAAACATCAATCCCTCAGATCATTTTTCCTGTTGCTCTGCTAACATTATTCGCTGTAGTCTGACAGTACAAACTCACAGGTCTTTGCAGTAACTGTCATTAAACTTTCTGCCAGTCCACTATATAATATTTTCACTAAACTGCTTGAAAACAAACAGATGAGATGATGAGATGAGAGAAAACTGGTGATCCTTGCATATCTATTTTAATCCTTAAGTGTTTAATGATGTGTCAGTGACTAACAATATATACAGTATATGTTTGTAACATACAGAGATGCAGTCTCATCTCATTAACCTCCTCTCAGTAGGGTGCACAGCACTATAATCCACATGAGGCAACAAACACACTGTAATAACCCCCCTAAAACTCTACTGCAACACACACACTCACTGGCAGCTTCTGGCGTTATCTGCCTGTAAACCCGCAGAATAATCACCTACATGGGATTATTTATTATTTTCTATATGAGGAATGTTTTACCTTCACCAATACATTCATAAAGACATAAATGTAAAAACAAATGAACTGACTAAATGTCAATGAACCAGAATATACATTATAACTGCAAATAATTTTCTCTGCAAAATGAGTCCAGCATACTAACATAACATCACAAAATTTGATTTTCTCCTCCTTTTTTCTGCGTGAATGTCCAGATTTGATTTACCTATTTGCCTGTAAGAAAAACATCATGTCAAAAAAATGTTTTTACCCAAACTTACATCCCACAGTGATTGGCCAGAAGAAGTTTGTGTCTCCTCCCTTTTTTCATGGTATATAGCTAAGAAACTTGTTGTTTTGTTTCTGTGTAAGTTTCCGTTTAACTAAGACTTTAAGCATGAAAGGTGAATATAGGCAAGTACTGAAACACTCTGACCCATTGCATATTAAAGTCTTTATGTATCATTTCAGTTATTAGATGTCAAAAATCTAATATCAACTACCATCATAATGCTACACACGTTTTAATTTAGGAGTATAGAGTGTAAAAAATAAAACTATAATGTTATGTCCACAAGGAAATTATCCCATAAGAATTCACTTTGGGAGCACCGCTCTCAAAATTAAAACGTTGGGCCATGCTAATGCACTGCACTCCTCACTGAGAAAAAACTAAACTGTTCTTTTCTAATTGAGATTCATCAAGATAATATTTACTATACCTCAGAGATAGTTTTGTTATTTCAACAGCTACAAGTCAGTTTATTACAGTTTGTATTTTTAATGCACCTGATATTGACAATATGAAGTAATAATGCAATAAGAAAATCACATAATGAAATTAGAAACTCATTTTAGATATATTTCTTCAGTGTCAAGCTAAGATCGTACAGTTATTGTAAACATTCACAAGAAAATGTTCCTGTAAGCAGACAACATTTCTAAGAAAAGGACAACATGGAAAGATCAGAACAGAGCAGAACAAAACTAAACAGAGCTAGTACTCACTCAGATAGATGCAGGAATCGCCCCTTAAACACATCACTAAAACGCAGAAGTCTGTCTGCTATCCTGTCAGGGTGCAAGCTAGTTGCCTTGGCCCTGGCTGGGCGTTATTTGTGAGCCAAATCCTTAAAGAACAAGAAGCTTTCTCTGTGCCTAAACCTGCCGACAGACAGGGGGCTTTGAAGGCCCCCAACCGAGCTCGGCACAGAGCTTTGAAGCCAACTGAAAACTCTGCTTTATGGGACTAAATGAAAGCGAGGAAGAGAGGAAAGTTATAAAAAGCAGAGAAACATGGAGCACTGTTGCTATTCATTTACTGCTGGTTCTTGGTTGTGAGTTTGTTTGTAGTTAGATGATTAATTGCAGTGTTTGTCACTTTCACAAATATATGTGAGGGTAGCATGTCAATATGTACTGTGACACTGCAGTTTGTTGGTCTGTATTATATTTGTTTTTAAAGCTCAGACACAATTGTTATAATCATCCACTTACTAGTTAATAGTATTAACCAATAACATTAAGTCAATTGTTTGTACTTAAAAATGACCAAAACACACTGAAGTATATTCACTGTACTACTACTGTTAAAAATACTAATTTGTTAACAGTTGGCAGGCAGATGTACTATTACAGCTTATTTGTAAGATTTTATGCTTTATTCAAAAAACACTCTTAGGAAGAAAAGTGTGGCAACTATTTTCCTTTAAATTGTTTTATGACGATTGAGGGTGAAAAATGTGTGCTGTATGAATGGTGTCTTTTCTCAACCACTGACAACCATGATAGATGGTATATAATTATAATTAAATAAACACTGAAAATACATAATGTAAATGCCATGAGTCGATTATTTATATATTATATATATATTTTTGTTTATATTACTGTGTAACATGATGTGGAGATTTAATCTTTCCTGAAACTCTTCCTGTTGCCCCAGGTTTACCTGCAGAGTAAGGCTTATTTAATAAAAAAACAGCTGGCTCTTAATTCCTGGACTCGGAGGGCCACATTTTCTACGTAAGGCCCCCAGCATTCGTTTCAGCAAAAAGCGCTAAAAATAAAATTATGAAATTGTTCATTCAGAATGAACTTTTTCATATATTGTCCATTTACTTATTTTCAGATATATATATATATATATGTATATGTATATGTTATTATTTGTATAATTGGTATCATCCGATAATCCTTTTTTTTTTTTTTTTCTTCTTTACAAATAATACACATCTTAACTGGCCACAGAGTACGGGTTAGGATTTCTGTTTTTCCAATCATAACTACAAATTTTATGGGTCCGGGTTGTTGTTATCACAGCGTGTTGAGGTTTTTTTTTTAGCTTTATGATCTTCTTTTAATGTCAAAGACAGCTATTTTGCAGCAGCTTTCGCACAAAACATTATCATATTTATCAATATCAAACCTGGAGGCAGAAAAATTATGGTTTACAAATCGAATAGTTTCATGGTAATAAAAGTGTGCAATGTATGGCAGACTGAGTAAACAGTGGCTTTGTTAGGTGAAAAGCTCAGTTCTGTTTTTAAGTTCTGTCACCTTGATGTCTGAACTTCAGCTGTGAAAAACAACTCTGGTGCCAAGAGCCGTCCATGAAACATCATTGCCATGGTGCTTTTTATGTTACTCCAGGCTAATTAATTATCAGAAAAACAGACAGCACCAATCTTAACTGAAGCCTGTTTATTTTCGGGATGTTGCAGCTGATGTTTTGGACACACATCTGCAATCAGATCACTAGCTCTGGACTCTCAGAAAACCATTAATCACTTTCTCCTTCTCTCTTTCTCTCTCTCTCTCCTTTCAATGAGTCCTTTAGAGGCACACAAACCATCTCCAGCAGACAAAACAGTGGACAAGCCTCTGTGATGTCCTGACTCATTCTGCTCCTCTCCTCTCCAAAGCCTTGGGGCCGACGCAATGGGACCCAAAACCAACACGTACATAATGGGGCCTTGTTGGAGCCGCCTTAATGTTTCTAATGTTATGTAAATGAGGAGGGAAGAGGGCAGGAAAGGAGAAGAGAGGAGCAGAGCGGAGGTGGAGGCAGTGGGAGTGTTTGTGTGTCCGAGGAGGCTGCTAAGCTCCCATTACCAGGGGATTAGGCAAATGCTGCCGTTGTATCGATGCTGGTTCGACAGCGAACCGCCAACCCTAATCCCCTCCTCTCTTCTCCTTCCGACAACGCCTCGTCAACGCCTCCTCTACGCCTCCTCTCCTCCTCTCTATATAGTCCTCCCATCCCCAATCGTTTGTTAAAAATCTCCACAGAACTTTCTGGATTCAACTTTTCAACTTTCTCCTCTTGTTTCTCAGTCATGCATATACTTTCCATCTCACACAAACTCAAAAAACATAAATACTACCAGAATTACTTGGTTCACAGCCAGAGTAAATGTGTCTGTTCATTGATTTCTCTGACATGTGATGTGTGTCTGCATGTGTGTGTGCGTGTGTTTGTGAATGTGTGAGAAGTGATCAATATTGAAAGCCAGAGAGGGCCTTTCTGGTTTGTCTGTGATGTGTTTGCCTGGAGCCTCAGAGTACAGCTATGACCTACTGGCTTCTGAACGCATCATCTCTTCAGTTCATTGCTCCTCAGACTCCGGGCAGGGGACGAGTGCTGGTCTCTGGATGCTGCACACCAGTCCCTGGGCACATTGGTGGCTCCTTGAAAGGGATTTTTGAGACATCTTTCTGCTTTATCTTTCTGCAATGAGAGAGTCCATGAAGATGGGAGGAAGAGAGGGAGAGAGCACATTATGTTCTATTTGTAGGCAAGCAGTCTCTCTTTAAACTTTGTCTGTTACGTGTTGTCTCTCACATCATTTGTGTTTTTCTAGACTTAATAATGACATTTAATAATGCAGAAATCAACCAGATTAACTTTTCACTGTTTTATTAACATTATTGTTGAAAATTCTGCTAGCATGTTTTGACTAAATCGTTTTCCCACGTTTAATGAGACATAATGAAAAAAATACATAGCTAAATCTACATGATGCCACATACATCTCTAAAGCACAAAACCAACACATACAGAACAGATTAATCTCTGCTTGCGTTATCACTAACTATTCAACACCGCTCAGGCTGAAGAATGTCATCAAGAAGTGAGGAAGCTATTCTGAGACAAACTAGCTGTGTGAGTGTGTGTGTGTGTGTGTGTGTGTGTGTGTGTGTGTGTGTGTGTGTGTGTGTGCACGCGCGTGTGTGTTCATGTTGTGTGGCTGGTGACACAGTTGCAGGCAGAACTTGGAATACTCAATTATCACATTAGCACATCCAGGGAGAAGCTGAAAGGCTACACACACATGCCTGTGCACTAACACACATATGCATGTACACATGCACACACACACACACACACACACACACACACCACCCCCACATATCTCTGGAACTGCAGGCCCCCTGCTGAGAAGCTCCAACGAAGGCGGGGGCTGGTGGTGGTGGTGGTGTTGTGGGGTGGAGGAAGAGGGGAGGGCTGGATTGTGGAGAAGCATGAGGCTGGTGAGTGACATTGAGACCAAGGTTAAACTCAAACCACACGTTTTGTTCTGCTACAGGCCATGTTCAGACCGGCAGCAGCACTGCGTCATAGAGCGCAGCCTCTTCATTCATTTCTGTGAGACCACTGCTTTAGCACAGCAGGGGTGATGCTGCTGTGGGCTCCGACAAAACAGTTGATCTCGGTTCAACCTTTGCTGCATTGCAATGCAACATCTTCCAGCAACACACTGCGTTAGCCCATTAAAATCAAGCATGTGAGCATTCCACGTAGATTACCCTGTAGTGTGTATCTTGTGGCATTGTGCTAATTCCACTGTTTACCCTGCAAACAGGCAACTTTCCAGAGCCATAAGCTTCAGATTGTAGTAAGCACAAACACAGTCTGTTCAGGTTGGCACTCAAAACAACATCAAATTTGGCACACAGGCAAAATGGCAGGGTTGTGGCTATAAGGAAGCACTGACACAGCGTGTGAAGGCTGGTCAGCCAAACCTGATGAATCTTTTATACAGTCTTCAGCACACTTAATACTTTACCTGTAATTGATAACAGTGTTACATGGAAGGTAGGACTGTATTGTTACATGACTAATTGAGCAGTCAATTAAAAGTATTGCCAAGACTCTCAAATGTGGAAAATTTCCTGTTTTACTCAGTTTTATATTGTATTGATCTGACTATCTTTGGCATTTAGACTGGCAAAACAAGATATTTAAAGACATCACCTTGTACTTTAAAAAACTGGGATGAACATTTTAAAATATTTTCTGACAAACAACTAATTATATTAATTAATTAAGATAATTGTTAGATTGGTCAATAATGAAAATAATAGTTTTTTGAAGCCTTACTTTACATCCATACTTTATATAGCTGAATTATTCTTCTGTGTTAAAGTTTTGTGGTCCAAGCAGAGGCTCTGCAGGTATGTAGGGTCCTGCCATATAGCTCACATGTATGTACTCAAAAATAACCAGTGCATAGCTAATGGGGCTATGTGGAAACAGTGGAACAGTGATCAGTCTATCTGGGCTCTCTTGGGCTGCTTTTCTCACCCAATTTTCTGGTGTCAAAAGAGTCTGTTGATTGTGAAGGGCAGAGATGTTAGGCAATGTTTGGAGAATTTGTTTTTTGTGATCTTACGAAGTTTCTGGCCAATTGTTGCTCTCTATTACAAAGTAATGAATGCAGTGCCTGATCATGCATAACAAATCGATCTATTGTAGAGGTGGTAGGACAGAGAAAAATAAACTCTGTATTGAATGAATAAATGTAATAGCTGTAAGAAACCACAAATCATTTGACCACACACACACACTTAAGGAGAACCACTGATATAATTAACAAATACAGTTCAACCAGGAGTCTATCTAAGTCAAAGGATGATTAAGTTATTATAGTAGGACAAAAAAATCTAATAACTGTCAGGATAACAATTACAAAACATATTCGTATTCACTGATTTATCATCACTGTTTGAGTTCTTGTTCTCCACAAGGTCTGTTTTAGAGAGAAGTTTCTGTGGAAGTGTGTGTCTATTTCATGCAACTGAAATACCACAATCATGGTAATCACAGTTCTTTAATCAGTGCTTGAAATTCTTCTGAGAGTGGAACTGATAGTTGTTGAAATATTTTGACCAGCACAGTAATGTTCCTGATGCTGTTTGGGTGTTTGTGACACGCTGGAGATTTGTTATTGGACTTCACACAAGGTACTACAGACAAAAACACAGAGACAGAGGAATTTATTAGTACAAACACAAGATTAAGATGATTAAAATCAGCTCCTTTAGCATCTGATAAAAATCTGTGAAATAGGACATTTTTTTATATAAACAGTATATTTAAATGTCCTGTCCTCTCTACCTAGAGGTCATTATTTATTACACACCTTGGTCTGGAAGTTTTCTATCAAAAAAACTGTTTTCCTGTCATTTTCCCACAGCAGAGTAGGACTGAGAAACAAGTCAGAATCCAGAAATATCTCAGACAATATTGTTATATTGTGTAACAACTGCAGCCTTCTGTTTTGAGAAGCTGCTCTGCTGAGCTGGTATCTCATAACAGAAGGGCCTTGCATTTCTATTAGTTATCCACATACTAGAGAGAAAAGCCAAAAACAAACAGGTGGCTAATGCTCTTAATTCCTTTGCGAAGCAGTTATTTCTAAGGAAACACTGAGGAAAAGGGGAACAACACTGGTCGTTAGTCTGAGTAGACAGCAACACCTGGAAAATGCAGCAGTGTATATCGCAAACAAACAGCTAATTGAAACAAAGCAATGTACAGTATGTATTCATTTGTTGCTTTATCAGATGCATCCAATAATTACAATTTAGTGATTGACAGATTTCACACTATACAGCAAATAGCAACGGTTTAAATTCACAGCTTACAAAATATCGACAACTCCTCTTTAACGCTTCTACAGCTGTAAGAAGACCAAGAAGCACATAGTCTTGGTTTAGTGATGGTGAATCACTGCTCAGTGTCAGCTTGGCTCGCTGTCAGCTGATATGCTGTAAGAGGTGTGTCTATTTAAAGTCTAGTGGTCGGCCATTCAGAGAGAGCCGTTACTAACGTGAAAAAAAGGGCTGTGTGTGTGCTGTGCCATGTGTGTGACTTTGGTGTGTCTTTGCTGAGGTGTTGGTATGATACTTTGACTCCACTGGTATGTTGTATGGAAAGAGAGGGAGAGGGAGAAGAGAAACGTAACTGTGATGGGTACAAACAGACTTAAACCTTGTGAGCATACAGAAAGGCATGTCGAGAGGGTAATGAGCGCTCTGGAGTGTGAGATATGTGTGAGTAATGAGAACGTCATGATATATCTGGGGCTTATCATACACCTTATGTGACCATTATCCACTGAGAATGCGTCACTGATTGTAATCAAGATTTTATTTTCTGTGTGTTTTCACAAACTGTATATTTTACTATAAGACTTACTGATCCCCGTAGATAAATTCATCCTCTGCGTTTTCTTTTTGGCATAATAACCATTTTGTGGCTGCAAATTCCAGTATTATTTTATGTATAAAACTCTACATGGGAATTAATGGGAATAAAAATGGCAAAAAAAAATATGTTTTTGTTATTTTATTTGCTTTTAAGCTACTACATGCTGGTTAACTGCAGTACCTGAATATACAACATATTCACTCTAGTAATATAATCAAGTTTTGACTGAAAGCTTGTAGTCCTTTGGCAGTTGGCAGTTGTGTGGGCAGCGCATGTGATGGGAGAATGCACTTTGCATGCAGAGGGTTGTAATTTTGGCAGATTCCTGTTTAATGGGATGATTGTCACAGTAATAACTTACCCTAACACTGGGCTGCTAATTTCTTAACAGCTTTGTACTACTACAAATTCTGTATGACTGCTATCATTGTTGTATGGCCTGGATATACCAGAGGCATTTCTGATACTGGTACCAGAACAACCATGCAACAGTGTGCAAATTACTCAATGTACGCTTTGTATTGTTTGCGTCCAAGAAAGTTGAAAACAAAATGTTCCAAGTAGAAGTGTAGATTTTCTTGAGAAATGGTACAACATAGAAATGTTCTGCCCCAACCCTGTCATAACCTTTTATGCTTTCGGTCTTTATTTTATTCTCTCTTCCAGGGGCCCTCCCTCCTTCACCACACTGTAAATACTGTCCACCTGAACAAACAATTACATCTCTAAATAAATGTTTCGCAGCACAATAGGGTGGACTGTTCGCTGCTGTGTGTACAGAGCAATTCTATGTACAGACGTCCATTCAGGACCTTGGTGAGATGCACCCTTTCTCACAGGAGACATTTAGACTTTGATGTGAGTTAATAAAGGCTGCATTGAATTTTGTGGTTCAAGTCCCAGGCTCTTCAGTATTGTTCATGTTTGCACAAAACGATGACTTACAATGTCACCTAAATGAAACAAGACCTCATTAGCATCATTAGCTACACCTGTGCTTTCCCTGCCTCTGTTAATGAGCTGCAGCGAGATGAGTCAGTCTAGTATTAGCACTGAAATGACAAAAAAGGAGACAATTACCTGACCAATGCTGTTGTCATGTTGGTGGAATGGGAAGAACAGGAAAACCTCCTGTTATCCTGGTTTGGGAATGTTGATGCAGTATTCCAAGAGAGTTTTCTCAACATGTTGTTAGCCTTGTAGTTAGTCACACTGGAAAAAAATAGAAATGGAGCCTGAATTAGCTTTAAACAACCGTGTTACATATTCAGCTTTAAGCAATTCATTAAGAAGTTAAACAAATGTGTTTCTCATTTTTAATTAGCTAGCTCAAACTATTGTACATGTTTTAATGTTGCATTTTTATTGTATTAGTCATTTAGAAAATATCTGATTAAAAATAAAAACTGGGAGGCTGAGTGATGTCAGCTAGCATACATAGCTATTGTTAAAGCTAGCTAAGAAGCTAGTGGCTAAGTTACCTATAACTTTTTAAAGATGAAATATAGAGAGAAAAGAACTTACCCATCAGTATCCAGGTCATTTTTAAATCGACTGCAATGACTTTGTGTAGTGAGAAAGGAAGCTAGTAGTAGATTCCTTTCAGGTGTCACCATCCCTCCAAAATAAAAGCATCAGCTTATCAATGACGGTCTAAAAAATAGCTGTCCATTAATACATTTTCTCAGCGTGACAATCACAAACAAGAGACTACTCTTTTTTAGTTATGTCACCATTCATATCAATTATGGTATTTGCCCTGGTCAGAAAGTTCATTAAAATGAATGGGGTGCAATCTACAGGTATCCATTTCTCATGATTTGTACACTAGGGCCTAGAAATGCAAAAATGGCAAAGAGCCAAAATAAACACCTGGATTGTTGTGAAAGTTGAGCAAACTAACGACTCTGGTATTTTAACCAGAGCTAAAATGCAAGTACTAAACTTACATTCAGTGTTATATAATCTCATCAATACTCAGGAAATAACTGCAGTTCCAATGAAGCACTTCGGCATATCAGTATAACACAATAGAGGCCTACAGTATACAGACCTGTACAGAACATAACAGACATTATTTGTTTGTATTTAGAGTTAGTTTGAAGTCTAGTTAAAACTTGAGGTATTTATGTTTTTGTTATTTGTGATTCATGTGTAACTTGGCTGCTGTTACACTGCAATTTACCGTTCAGATTAATAAAGCACTTTTATCCCATTTCCCTTACTGGATGGAGTTGTTTGCAAACATGTTAACCACGAAGACTTGATTAAGCAATGAAGACTGTGTTACTGATGCTGGAGTGTTTTTGCTCCTAGTACTTACAATATTGATTAATGTTGCTGTAAATATGGATATTTTTAGCAGTACAATTCCTTTCCATGTCCTCTTCCTCTTCCTTTCTCAGCCTCGAGCAGGATTGCATCATCTAACTATATTGTATTAAAGTGTATTTTTCTTTTATATTGATACATTTTCATAGTGTTTCAGTTTTTATTTATGAGTGTAATGTTTTTCCCGTCCACTTGTCTAATTGGCTGATAAATCACAGCTGCAGAAACAGGGTGATTTAATTGGATGGTGGCTTACAGGGGCTGAACGGTGCCTTTAAGCTGTGAGGCCTCTCCACGCGTGTCCACCTTTGTTTATAACTGTATAGCTGTATGTATGAAAATTAAACACTTTCATGTAGTATATGTATATATGCATGTGCATGTTCACATACACACACACAAACGTACACATCAGGGTTAAACTCAGTAATCCCCTACTGTCAATTACATAAACTGTAAAAAGAAAGGTACAGCCTGAGGACATGAGAAATATGAACAAGCAACTGTGAAATTAAACATTAGTAGAAAAAATTGAGGTCCTCTAAACAACGTAATTGCAGGTAACTCAACAAAGAATGAGTGAGCCATATGTTGCGACACAAATTATTTCCTCTGATTGATGAGTGGCTTTCTGAGTGTGTTAGCTGTTGGTGAGTATACAACGCTTTGCAACTGAACTTCAGCAGTTGTGATGGTGCATCACAGTTAAAGCTATATTTATGGTACAAGTGTTTATCTTTGGGTATAATATCATTCAATTTGTGTTGAAACAAATGAATGCCTTACTTACCTCCTGACAGTGAGTTCCCTTTGTCTACATTCTGACATGTTTCACTCTTAAAGAAATGCATTTCTTATCTAATTTATTTTATTGCTTATAGTATAATATAGTGTATAGGTGTCTATAACATTGGAGATTGGGAGTTTGGGCAGCCACGGGGAAATCCTAAAGTGGGGTGACTGTATCCAGAGAACATTGACTTGTTTTGCTGATTAGTGTTGAGTTGGTGGGGAGGAAATTTGGAATGTGTTTCATTCGCGTTTGTTTTTGCTGATAAACTGGCTGGCCTAATGTGGTAATGTAATGGTCTTTTGCTTTATATAAAGACTAATTCAAGCTTCAAAAACTAAATTTGGCGCCTATGTTGCAGTTTTTACTTTAGAGAAGTTGTTTTGTGCATAGTTGAGCTCTCCCATCAACTCTGCTTCACAAACATATTGTACCCAGTGTGGTTTTGTTTGTTCAAAGAAAAGGACAAAGTGTAATTTGGCATCGGTCAGACAATTTGTGGTCAAGAAAAATAACATCATAAACATTTTCAAATATCAAAAATTGACCCTGGATGTTTTTTTTTTACTATGTTCCTAGAACATTTGGTTGCCAATGCATCTGAAAAGTCAATCTAGCAATGCATTGGTCAAGTTAGGAACAGTGCCCACACAATTAAGGTTGTATGTGTGGCCAAAGTGTCCCTCTTATTAGCTTGTTTTTCTCTTGACAACCTCATCTTTTATTTAGCCCACACTCAGTCTATCCTGGCTCCTGTCCATCTAAACATTCAGCCTCCTCACCTAACAGCTGATGCAATTATCTCTCTACAGATTCCTCTGGCCAACTGAGACTATCGCAGGGACACCTGAGTGTGTTTGAGAGTGTCAGGTGTGGCAGTGCCAGCCAAACCAAGCCGGTTTGATAGATTCTGACTTAATCCGAGAGGGAGAAAGCGGTGTGTGTGTGTGTGTGTGTGTGTGTGTGTGTGTGTGTGTGTGTGTGTGTGTGGTCAAGCGCATGTAAAGAGGTAACCTTTAGTCTTGGCATTGCACAGCCTGGGAAACAGCAGAGTGGGGTCAGGTGTGCTACTTCCTGCCTAGCTAGCTAACCTGGCTGGGAATGTGTGTGCCTATGTGTGTGGGTCAGCTGTGGCAGCTGACCTGAGAATTTGGGGATTAGCTTGGATTTATCTGGAACACTTACTGTTTGCAGTGTGGGGTTGACAGATGATGACAAAATGGCAGGTCAGACCAACTCAGTCAGTCGATGGCAGATGATAATAATTCTGTGTGTCTCTTAATTAAGGAGCTATGTGTAAGAATTTTGACTTAAAGCATTTTTAAAAAGTTCTCTCGGAGAGCGCAGACCTCCACCAATGCCAATATTCTAGTCTTCTATGGAATCCGGAATTCCAAATTAATCCGAAAAAATCACACCCATGATTGCTTATTTGTTTCATTTGTTTTGACAGTAATGTTTGAGTTGTCTGTTAGGTTTTGTTGTAGGTTTACTCAGGGCACACCATTCACTTTAATTATGTCGAGTTTGGTCACATCCCTCAGATTCTGTTATTCTGCCATAGACACAGAAAAATAGTTTGTGTATCCGGCCCGTGATTCAGATCCACTCCGACATGTAACAGGTTCTTCCTCTGCCAATGCTACACCCTTCCACCAAGTGTGAAATTAAAATGAAAAATGAAAATAAGGTCATAAGTTTGTTTGTAAACAAAAAAAAAACAAAAGCAAAAAAAGAATAATTTAATTGGCAAAGACAATTAACAAAAATGATCAACAGAATGTGAAGACTGTGTGATTTACAGTTTTGATGTTATGTCAAAGACATTTGTGTTTTGTGTTGCAGAGATATATACGAACGTTAACATGCTGATCAGCTAGCCAAGGCCCGTCCTGTCTCATAATACCACTTTGTACCTCAAGGGGCGATAGTGAGTCACTGTAGTGTCCAGTCAGCCCTCAGTCAAACATGAGAGGATGGAGAAGTAGCAGGATTCAGTGGGAAATGGAACAAGAGATAACATTGGTGTTATTCCCAGCTGGAGATTTGACGCTGAACTCGCAATGTTTTTTTCTCAAGTAAAGAGCTGGTGAGTGAAGAGCTGTTAATGCTAATGCTGGCTATTTAGTGATGGCTTATAATGGTAGCTAATTGTATAATCTTACTTACAGCGTTAATATGTTTGCCAAGTTAGCTGTTTGCTAGGGTCTTGCAATAGGGGTGGACACCCCAACTTTCTGAAGATATGCTGCCCCCAGTTGGTTTGGAGTATGAATTTGACAGCTGGCCAGTTCTTACATATAGTTCCTTTAAAGTGTGTGGCTGCTTGAAGCTCACCAGATGAGTCATGTTTCCACTGAAGACAGACTACATGACTGCTGCGTGACGCTGTATGTGGGCCCAGCAGAGTTTGTTCCACAACACATTGATTGAACAAAGGTGTAGCCTGCAGTTATTCTGTGTACATGCACATGTGTGTGTCTGACAGACCGCGGTGCCTGAAAGATAACAGTCTTTTTGTTCCTCTTTCTGTTAAGCTGCCCAGTTTGCAACCTGCAGCTCTGTTGCTTTATCTCTTTATCTCCCCCTTTATATCTCTTTCTCTCTGACACACACACACACACATACACACATGCTCAAATCATTTTATAAATCTCACTCATGTTGTCCTCTTTACTAAACAAACTGTATTTCGGAGCCGAATGAGGCTATATTACATTGAGTGGAGAATTGTGACCTGGTAAGAAATAGCTTCATAATTTAGCCCACTAATATGTGCGTATATGTGTCAGTGTGTGTGTGTGTGTGTGTGTGTTTGTGTGCGTGTGTGTGTGTGTTTGTGTGTGTGTGTGTGTGTGTGTGTGTGTGTGTGTGTGTGTGTGTGTACTAAATCCACGATAATCTGACTGCACTCCCACCCTGTACTGTTGACAGCACATCTGGACTGACACAGAAACCCAAGGGACAATCCACCTGGAAACCCACAGGCAGTCAAATATACATGATGTAAATTCTGTTGTGTGGTTGTATCGTTGTTTCTCCAGTGATAAGAATTAATGAAGCATAGATATTATTGGCAGTGTGTTTGATATTTTTTTTTATTGTTTATTCATCAGCTTTGCAGAGTGAGCTTTACTTTGACTTTAGTGGACAATGCATGCAGTACAGTATAATGACACATTTATCTAACAGTAAAATATCTATAGATTTCTGAAACATCCTGTGAGACATACTTTGGCAAAAAAGTTGTATTTCTTGAAATGAGGTGGGTAAATGTCCCGCATAAACTTGATTTTGGAGATTTATCCAACTTGTTATTGCTCAGAACAAGCTGAGCTGCAGCATAAAGTGGTGTAAAACAAAAACTATTAAGGCAACGCAACATGCAATGATGTTGTAATCATCCACAACAAAGGAACTACTTTTTTGTATACCCGTGTATTTCTATGCACTATGGCCTTTTCTGTTGGATGGAGCTACAATACTAGCATTCAGTGAATTATACAGTAATTTTGTGAATAACCTAAAGTTACTGGTCCAGAGCAGAAATAGATAGTAATATGATTTATATCTAATAATGTCCTGGCATTGATGCATGTTGTGTGCAATCTATGGATATTGTCAAAGCATTTTGGAAAATACCAAGGTTTTTTTTTTAAAGATTGGTTTAATCTAATGCATTTTAAGTCCTTACTCAGTACTAACTTGCTTCTAATAATATAAACTGAAAAGAAAAATTGGGGTAAAATTACTGAGTGTTTGCATTGCAAATGGTATTTCTAAAATCCAATTTAACCAGGATTACCCCTTTTTTTTAAATATTGAAGATAAACATGGATAAATTCCCTAACTTTTTAAAATAAAACCTAAAATAAAATCCCTAAGAGCAGGGATTGAACTGTATATTCTAGTCTTAGACAGTGTGCTTTACTAGCTTTATTTTATCAAATAATTCCAGGTCTGTGTAACCTTTATACACAATATGAAGAGCTGAAAGTGTTCAACAGTGACCCTGGTCCATCCGGGATCTTTTTAGACTTTGTGTCAAGAAATCCATCAGATAGGCCGCTGAACTCACCAAGAGGACAATATGATGTCTGTGTTTCTCCTGTCTGAAACTCTCTCCCACAGACACAGGTGCAAACTGAGAGCTAGTGTTTTGTGTGTGTGTGTGTGTGTGTGTGTGTGTGTGTGTGTGTGTATGGGAAGCTGGGGGGCTGCTATGGGAGAGAGTGGCACAGGTGGCACGGAGCCCCGGCAGTGCCGAGGGCATCGGATCGGCATGTGGCGCACAGCCAACCACACACAACATATGCCAAGGGGGGAGGAGAGACAGTGAGAGAGAGAGAGAGAGAGAGAGAGAGAGAGAGAGAGAGAGAGAGAGAGAAAGAAAGAGAGTATAAGTGCTTTTCTACCACATGGGTTCACAGGTCTCCTGTCTTGCACCATATGCTGTCAGCATTTCTGTCTACCTGTCTGTCTGTCTTGCTGTCTGTCGGCCAACAGAACAAAGTGCTGTCAATGGTCAAACTGTCAGTGATGATGGCCGTGTAATTTGACTGGGGCATCCTCTGCCTTAGCCCTGAACATCCAGCACACACACAAACATGTACACACACCTACACACACACAAATGCCCACATGAGCCCAGTGCCAGCTTGTGTCATTATCATATTCATCAATTATGTAAACAGTTATGTGAACAGTGTAGTAACACACGCACACACATACACACACACATTCCCTAAAACACATGCATTTTAATGAAGTGCCGTGGGGCTAGACATGACCTCCGCATTGCCTCTAACACACACACACACACACACACACACACACAGGTGTTTGACAGTGCATAGCTAAGGGGAAAAAGTGTGTGTTTGTGTTTGGATACAAACAAGTTTTCTCACTTTGAGCACGAGTAGTGCATCTGTAAGCATTTGTGTGGAATATTTATGACAGAAAATATCAGGAGATTTATTGTAAAAGTAGTAGTTAGAAAGTTATTTCATAATAGAACACTCATTGCATTCGTTAAATATCTATTAGGCAATGAAATCTATAGTGCAGTCTAAGGCAAACAAGTATGTGCTAGTGTGTGAATGTGTGAGTGTTTGGCTATCTGATATTAATGTATTTCATTCTCCTTGTACACCTGTGCCTGCTCTCCTGCTCTTTTTTCTGATGATTCTTTCATAGCTGCAAATATTTGACATAAAGCAGTAAAACTAAAGTATAATTAAATTCATGATTCTGCACATACAATGTGTCTGTATAGAAACAGGACAACAAAAAACATCTAAAAGTCTACAAACTTGACAAGGATGCGCCATTGGGTAAAAAAAAAAACATTTGGCATGTGTCTGGTAAAGGTTGAAAAGTGCAATGCCAGTGAAAATTTGCTGTCAGTTTTGAACTAGACTTGTGTAACTTCTACAGTACAACTGGTGACATCTGATCTTAGATCTGTGAGCTGTAGGTCCTGACAAAGTTTTGAGCTCCGACTTTGACCAATAAAATTCCAACAGTAATATAACAGTGCAATGTGTCCTGCGGCTAAAGGAATACTATTATCCTTTAGTCGTACATTGATATATTGTACTGAATAAAGATGTGCTCGCAGGGCTTGTTGGGCTAGTAAATCTAGCAACTCACTTGCCTGTTCAGGCAAGTGGTAAAAAATAATTTAACACATCCTCTTTTCGGGAGTTGATGGTGGAAGAAGCTAAGGAGTGAGCCATCTCGCTGCCTTTTCATCTCTGTTGAGAGTTGCACATGCAATCAGGCACTCGCAAGAAAAGGGTGGCAGGGTAGAGAAGAAAATGATGAGCTGAAGTGCAAATGAGCATTTCAGTCATGATATAATCTCCCATATAAAGAAAATTCAAATCACATTTATTAAACTGAGCGATAACATGCAAATACTGTTTCGTGACCCTGGAATGGATGCAAACCACTGATAATGCATTGTACAATGTGAGCAACATACTGTAAGCTGTTTGGCAGTCTTAAAGTGTACTTTTCTGGAGGAGCTTCTACAGAAGGCCACTGCCAGGAGAATATGAAACAAATTGCTGAGCATGCATATTTCATTTGTTTGTCAGGTCTGGTTTGGAGTGGGTGGAGCAGCCTGAGTGGGTTTGTCAGTTTCATTAACACACACACACGTGCACAGACACACACAAACACACTTTGCTGACAGCTCTGTTGTGAAGGGTGTGCAGGTGAATGCACAGGAGGGAGTGAGAAACACAGAGAGTGAGCATAGGGGAGATAGAATGCTGGATGTAGGGACAGAAAACCCAAAAAGACAAAGACAGTGAGTTTGTGAGATTTGACAGTAAGATGTGAGATTAATTCATGATGTCATGACGCCTCAGTGAAGACAGATCATACAGGTGAATGAAGAGGATTAGTAATGAATACACAAGACCACAATTCATTCATTCAGACAACGTTTGGCTCAAGAAGGCAGCCATATCCACCATGAATACATTTTTAAAAACTGTACTGTACTGTGCACACACCTACTATAAACACCTTAAAGGTGCAGTATATAATTAATGCAAAATAGCATCCGCTATAAATGTAAAGTTAAATTTAAATCTGCAAAAATATAAACATATTTCAAAGTGCTGTTTTAAAATAACACACCTTGCCATGTGACTTTAATATCAATATTAGAACAGACATGGGCTCAGAGTTAGGACATAAGTATCCTTCAAATGCAACATTCCAACAATCGTTATACAGCAATTGGCCGGGTATCCAGGAGGAAGTTATGACAGCTGACCTTTCACTTTTGAGTGCAGTAGTGTGAAACAGGTATACATATACATTTTACCTTTAGGCATGGTTGGATAACACATAACAAAGTTAAAAACATAATAGAGTGCTGCAGGAATGAGTCCTAAATCCTGTAACTAGGTTAGCATTTTTTGCACCCGGTTCCCTCGTCTCAAAGTCAATGTGTTTTTATGAGTTCTTGGTTAGCTGGTCTGTGGTTGACCCAAGCTTAATAGATTTCTATGTTTTGCTCTACGACATAAAATACGTTTATAAATACTCTTTTACATGTCTTAAAAAAGGTGGTTGCTAACAAGTGGCTAAATGACACTACAGAGGTTGTTGAGGACATTAAATGTCAGCATGCCAAACAGAGAGACTTATGTACTCACTAGTCAGCCTTTACAGCTTTGATGTGTTTATATTGCACTCTTGCAAACTATTCAAACTAAAACTTTCCAATTTGTAGATTTTATTACGTGATTCAATTACAAGTTTAGTGGTGTGAAGTCATGCGACTGTGGTGTAGTTTGTTTATAGCCAATGTTAGCTTCTTATTTCTGCCGATTGCATTGCAAGTGGTGTTCATTTGCAAAGATTATCTTCCTGAACAAAACGTGTAGTACTTTTGTTTACCACAGAGCTTATTTTCTACAATAATCCAGAATCAAATGGAAAAATCCAATTGGCTTTTTGTCGAACAAACCCGAACAATGCTAACATCCAGGTTGGTCTACAAAGACACGTCATCTCTGTAGCACTCTATTAGGATTTTAATTGGCTGCATCGAGCCCCAGGATGATTGTTGTAATTTGCAATGTGTGTGCACATCAGAAAAAAAGTGGCCACAAGTCATTTACACAAAATACCCCCAAATCAAACATATCCAACTTCATATTAACATGGTATAAATATAAAGGTCCATTGGAAAGCCATCTGTGCTTTTTTGTTTTGTTCTCTGTTTATCTGCCTCTTTGGGTGTATCTCTAGATTCAGCAGTTGATAAAAAAACAAACAAATAAATAACAGAATCGGAGCACTGACATATTTTTCCAGGCCCATAGTTCAAGAGGCTGTGCTTCAGAGGGCCCAGCACACATCCTCTTCTGTCCATCTATCAACTGAATTCTATGGGGTTCAGTAAACCATGCCAACTAAATGAGGGGTAGACTCAAAAGAGGTGCCAACTTAATAGCAACTATTTCCACAGGCAGTAAGTCAAGGCTATGACACCCAGACAACATTTGGAGCCAAAGTAGACGGGCAATTTAGCCAACGATTATGACCAACAGTATTTTTCCATGATACTTTGCTCCCTTACAGCCCACTGTGTTATAGACATTGATTTTGTCTGAGTTGCCAATCCCATCCTTGCTGAGGGCAATTCTTTCTAGCTATATTCCATTGAATAGTTGTGATGGTGTCAAAGCAAAAACTAAAAAAACTAAAAACAAACAAAAAACAGTACTTGATTTTTGGCAGTCTCCCAGTCCTTGTAAAATATGTGTAGAAAAAGAATCATGGTTTTTTTTTTAGATTTAGGGGCATCAGATTATGCTTTCATCTGATATCCATTATAGTTTTGGCATTTACAATTGCTGAGGCTCCTGAGTTATAGTTCAAGTTGGTAAGCAATGGTGTGGAAACTAAATCCAGAAAATGTAACAAGTGCACTGCATGTCTAAAAAGTGACAGACGATGAATAGACAAAGAGTGGGATGTGCTCAGTGAACAGCAGCATGGAGGGAACACAGCTTTCCGTGGCCTCCTCTGTTTGCTGACTAATGAGTGAGTAATTGAGTGCGGTCGGTCCTATGTCTCCCTGATTAGAGCCAGACTGGGCCCCTGAAAAGACAGAAAGAACAGGAGTCAGGTCTTTCTTTCTTTCCGTTTTATCTTTCAATCTCTGCTCTCCTCTCCACTCTCCACTGCATAGATACTTATCACATCAGATAACAAATTACATGCATACACACTGACACAAATAGACACAATCCCTTACAGTAACACAGTGGTACTGATTGCTGAAACAATATGTTGTCCAATCAGACAATACACGCTGCATAATTGGCCCAGAGGACAGTTACAATGACATTACTGAACAGAAGAGCAGGACTCATGGGTTTTTGTTTCAGAAATTAGGTTTGAGCAGCAAAAACCTGTCTTGTTGGATCAGCAAACTACATCCTCAGAGGTTGGAGTGTCCCTGAAGAAGACATTGTGAAACATATGGAGCCAAACCTGTAGTTGGTATATGGAGAAATTAGCTGTCAGCTGTGTTCTTCCACCACAATCCATCAAGTCTTTGCTGTAAAGGACGAGCTCAATACTGCTGTAGGTTTGAAATAATAAAAGCTGAAATGTGCTAATTAACTCGTGTATACAGATCATCATGCTCTCACCCTTACAATTACTGTACATGTGGCAGAAAGATAACCAGTTTGACAGTCATGTAGTCGGTAATCATGCAGGTTAATTTACAGTTGTTTACTTTTTGTCATATTGTTTAACTGCTTCAGTTTGTGCAACTATTGCCTCACAAGATTGTAAAACTATTAGTAGTGCAGTGGCGTGGGAGTGGCACATCGACCATCTTTGTAGGTAAGTTAATTAAGTTTAATTTGAATATCATTTCATATTCAAAGGGAAATAAAATCCATACAAGTATGTAAATAAATGTTTGCACCAGTTGCTTACAGGGAAAAAGTCCAGCTAAAAGGAAATGAGCACCTCTTGAAAACGTGACACTGCCACACCTAGGTGAGGCAAAACACAATACTGACATGGTGTACCTGCGTGTGTATTACACACTTTGGCATAATACAGAGTAGAAATAGGACTTAAAGTTCAACATATTGTCTTATACATGCTGCTGAACTGTGTAAAAGTTCTTAAATCTATTATATCTAACAAATGATGACATTCAGAAGACACTCGAGAGATTGGGCAGGGTGCTTAGACATCTCCTGGAGGAGTTTAGTTGAGCCTGTCTCAAGTTTTGCTCGAAAGCAATGTGGCATCATTTGGTTGTTGGCCAATCAGTTATGTGCGAGAGGACATTTCTGCTAGATTACTTTTTAATATGAATGCTGTATTTTTACCGTTCATCCTGACAAAAGATAAAATGATTGATGCCATGATAACTTTCCACAGTTGTTGTATTGTAAAGCAATGTTTTGGCCTCACTGGACTCACTGGATCACTAAACATCTCACTGTTACTTTAAACTATAGGCCTCCAGTGCAGCTAATTGGCTCACAAGGCTGTTTTTTAAGTCTGAATCCATATGTACTAATAGGATGAGCATCATCTCAGTACTGACGAAGGCATGGAGATTAAGTATCATTTAACTGCTTAATAATTTGGGAAATGAGTCCCTAGGGCTGCGAGTGACAGAATTATGACCCTCTTCTTTTTGCATGGCATTATTTACCAACTCACTGCTGCCACTGTGGACAGGAGGAAAACATATCTTCTCTATACACAACACCATGAAAAGAGTTGAAAATGAAATTGTTATGTATGGGAATCTTACTGTAAGTGTGAACCACAGCCTTACACAGATATTTGAAGTAAGCAATGTTCCATTTTCCATGTGTGAAGAGGGCTGCAGTGTCTTTCACATGCTCCCAATTCTTCAGCATTTGTCTCTTGTGGTCTATGAAAATGGAAAAGAGTGGAAGCAAACACACACACACACACACACACACACACACACACACACAAAAAACCCTGATACTGCAGTGCCCTGCAGCCACAGCGCAGTAAGAGTGGAGGTGTGTGTGTGTGTGTGTGTGTGTGTGTGTGTGTGTGTGTGTGTGTTAGCGGGACCAGTGCCAGTCCTGGCATGGCTGGATGCCTGTCTGTGAGCCTCCAGAGAGGGGACCAGGGGCACAACAAATTGGCACACTACACTCCTTAGTCCCACCTGCGTGTGTTTGTGTGTTTGTGTGTTTATGTGTGTGTCTGTGAGGAGAACAGGCTAATATGTGTGTGTGTGTGTGTGTGTGTGTTTGTGTGTGTGTGTGTGTACATGTGCATAGCGAAGGCTACTTTGTGTGTTTTTCTGGAACCCTCTGGCTGAGAGTAGCATCAGCTGCAGATGCCCTCTCTCCTTTCTCTTTTCCTCCTTCTCTTCTTCTCGTCATTTTCTTTCTCTGTGTTCCTGTCTTCAGCACACTTTTGTCTCACTTTTGGCCATTTCACACACGTATATTCCATAAAATTAACAGAATAGTTTAATAGAGTGTTTCCGCATCTTAAAGGACAATGCTGACAATATTATATATTTATCTTATTGTCAACAAATCCCATGAAAAAACAAACAACAATAATTTGTGTATCTCTCAATACTTCCCCATCCTATCTGTGACTCTCTGTCCTAAGCCTATTTGTTTGCACTGAAGAT
Organism: Dicentrarchus labrax; assembly: GCF_905237075.1. Lineage (NCBI taxonomy): Eukaryota > Metazoa > Chordata > Actinopteri > Moronidae > Dicentrarchus > Dicentrarchus labrax. The sequence goes on along the minus strand of NW_026136707.1, from coordinate 19,323,300 downwards.
GTAAGAGTAACAGTTATGTAAAACAGTTGGGCACTGCAGTTTTTAGCAAATGTCACTCAACCAGTAGTAAATGGTGCATTTGTTAGGGACTATTTTCAGCAAAGGATGTGGTGCACTAGTGAGTGCAGCAGGATGCTGTATGTGGGATTGACTCAAAATAAACTTTATCATAGTGAACGTGAGCACTGCAAAAGTGAGTATTACTGTTCACATTTTGTATTGGAAGAAAATAATATGCAGAAACGTCCCTTAAGCCTTGACCAGCAGCTCTGGTGTTGAAAACAGCATGTAAAATGACTGATCTCCACATTGGTTGATTGGTTGAAAAGGAACCAGATAACAATCTTAGCATACCTCCTCTTCTAACCTTGTTGACATGTTCTGGATTGAAGGTGCAAGACAAGATTTATGTCTGTACTTGCAAAAGGATTCGCAAATGACAGCTAGCAAGGTAATATCTGCTGTGATACACAGTCTGTGGCTCTTTTGTTTCTGTCTTACTGTATTCTGCTGTCTGTCTATCACAGTACTGTAAGTGTCAGTATTAGTAATACTGATGATAGAACAAGTCTCTTTTTAGTGGATACTCAATGGCACAATTAGAGAGCCCAGAAATACTGAATAGAAATTTCTTATGAAAGGTCACCATCATCTGTAGTCATCAAGTTTTTGTTGCCCAAAATTACAACCATCATCCAGCAGAGCATCCTGGCATTGTGTGTGCACTAAATACTACATCCTGGGTAGTCAAATTGTTCAAATTGATTTTTTACTACAATGTTGGTACCACCTCTGCAATCACATTAATGGCGAACTGCCATCAAATTAACAGTAAAATGCTCAATTTCTACACCTCACTTTTTTCTCCTGACATTTATAAAAGGACAGTCCCATTACTTCATCACCAAAAGGTGAGAGGTGAGGATGCTTTTTTTCTGTGTCTAATTTTCTTAGACTTGAAGTTAGCTTCTAGACAACATTGTTTAAACTGCCCTTAATCTCAAATGTATCTAAAATGTAGAAAGACCAAGTAATGTCCACACTATTTACATTACAAGCACAGGATGATACTCTGTTGATCACATAGAAACATTATTCACTCTGTTACATATTTGCAACAGTTGCAGCCTACTGAGATTCTTCACCTCACTCCTCCCAGCCAACACACAGAGGCTTACATTGTTCTATACAGAAACCAGCAAGCGTATTGAAAGTCAGTGGCTGCTGCTTTAACTGAATCATGTGCTCCTGTACAGGCACAAACACACATACAGTACATTCTTATGTATTACTACATCACATTTCAGCTTCATTGTAATTCAGAACGTCAATAACATGAATGCATCTCAAGACCTTGTTGTTTACCAGGTCTTTTTTTTAAGACCGAGTTAGCTTGTCATTATTGGTATTCTTTACTTTAGCAGTAGGAGAGAAGAGGGATGGGCAAGAGGGATTTGATCCTCAGGGCAGAAAGAGAACACATGTGGTTGCTGAAGCAGGGGTCATAACCACTCGTCTATCTTTTAGCACCCATGTCAGTTACTTTTACAATCACTTACTGTACTATAGCAGCAAATAAGTAAGATCTCAGTAGGAAATAAAGTTAAAAAAACAAAACATTTACGATATCTTTGCCCTGTAACATTGTGGATATAGATTTAGTCTTGTCTGACCTGAGATCTGTTAGATTTTCTAATCATATTTTGATATTCCATGAACGTAAGGCCATTTTTTTGCTTTTCCTATTAGAGTGAAGTCACAAGGGGAGTCGTGTGCACCTGGGCCAAAGTCAAACAGAACACCTTTAATTCAGAGACAATAGCAATCAACCAGCGTTTGCACACTAGAATACAATAATACCTGCAGCTTCCAGGAAGTGCATTGTTGCTTAAATCAAACATTTGCATCATCACCATCATCATGATATGTGAAGGTTGTCTTTAAGGATGGCCTTGTTTAACTTAAACTCTCACAAAATCAGCAAGTGGTCTGAAAATATAGGCATGTTTTCACTGAGGCACCAAGAACACAAAAACTGCAAGTAGAAGAGCAGAATGAAGGACAGAGGACCGGCGTATGTAGGAGAGAGAAAGCTTAGCAGGCAGATAGACAGAAAAACAGACAGATTTTCAGACAGGCGGGCAGACAGATAATCTGTGGACTCAAAGGAGGGGAATGTCATTGATCTCCCAGAGGACAATACAATACTGGGCCCTCTGCAACACACACACACACACACACACACACACACACACACACACACACACACACACACACACACATGCACACACACACACACACACACACACACACACATGCACACATGCACACATGCACACACACACACAACACACACATGCACACACACAGGGGTCAGACCTTTTGGGTGTGGTGGGGAATAGAGTCTAATTCCTATTCAGTCAGTTGGAAGCTGTCTAAGTCTATAGAGAGTCATTGTCAGGAAGCATTACCCAGCATGCCACACACCACATCAGGCTACATAGCCACTGTGCGCTCCTTTGGCTTCCTTTCATGACTATTTCACAACATTAACTGCAAATTTCAAAGTTGTCAGCATCCACTCCATCAACCGATATTTTATTGTATCATGGGGGCAAAGTTGAAGCAATCACGCAGCAGAGTTTATCCGTAGGTTGGTCAGGGTGAAGAAAAAGTAGTAAAACATGAATAGGGAGGGTACATTGTGGCCCAACAAACAAGTAGCTGAAGGAGGAACTTTTGATTAAACAAGTTAGAAAAACCCTCTACTTTAGCTGTTACCTTTGTGTCCTCCTTTTTATCACTTTCTTCACAGACTCACACTCGGCAAGGTAGTTGTGGGTTGTGGGTATTTATTTAGGGCGTTACTTTTTCAATTTTAATGAGGCAACTTTTGTCTCTTTGAACATAGAAACATACATACCTAATCTCTAAGTCACAAAACAGGCAAATCATCATCCTGCAATTATTGTTTAATGCTTGAATTACAACCATTGCATATCTGTGAGTTGATCTGTGGTGATTATGTTTGTTTGATCATCATAAATTCACACAATGCAATGTACATGTACATGTGTATTATGCCTAAAACTATATCAGCGAGGCAAAATTTGCATCATACTGGTTAATTTGGTCCTGGTTAGTTTTCAGTTGTTCATTGCTATGCATATCATACCTTTGTGAAATTCTGAAGGTCCAAGGATACAGCTTGACCGTTATGTGGGAGAGTGTCCTTGAATCCAATTTGAAATAAAACATTATAGTTAAGCCAAATGAGAAAGCCTAAAAAATTATTTCTTTTAAGAAGACCTACAGACCTTGTACCACACAATCAAAGTGAGACCCATACACACTGTTTTAAATGTTTTATTTGTATGTTAAAGGTGCATGGCGTATGCCAAGGCTTTATCATGAATGATAAATGGGACAAAATCAAGTGGGCTAAAGGGAACAAAACCTCCAGACTGAAGTCTACCATGTGAATATCTTTGTTATCTGGTTCCAAAATAACAAAAATATATGTCTCTAGTTGGAAAAAAAGACAGCTTGGTGATGTACATTTTCTGCAGAAACCACAAGTTTCCCAAAATACCCTACCCTCTTTCCAGAGAGAAAAACTGAATTCTCCCTTGACAAGCATGTTCCCATGCATTATCAATGGTTTAGCTTGGCCCCATGGTGATAAAACATTTTCTACACATGAGAGACAATGTTGGCTGTCAGTTACTTAAAAGAAATGTTAAAATTGGAGCTATGGTTGTTGGAAACACAGACAATATAAATAATGAACAACGGCTGAAAAAAAAAAGGGAGCCAATTAGAGAGAGAGCCTGATCTTTGTCAATTTGAGACAGAAATGGACAGAGATTGATCGATGGGGTTTCAGTACATGTAAATATTTACAGCCCGACCAGTCAATACAGTGAGAGGAGGAGAGAGTGAATGTTAAGGACAAAGAGAGATACAGACAGACACATGGACTAACTTGGGGGAAAAAAAGCAAGAAACAAGAACTGATTGGACTAAAAACAGGAAAGAATTTCAACATGCATGCCCCCCCCACACACACACACTCATGCACAGCCCACTGTGATAATGGTGACATTTGCAGTGTGCCAGTGGTTGTGTGCGACGGGCTGATGGCCCACAGCGATGGCCTTTAGAAGAGTGACAGGCCAAAATTACCATTAAGAGCCAGCAGTATTAACCCTCCATTATATATAAACACTCTCTCACACGCACACACACACATACACACATTGCCATCTATTACTGCTTTATGTGAGTTCAATAGCTTAATAACCTCTGTGTTGGAAAGATTTGATTGGTCTCTCTTTCTCTCACCTATCTATCCCTCTCTCATCTATTCCTGCCTCCATTTTCCGCTCCCAGCAGCCGGCGCTTTCCACCTCTGCCTCCTCTGCTCTTATCAATCCTCCCATTTCTCCTCGTTGCTTATCAATTATATTCCACTAACCCCTAAACCTCTGCTGAAAAACTTGATTACGGCGTGACACATACAGCACATACCTTGGTTTACTACTGCAACTGGTCTTTTAACCAATGTAAACCGAAAAGCACTCAACACGTTCCAACTTTAGAATAAAATGTGTCTGAGAAGAAAGGAGATCATATTGCTCTACTGTTAGCATCCCAGCACTGGTTATGCATTTGTTGTAGGAGTGATTTTAAGGTATTATTGAGTTCTTTTCAGGCTTTTCATGGCCAGAATCCAGAATCCATATTATTTTTCATTTAAATCGCTTCTTAAGACTCATTTGATCTATGAGCCAGATTTGATTATGCTTTTATACTTCTATTTTACACTAATTCATTTTTACTGGTTTCAGCCTTGTTTATAATCCTGTATCTTTGTTTTTATTGTTTTGTGTGTTACTTTGTAAAGTTATGGTGACTGAGGAGTGCTATTTGTCTGTATTTTGACTAAGAAATGTTAGCTAAGTCTTATTTATGTATGTGTGTGATTTCTATCCCATGCACAGAATGCCAATGAAATAACAAGTTTTAGCATTTACATTATATTTGCATAACCCCAACAGTACTGCAGCACAGAGCCTCACTAGCTAACAGATGAAGGAGCTTTTCCTAACAATACTGACCATGGCAGCAGGGGAAAGATCAGCAGGGCAGTAACCAGACAGACAGACAGACAGGCAGGCAGGCAGGCAGGCAGGCAGGCAGGCAGGCAGGCAGGCAGGCAGGCAGGCAGACAGACAGACAGACAGATAAATGGACTGGCTGATACTCTACAGGCTGCAGTATTTACTGGTCTGTAAAGTCAAGGTGGGAGGCTGTGCATGGCCTTGGTGCCTGTGTGTGTGTGTGTGTGTGTGTGTGTGTGTGTGTCTAAGTGAGCCTGAGAGAAAGCTACTGTGTGTAATGTGTGCGTGCATGTGTGTGTTATCAGGGTAGTGCAGACTCTGCTGTCCAGCGGTGTGTGAGATGAGACAGAACGAACGATTTACCACCATGAAACACTAAGCAGACTATTAAACACACACACACACACACACACACACACACACACACACACACACACACACACACACACACAGACCTACACACACAGACCTACACACACACACACACACACACACACACACACAGGCACAGAAACAGCCACCACATGCAGTCATCTTTTCCAGCTACACTCTTATCTGTTATACTGCACACACCACACATGCTTGCACACACACATACTCATATTTAGCAGGAGTGTTAGAGGTCACTACTGGTCCATATCTTGGCCAGGGGCAAGCACTTGGGCCTGTATGATGACAGGCATATCTGCAGATGGAGAACTAACCAGCCAGTGGCCCACCACTCAACCTCACACAGTACACACTCATACAGCGTTGGAGCCCAATGATGGATCTGTGAAGAAACCCTCTTTTAACTCTCTCCCTTCCACAGGCAGGTCAGGAACAGGGTCAGCTGCATGCAGCACTGAGGTAGCGTCTAGTCAAAGAATAAGGATACAACTGGTATTATGATACTTATATGCTTATCATTGTTAACCAGTTCCACCCTTTGCTGTCCTTTCTTCTTAATTTTGGAGATTCTATCAAAAGTTAATTATTGCCATTGCACTAATTATTTAAACTGAGTGTGAGTTCCGCAGCACATCTGCAGATTCCTTTGAGTGTTTTTGTTCAGTAGTAATGTGAGAAGCAATGTGGGCCTTTTCATTTTGCATGCTGCAAACTCAACACGTTATTAACTATGAATCAGAGAACCGCACTGGGAACACAAGCGAGAACAGTCTGAACGATATTCATTCAAACTGGCACATGATTCAAACAAAAACGAGGCCAGCAAGGCCATAGAAAAACTACTATGCTGCTAAAATCTCAAGTCATTTTGCCTGCATGTGGGTGTATGTGTAAAATAGAAAGATAAAAAGCGAGAGCAAGGTAGGGTGTTTTGGGCAAATGCATATACTTAAAAAAAAAAAAACAAACTGGTTCATACATCAAAACTTACAATCGTTTTTATCAACAATAGTTTGGTTGGAAGGCCAAAGACTCGTTCAAATTCAAGCACACAGTCCACAGAAATTCATACTCTTTTCACTAAGTTCCAGACAGTGAATGTCATACTTCCACAACCTTTAGTTCAGACAAATTGAACCCAGCCATTATCACAGTTTTACAACCTCTGTAGCCTTAGACATGGAAAACAACTTAAAAAAAAGGCAGGTTATTTGTCCAGAGTTTAGTTGAACTTAAAACTAACACATGTGTGCTATGACACTCCAAAATCTGACACTTCAGCTCATCAAAAAAACATCATTGGATTTATAAGCTCTTATATTTTTGTATTTTATTTTTAATTTTTAATAGAAACATTGTTAATATTATTTTGTCCATATAGTTTCTGGAATATTTCCCCTTCAATATAGTTTCATCATCTTTTTTCAGCATCAGTGATACTGCTGATATTTAAAGATAACGTCTTCTGTCCCTAGTTGGAGCGTTCTAAAATCTGACAAAAGATTATATCATCAGGATCTGGGCATGTAGAGTTTGAAAGACGTGGGTATTTTCCAGCCATGGAGGGAAAAGATGTTATGGGAAATGTAGTATCCACTTATTGCTATCCAAATGAATGTCAGCCAGCTTCAGACACCTTGGCACAAACACTGATGCAGGAAAATAAACAAATGTGGCTGTATGTGTACAGTATATTTAGGTTGGAGGCTATTTGGCTGGCTTTTTATATTGGCGCTATCAGCAAGGTCTTTGTTACAGTCCCAACAGAAACAGTGTGAATTAGCCCATCCATTGGGATGATATAACAACACAATAGCAAACAAATAACAGATCCATCATTATCAGCCATTATGGCCTGAAGGCCTCAGGGCATTCTGGTGATGCATGTCACATGAGACTTGAAAATGAAATAGATGGAGATTGTGAATTGTAATAATTTCTCACATCAACCACACTAATGTCCCAAATGGAAGAATCAGTTTTGCATTCAGCTAATCCTAATTTTGACTTAAGAAATATCCTTAACAACCAATCTTTGATTAAATGTTTTGGCTGATCGCTTAACTTGTGAAACTGAATGATTTTGTACCTAAAGCTTTTTAAATAGGATATATGAGACACTTTAAATCCCCTATTCCCTAAAAGTTTCTGATGACAAACTCCTGGCAACCCAAGGGTTTTGTTTATTTTGGGTATGATGCCAAAAATATGAGCTAGACACTGCTACACAGATCAAGTCTGAATATTATTCAAATACATTTCTCAATCTCAAGTGACTTGTTTTACTCAAACTTAAAACGTACACTTTCTAGACAAATTTACTTTTTTTTTTGTTGGAAAAAAAACCCCAAAACAAGTTCAGATCTCACAGATTTCTCCTCCAGGCAACAGCTCACCTTTATTGTGTGTTCTGCATTCAAATTTAATACTGTAGCAATGTAAAATTATGAGAAAACTTAAGGTATGACTGATCAAGGGATTTCCATTGATCAATTGCTAGTCTTTATTATCACCCCAATACACAGACCAGTTCTACAGGCTCACATATAAATAAACACACACTCTAAATTGAAAAGATGACAAGATTGATACAAATAAACAACAGATAAGGAACGGCGTTGTTAAATTAAAAAATAAATAAAATCTATATGTCTCCAGAGAAACTTCCTGCCTGCTGATATTTGTTTTGCTGCATTCGTTCTGTTTTTATTGTCTAACTACCCCAGGCCAAACCATCACAAATGTCTAGCTGGGGGGGGTAAGCAGCCAAGTTGAGGCAACACTCTGCTGCTGCTTTCTCAGATTTACATTCAGGAGCCATTTTCTGATTCTGCTACCCAGAATTCATGCAGTCCGAGCAGGTCTCTCTCTCTCTGTCTCTCTGTCTGTCTCACTCTCTCCACCTCTATCACTCCCGTTATTATCACTGTCCACTCCACAAGATAGTAAAGGGAGAGAAGCAGAGAGTGGGGGGTGGTGGAGGGTTAAGGGAGGGAAGTGGAGAGAAGGAAAAGGTGAGAGACAGAGAGAGAGAGACAGATGAAGAGAGAGAGAGAGAGAGAGAGAGAGAGAGAGAGGGAGGGGAGAGAGAGAGAGAGAGAGAGAGAGGTACAGAGAGCTGTAGCTATCTGCTGAAATATTCATGTTGGTGCCAGCAGCTTTTCCATTCCCCGCTCAGCAGGGGGCTGCTGTTTGATACATCCATCGCTCTCTCTCTCTCTCTCTCTCTCTCTCTCTTTGCTCACCCCTCTCCCCTCCCTCACTCCATCCCTCCCTCCCTCTGTCTCTCTTAACTAGTAAGGTTAGTAGATAGTAAATGCTCATAGAAAGATGGAGGGCCGATTTCTCCCCAAACCCGGACAAAGCAGTACTGCCTCTCGGCTTTCTCATGTACCATAATATTACCCAGAACGAAACAAACCTTTTAGAAATCAGAGCTGTTGCACACATGTATGCCTTGCATACTAATTAACTGTTGACCAAATGAATGACCAACATTTAGACTAGACTGTACATAAAGGATTTGGACACTATTACCAGCTGCTAGGGGTGGGTGAGATGACCTTAAATACCAGGAGATTATACAAATTGTCTTTCTTCAGTGAGTTTGACACACTGGTGTCCATCCCTTAAATATGTGTGGGTGTGAACATTGAGGGCCTGGGTGGGACTGCTGTACGATAATACAGGGTTGTTATATGATTTTTGCATCAATGTGATCAATATCTCAATGTTTCCTGTATTTAATTCACCAGACAGAAACAGACATTCCATCTCCATAAAAAGTTTCTTTTTGTACATTACTGCCATGCACGTTACTCACTTCCATCAGCTGTCAGTTTAAGTTTAGTTTAGTTTATTTTTTAAATCAATAAACAAATAAAAATGAAATATCCATCCTGCCATTTCAGGTCACAATTAGATTGGTGAATATTATATTGTCTACTGTTAGACAATAGACAATAATAAACAATACCAATATAACTGTGATGTTAAAAGAAATTAAATATTAGCTCACTCTATTTGTCATTAACTCAGAGTCAACGAGGTGAAAGCAGCCACGGCTTCTCCTCAACTATTTCCTAATTAGGGGCATTCATTTATTATTTTGTACAGAGCTCCAACCTCAAATAGCTGCCAGCCAGTTCAACATCACAGTTATTTATTGAGAAATTACTGTCAAGCATGTTTTACTTCAGCCAAATGCATATGGGCAGCAACACTCCAGGTAAACAGAGAAAGATAATTGAGTAGTCCCTTTCGTCCTATGGGTATGCACTTTGGGGAAATTCTTCATCTTTTTTACATAAAACAAGCTTATGTCAACAAGGCCGATGGTGAAAATGAATCTCAAGTTGAAGACAGGAACATATGTGAGGAGAAAAGGCAGGTAAGCGACCATGACAGAAAGAAATTTAAAGAAGACTGACATGAGACTGAAAACCAATGGTTACCTGGCTCTGATGTTATTGTCACAAGAAAAATGTCCTTTTTAAATAATATTTATTCACTCTCACCACAAGTTTAAGTGGAAATGTTTTTCATCACATGATCCAGAGGCCACACAACCAAAAACCAATCCAAGGGAAACACTGCTGAGGATAAAAAACAGCAGCTGGAGTCTCAGAGGGCGAGGTCGTGCCTTTCGGTGAACAACCACATCATTTTATTTAGAACTGATGTCAGAGCTGGTGGTTGAACAGGGAGGGGCTGCCTGTACGGTGACACTGGGTATGTGCATGTTGTGTTCAAATGTGTGCGTGTGCGTGTGGTTGCATTTAACCAGCACATGTGTTGGGGGATGTGGCAGATGTTACAGAGGCAAGGATTAGTGTGTGTGTCTTTAAGTGTGTGTATTAAAAATATCTTTGCCACAGCAGGAAGCCACAGTGGCCAATTACAGTGCAGCATCTGGGCTTGCACACATTTATTAGTGTGTGTGTGTGTGTGTGTGTGTGTGTGTGTGTGTGTGTGTGTGTGTGTGTGTGTGTGTGTGTGTGTGTGTGTAGAGGGGATGGGGAGGTTCAGGCGGAGTTCAGGTTATTTACATCCTTGCATGTTGAGTTTCAGTAAATGGTAAAGCATGTGTGTGTGTGTGTGTGTGTGACAGTGAGAGGCTTTGTGTCACAGCAGCAGAATTTAAACACACACCATGAAGAAGGAGACAGAACAGGAGAGAGAGAATTAGAGGATACGATAGAGTAAATACAATGTAGCATAGTAGACAATGGTGAGAATGGAAAAGGCCCTCTAAGGATGGATGGGAGGGTAGGGGAGGAAAACAAAATACATGCTCTGTCATTTCCTGCAGAGATGTGATACCTTGCTCTTTTACTCTCCACACTCTCAGGAAAGCAACAAAAGGTACAAGCCCACATTTTTAGTCTATTGCATAATTCCCATTTGGAGTCTGTTGAAAGCTAATTCTATAAAAATTTTTTCCAATTTCAATTAAATCAATTACTTGGCTGACTGAACTGAACTGCTGATTGACTGCGAGTCATTGGCAGACCTGGGTTCACTTTAATTCCATTTGAATGAATTGAAGCGACACTGGAACATAAAGTTTATGTCGTGAAGTTATGTTTTCTTTAAAAAAAAGTCACAGAATTATCAAGTTTTGTTATTTTCTGTTGATTTCCCATCATCTAATTATACGCGGGAAGAGACCGTTCTTACTGTCAGTATGAGTTGTGACTGTAGTTTGGGTATGGTTGGTTCACTTAATTAAGTCCTGATAGAGTATAAACATTTCTGTTTGCTGTTGTTTCCTAATTTCCGACTTGGGTCATATAAATCTTGGTCCACTGTCATTATTATTATTGTTATCTTTAGTTAAATAATCAAATATCTCATATAAGGCCAAGGTACTGAGAATGTGTGTGTGCACACCTACACAGAAAAAACATTACAAAAACAGAGAAATAATAATTAATCACTTGTGCACTTCTAATCCTTTGTAGTAATTACGGGAATTAAAGTAGAAACCCAATTTTAATTGAGCTGCTGAGACAATAAAGCATTATAATTACTTTGTAGAATATAAGAAAGCAGCTACTACAGGAGGCACTAGGTTATTGATGAGCGGAAAAGTCTGCTGTATTGCTCCTAATTATGATTAGGACTATGCGAGATCATGCTGGCTACCAGATATTCACTGATATGATCCAGCCCACTAATACCTGTATGCTCATCCGTGATGAGAGGATTTTGTGGTATTAAAAGGTTTTTCTCAAATTCAGTGGAACATTTTTTTAATCTAATGAAAATATCAAAGCTTTGGGTCAATGCCGCTGCAGCAACCAGTTCTTTTTAGTGAGTAATGGTAAATTGAAGTCTCACCATGTTGTTACTGAGAGGCTACTGTGGGGACAAAAAGGATGGCGCCAAATGATTGGAGATGTTAAAAAGAAGTGTCATGAAGCTTTACATTAGATGGAGCAGGGAGAAAAGGAGGAGAAAGGGGTAGCAGAGGAAGATGAAGATGTATTCAATGAGTAAAAAAGCTCTTAAATAACTTAAGGGCAACTCCAATCGACCATGTCATCAATCAAGGTTTTCCCGTGTGCGAGGCTGAGGAGAGAGTCCACTCTAATGTGAGCACATCGACAAGTGGCTTCCATTATTCATGCGTTCAGTACAGATACTGTGTTGGCAGCACATTTCGCACAGCACACCTTCGTTAAAAAGCTTGCTTGTGTGTGTGTGTGTTATATAAGATAAGAAAGTGTAGGACTGTAAGTGCACTTTACTGGATACCCTTAACAAGTGTGATGCATTATTCCCCATTCATTCTCCAGAGTAAAGCACAAATTCATCCAGGTTTTCATGTCAGACTAAAACACTAAATTACAATATACTGTATGTTGGAGATCAAAAATGTTATAATCAAAATAAAATCATGAATAAAAGCAAATAATTGTCTACACCAGAATAATCCACACAAAATATTTTTCCTCTGTTCATTGAGTTTATTAACAAATTATATCTACAATTAACCTTACAAACCAAAAACCAAAAAAATACACATAACGTACAATGGGAATTCCTAAATGCATAAAACTTTCTGAAGGTGGTCACGTTCAGTCTATCAAGAAATAATTAAGAATGTGCTCTGACATTATTAAATGACATTGAGATTGCATTTCCATTTTTAATTAATTGAATGAAAGTGAAATGACCCCAGTCCTGCTGCGATAATTAGCTGTTAGGCAGCTCATATAGAAAATCTATTGGTCTCGAAGAAAGACTAATGTCTCTGGGTGCAGGCTGTCTATCCCATAAATATGGCCATTTTTTTAAACTGACCAGCACAAGGAAGCACAAGAAAAGCTGGCCTGTTCATTCAGTAAAAGAGAGAGAGAATGATACAGAGTATAGATCGCTGCAGTGGATATATTGCTGTACAGAGCAGAATGTGCTCATCAGGGCAGAATTAGTCTATCAAGTACCGTAAGATAAAGCATGTAAAATATCCAGTCAGATAATGCATGGCCCAGCCTATTGACTGCGCTCCATAAAGCATCTCAATGTGAAGGTTATTTGTCTGTCTGTTTGTTTGTATGCGTTGAAGGGGAGAGAGGGCTGTTTTGATTCTTTACTTTCTGGCCTCATTGAAATTGCATTAGATTTATTTAAATAAAAAGACTAAAATAGGAACTTATGTTTTAATCACTTCTGTCCTATCAGAGTTGCAGCTAGAATTGCCTCCAGGGGTAACTACCGCCGGAGCCGAGAAACATATTATCTCGCTGATGAAATTCAAATACAAATGAAATGAAAAACTGTTTCATTATATAAAGGTTCATTTCTGTTCAGTGTATACATCTTTTCTACTCTACTCTGTTATGAGGAAAAACACCACCATCAGCACAGACAGGCACAGTACTGAATGTCTATGCAGTTCAGTCATCCAACTTTATGCCTCATGCAGGCAGGCCATAATGCACACCTGTTTCTGTAGGGAGTCAGCATTCAGGTAATCAGTTCAATTAGCCATATAATCATGACCGAGCTGCCTTCTCCTTATTAACAACAACAAATAAATGATAAATAAGTAAATAAAGTTAAAACAATAATTTACACACACTCTGTGGCTACAGTTAACCACCCCAGCGCCTCTTCTTGGCCTCAACCTTGTCTTGTGTTCCTGCACTCTGCTGTTTCCACTTACTGTTTCTCCATGTGTAACTACTGCCCCCCAGTGGTCATAGCACCTCACTGCCCCCATAGTTGCATTGCAGAAGGGACACACTTATGATACAATACAAGGTTTTAATTAGACCAACAATCTTTCTTCTCTCTTAGTGCATAGAAATTACCAGAAACAATCCCCTCTCCACTCAAAAGGTATTTTGTGTTTTGTTCACTTTGATGTTTGACCTTTACTGTGCAGACTGACACAGAGTTTGACACTAGGAGGCTGTTTCCATGTTCAAGGGGAAAGTTTCTCTGTGGTCACCTGCTCACCTTAAATGTGTGTGCTAACATGTGTGATGTGGACACTTAAACCTGCCAGTGCACAAACAGTAAGAATGGACTGTACAGTGAAGTAGAAGACATCTTGTACCAACATACCTTTGCATATTCACAAATACGCAAATCATTACCCAAGGCAGACTACTAGGCATCTTTAAATTGACCTCCATTGGTTTCAGTTCACATCACTGGAAAGGCTCGATTTTCAGATTAAAACTTGAGATACAAAATGCATATTATGTAGGTCACATTATTGTTAATGTGTAAGTGGGAAACATAATAACACAATACAGAGATGCCTTTTTAATGGATTAGTATCAAATTACACTATATTAACATTAGCTAAAAACAGACATTTCCATTTTAAATTATGTTCCATTTTTGTGCACTCCAGGGAATATCAATCAAACTTGTGTTGGTTTATTAATTTTAAGAGTGGTGCTAATCTATCTTAAACCATAACCATTTACTTGTTTGCCATCTGGGTTTTCTCTTTTTAATGTTGTCATCCTGTTAAAGTAGGTGGATTGCCCAACTCAAGCGAGACGGAATTTCAAATTAATTTGGAAAGTATTGCTGAAAACAATGATGGTCTGGAATGTTACATGTCAACCTAAATACTGGTCCCTCACACATCTTTTCTTCTGGCCTATCTGCATCGTTTATCAGTGTATCTGCTCCTCTTCTCGCTTAACCTGTCTCTGTAAGAGACTGTCGCCTCTGCATCAGTTCAAATGAGTAATGTAACATCATGGCTTCTACAGAGCCTTTATTACTTAGTTACACAATAACTAATATAAAAAAGCAGTGACAGAACAATAACCCTAGCAGATAACTATCTATCTAACTATTGTTTCTAGTTACAAATTGGCTCTCCAGTGTAAATCTGTTAACTTTTTAAATACCCAACTTGTGTCAGTGATTTTTAAATAAAGGCGAACGAGACAGGGCACAACTCAAATGTGTGTTTATGCAATTCTTCTTAATGTGTAAGCTGATTTACAGTAATTATCAGTTCTATCAGAGGGGTGTCCTTGTCGGAATCTGGGACAGGAACACAACTTCCTCTGCAACAGCGACAACCTGACTGAAAGCACACAGACTGTCTGCGTCATTGCGCCATGGAGAGAAACACTGTGGTGTCGGCCTGCAGGACTCCCTCAGCACTAGAATGCAACATCTCGACCTCCACGCTGGCCTTCGACCAGCACTTCACCACAACTGCCAAAGGAATACTCCTCCTGGCTGAGATAGTAAGTGTGAATATGGATTTCAAGATGTTTGAAGAATGTATCATTGACAATGTTCAGTGGCTTTGAAATGGCATCATCACAACAGAGCCGATGGCGAAAAGTTGATATTGGAACAACTGATTATGTGTTACTGTCAGGAAGTGGCAATAAGTCTGATGTTTACGAGAGACATTAGAAGAGAAGATACGTGTGTTAGAGTTATATTAAAAAATGTTCTTTGCAGGTGATGCAGAAATACACACACACACACACACACACACACACACACACACACACACGGAGACTGGAGACAACTTAATCTGTGATTGGGTTGTTTCTAATCTGCAGCAGATCACTTATAATGGCAAGTTTTGTGTTAGAAAAAAAACATTTAGTAATTACTATCTTTTTGTATAAAATGGATTTGAAATTTAAGATCTATAAGAGCATAAAGGGATGATGGATGGAATATTTCTCAGACTGTATTTAACAGAGTTACAGAAAAAACTGAGAACTATTTTTTTCTGTGAAAATAGGAAGTTAACCAAAAACACACAAAGCAAATCAACTCTTCCTCCTTTCTCTCCCTCATTGTGTCTCTTCCTTTCGAAATCAGCTGAGGGAAAAGTCAGGGCAGTCTTTCTGTAAATACAGTCTGGCTGGCTGCCATGCAGAGGCTGGGCAGACCGCATTTTGAATTGACTGATTGGAAATGATTGCAACAAGTTTTAGTTCAAATGGAATTGCAGACACGCTTAAAAGCTGTTTATTTTGGAAATTAGAGAACAGATGGTGGGTAATCATTATCATCAATAATCATTAGATGACGATAAAACAATGAAAATCCTGAAAACACTATGCTTAACTGCAAATACTCACTTTTAGATTAAATGAATGTGATAGGTGCACTGAAACAGCTCAGTAACTCTGCAGATTATACGTCGGTGACCTATGAGTGATTTCATTTCACTTCAAGTCATGATTCACATCAGAAAGCATTTTCTTCCAGCAGGGATCTTTTGTTGTGAAACAGGAAGGGTGGGTTTGGATTCGTGTTGGGAGGAAAGAGATTTAGTTCCTCACCACAACACTTTGGTTCAGTGGAGATCGGGCATGTTGGGTGTTGTGGAAATCACTCACAGAAAAACAAACAAATACCACACAGGCCTTTGAAAAACAAAAGACGAAAATGTTTTGTGATGTTTTTCTAGGTTGGTTTATTTTAATTGTCTATTGGCAAAGTTGCTCATGATCCACCGCTTATCTATCTCCTTTTCTGTCAGTCAGTATTTCATAGAAAGAACAACTGGGAAAAATATTTTCTTCATTCTGCGTTGATAGATAAAATAATGTGCTTTGGTCGGGTGGAAAACACACCAAAATTCCTGCGTCATACCTCAGTTGTCTCTCCTCCCCTCAATCTGAAGTAAATCAATAAGTGTGTTAATGTCTTAAATTCCTCTCCTCCAGGTGGGTGGTATGTTGGTGTGGATTCTGGTAGGGGGTACAGATTATTTTCATCTGTCTGCTCTTTGCTGGGTGATGTTCGTTGCCGTCTTGTGCTGGCTTCTGACCATTTGCCTGTTTATAATTTACCTCACTGGAGCCCACAACAGGATACCACAGGTCCCCTGGACTACACTGGTAACGCACACACACACACACACACACACACACACACACACACACACACACACACACACACACACACACACACACGCACACACACACACGCACACATGTACACGCACACAAAATACCCATGTTTTCTGCTTTATGTGTGATTCACTGTTTGTGTCTTTCTGTCTCCAGTTGCTGTGTTTTAACTGCAGTGCTATGGCTTTGTATCTGGTGACAGCAGTAGTAGAGGCTCTGTCAGTGAACCAGGCCATTAGGGGGCGACACAACTACAACTGCTGGGCAGCATCTGCAGTAAGAGCACTCCTGTCAATATGATCTGTTGAGGAAATGGAAAATGTTTGTCTAAAGCATCACTGAAGATTGTGTGTCCACATCAAACACAACCAGACAATAGCAGAGCAGGAAAACTAAAACAAATTACAAGAACTGTGTGTGTGGTGAAATGCTGGATTTGTGCAGTAAATTGACCGCACTGTGCAAAAGCAGATGCTGTCTTTAGTACGGCTACCACGGAGGACAGCAAGGTTATGTTCTCAGTATTGTTTTTAGGAATAATCAGCTGAAGAGTAGTTTGCATTCAACAGATGTGCACAAATACGAAAAATGGATTTAAAAGCTGATTCTTATATTTTTAGACTGATCAGACTTTTTAACTAGTAACAAGTAAAATCATTATTTCAGAAATTAGGTCAAGTCAAAGCAGCAGAGGCCAAGATATCCTAACTTTTAGTATCTAATATCTAAAATTGCGGATCCTACATTTCCCATAATGCAAGTGCATCTTTAATAGATGATTTAACTGATGA
Source organism: Dicentrarchus labrax (assembly GCF_905237075.1). NCBI lineage: Eukaryota > Metazoa > Chordata > Actinopteri > Moronidae > Dicentrarchus > Dicentrarchus labrax. The sequence continues at coordinate 19,305,630 of NW_026136707.1, read as the reverse complement.
TGACAATACCAGGTTTATCTTTAAAACTTTGGGAAGCTAAGAGAGCATTATGTACAGTTGGAGCAGGCTGAGCAGAACTCATGAGTAAACTGGATTTAGTATGTGTTTTTAGGATATAAAAAAAAAAAAAGATGATTATTATGGTTAATATTTCTCCACCAGAACTAGTAATTGAATAAAGAAAATTAAGAAGTAAAGCCACTATAAAGGAAACGTTTTACACATATCCAAGATGCCAGATGTAACAGTCTCAATAACTTTCAGGTGTCATAAAGCAACAGTTAAAAAATCAAACAACAAAAAAGAAAAAAGAAAACAAAGCTACAAAATCTTAACTAAAATACATGACATGACATTTGACACAGGTGAGATGAACATTCTCGTTCTCATTGTAACAAAAAGTAGCTGTGTACTATTTGGTTAACAGCCCTGTGGTTTTAGGGTTCATTTTGTTATTTCAGACTAAAGGGAACACGTAGCAATTGCCTGCCACATTAGTTGTTTTAAAGTAGGCTACCTAGCTGTGTCTTATGTGGACACACACATTTCACTAGTGCTTTGACTTGGATTGAGTAAATAATGAGCAAAATGTGCTTATTATAAGATGTTAAAATTTACTTTTACTCATTATTGTTGTTTCCCATCCTCTATTCTCCTCTATTCTTTTTTTTCTCATCCTTTCTCTACCTTTAACACTTCTTCAGTTCTTCGCATTTCTCACCACACTGTGTTATGCAGGAAGCAGTTACCTGAGCTACCATGCCTGGAAAACCACAGACGAGGGACAATAGAGACATTGTTCAGATTGTGCCTGAGTGCTCTGATACTCCATACCAGGACAAGGCTTCAGTCAAATAAAAACTTGTCTAGAAACTGTAAATATGCTATGATGGAATGCCTTTGTGTTTTTAGCAGACAGACATAGAGGCAGAGGGGGTATTTACTACCAAGAGTCATTTGTTACACACTAGTGAAGTTGAGTTAGTTGATAAAAAGTTAATTAAAAAAAAGAGAGCTAAACATGTATGTACATTTGAGGTTGCATGTTCTGTAGTGTCACACACATGAATGAACAGTGTTTACAATTCTGCACCCAGTAACATTTCATGTAAAGTCAAACGCATTTTGTCACTGGTGTGGTAAAAAAAAAAACAGTAAGATGCAGGACACACATTACAGTAAGAATGTGACATTGAGTATATACTATGTGAGATAGCAGACCATAGTCGGCCTTTTTGAAATTTTTTGCTTTAAATATTTTTCAAAAACAACCAAGTACAGCAGTAATAGCAGTATCACTTGCTTTTATTTTGATGTTTTATGAATTTTACATAAACATTTTACATTTACGAGTTTAAGTCATACTGAACAAAAAAAAAAGCCAGGAATGAAAATATTCAGAAATAAAAATCATATAGACACTAGAATACACCTGTTATCCTTACAATTAACATTCATAAGAACATGTGATTCTGATTGTGCAGTAAACCAGAGGTACTCATACAATCAAGTAGCATACAGAATACAAATAGGTAGGCTGATCATTCATAGTTTAGCATTATTAATCAATATTGGATGATTGATCCATTTTTCGGTCCTTCATTCAGAGCCACCTTTGGTGCTGTTGCTGTTTTGATCCATGAAGACCACTCCCCAGTGAGCTCCCAGTGATGTAATCCCATTGCCATTGTAGCGGCCACTCAGCAGTCTGAGCTCTGCGTCCGGGTGGGCTGGGTAGAAGTTAAAGGAGCTCTGCAACACAGCGTCAAAAGTTAATACATGGCCACAAGTATCAGTACTGATGACTGTAACAGACAGAAAGGGTAGAAGGTAAAGACCTGTGCTGGCTGGCCGACAATCAGAGTGCGCCCCCTGGAGGTCACAAAGATCAGCTGATAGATGTAGTTGGAGTGGAATTTACCAGAGATCTGAGAGTGTGAGCACATTAACACAGTTGTTACATGTAATGCATCCTGAAAAACATATGATGTATTTTATACATAATGATCGATGAATAGCCTATGGTGTAAATTTCAGAACATTTCTGATTTGCAAGAAAATGCTACTATACTACATATATTTCCAGGACCTGTATACTACATTTATAATACTTCCTTTTCCCTGGAACCATGCCAAACTAATATGATTGTATCAGTAAAATATCTGACCTGAACAATGACCTCCTCATCAAAAAGCTTCAGCTCATTCACAGTGCCATATGTGCGCCCAACCCGTGCAGACCAAATGTAGTCGTAGCGCAGCTGGATACTGCAAAGACAAACACAAGAGACAGGAATATGTTTAACGCGATGTACTTTTGCAAACTTGTTAAATGATTGAGAATTTTCACTATATCCACAAAATTGCATATTAGATAACAATGATAGGATAGTGTATTTATATGTTGCAGCCGCCCTGTTTTTGAACGAAGAGCTACTGACTGAACACCGTTATCACCACCGTCAGTGACTGAAAAGTGCATAAAGTATACATGTGGTGTAAGAAAAACAATCACTCATGCCTGCAGTTCAAAAATTCAAGACTCTTCCCCCATTTAATTTTTGTACAGTCCCTTTAACACATATGGACAACAAGGAGGAGAGACTGACCCAGTGATGTACGCGTTGCTAATCTCCCACACCCTGACAGCTGTGATCCTTCCCTCTCCGTCGGTGGAGAAGGAAGTGCCTGAACCACCTCCAACGGCACGAGAGTAGGAGTAGTGCACTAAGGCAGCTGGAGGAAGAAAAAGAGTTATAATGTAAAGGACAAGAGGAAGCAATTGCTATTTGACTCAACTTGAGAATTTATGGACAAAGATCTTATTAGAAGCTAGATATTGTATAAAAAGAATAAAATTGGTGTCAAAAGGTCTCTTACGTTTTGCCATGCAGCTGGCGCAGAGCACAGCAAAGACCAGGTAGGAAAACATTCTTGTGTGTGAAGGCGTCCAGGGACAAACACTGCAATCAGGAACCAATATATTATCACATGGTATCAACAGCTCTATGAATTTCTTTAGACATGAAACAAATATGAAAGTTGTTTTTTTAGAAGCAGTGGCTCAACAATTTACAGTCAGAGTAAATAATAATGCAATGATTCTAATTTAAATCACCAGCGCCCGCAGCCATAGTGAGATTAATAAAGTTGGTGAAAGGAATGATGACCTGCAGATAAGATGTTCAGACTCACCTGCAGTCGGGATCTCCTGAAACCAGCTTCGGTCCTTAGCAGAGGATGAGCTGACACTGTGACACTGGTACTTATATATCTATACCTCCCGTCCTCACCACCCACACCCACAGCAGGTGTATAGTTCTTGGAATCTGTCATTGAACCAGTAAGAGAAAGGCTCAGCAGGTTCAGCAACATATTTTACACCACACTTAAGGGAAATGTGACATGTTTGTAAACTCCACGCCGCTTTTGGGAAATGTTAATTATAAGGGAAGTACTTATTCATGAATGATCAATTATCAAGTCCTCATTGTTCCTCACTAATTTTTGAATGAACTAATCATTAGCTAATCATTAGCTACTCTATAAAATCTGAATATGAGTTACTCATTAATTAATGGTTTCCTAACAGTTCTCATTCATTCCTCATTTGTTCCTGAATAACTACTGATAGTTTTGTGGCCCTTAGTGTAAAGTGTTACCGAAACTATATCTAAGTTTGTCTTAATAAGATATCACAGCTCATATTGAGCTAGATATAACCAGTAACCAGTTACAACAATGGTTTGCATGATATCCCAGCAGAAGAACAAGATTATTTTCCTTATTTAAGACAGATAAGAGTGAGACCACTTGCACAACTTCTCAGTTTAAGAGAAAGAAGTCTTGTCCCAGTGTTGTAAATGAAGCAGCTGTTGAACATGTAGTGTCACCGTGCAGTGAAAAGATCTCAGTGAAAATGTGTATCCCTGCAAAGTTTGAAATATCAAAATGTTGTCTTTCACTGTGCAATGGTCTGTTGGATGTTGAGAAAATAATTTGGAAAATTTCTCTCAGAAAGCCTTTTTTTAAAATGACCTTTTTATTTATGTATGACACAGTCCTTCTTGTATGACACTTAAATACATTTAAAATGTTTCTCGTTAATTTAAATGTCAGTCAAAACAGGAATTCATCTCCAAATAATAGAATAGAGTAACAACAATGTCCTGTTAAAAGAGAGGAATGAAATCATCTGTCCAAGTTGATTGAATCAGATATGCCAGCAACACTGGATATCCTGCATGCATGAAACCAGGAAATGACACGAGAGGACAATGTCACAACACTGGTTCTACTGGAATAACCATTCATGTGTCATTAGTCATACTTCCCAACCACAAAACTTCAGACATGTGTGTGGGAAGACCCACAGACAAAGGGAGAACATAATTCATACATCACCAACAACATCAACACCAATCATGGCAGTACTTTTTTATTGAATGTATTATTTGCAGCATATGCATACAACATGGCCTATTTGATGTTGCATTCATGCTGTACTGTTTATACCTCATGAGCTGATAATATAGTGTAAATATTGTATTACTTTATTAATCCCACAACGGGGAAATTCCCTTGTCAAAGCAGCATTTTACGTGAAATAAATAAATAAATACAGATATAAAAAAAAACTATTGTAAAGTGGTAAAGCTATGGTATGGTGGTAATTTGAAAAACAGAAACTACAACATTGATCAGGTGTTGTAGAGTCTGACAGCGGCAGGGATGAAAGACCTGCGGGACCTCTCCTTCTTACACCTTGGGTGTAACAGTCTGCTGCTGAAGGAGCTACTCAGGGACCCCACAGTGTCATGTGGGGGGTGAGAGGTGTTGTCCATGATGGATGTCAGCTTCACTAACATCCTCCTCTCACCCACTTCCTCTATGGAGTCCAGAGGACAGTCCAGGACAGAGCTCGCTCTCCTGATCAGTTTATTGAGTCTCTTCCTGTCCCTGTTCGTACTGCCCTCTCTCCAGCACACCACAGCATAGAAGATGGCTAGAGCAACCACAGAGTCATAAAAAGTCTTGAGGAGAGCCCTGCTTACTCCGAAGGACCTCATTCTCCTCAGCAGGTGGATGTGAATCTGGCCCTTCGTGTAGAGAGCATGGGTGTTGTCAGTCCAGTCTAGTTTGTTATTGAGGTGGACACCCAGGAATTTGTAATTTTCTGCCACCTCAATGTCCAATCCCTGGATGTTCACCGGTGTGAAGTGGGATGTTTTCCTCCTGAAGTTAACAATCATCTCCTTCGTCTTGCTAGTGTTTAGCTGAAGTTGGTTGAGTTCACACCAGCTGACAAAGTCCCTGATAACAGTCCTGTATTCCAGTTTGTTCCCCGCAGAAACGCATCCAACAATGGCTGTGTCATCTGAGAACTTCTGGATGTGGCAGTGTGTGGAGTTGTGGGTAGAGTCTGAGGTGTAAAGGGTGAAGAGGAAGGGAGAGAGCACCGTACCCTGAGGGGCACCTGTGTTGAAGAGCACAACGTCAGACACACAGTGTTGGAGCCTCACATACTGTGGTCTGTTGGTGAGATAGTCTATTGTCCATGCAGCCAGGTGTTGGTCCACTCCCACACGCTTGACAGATAGAATTAATTGTAGAAATATTCTAGTTATACACATATATTAAAACCACATACACATACAGAAAAATAATTTAAAGTACATGCAGAAGATTGAATAAAGGAAGGTGCCAAATACAAATTAAGGTGCAATGCATTAATGAAAGTGCAAAGGACTTGCACTGAATAAACTACAGAATGGTACATCAATATCACTGTATTAATAAATGACAGGCCTGGATTATAATGGTGTTTTGATAATGATACAATGAAAAATTTCTACAGCAGTAGAGTACCTTGTGAGTGCATCAAAAACTAATGTGTGTTTTCATTGCTTCATAAAATAACACCATACCTACTTTTATCTGTTGTGAGTTGTTCTTATTCATACATGATTGCTATTGAGATCTATTGTGCAATGGAGCAAGATGGGGCTAGAACAGTCACATTACATTTTGGCATTGAAAACAAAACCTGAACTGAAAACTGGAAATATTGACAATGAAACACTTGTAGTTGTACTGGCACTGTAAGATATATTAAATCATTGATAATTAAGCTGTCAGTGTTTTTATTCAGTGTCACTGGTTTTCAGTTTCAACTTTCTCTCTTACTAATGAAAAAACCCTAAACTAAGCTGGCTTGCTTCATGGGATTGGCTGATGGGATGATTTGTAAATGACAAGCTAGATCCAAATGAAACATAAAACCATTACACATAGTAACGTTTTTCCAATTATGATTATAACCTATTTTCCAGTTTTCAGTCTAGTATATGTCTCCTCTGGCCGATGCTCAGGACGATACACACTCTACGTGTACGGACTGTGTATGGAGTGTGACCACGAGGATGCTGACTGCAGTTCACTTAACGACCACTAGTGTCATTATTAACAACAGTTCTCTGAAAGTTACATGAAGAACCTTTAAAGCTCTTTTATTTGGTACATGAAAAAGTACTGGCAATGACAAACACATGCTTAGTCGATCCTTTGTTTAACTGCTATTTTTTTTATTTATTTCATTGTTAATAAACCATTGTTCCATAGACACAGAATTTTCCAGAGGTATTGATACAGAAAGAGGTAATATAATAATATTATCCACATGCACATATGTTGAATTAATCAGTATCAGTATAATACAGATTGTGCAGTAAATCACTGCTTTGTTTCCTTCAATGCTGCAGATGTGCAAAAAGATTTTGATTAAAGATTAACTTTCCAGAGGTACTCATACAATCAAGTAGCATACAGAATACAAATAGGTAGGCTGATCATTCATAGTTTAGCATTATTAAGCAGTATTGGATAATTGATCTAATTTTTCGGTTCTTCATGCGGAGCCGCCTTTGGTGCTGTTGCTGTTTTGATCCATGAAGACCACTCCCCAGTGAGCTCCCAGTGATGTAATCCCATTGCCATTGTAGCGGCCACTCAGCAGTCTGAGCTCTGCGTCCGGGTGGGCTGGGTAGAAGTTAAAGGAGCTCTGCAACACAGCGTCAAAAGTTAATACATGGCCACAAGTATCAGTATTGATGACTGTAACAGACAGAAAGGGTAGAAGGTAAAGACCTGTGTTGGCTGGCCGACGATCAGAGTGCGCCCCCTGGAGGTCACAAAGATCAGCTGATAGATGTAGTTGGAGTGGTATTTACCAGAGATCTGAGAGTGTGAGCACATTAACACAGTTGTTACATGTTGTTAACCTGTAGTCGATCCCAAGTGATCGTATTATTTTAACATGAATTTCTAACAGTGTTTCCCACAGTCTAATCTGTCCCACCCCAATTTCATAATAAACCAAAAATATTTTTACATAATAATTCTTAATAACATAAAATATCTCGAAAACAAAACTTCCAGTCAGTCAGGTGCTGGTCGGTCGCAGGACCCTGTAGTAAAAAATCAGGATTAATCTTAGCTTCCTCAGAGTATCTCTCACTCCCTTTCAGTCAGCAAAACTGATGCTAGTATTTGATGAGCTGGGAGTGAGAACATGTTTGGTTCGTCAACAAATTATGTATTTTATACATAATGATAGATGAATATAGTGTAGTACAAATTATAGTACATGACTCACCTTTCTTGGACCTGTACAATAACAAGTTAGTATAACAATTTAAAAAATCCATTACATTTTTATATATTATAAATAATTAGTACATTTAGATGGTTTAAATTATCAGATAAATAAATGCATTTGTATTGTCAAAAGGTTTCATTATACACAGAAAAGATTTTTAGAATAAAAGTTTCTTTGAGTCACAATGCTCTTATCAGACTTCCCCTGCAACAATAACAAACTAATACTCTCTGACCTGAACAATGACCTCTTCATCAAATAGGTTCAGCTCATTCACAGTGCCATATCGGCGACCAACTGTTGCTGACGAATTATGGTCATAGCGCAGGTGGATACTGCAAGGAAAAACACAGGAGAGAGGAAACTGTTAAATTCCAAAGATGACATCTACTAGAAGACACGAGGGTAGTAAATGAAAGAAGAATGATCAGACAGGAAACATTACGAACAGTCATAATGTACTGTAGCTGGATATTTTAATGAACTGTGCAAGAACAATTAAACAGTGGAGCAAATGCATAGTGCAAGTAATAGAAACTATTCTAAACAAAAAAATCTTTATTTTAACAACTTTCAATGAACCCTCCCTTTGAATTAATTGAAAGGCTGCAGTTAGAAAAAATCCAGACCACTCTCCCTTCAGCAAAAATACAAAATCCCTCCCCTTTTATGATCCCCCCTCAATACTCAACAAGGATGAGAGACTGACCCAGTGATGTATGCGTTGCTAATCTCCCACACCCTGACAGCTGTGATCCTTCCCTCTCCGTTGGTGGAGAAGGAAGTGCCTGAACCACCTCCAACAGCACGAGAGTAGGAGTAGTGCACCAAGGCAGCTGGAGGAAGAAAAAGAGTTATAATGTGAAGGACAAGAGGAAGCAATTGCTATTTGACTCAACTTGACAATTTATGGACAAAGATCTTATTAGAAGCTAGATATTGTATAAAAAGAATAAAATTGGTGTCAAAAGGTCTCTTACGTTTTGCCATGCAGCTGGCACAGAGCACAGCAAAGACCAGGTAGGAAAACATTCTTGTGTGTGAAGGCGTCCAGAGACAAACACTGCAATCAGGAACCAATCTATTAAATATATTATCACATGGTATCAACAGCTTTATGAATTTGTGGTTCAACAATCTGACTTGCAGTCAATGATAACAGTAAATAATAATAAAAAGATTAGAATGGAAATAAACAGAGCCTGCAGCCAAAACCTGCAGCGGCAGACGTTCAGACTCACCTGCGGTTGGGATCTCCTGAAACCAGCTTCAGTCCTGAGCAGAGGATGAGCTGACACTGTGACACTGGTACTGCACTTATATCTTTACCTGCTTTCCTCAACACACGGTATGGTTCTGGGAATTTTTGCAGATGAGCAAGTTCAACAACATATTTACTCTACGATTACAGGAAAGGTAAGAATACGTACACTCCATCTCTGTCTCTCATAATTTAGCCTAGGGGTTCCCAAACTTTTCCATGGTGCCCCAAATAGTATAAGCTTATGGTCAGGGCATTCCTTTTGCAAGACGTCTTTGAAAACCCATTGACAATTCTACAACAAATGTAAAAAAAAAAAAAAAAACCCCAAAGAAATAATTAGAATTAGAAAATATACTGTATAATAATTAAATAATAAATAATTTTTAAAATAAAAATAATTTTAGTTTTTATTCCCTTCCCTCAAATTTGCTAAGGCCGCCATGGTGCCCCACAAGGCTTTGAAAAACCCTGATATGCTATTCCGGATCTTTCGATCATATCACATATTCTCATTACCAGATGGAGTTTGCAACAACTTCTTGTCCATGTTGGTTTAAAAGTTGCGTTGTGTTCATTTCATAGATGATTGCAATGGACAGAGACAAGGAAATCGTCCCTGCTGTAAACAGTCATGGGAGAATGCAGGAAGTCTTGTCGTTATCATGTAATATGACTGAAATCCCAAGAAAAGCTAATAAATATGCTTTGAAGTGAGAATTTTCAATGACAGGAATTCTGTATTAATATATTTATACTATTTAAAAAAAACAATTAACAAAAAATAACAACAGAATTAAGAGTGGTCTTCTGTTTATCTCAGTTAGGCTTATGTGTTGAGATTGGATAAACAAACCAGTAACAAAACACAACAATTCTTTTTTTCAGGTGATTTTACGCTAATGAAAACATACCTATGAATCTTATATTCCATTTCTGCCATTAGATCCTCTTAAATGTCCAAATATTCTCTGTTCCTGTGCAATGTTCTCATCAATTACAATGTTTGTCAAACCAAGAATTAATCTCTAATCTAATGCAATCAGACATGCCTTGAACACTGAATATCCTTCAGTGAAAAATGAAACCAGGAAAGGACATGAGAAGACAATGCCACGGCACTGGTTTAACTTTTTCTACTGGATTAACCATTCATCTGTCATTAGTACACCATCCCAACAAAACTTCAGACTTGGTCGTGAGTATTTTTGTGAAAAAGCCACAAACATAGAGAGAAAATAATTAAACAAATTCACAAACAACAATCATGGTAGTATTTGGTTGGATTTCTCTTGAATTAATTATACAGCATGTATTTACAACATGTTGTATGGATGTGCTGGATTGGTGTTGTTTATACCTCATGAGCTGATAATATAGAGTAAAACATATTGCATCACCATTTACAGTCGTTTCCAGCGGTACCTGAATCAGCGGGGCCTTGACCCCACCACCCCTTGGTTTATTTTATGCTTTGTTTATTGTTTTGTGCTACGAAAGTGTGTTTTTGCCTGTCTGCAGCATAATAAAATCACACCCTGTCTGCCTTTGTCTGGTGTGAGTTATTTTTATCTACACATGATTGTCACTGATGTCTATTATGCAGTGGAGCAAGACAAGGAAATAGTCTCAATTGTAAACATTTGTGAAGCCATGAGAGAATGCAGGAAGTCTCGTGGTTACCGCTTCTGTCAATCTGCCAGATGCAAAGTTGAACAGTTGAACTTCTGACATGTGTCAATAAACTATGATGAAATGCCCTCTGTTAGTCACAAAATACATCAGCAGGAAAAAAGAGGATAGGGATTATAGAAATGGTCCAAAGAGAAGGGTGAAGTTCATAAATTCATCCATTGTTTCTTTTTCAGCTGATCTTCTGCTCTGAAACACCTGCTGAAGCTAAATAACTAAATAAATCCCTCGGTTCTATTTTGAACTGCAGATCATGTGTATCTCTGAACATCACAAGTGTCGACTGCTTACCTGCTGCTGTTGAACAGTCTGGTGCATTTATCTGGTGATTCTGGTAGGAAATTAGCTTTTGATCATCTTACATCAGATTCCTAATAAACTTCACAAACTTTTACTGATAATGTTTTTTTATGTGGCGTACTGATATCTGTGTACTTATTCAACCAGTTTGACAAAACCATTATCTCGACAGATGCATTGTGCATTGTGCATTTGCACATGGACCAGGACTGCTGTTGGTTTGATATCTCATTAGATCTGTAGATCTCTAGATGTAAGATAGGACATCTTCTACCCTACAACGTCACTGCTGCGACTGGGCTGACTGGAAAATAGTTCTATGACTGGCCAAGGTGCTGACAGACAGAGTGAGAAAAAGAGACACAGCAGAATCTTACCAAAAGCTTTATAAGATTTGGAGTAATCCTGAGAATACATCCTCCATTATACACTTATTTAAACATTATAACCCCATGTCATATGACATGTGTTGTTTTAATGATAGTGACAGCGATTTAAGTCCTTCACATGCTTGAGGCCTAACCTGTAATCTGAACAGTGCTATAATCAAGCAGAGAGAAAATCATAGTGATGTTAAGGGGCAGAATATCAATGTTTATTTATTTAGACTACATCTCAGCATTGGTAACGTGTCCCACATTGCCCCACACAAACATACTCTCTGTCCTACATTTGGTTTGTTGCACAAAAGGAGCATCTAGCGCATTGCAAACTTTTTTTGCCCTGGGTTTTGCCTCAAGGCTACACACAGGCTGCACTAGCTTGTTAGTGCTGTCTGCAGCAGTGATGGGAATTCTGTTTCTTTTTAGTGAACCAGATTATTTGGCTCAGCTCAGCAAGAAGAACTGGCTCTTTCAACTACCAACAACCACTTCTGGCTTTTATAATTCATTCAATGTTTTCATCTATGATTGGTAGCTGTGTGCACATACATCAATTCAATTATTATATGGATTTATTTTTGCTAAACCTCATTTCCAGCATACCATAATTTTACATTATGCTTGATAAAAAAAATCTTAATAAACGTAAAAAACATCAAACACATGTGTACTGAACATTTTATTTATGTTGAACTATGTTTTGTACGTGGGTGACTGGAGCGACATACAAACATTTCACATTTCAATATGTTATAGGATCATCCTATTTTTCTTTCTTTGTTAAACAAAAGAAAGAAAAACGAAATTGATTCTCAGTCTATTCGTTGATGACACATCACCTATATGCCGCCTCAGGTTTGATTAAGTTTCCACCTCTTCTGGATGTTTTGTGAATTTAAAGCAATCACGCAATCTGTATTTGTATTTGTCCAACTTCATCATTACTTCTAAGTGCTAGATTGATTTATATATTTATCATATATTAATTCATTTATTTTTTTACTTCATTGTATCTTTAGTGTGTACCCCCCACTTCACATCTCCACCCTGTGAACGGCCCAGGACAGGAGGACTCTGTGATTAAAACTGCCCAGGAGATTATTGGCATCAGTGATACTGATGAATTGAGAAACCTGCGCAGAGCCAAAAGGATTCAGCACCCACTCCAGCCACAGCCTGTTCACCCTGCTGCCATCCTGGAAGAGTTAGGTAGGTAGAAGATAGGATTTAAAGGTCCAGTCTGTGACATTTAGGAGGGCAGAAATGGAATATAATATGCATTGATGTGTTTTCATTGTTGTATAATCACCTAAAAATAAGAATCAGTGTGTTTTTGTTACCTTAGGATCTACACACACCACAGGTCACCTTCTGTAGCAGCCGCTCATGTTAAATCGGCATGTTTCTACAGTAGCCCAGAAGGGACAAACTAAACACTGGCTGTAGATAGGACAGTCCATGTTTTTTGCACATTTCGCAGCCACCGTTGTTTCACCCTTACGCTTGAGTGAGCTGCAATCTGCAACTATACCACTAAATCCTACACACTGGTCCTTTAAAAGTCAGATGAACATAAGCACAATAATATCCAAACCACAAAGTACAGAAATGAGTAGTAAAAATGCTATTTATTTAACTCAATTTAATCAAAAACAGATCATTCACAACTTCACTCACTGTGCTCTTTCATGCCTCATCTCCCCAGTAGATGTCCTCATAGAGCTTCTGAACGTCCCTTTACCTGCATGCACAGCTGTTCATTCATCATTGAGCCATAGTTTGTCGTCAACCAAGCTATCTCATTATTTTTTAAATTTTTTTCTTTTACTATTGTTCTAACTAGTTGCTGATGTCTTGCTGTAGTTGTTTGTTTGATATTATATGAGATTTTCAGTCATGCTTTAAACAACTGAATTGGCATCTTTTCTTTATGTTTCTAGGAAAATTAAACTTGAATAGCAGGCCTTTTTAACAGCAGTCATTATAACTTTTCATAGTAGGCAAAATGCAGGTGTTCTATTTAAGTGACAGTGAGCCAGCATGACCAACACCTGGACCCTGAACCTGAAACAGCTAAAAACGGTCTACTGGCGGTTACATAGCAAACATAAAATGCTGTCATCTTATCAACTTTGGGGTATTTATTCCTCATACTGTTGCAAACCACTTCCCATCTTTTTTTTTTATTGAAGGAAACAGATTGCAATGCTTCCTGAAACTCAGAGGCAATATCCTAAACTTAGAGAGACTGTTATATCTAAGTGACATCTCATGTAGAAAAACTACCACTGTCTCTTAACGTCTTGTTATGTATAAATAATTAGTGAATACAGTTTGATGGTTATGTTTATTTATTAAAACAGCTTTATTCATGTGCATTTTATTTATTTGTTTATTACCATTTAGTGCTTCAACTGAGATGTTAAATCCCCCTCGACCTTAATAGCAGTGCTGTTACTGATGACGTCACAGAACTGATCAAGCAATCACATTACCGAACGTGTTGCTTTGGTATGAAACAGAACTGCCAAATTTTCTTTAATCCCAGTGAGTCTGAGAACAAATACGTCTCATTCCTAGGAGTGAGCATGGGTTTCATAATGGTTTTATAACACAGAGAAAGTGTTTTTGCTTTACACATCAAGTGTTGCTAATAATAAATCTGTATATTCTATATCTGTCAAGGTAAATGAAAATAACACAAATAAAACATTTTACATAACACTTCTAAATAGTTACAAAGTGATTTACAGAAACAACCTGGGAAACCTTGATGTTTTCACATGTTTCAATATCATATCATTTAATATGCAAAGTAGAAGGAAAATAATCCAATCTCTTAAATACAAATGTACAATAAAAATATGTACAATATATTCTATATATAAAGAGCTGTACAGTGAAATAAATAAAATAAAATGTACAATACATAATATTGAATAAGGAATGGGAACTGTTCACAATGTAAAGAATATGTGCGTATAGACAGATATGTTAACGTGGTGAGTGATGTTGGCTGTGGAGGATAACCAGATGAGCAGTTGTAATAATCATAATACGATGGTAAGTCAATGTGCATTGTAGACACTAAACCAAACGGGGAAACGTTGTTTGATAAACAATGTAATTAATGAGAACATTGCGCAGGAACCTAAGAATATTTTGACATTTAAGAGGATCTATTGGCATATTTTAATCTAGTCTAGCGTAGTCTAGTAAATGCTCATGTCTTTTGTTGTTATGTTATAAATTTGTTGTCATCATTTAAAGGTCCAGTTTGTAACATTACAGCTATAAATGACTGCAAATGGTGATGCAATATGTTTTACACTATATTATCAGCTCATGAAGTATAAACATCAATTCAGCATCAAATACAACATGTTGTATATATGTGCTGTATAATTTATTCAATAGAAATCAAACCAAGTACTACCATGATTGTTGTAAATGAATTTGTTTAATTTTTTTCTCTCTTTGTCACAGGAATACTCATGGCCAAGTCTTAAGTTTTGTTGGGATGGTGTATTTGGGAAGTGTGAGTAATGAAACATGAATGGTTAATCCAGTAGAAAAAGTTAAACCAGTGCAGTGGCATTGTCTTCTCATGTCCTTTCCGGGTTTCATGTGTCACTGAAGGATATCCAGTGTTCAAGGCATGTCTGATTTCACAGGTCATCAAATACAGACGCCAGTGGTGTTCAGTTAGTTGCAATCTGAAACTTCACTGCTGGATGCCACCACTTTGAGGTCCTAGACTGGACCTTTCAGTGACTTTCTTACACATCATTTTGGCAATTATTTTACATTTAGTCTTAGTCTTCAGATCAGGGATCTCAAACTCAAATTAGGTTGGGGCCACTGCTGGTATTTTCATATTATAGGAGGGCCTCTTCAACATTCAAGGACCACAAGAACAATATTCTGAAAAAGATTCCATTACTAACAACATTTTATATCATTATTTTGTGTCATCTTTGTTTATCCAAACAACAAATAAAGCACAGAAACCTGCTCTCTCCTTAGATGCATTTGCGGCCGCCTTTGACCTTTTTTTAAAAATAGAAATGTGTTTTCATTTTCATTTTATATAAAGGGGCAGTTTAAACTGATATGAAGCAACTAGAAAAAAAGAAAAATAAATTAACAATAATAAAAATCTTGCAGTCTGGATTATATCATATATTTGATATCATATCATGACCTGTGGATAGAGGGCAGGTAATGGTGGCGATGGTGGTTTGAGACCCCTGCTTTAGACAGCTAATATCAGAAATTAGAATCAAGGTGACAATATCAAGTCCTGAAATTTGTAAAGCAACATTTCACTCTCTTAACACTTTTACTTGTGTATTGATGCGAGGTCCCTGCACAACACACGGGACATATATTATATGAGTCTGGATAGACGTGGATGTAAACTGCAACTTGACTGGGTGGCAGATGCATATACCCACATATATGGTAATTACAGTTATGGTCAAAGATCTATTTTAAGCTTGTCAGCACCTCATTGTCGTCATTAAGAAAAGGTTGTTGTTTTCGGTTTTCATCATGGTTTTTGTTGACGAAATTAACACTGCATGCATAACCCTGTAAGGATCACAACCTGCACTAAATATAAATAATTTCTTTATAAACAGGAAATTACAACATGTGATGTCACTTCTATGATTTATATCACGTTCTTAGACTTAAAGCTTCTCGAAAGCCACAAGATAACAATAACCCCACAAGATATTATAACTGTTTTCACAGATAACTTTCCATGACCTGTAAAACTGTTGGAGTTCTCCTTTAATGTGTATTTACTGACAGGAAACAAGTAATCCAGAATTATTTTGTTATGTTCTATCAACAAAAGTGAAATATTTACTTCAAGAGAGACTGAAATATGCAGTTTAAACAGTAAACACTTTAAATCTACCACTGTTGGATTATGCACGTAGAAATGTCTGTACTCTTCTGTTGCATAACTTGTAGCATAAGATTTTTTTTTAAAATTTAGTTAGTTACTCTTCTGTACGCACCACAACCTGCAGTGGTTGTATGTCATTATTTAGAAAGAGGGCTGTGGTTTTGTTTACAGGAAATACTACATTCTCAATGCTGGGATGAAACCTGAGCAGGATGAACTTTACAACAAGAATTCAGTATAGATCAGCAATGATGTGACCTTGCAAGCTGATGTCAATGTCTCTTAGTTGGTTTTACACAAATATGACATATGTCTCATAAACATTTATGAGTTTGAACTGAGAACAAGCACTGTAACCTAAATACATGCAACCTTGCTGCATAGTCTTTGTGTATAGAGCAGAGACAGGTCACTGCCACAGACTGCTGATTTGTACAGGAATCATGCCAGCATACTGAACCTGAAACACATGAGATGGCAGCAGAACAGGTAGAGCTGGCAGGACAGTGAAAAGAGTGACTTTTAACCTCAAGTGTGAAATCAAATTGGACGAATGAACTTTGTTCAGCACGTTTTCACAAGTTTACACAAACTAGTATAAATGCTGTACACTGTGTGGGTCTTTTTTATAGAATCTCCCACACAAAGAGACATATGGTGGGATGGGATGATTCAAAGTTTCTCAAGATATGAATCAACGTTAAAAAATGTCACAATCCCGATCGGATCATAGACAACAAAAGCTTATGACTTGCACACATTTACCTTTGCATTATTTATGAGACACAAAGAAGCAAACCACCTCTCATTGATCTAATTTGCTTATTTTGGAGGAGGATTTTGCAACTGATGGACATATTTAATTCCTCTCTTACTCTTTTTTCAAACAAATTCATAAGAAAACACACTGCCACTAAAATAAAACATGCTTCACTTTCTTTTCTGGTTATTAATGGCACTTATTGTTGTATCTCATCTTCTTTGCCTTATGTGAAAAAATGTATACATGTACCACAACTTCATATAACAATGTCCATTGATGCAACAATGTTCATAGAAATACCTGATTAGTTTATGGCAGTCCATAGAAGACTGCACAGCTACAGAGAAATGGATAGGGAGCACAGTAATGCTGGCCTTGGCTGTTGCTGTGTAAAGCCAGGTCTGGTCTAAAGTGCAAAAGTGATGGTTGCTCAGTTTGTTGAGAGTCAGGTTGGTTTTTGCAGGCCACCACAGTCTGTTAATCTTGAAAGGAAGGAAGTCTACAATCGTAACTTCCCTATGCACTTGATGAGAGAGACTGTCACTGCTATCTGGTCTAAGTGAACTATATGAACAAACCTCCTGAAAATAAGCCACACACTTCCACCAAACAATTGTGTTTACAAGACCAAGAGTCTACAGTCATGTTAGCAGCTCTGTGAGGCTGCACTAACAGCAGGTATAGCAATGCTACAGTTAGCATTAACATTAGCTTTTGAGCTAAATGCAAATATCAGTATTCTAACACCCTCACAGTGACGATTCTATCATGCTTTTAGCAACATTTAGCAGGCACTATTTACCATATTCACAATTTTAGTAAGCAAGCTGAGGCTGATGGGAAATGTCTAGGTATTTTTGATAAGCCGATATATCCAGAAGTATTAGACAGATAACACCTTTGAGCTAGAACATGAAACTAGATGAAAGGTTAAGGGATCACCAGAGTTATTAGGATTCATCATCTAGGGACCATGAATGTTTGTTCAAAATGACATAGCAATCCGTCAAATAGCTGATGAGATAATTCAGTGGTAGACCGACAAATTGACACCCATTTTTGTAACTTCCTGGGTTTCTTGGTCATTTTAGTCCACTGTTAAGTTGAAATGTTCATCATCATGATAAACACAAGTAAAATGGTTGACAATAAGAACCTCAAACAACATTCAACGGTTCATTGAGAAATTATTGGTAGTGACTCAGTAAGTGAGGTCAGTTGTAGTTCATCTTCTTTTTCTACTTTTTATCTTTTTAATTTGGAAACAAAGTAACAGGTTTCAGTTTAACTCGACAAAGGAAGGTCATTTTTTATGTTTTTTTAAACAGAGGATTCAGTTTGAAACTGCGTACATTTTCTTGGTTAAACCATCCTTTCATCTTGCACCCACTGAACTTTCCCATGAATCAGTTGCAGAGAAAGTCCCAGTTTGGCTTCCTCTTGAACATGTTGAGCAGCTGCTCACTTGTTGTCTTTCTTAACCGCTGTGCTCCACAATGCATTTTGTTCTGTATGTAGGTTAATGGAAACCTTACTCTCTCAGAAACATCACTGATTAACCCTCAGTCAGAGCTATTACACCGTCATCAGGCCTAAACCTGTTCTTTATTACCTGCTGCTACATGTTGCATCAGAGTGTCACTAAATGGCATTTAAAGTTAAGTGTCTCTGGGAACAAAATGCTAGGTAAGCAGTTTACCTCTGCAGGGTCGCAACTTGGGTAAGAGAGAAGGACAAAAGAATGAGGCATAAGGAAGGAGAAAGAATTGATACCATATACAGTCCTAGTGGTAGTCCTGAGGATGCATGTATTCTATGCGCTTTGCTCTGTCCTGTTACTGCATTTTCTTCTCTTATAACTTAGCCTGTACAGAAACACACTTAAATGCGCAAACACAGAATGCAAAAGTATCACCTTATCCGGCCCAAACCAGTTTTTGTGAGCTCTGAGATTTGGCTTCTCAGCATGCAGGCGAAAAAAAGAACAAAAGCATAATTGGATTAACCTGGTTTTGAGTGCTAATTCTTGCCATAGGGCAGCCATGGGGAAAACGACTGTTACTGAACTAAAGGGAGTGGATAAATGAATGGAAACAGTTAACAACACACAGTTTGGATATCAAGAATTAAACAAGTTAGAGCCATCCTTAGACTCCAGGATAGCTTCAGTTCTCCAAGGAATTAGTTAATAGGAGTAATAATAGAATACTACAAGTTTGTGTTTAAACACAGTTTCCTGGGTACACTGTGACTGCAAAACACAACTTCAGCTAAATGTACAATGTTGCATTTGAAAGCAAGGCCACAGAAAACTATGTGAAACATGTATGTTTTTTAGTACTATACATAATGACATAAAAAAAGAAATTGGATTATTCTCAAAATGCCAATAAAATATGTTCATAAAAAAACTAATAGTATTACTTTATAAAAATTACGAACAAGTTCTGGTAATGATCACATCAGAATACAATTCACATGTAAAGCTGATCGAGCAGGACATTCAAGCTGATACACTTTCACCTGTAACCTTTATTCGAACTCACTGTGGCCATGCTCTCTGGATTGATTGACAAATGTTCAAACCTATTTTATCATTCAGACATGTACACTGTTGACTTGCATGCACATACACCCACACATAAACAGATGGGATAACTGACGTATAAATACACACTCATAAACAGATTCAATCTAAGCAGGAATGCCCCTGGAACGCGCACGCACACATGCAGACACACACAACCCGTACCTATGCACATGCACACACTTCACAACGTGAGTTCAGCAATAACCCCTAATGGACTTTTGGATAGGCAGAAATCAATGACCCCGCAGGGTTCAACTTGTGGCCATGTAACTTTAAATTACTTCATTTTAGCTGTATGCTGACTCCATTTGACTAATGGTAAAGATAGGTACTTTTAACTAACATATGATCATTTTATTTAACAATTTCAGAGTGCAGAGATCAATGCACTGCAAATTAAGAAAACACATGCAAATAGACAAAATACAAGCAAATTATCTTCACCAATTTGAAAACACATGCATAGCATCAAGAAAAAATGCTGCAAAATGCGAAGAACACAACCAAACACTACAAACAGTAGACGACAAAACAAAAAAACATTTTACATCGTAAAAATATTGCTCCATGGTGCTACTAGTGTTCAAAAACAGGGTATCTTTAATGCTTTCTCTCTGAATAGATACAACTCTTCAACCAAACCACAAAAGTGATAAACATGTTATTACTCTTAAAATGAAAAATAGCCCCTACAGCACAAGATATGTTCCCTCAATTTTAATTAATTTAGACAAACTGTGTGCCCTCAGTGTTTTCACTGATTCTAGGTGGCTCAAGTTCTACAGCTGCTCAGTCTGATCTATAGGTTTGAAGAAAAACAGCTTGATTAAAGATTTTTAAAATACAATCTAGAATAAAACACAGAGGGTCAGGCCTAGTGTATTATATAACTTGGCCACTGTGTCATTTTCTACAATTGCCAGAATTAAACAAGTAGCATTCTAATAGAATACATTGAACGACAGGGCCAGTTTCATTGGAATAGGTTGCCAATGTTACATGAATAATCTTCACTTTCATAAGATCTTAATGTATATCTTAGGTGACTTATATGTTCGTGGTAAGAATGTGGTCTTGCACATAAGGACGCATAAGGCCTGTTCAATCAACAATCAATATTTGGATTTATCTACCAGTGATAGACACTCAGGCTATAGATTTCTGAAAATCCAGAGACTTTTTCAGTTTACTCATGCACTATGAATGTTGCAGTGGCACGTTTACTTGCACCACTAGGCTAAGGAGGGCCTAACTTCCTTCTATAACTTGCACATGACATTTCAGGCTCCAAAAACCAAACGTTTGCAGGGGTAAACAAGACCTAATATGTCAGCCCGTAGAGTGTTTTTTTGTTTGTGTGTGTGTGTGTGTGTGTGTGTGTGTGTGTGTGTGTGTGTGTGTGTGTGTGTGTGTCTACATACATTGAACCCATGGGTAATGAGCATACTGACTCACAGAGGTTTTTCCCATGTCTGCTTGGAAGTGTTCATGGAGAAAGGATTTACAGGAATTCGAGAAGGGTTGAAGCAACAACGGCTCTACAAAAACTGCTGCCAGAACCTATTGCCAAGAAAATGACGCAGGCTTGTTGCGTGCATGTGAGGGTGTGTGCATATATTGTATTCATGCATCATTTCCCAGAGAGCCACAGCCTATAAAATTATACCCTCACAATATCTGATGGTCAGTGTACATTCATACAGAAAAGAAAACGTTTTAAAACATAGTTGTTTGCAGTTACATGACCATTGCCTTCTAGTCACTTTGTCTCACTATCCTGCCTTAACAAGAGAACTACTCAAAATATTAGAAATCACAGGTTAGTAAAAACTAATTGGGTAATCACAATGAGGTAAATCAAATGAGAAACAGATGGTAAAACACTTACACATATTAGTACATTCAGTATGGTTTACAGATACAGACATTGTACCTTAATCGCAAACTGTAAAAGAGTATTTAACTTACATTTTAATGTTTTAATTTTTTTGTACTGATTATTTTTCTATGATCTGCCTTTTGTTCAAATAAATCTTCAATATATCCTATAATATATGAACTAATTTGTCCATTAATTTGTCCAATATGTTCAATCTCCTTCAAGTTCAGGAAATACTGCAAAACAGGTATGTGTAATGTAATTTTGTTTAAGTGGGAACCAAAACAGAGTTACTGAAACCTTCTAGTGGGAGCAGTTCATTCACCAATGCTACATGTGTTGTTCACTGCTATTGTCACAGCGTAGTCTTCTGACTAATACAGGGACTCAAGCTGAGGTTTTTCTGTGCAGACTTTAAAAGGGTCGTTCAGTAACAGTGTAAAGTTCTTCTGCATATGTGTACACATGTGTAGGATTGACACATATGCATGCATCAGGTGTGCATATATGAGTATGGGCGCATGCATGTCTGCTGGTCTTTGTACATATGCATGTATATATCTGTCATTTTAAATGTGTATATCTGTATTCCTGTGTGTTTGCTTATAGATTTAGTCTGTTTGTCAGACCGTACACTGTCTCAAATTGATCCACTTCATCCTATTTCTCTTGTGTAAGAACATCATGACTGATTGTTGACCCCAGAGTGTATCTATTGTAATCTCCTGACCTGATATCCGAACATGAAGAAACCTGTGTTTAAATTTCTGGAACCCCTATAATTTTGTAATTTAGCAAAACTCCTGTCATTGTGATGAATGTAACTTTAAATATGTGTACCTGTCTTTTTACAGTACATATTTAGAATTAAGTGTTAAATTGTGTACAAATTATTGTGTGCTGAAGTGAATAAAAGACTGTAGAAAGATCTAGTAATAAAAGTGAAGAAATTTGGAAATAACACGCTCAAAGCAGCTCACTTAAATAGGATTACTGCTTCAACAGCTCAGCATGTTTACATCATCTGGCCAATTGAGAAGTCTGTTTATTTATGTTAACTACATAATCCTAATGACCACAGATAGAAGAAACAGACAACTCTGTGATTCTGTTTGAGCATTAGCATAGAGAGATAATAGCCAACACTGGAAATTGATCAAGTTTAAATGAATTGTATTGAAGATTGATAATTTGTGAATAGTCAACACTGCAATCAAGGTGTGTTGCTGTGATTAAATCTTGATATAAAGACTTGAGCCTGATAGAGTGGATACCTTTAAGATAAAGGCCTCAAATAACAGATGCAGGCAGACAGAGTTGAGATGAGTTTATGTAACCATCCATACCATTGTGTGCACTGAAAAACTAACAAAAACACTCATACATATATATATACACTGAACATGAACATTCTTTGCCACTGAATCAACACAATGAATGCCTGCTACACCATCACACATCATAAACAAATCCTCATCTGGCATAATCCCCAGAAGTTCCAAGTCTAATGATGGTCTTACTCTAAGTGTGTCGGTAATATAAACCACAGCCATTCCTTTATCCACTGCTCACTCACTCATTTCAGACCAAACAGTGTTCATTACTTCTGCTTTTGGATTGCTCAAGGGAAACCTAAGATGGAGGCAGAATGACACTCAGAAAGAGAAATTATGCAAGAAAAAAGAAAAGAAATGAAAGAGGAATATGATGGAATACAGAAGAAGTATCCTTTAAATGACAGTACAAACACCACTGTGTAAAATACTCAATTACAAGTAAATATCTTCCATTCAAAACTAAAAAAAGGGAAATACTTTGACATTGGGGAAATATTCTTTATGGCCAAGAGTCAGATGAGATTATCAATACTACTCTAATGTCTGTACTATACGGATGAAGATACAGCCAACAACTAGTTAGCTTAGTTTAGCTCAAATCCTGGAAACATAGGGATCTATCTAGCCTGGCACTGTCCAAAGGGTACAGGTAAAAGTATTATTAACAAAGTGCACTAAGAGAATTAAAAGTGAAAGGCTGCTGTCACCGCCATATAATTATATCATTTGAATGTTTTACTGATGCATTTACATGTAAGCAGCATGTTAATGTTGGATCTGGTTGAAGTGGAGCTGTTTTTAACAACTTGTTACCTTAAGTATAACAAAGTACTGTATTTTTATGCTTTTCATAGGTTTTGAAAATCTTAATCAGGAAAGCAATCAGGAGCTGTAAGATTAAAGTTGTGGAGAGTAGAAGGTACTATATATTCCCCTGAAAGGTAGTGGAGTCACAGACTGACTTACCTCAGACTTTACTTAAAAGAAGATGTAATTGATTTACTTTTCACCACTGATGGGATAGGAAGACAGATCAGATATCAGGGAAGGCTGAGAGACAGAAACACAGCAAGGATGGCACAATGAAAAAGCAATCAAACGGACAGACGTACAGGCTTTATCTTTCAGTCAAGCCATCTCATTCAGTCACTGAGCCACTACCTTGACACAGTAACTTTATGAACTGCTGCCAAAATTAAGGACAGGGACCAGAGCAGGTCAAGTTAATGTGTCACCACATTGTGAAATCATTGTGTGAATGTGTGCAGGTCGTGTAGAGCTGTAAAGGGAGAAAGGGAGGGTTTATGGTCAAAGGGGCTTATCTCAGCAATTGATCCTCTGGTATAAAATGCCTGCAATGGCTGAGGCTCAGAGTGGACATGCTGCTTCAGCACTGAACCTCCAAACCAACTACTCTCTCCCTCTCCTTACAGTTTACCATCAACGCCTTTCTCTTCTATCAGCCATGGGAGTTGCATACAGCGTTGGAGAGTAAGTGAAACAAATCATCATGGCATTTGTGAACATTGTTCTGCTGGGTCCTGTTATCACTGTGCTATCTGGAGCTGAAAAGACGAGATTTTGTTTTGCTTGCTTCAGTTAATTCAAGCAAGAAAATATGAGTTTAGACTTGCAAAGAACATTGGATTACGACAACATTTTTAAACCAATCTTCTAAATTTACATGTGCAAGGGGGAGTTATTTTTGTCATTCTATGGTAGAAAGAGGTTTTTGCAGTGCAGACTGGTATGTGGAGCTCAAAGAGTGGACGGTTGGGTGTATAGCAGGAACAAAATCAGAAAGGGAGGAGTAGAGAAAGAGAGAGGCATGACTGAAGTTAAACATTCCTAAATCACTTCCAGGACTTCATCAAGGAATAGCAGAGAAGTCAGTCTCTTCTGGGGAACTGTAGGAAGGAAGTAGCAGAATTCAACATAAATGGAGGGGCCACCAATGTACACTTATGGTCTCGGTTAGCCTTAGTCCAGCATGATTATTGCTAAAACATTCAGAGCATGCTTCACTTTCCTGGCATTCATTCCAGGCTAGTCTCAACAGATATTAAAGTATGGCAGAGTGGCATTTGCCCAACAGTCAAATTGTTTTCTCTTTCATGGGAAGGTTGAGTGAACTGTCATTAATGCTTTAAAGAAGAGATGATGTAACATACAGTGTTGATTCTGATTAAATACTTTCAATTGTAGCTATAGCAGGTCACATGAATAAAGACTCATTCAGGTACAATATACAATGATTATCTGTAAGTAAAAAGTGCACTTTGCCCCTTTGCTTTGACAGGGTTGATCACCTCTACACCTTCTTTGTGCAGTGGTCACCAGAAATCTATACCAAGGGCAACAAGAAGCACCGGCAGCCCCGCTACCTCATTAGAGAGAAACATCAGAAACGCTATCTGGTAGTGGAGAAGAACAAGGTGGCTGTGATAAACAAGCTCCTCAGTAACCCTGTCAACTCCACTGTGAAAAACTGGGAGGTAAGGTTTGCACAAACACACACACATAATGTAAGGTTTAACAAAAGCCATCTGTCACTCTCAATAAATCTCCAATTGCAGGTTAACATTAGGTCAAGACAATATGCAACAGCTTATCATTTGTAGATAAACAAGTATTCCCGACTTACAGTAACTGAGGCACTAGACTGCTCGGCAGTTATCCCAGAGGTTGTGGGAAATCCCACTGTTTCTATATATGGGCATCCCTGTCCTCCACATCCTCTACTTTCCTGTTTAGAGAGAAAAGAAACTGTTGGGTATCAGAGCTAACCAATGACAAGCCGCTCCACTCAAGTTTCCAACCAATGGCATTTCAGACATAGAGAGTGAAAGTTACCCAGAAAGAGTACAAAAGGGATGGATGCTTGCTGGTTTGGTTAGCAGACATGCGGTACTACAGAGTGCTGGGCTTGACAGAGAAATCAGGAGACATGAAGCTGCTGCTAGAAAATATCAAAGTGCTTTATTTTGCCAGTGACTGTGTGGAGCCGTATGTTGAGGTAGGACTACTATCCTGCATGTCCTCATTTCAGGAGATACTGAAATTATGGGGTACTTTAGGGGTAAAACATGTTTTATATCACCCATACATCCTAATCCAGCAATCCAGTTATGAACAGTTGTAATGCTGCTGTGTTTAACCTGTGCCTGCATCTTGCAACTAACTCCTGCAAGAACATTTTTACTCTAGATTTTACATGAGCAGTATCTGTGAATGAGTCAATTAACCACAGACCACACAGCTGTACAGTAAAATGTCACTAAACAAAATTAGGACATGTGAAAAGTGAGAGCATGAGGCGGGTTGATTTCTGACCTTCTTGATATATCTTGTGACCTCGTCCAGATTATCACAGTGAAGGACTCCAAGCGGCGTTTGAGTCTGTGCAGCTCGGAGGGCTCCGAGGCAGAGGAGCCCGAGGACCAGGAGGAAGTTGACCTCCCTGTCCTGGGTGACCACAGCCAGCTGCTGGATGAACACCACCTGAAGAGAGTAAGTTACTGCAACACAAAATAATCCAAGTGGATGATCTGGCAAAGATTACAGTCATCAAAAAATGCCTTTTAGTGTTACATCTTTTGATCAACAACTCCTTTTCCAACAGCTTTCTACTCAGATTCCAGCGAGGACCCAGGGGTATAAATGGCAACTGGTCTACAGCACAGCCATCCACGGCAGCAGCCTGAAGACTTTGTACAGGAATATGGCTGATCTGGACAGTCCTGTGCTGTTGGTCATCAAAGACATGCACAAAAAGGTTTGCATCTTTATTTTAACTCCCCAACACTTTTCAGGACCCAACTGCAGTCACACTGATACTTTGATTAACAGTATGTCTGTGGGTAACAACCTGGTTTCTTGGTCATTTCAGGTGTTCGGGGCCTTTTCTTCCGAACCGTTCAGAGCCAGTAAATACTGCTACGGTACCGGAGAAACCTTTCTATTCAGCTTCAACCCTGACTTCCAGGTAAGAGTTGAATTATTTCTTGTTAGTCTGGTTACAAATTACATCTACCAGAAATCTAGTGTGTTATTACGAGAAATCTTTTTTTAATTATTATTTATATTAAAGTTTGCAACCATTTAAGAGCAATTGTCTAGTTTAGGACATATTTTGAATGTGCACTGGATTTAAGCACACGTTTCTTATGTGTCACATTTGGTGTTTTCACAGGCGTACAGGTGGAGTGGTGAGAACTCCTACTTTGTGAGCGGCAACCTGGAATCTCTGGCGATTGGAGGAGGAGGGTAAGTTATGAGGTTGATTTAATTAATTTCCTCTATAAAATACAGACTAAAGGAAATGGCCGACAGTCACATCTGTCAGTGTCATAAAGTAATTAAAAGAACCATATAATATTTACTCTAACTGCTACCTGATATCAAGGATTACAGTTCCTGTTATCTGATCGCATAAAAGATTAGCAGCTTTTAAAAGATTTGACATTAACGTTCTATTTTTTCTTGGCCTGCAGGGGCGGATTTGGCCTGTGGCTGGATGCTGATCTATATCATGGTTCAAGTTTTTCCTGTCCTACCTTCCACAATGAGTCTCTCTCCTCACAAGAAGACTTCATCGTACAAGACCTCGAAGTCTGGACTGTGCGGAACTGAGGGAGAACATCTGACAAGATGAGGTGAAAACAAAGTAGAACCCACTGGACTGTCAGGAGTTATAAAACTTCTAGACTTCAAGGATCATGGGTGATTTAGCCACACTGTACAAAACCTGATAGGGCAGTTGCTATCATCTGTGCATCTGGCTCAGATTAGCCCACAGTATGAAGCCTGCTCTAGTGGTTCTTGGGCTGGACTTTCTGTTTATACTGGTTTGATCTGCGCCTGCTAACAAGTGGCTGGATGAAATCCTGAAATTCAGGGTCGGCTATTCATCAGTAGCCCCTTGCTAAGCACAGTAAGTAACTGGCACCTGAAGCTTTAAGCCCTCCATGCCCTCCCTTGGCTGTGGACATTATAATACAAAGCTCACAGTAGCACTGATGGATAAAAAAATGTCTGTAACCACTGTAAGCACATATAGGATTTAAGGAAAATGTTTTTTTGTTTTTTTTTTCATTTTCTGTCTAAAAACTGAGCAGGTTTGTGAAAATTTAAAATGTGTTTTTACAGTATGTATCTATGTGTGCATAAGTGTGCATATGTTCTATTTGCTCTCATGGCCCCAGGGTTTATGAAACATACTTGATACATAAAGGGCCATACGTATCTTTAAGACAAAAAAAGTTTAGTAATTAATTTATGGTATAAACACTGAAACATGATAGGGCCCACAATGGCCTATCTGGACTAATTGTACAAAGTGTTTTCTTACATGAGGTCTGAATTTAATGTTCTCCATTTTAAAACTACAGCTGCAGATGGTGACCTATCTACTCAGGTTCAAGAATAAAAGTATAGGGTTACACTATAAACAGTTATTATCTGTGATGTGTGCTGTTTGTGGCGGAAGGGACCTCAACTGTCATTTCTGTTTTTTGGAAAGTGACACACATGCTGCCTATTTGCCTAAATGGAAAATATTTTATTAAGAAACAGAAAACATTTAGAATCTTTCAAATTTTTTATTTTTGCTATTTATTTAAATGTATTTAAGAGGAAAAAAAAGCAAAATTTCATGTCCTGTTTGTCTGTTTGTTTCACATTTCTTCATGTTTGTGTGTAAATCTGAGTCTGCCAGGCAGTGCTGGTACTGCCACTGTAATTTTGTGGAACCACATTAACACTTTTTCTTTCCTGGTGAAAGACAATGTTTTCATAGCATTCATATTTCATTATGAATAAATCCTTAAAACAACATCATCTTTTCCACTGAGGACATTGTTTTTGCATGCTTCAAATAACACAATAGGAATATGAATTGTCATATTTGTGTGACTCTCATTTCTAGCTGGATCAGTGTCTCATGGCACGTATGCCATGGCATAGGTACAGACACAACAAACACACGAGCATACACCAATCAGCCATAACATTATGAACACTGAGAGGTGAAGTGAATAACACTGATTATCTGTTTATCATAGCACCTGTCTGTGGGTGGGATATATTAGGCAGCAAGTGAACATTTTGTCCTCAAAGTTGATGTGTTAGAAGCAGGAAAAATGCACAGCGTAAGGATTTGAGTGACTTCGACAAGAGCCACATTTTGATGGCTAGACGACTGGGTCAGAGCATCTCCAAAACTGCAGCTCTTGTGGGGTGTTCCTGGTCTGCAGTGGTCGGTACCTATCTAAAGTGGTCAAAGGAATTAGAACAACCACAAAAGAAATGGTCCAATTGAATATTCTCACAAAAATATGAATAGACTAGAAGTAGAAATAAATAGAAAAACTGTAATAATGCAAACTTGCAGTCTCCCAGACAATAGGTTACTGCACCTGTAGGAACTCCAGGCTGCTAAAAAAAAGGGACCCCCCTATCCATCAAAGGCTGTGTAGATTGCAGTGCCACAAGCCTACAAGACGTCATACATGGAACTGGAAGCTGTAGCCAGTAGAATTTGAAGCTTGATGTGGGTTATGCTGTATCACAATCAAAGTCTGCTACCTATTTGCCTCGTATGTTGAAGGGAGTTGGTGGTCAGTATGATGTCCTACAGCACAAGATATATTCAATAAGTGAAACACAATTATTAATCATTTAGACAAACTGTGTGCTCTCAGTGTATTCATTGATTCCCGCCTTCTAGGTGGCCCAGGTTCTATAGCTGCTCAGACTGATCTAATGTATTAGGTTTAAAGAAAAACAGCTTGATTAAAGATGTACATTTTTAAAATACAATCTAGAATAAAACACAGAGGAAAATGTATTCCGCTTCAGGCCTAGTGTATTATATAGCTTGGCCACTGTGTCATTTTCTACAATTACCAGAATTAAACAGGTAGCATATTGATTGAATGTATTGAACTGCAAGGCCAGTTTCATTGGAATAGGTTGCCAATGTGAGATGAATAATTGTCACTCAGGGCTATCTTGTAAATACCTATGACAGGCCTGTTCAATCACTCTGGTTTTAAAACCAATCTTCTAAATTTACATGAGCAAGGGGGAGTTATCTTTGTCATTCTATGGTAGAAAGAGGTTTTTGCAGTGCAGACTGGTATGTGGAGCTCAAAGAGTGAACAGATGTGCGTATGGCAGGAAGAAAATCAGAAAGGGAGGAGTAGAGAAAGAGAGAGGCTGAAACATTCCTAAATCACTTCCAGGACTTCGGCAAGGAATAGCAGAGAAGTCAGTCTCTTCTGGGGAACTGTAGGAAGGAAGTAGCAGAATTCAACATAAATGGCAGGGGTCACCAATGTACACTTTGTCATGGCCCTGCTCCCTTTGCTCCTCCTCCTTCCCTGTGTGTGTCTGAGGGTGCGGTCTTCAATCACCTCACCTGCTCCCTATCACCTTGTTAGTCTCAGCCCTCAAGTACCCTGGTGTCCTTTTGCTTGGTGCCAGATTGTTGTTCAGCAGACTTGGTGGTACACTCTTGGCTCCACTCAGTGAGTAGCTGGCTCATTAGTGTTTCTCCCTGTTCCTGCCCTCCTGTCTGATCCCTGTATCTCCAGAGTTCCAGGGATCCTTCCCGTGTAGACCAGGTCCCAGAGTCAGCTCTCCAGTGTTTCCGTGTCTCCGGTCCGCCTGCTGAGGCCGCCCCTCGTGTGTGTGTGTGTGTGTGTGTGTGTGTGTGTCCGCCCCCCTAAACACTACACGTCACACACTTATGGTCTCGGTTAGCCTTAGTCCAGCATGTGTGTGTGTGTGTGTGTGTGTCCCGGCCCCCCTAAACACTACACGTCACACACTTATGGTCTCGGTTAGCCTTAGTCCAGCATGATTATTGCTAAAACATTCAGAGCATGCTTCACTTTCCTGGCATTCATTCCAGGCTAGTCTCAACAGATATTAAAGTATGGCAGAGTGGCATTTGCCCAACAGTCAAATTGTTTTCTCTTTCATGGGAAGGTTGAGTGAACTGTCATTAATGCTTTAAAGAAGAGATGATGTAACATACAGTGTTGATTCTGATTAAATACTTTCAATTGTAGCTATAGCAGGTCACATGAATAAAGACTCATTCAGGTACAATATACAATGATTATCTGTAAGTAAAAAGTGCACTTTGCCCCTTTGCTTTGACAGGGTTGATCACCTCTACACCTGCTTTGTGCAGTGGTCACCAGAAATCTATACCAAGGGCAACAAGAAGCACCGGCAGCCCCGCTACCTCATTAGAGAGAAACATCAGAAACGCTATCTGGTAGTGGAGAAGAACAAGGTGGCTGTGATAAACAAGCTCCTCAGTAACCCTGTCAACTCCACTGTGAAAAACTGGGAGGTAAGGTTTGCACAAACACACACACATAATGTAAGGTTTAACAAAAGCCATCTGTCACTCTCAATAAATCTCCAATTGCAGGTTAACATTAGGTCAAGACAATATGCAACAGCTTATCATTTGTAGATAAACAAGTATTCCCGACTTACAGTAACTGAATCACTAGACTGCTCGGCAGTTATCCCAGAGGTTGTGGGAAATCCCACTGTTTCTATATATGGGCATCCCTGTCCTCCACATCCTCTACTTTCCTGTTTAGAGAGAAAAGAAACTGTTGGGTATCAGAGCTAACCAATGACAAGCCGCTCCACTCAAGTTTCCAACCAATGGCATTTCAGACATAGAGAGTGAAAGTTACCCAGAAAGAGTACAAAAGGGATGGATGCTTGCTGGTTTGGTTAGCAGACATGCGGTACTACAGAGTGCAGGGCTTGACAGAGAAATCAGGAGACATGAAGCTGCTGCTAGAAAATATCAAAGTGCTTTATTTTGCCAGTGACTGTGTGGAGCCGTATGTTGAGGTAGGACTACTATCCTGCATGTCCTCATTTCAGGAGATACTGCAATTATGGGGTACTTTAGGGGTAAAACATGTTTTATATCACCCATACATCCTAATCCAGCAATCCAGTTATGAACAGTTGTAATGCTGCTGTGTTTAACCTGTGCCTGCATCTTGCAACTAACTCCTGCAAGAACATTTTTACTCTAGATTGTACATGAGCAGTATCTGTGAATGAGTCAATTAACCACAGACCACACGGCTGTACAGTAAAATGTCACTAAACAAAATTAGGACATGTGAAAAGTGAGAGCATGAGGCGGGTTGATTTCTGACCTTCTTGATATATCTTGTGACCTCGTCCAGATTATCACAGTGAAGGACTCCAAGCGGCGTTTGAGTCTGTGCAGCTCGCAGGGCTCCGAGGCAGAGGAGCCCGAGGACCAGGAGGAAGTTGACCTCCCTGTCCTGGGTGACCACAGCCAGCTGCTGGATGAACACCACCTGAAGAGAGTAAGTTACTGCAACACAAAATAATCCAAGTGGATGATCTGGCAAAGATTACAGTCATCAAAAAATGCCTTTTAGTGTTACATCTTTTGATCAACAACTCCTTTTCCAACAGCTTTCTACTCAGATTCCAGCGAGGACCCAGGGGTATAAATGGCAACTGGTCTACAGCACAGCCATCCACGGCAGCAGCCTGAAGACTTTATACAGGAATATGGCTGATCTGGACAGTCCTGTGCTGTTGGTCATCAAAGACATGCACAAAAAGGTTTGCATCTTTATTTTAACTCCCCAACACTTTTCAGGACCCAACTGCAGTCACACTGATACTTTGATTAACAGTATGTCTGTGGGTAACAACCTGGTTTCTTGGTCATTTCAGGTGTTCGGGGCCTTTTCTTCCGAACCGTTCAGAGTCAGTAAATACTGCTACGGCACCGGAGAAACCTTTCTGTTCAGCTTCAACCCTGACTTCCAGGTAAGAGTTGTAATTATTTCTTGTTAGTCTGGTTACAAATTACATCTACCAGAGATCTAGTGTGTTATTACGAGAAATCTTTTTTTTTTCTCATTTATATTAAAGTTTGCAACCATTTAAGAGCAATTGTCTAGTTTAGGACATATTTTGAATGTGCACTGGATTTGAGCACACGTTTCTTATGTGTCACATTTGGTGTTTTCACAGGCGTACAGGTGGAGTGGTGAGAACTCCTACTTTGTGAGCAGCAACCTGGAATCTCTGGCGATTGGAGGAGGAGGGTAAGTTATGAGGTTGATTTAATTAATTTCCTCTATAAAATACAGACTAAAGGAAATGGCCGACAGTCACATCTGTCAGTGTCATAAAGTAATTAAAAGAACCATATAATATTTACTCTAACTGCTACCTGATATCAAGGATTACAGTTCCTGTTATCTGATCACATAAAAGATTAGCAGCTTTTAAAAGATTTGAAATTAACGTTCTATTTTTTTCTTGGTCTGCAGGGGCAGATTTGGCCTGTGGCTGGATGATGATCTATATCATGGTTCAAGTTTTTCCTGTCCTACCTTCCACAATGAGTCTCTCTCCTCACATGAAGACTTCATCGTACAAGACCTCGAAATCTGGACTGTGCAGAACTGAGGGAGAACATCTGATTAAATGAAAACAAAGTAGAACCCACTGGACTGTCAGGAGTTATAAAACTTCTAGACTTCAAGGATCATGGGTGATTTAGCCACACTGTACAAAACCTGATAGGGCAGTTGCTATCATCTGTGCATCTGGCTCAGATTAGCCCACAGTATGAAGCCTGCTCTAATGGTTCTTGGGCTGGACTTTCTGTTTATACTGGTTTGATCTGCGCCTGTTAACAAGTGGCTGGATGAAATCCTGAAATTCAGGGTCGGCTATTCATCAGTAGCCCTGTAGCAGTAAGTAACTGGCACCTGAAGCTTTAAGCCCTCCATGCCCTCCCTTGGCTGTGGGCATTATAATACAAAGCTCACAGTAGCACTGAAAGAGAGTCTGTAAGCACAATAATTTAATTGATAGAGACAGGAAAGGGGGGTGAGAGAGAGAGGGGATAACGCGCATTAAAGGGCCATAGGTTGGACTTGACCTTGGGCCGCCAAAACAGGGATGTTGGAATGTTGGCACATGGGGCGCCAGCTCTAACAGATGAGCTTTCTAGGCACCCCAGGAAGTTTTCATTTTCTGTCTCAAAACTGAGCAGGTTTGTGAAATTTTAAAATGTGTTTTTACAGTATGTACAGTCAAGCCCAAAATGATTCATACTCCTGGCAAATTTTGACTTAAAGTTACTTTTATTCAACCAGCAAGTTTTTTTTCTTGATTGGAAGTGACACAGGTGTCTCCCAGAAGATAAGACTATGTACAAGAGGCATCATTGTGGAAAAAAATGTATGTATATGTGTGTGTGTGTGTGTATATATATATATGTGTATGTATGTATGTATGTATGTATGTATGTATGTATGTATGTGTATATATATATATATATATATATATATATATATATATATATATATATATATGCGCTTTTATTTACATTTGAACAAAAAGTTCATACTCTTCTCAGTGGTCAATAGAAAAGCCTTTATTGGCTGTTACAGCAATGAAACGCTTCCTATAATTGCTGACTAGCTTTTTTTTTTTTTTTTTTTTTAGCGATGAGCTCCAACTCTTTCAGGTTGGAGGGTCTCCTTGCCATCACCCTGATCTTTAGCTCCCTCCACATATTCTCAATTGGATTCAAGTCAGGACTCTGGCTGGGCCACTGCAAAACATTGTTTTTGTCCGCTAACCATTTCTTCACCACTTTTGCTGTCTGTTTTTTGGGTTGTTGTCTTGCCGAAATGTCCACTGGTGCCCAAGGCCAAGTTTCTCTGCAGACTGCCTGATGTTGTTGTTGAGAATCTTGATGCATTGCTCTTTTTTCATGGTGCCGTTTACTGTGATTAGGTTCCCTGGTCCATTGGCTGAAAAACACCCCCGAAGCATTAGGTTCCCACCACCACGTTTGACAGTGGGGATGGTGGGCTTCTCCTTTTTTACGCAAAATGAATGATACATCATTGTGGCTAAACAATTCAAATTTTGTTTCATCTGACCATAACACAGAAGACCAGAAGTCTTCTTTGTCCAGATGATCATTTGCAAAGGCCAAGCAGGCTTTTGTGTGCCTTATCTGGAGAAGTGGCGTCCTCCTTGGTCTGCGTCCGTGGAACCCAGCAGTGTGCAGTGTCTGTTGGGCTGTCTGCCTTGAGACGTTGCCACCAGCAGAGCTCAGATTCACCAGGATGGCCTTGGTGGTGATCCTTGGATTCTTTTTCACCTCTCTTACTATCCTCCTGGACAGCACAGGCGTCACTTTTGGCTTCCGACCACGTCCTCTGAGATTTCCCACGGTGCGGAACGTCTTGTATTTTTTTAATAATACTTTGCACTGTAGCCACTGGAACTTGAAAACATTTAGACATTGCCTTATAGCCCTTTCCTGACTTGTGTGCAGTCACAATGCGCAGACGCAGGTCCTCAGTGAGCTCCTTTGTCTTAGACACAACTATCCACAAACCTGTTGCAGAGAGCTGCTGTTTTTCACCTGTTGAGTTGATTAAAACAGCTGTTCCCAACAAATCAGGGTAATTAGGATGCTTTAGAACAGCTTAGACTATTTGGAATGGTATAGAACTTTAGATTTTCCCATAGACTGTGACAGTTTGCAAAAGGTATGAATAATTTTGGACATGCCACTTTTTTTCCACAATGATGCCTCTTGTACATCGTTTTATCTTTTGGGAGAAGCCTGTGTCATTTCCGGTAAAAAAAAAAAATGCAATATAAATAAATGTAACTTTAAGTCAAAATTTGCTAGGAGTATGAATAATTTCAGCCTTGACTATATCTGTGTGCATATGTTCAATTTTCTCTCATGGCCCAGGGTTTATGAAACATACTTGATACATAAAGGGCCATACCTATCTTTAAGACAAAAAAAGTTTAGTAATTAATTTATGGTATAAACACTGAAACATGATAGGGCCCACAATGGCCTATCTGGACTAATTGTACAAAGTGTTTTCTTACATGAGGTCTGAATTTAATGTTCTCCATTTTAAAACTACAGCTGCAGATGGTGACCTATCTACTCAGGTTCAAGAATAAAAGTATAGGGTTACACTATAAACAGTTATTATCTGTGATGTGTGCTGTTTGTGGCGGAAGGGACCTCAACTGTCATTTCTGTTTTTTGGAAAGTGACACACATGCTGCCTATTTGCCTAAATGGAAAATATTTTATTAAGAAACAGAAAACATTTAGAATCTTTCAAATTTTTAATTTTTGCTATTTATTTAAATGTATTTAAGAGAAAAAAAAAGCTAAATTTCATGTTCTGTTTGTCTGTTTGTTTCACATTTCTTCATGTTTGTGTGTAAATCTGAGTCTGCCAGGCAGTGCTGGTACTGCCACTGTAATTTTGTGGAACCACATTAACACTTTTTCTTTCCTGGTGAAAGACAATGTTTTCATAGCATTCATATTTCATTATGAATAAATCCTTAAAAAAACATTGTCTGAATATGAATTGTCATATGTGCCTGACTCAAATTTTTCGCTGAATCAGTGTCTCATTGCATATATGCCATGGCATAGGTAAAGACAGAACAAACACACAAGCATATATAAGGATAACTAGAACAACCACAGATGAAATGTGTAATGAAACTGGATAATGCCAACTTGCATTCTGCCAGACAATAGGTAACTGCACCTGTAGGAATAGTTAGATATAGCCCAATCAAATATGATCAGATGTTTCTCTTTATTATATTTGTGTTCAATTTTCTCTAACATAGCTGCACAGAAGGCCACAGAAATACCACATTAGAATTAGCAAAGAAACTTATGTTTCTTATTGTATGTTTGTTAGCAAAATAGTCAGAAATTAGAACCTCCACCACAAGTTTGATTTGATCTTTTGTTTTCTAGTCTATAGTACAGCATTTTATATGATATGTGGAGAAAAGTGTAATGATATCAATTACGATTAATCAACAAAAAAACATTTGAGAGAATTTAGAGGTTGATCTGCAAAATACCAGAGAAAAAAAAGCCAAACCACAGCAAATTTCCTGGTATAGTGGGTGCCCACACCCACTACACTGTGCCTACAGACTCGTACCCTTTCCATGGAAACAGGTGCACAGAAAGGCCAAAAACATCAACAAAAAAAACCAAAACATATTTAATCTTCAATATTGCTGGCTTCAGACCTCAGCATAAAGTGTGTAACATTTAGGAGGATCTATTATCTGTTAATTCTCCCCTTTTTAATAGCACCACATAGTCACACTAGTCAAAAAGTCTCAGGTTAGGTTGAAATGTAGCTAAAATAATGAGGGGTGTGTGTTTTCATGAAGCACATTGATACGCTGAATTAAGGCATTTGACAAAAATAGGAAAAGTTAGAAAAGTTAGACAAGGATTTTGGAAAATTGGGTTAAGTTGATAATCAGGTAAATTGAGTGACCATATATAACATGTTAAACCACATCGCTCTCTGGTGGCAGCATTCTTCCCTTACACGTTCAGATCGGCAATCTTTCGGTTTCCCCTTGTCAGCTCGATGACCTCTGGGATCGACTGTGCGGGTCTTACGTCTGACAGTACAACAATGGCGGGAGTCGAGGCTACACAACCTGCCCTGGTGGATAGTTCCAAAAGCAGCAGCGCGCCAGCTGAAGGATATGACAAAAAATGTATTTTCTGCAAGATTGTAAACAATGAAATGGGCACGGAGCTTCTTCACAGTGTGAGAATATTGTACTCATTAAATAATATTGAGCGCCAAGCTAGCTAGCGTTAGCCTGTTGCCTTTGTAGTCAGCTGTGTTCAGAAGCATTAGCTCTGTAACAACTGGCTTTGTGAGGATGTAGTTCATGTTTACTTGTCTTTATGTAAGGTACTATGTAAGCTAAGTTAATTGTTTAGTGATTTAACATTTGTATTCAGTCCTGTAGTTTGTAGTTTTATAGATTTAGTGTTTTTTGTTGTGTTATTGTGTTGTATTGTTGGGTGTGCCTCAGGTTCTCCTCTTTAAATTCACGGGTTGTTGTTGTTGTTGGTGTATTGTGTCCAGCTGATGCAGACATGTGCTAGCTTGGTCCTGTTTTATGTAGCTCATGTTTGCCCAACCTTTGCATTACACAATCACTGGAGGTTCCTGTTTGTAAACTACAGGAGAAGAGAGTGAATACATAACGTTATGTGATTTAATTAAATTAATTGTAGTTATAGTAATAAGTTGCACTGAAATAAACACTACAGTCTGCTCCCGTTTACCCTTCCAGTCCTGAAGCTGATTTATTAATTTGTATTTGCTGACTAATTCATGTATCTCCGCTGCAGGATGAGGAAATCTCATGTTTCAGAGACATCAAACCTGGAGCTCCCCACCATTACCTGGTGGTCCCAACCAAACATGTTGGGAACTGTAAATCACTCAGCAAAGAACATGTGCCTTTGGGTGAGGTTTAAACTAAAGGTCTTATTGCTGGTGCTTGTGTAAACAGTTGCAGTTGTATAGATGCATAAACGTATAGATGTAGCAGTCCTCACTTTATGTCAACTCAGACAATTTCAGTGCATTGCTAACTGCCTCTGTGGACAATTGTATCTTGTGTTAAATATTTGTCAACTGAATAAAATATAGTTAATTAAAAGCAATACTCTTTTTCAGTCGAAAAACCCTCTTATTTTTAATGAGAACTTGTATTTTGTTTATAAAGGAACATGTGTTTGTATTGTCACACCCAGTGAATCGGATGATCGAGACAGGAAAGGAGATCCTCCAGAAAAACAACATAACAGATCTCAGTGATGTCAGGTGGGCTGCATTCATTGATACATTTTATA
Organism: Dicentrarchus labrax; assembly: GCF_905237075.1. Classification (NCBI taxonomy): domain Eukaryota; kingdom Metazoa; phylum Chordata; class Actinopteri; family Moronidae; genus Dicentrarchus; species Dicentrarchus labrax. The sequence continues at coordinate 19,267,051 of NW_026136707.1, read as the reverse complement.
GTACACAGCTCTTCTCACTGATAGTTAATTCCTCCCTCCCCTTCCAAGTGCTAAGGAGAAAATATGGTGGCCGTAAAATGTGCGAAAAACGTGAACAGCCCTATGTAGAGTGTTTGCTTTGTCTGCTCTAGGCTACTGTAGAAATATGGCGGGTTAACATGCCAGATAAAAACATCCCATTCTAAGGTAACAAAGACATAACGATTCTTATTTTCAGATGAATACACTAATGAAATCATACCTATGAATATTATATTACATTTCTGCCAAAAGATCCACCCTTTAATAATGTGTGTCTAGATAGACAAACAAGCAAACAATCCACAGTGATGCTAGGTGATGATAAACATTATACTTCAGTACACATTATCGCAGCATCTACTTTAATGTAGTGTAAACTGAACTGTTTACATTAAACTGTTTTCCAAGTGAACAGTAGTATTCAATCTAATGGACACTGTAATTGATAAACTGTTGTCACTGACTAACTGATTATTTAGCTTCGGTAACATATCTGTTGCTTTGTTGACGTAGCGACAGTGAGACTGTGCAGTAAAGCCTTTACTTTGTCTGCAGGTTTGGTTTTCATTGGCCCCCGTTCTGTTCTGTCACACATCTACACCTTCATGTCCTGGCACCTGCCAGTCAGATGGGCTTCATGTCCCGCCTCTTCTACAGACTCAACTCCTATTGGTTTATCACAGTAAGCCCCCTCTTCGGTATTTGTAATAGAAATACAATTGTACATTTAAGGATTTGTAATTATCCTTATCATAAAATATGAATTTCTTGCAGGCAACATGGTTTAAAAGTGTAGAGACAGTAGAGATATATAATTAATATCTAATAATTCAACAGACTCATTATTTTTACTGATCTTTCATGTTTCTCTAAGTCACTCACTAAGAGTGTGTTCAGTTTCTTTTCACAGAAGTGGAAAGTATTCATGTAAGAATGAGAAAATATGGTTTATTGATTGGCTTACACTTATAAGAGCCAGCCTCTGCCTCCTGCTGCGTAAGGAATTTACAGTATAAAAGCTGGTATTATAGAAGTAACTGACCAGAGGTTAGTTAGAGTTTTAGGTCAGGTGGTATTGCTGAGCAGTGCGGGAATGTAGCAAAACACCTTTTTATTTGGGCACCCATATTAACAGATGAGAGCAGTCACAGCAGCAGCCACACAGCTGACATGCTGTAAACATTGCGCCAGACGCAGCTGTTCAGCGCCGTAGCCGTCAGACGCTGCTCAGGTAGGCAGTGTGAACCAAGGGTCAGTCTAATTTCTGTTCCGTCCACATCTGTTAATGTGTTGCAGGCAGACCAGCTGATTGAGCTTATCAACTCTAAAGGAGAGACCAACTGATCACTACGACTGTGATGAAGTGACTGAAACATCCACCTTCTTATAGATGTCATACTGGATGATACACAGCCGCATTATGTTGCTCTCTGTTTGGCCGGAGCTGATGACAGTATTTTAAACTGATGACATATTCGTAACAAGAGACCACTTGGTTTTACTTTTGGTATGAAAACTTTTCAGACTGCATGCCAAATCTTTTTTCTTGCTACTTGAGACATGGCACACACGTTCAAGGATCAAGGTAAACAATTGTTTTAACATTTTTACAGAAGAAGTTAATTGAATCTCCATTAATCTGCCATAATAAAATGTATTTATGTTATTGACCAAGTAGGATACAGTGTGATTCACATCTGTTAATCACTAAAGAAAATGTTGAAGGCATTCTTTCTTTTTATTGAATGTAAAGGTGAACTGAGTGGAACAGTAGATGTATTGAGGTGGTATTTCAGCCTGAAACGCACATACAATTAATGGTTTGATTGCTTGACAAGCAGGACTATGTTAATGCTTTACAGATATGATTTTATGCATGTGTAACAGAAATTAATATGAAAATCTGTAAGAAAAAAAGTTTTTGTGTAATTCATATACTGGCATAACGTATTGCTGTGTATACCATGTTATGTTGAGTTATCTCTTTACTGATGGGCATTTTGTGGCCTAGACTGGCTCGGCTGCTTTATAGTGGAGGCAACTAAGTCATCCTCTGATGTTGTAAAGGATGCTCAATGAGCTCAACAAATACTGAAATATAGTGTAGTATTTGTTAATACATGCTCAATTATTTGATTTGGTGTAATGTCTCAAGATTGTGTTCAGATATATAACATGAACTGACTGGTTGGTGCATGAAGTGAACAGGTATGCTGTACTTTACTGCTGTATGTTAAGGAACCTAAAGAAAGAAGATACTACTGTATGTACTGTACGAAAGCGTATGCACTTTAAGAATGAATTGAATTTAGAATAAATAATATATTGCTGCTCTTCAGTGTGTTTTTAATGTACTTAGTCCTAGATATCAGTTTACACTCTCTCCGTGCTTACAGTTCACAAAGCACCGACAGTAACACAATAACAGAGAGGGCACTGTTCTTTCTTTCTTTATTATACAGTCAGCAGTACTTGGTAGTTGTTCAATATACTACTGCCTTATGCTCAAAAAGGTATTAGTTTGCATGTCCATTATGTTTAATAGCAGCAGATATCATGGCTTATATCAGTCAGTGCATAGTTTACTATGTAATTCTCAGTCCATTAAAGCACCATGTTTAGTTCATAGAACATCTGTCTCACTGTGGAGGTTTACCAAGTTTCAAACTCTAATGACACTGCCAAAATTACAAAGCACACTTGTAATAAATACATGCTCTGGAGCACCCAAGCCAAGTTGGATCAAGTTCATCCTATAGCACCATATTGTCTGTCACAGGCAGCCTCATGTTCTCTTTGGCTTTGGTTCAGTCTCATTAACCACTCTGACTTCATTTCAGCTGCTCACTCCTCCACTTTCACCGCATTAAAAAGCTAGAGAAGAAAATGTAGCAAAAGGGATTTCTTTTAATCTCTCCACTGTTATTTAGAGCACGGAGGATTCAGCGTCACTGAGAGTCGCATGAAAATCTACTATTTCTGAACACAGCTACAAAGTTGGACAATATTGGGTCAAAAACCCCTTAAACATACAGTATATATTTTGACTGGTGCACCTGCAGTTTAGGTACAAATGGTGTAGACTTTCTGAAGTGCCATTAATTGCTTTTAAAAGTCAAATATCAACATGCTGATGACTTCTTGGTATGACCCAAATTCATAACAGCTAGTGTAATTGTGTCATTAGTGATAGTTCATTAACTTTTATCTACACTTTACACTGCTCTACAGTAGATTTATTAGATCTTGTTTTTTAGCATGAGGAGAAAATGCAGCAGTTATGCCTAATGTACATTGTGCAGGGAAGTGGTGTGAATTTTCACCAACTGAGGTTTCTTAAGTAAGCAAGAAAAAGATTATTATTGTAAATAAAAGTGCCATAATGTCGCTATGCATGTACTGCATGTGAATCAAGGCATAAACGCTAATCCCAGTTTTGGATCACTGCAACAGAGTGATAACCACATGGTCATCCTGCCCCTGCCACAGCATCTCCCCCTCAAATTCAACCAGCCTCTGCTTCCTCGCTCGTAGAAGAATCCCCACCAGTTTATTAGAGATAGTCACATAACGCTCAAACAGTTTCCCGAATTCTACAGTGACCACTCGGACCCTGTCTTTGTCTCTTGGCTCTCCAATGTTCCTTATCACCTCACACAGCTCCTGAACCTCTCTGCTGATGTGTGTGTGAGCATCCTTCCCCCGCTGCTCTGTCATGGAGCCCTGAAGGGGCCTCCCGTAGTCGTCCTGCCCCCTCTGAGGGACCACCACACTGGGCCTGGTGTCATGACTGAATGGGTTGTGCTTCTGGTACTCCTGGTGCTCATTGGACCACTTCTGCCAGTTCTCCTTTAAGCCTTTCACAGAAACGATGCACACTGCAGTGTCGTCGCTAAACTGAGCAGGAGCTAGGACGTTATCTTCAGTCTCCATGCCGGTGGTGCTCTGGCTGTTCGTCCCCATCACGGATTCTGTTGCACAGAAGATAAAATAAGATAGTATAGTCTAGTTTTGATTAGTAATTTTTACATACAGAAATAATGTATACTCAATGATGTTGTACTCAACATATTATAGCCATTTAATGGTTTTATTGCATTATAATTTAAAAAACAATAACCAATAATCATCTAAATACTAATTTGGATTTCAAGCTGAACCTTATATTTCACCTGTTTACCTGTGGTTTTGTGATCCAGCTGTGCAGATCTGTATAGGAATTTATGGTAAGTAATGATTTAGAGTTCAGCAGTTTTAGACCACAGTCTGAACAATGAATTCAATTAACAAATCATAAAAACCAAAGAAGAGTGAAAACACAACATCAGTATCAGTTCATTAAAACTAGAAGAAGTGAACATCCTTCTTTGTAAAGTCTGTACAACCTTTCAGAGATTTGAGTTATCAAACATGATCCAACTCACATGTCACACACTGACTCGATCCTCACTTCACCTGCAGAGATCTTTCCAAACCCATCCTGTTGTTACACTGTAACTATGTAGTTCACTTTAACAATATTGCAGCAATGCTGACAGCAGCAGAGTGCGGACGGTCCTCTGTCCCGAGGCAGAACCACTGTGATGGACATCCGTCTCGGCCAATGGGCTGTGAGAGCAGATCCGGGCAGCCAATCACTGATCAGAGAGGGAGACAAGGTGCCTCTGAAGTAAAGCAGATTACAGCCTGGAGAGGAGTTTATCCGGGCACACCAAGAGCAGAATAGTGAGTTACTGATAACAAAAAGGTTCCTATAGGTGACATGTTGTTGTTTTGGTAAAGACAAACCAACAAGCCAACAAGCAATATAGCAACTTCAATTCGGACAAAGCCACCAAATTATATTAAATTATATTATTAAATCTCAAATTAGCAGCAGCCAGTGGAAACACCTGTTATCCGCCTGTAGATATGTATAAAAACCCGCAAATAAAAACAAACAAACATGTTGCATAATTACATTTCGGACAATGTATTGTAAGAACATTCTTTACCATGTATGGTGATTGGGTGACCGGGCGGTACTTTGGGTCTGAACCCGGTTTCAAGCCGGACGTTTTTTGCATCTGCAACCAAAATGGCGACCACCAACAGTCGTCCACGCCTTCAGTATTTATTACATCTCGCCCAAGATAATCTGGACTTCAGGTTGCCGGTAACCTCCTTAAACTACTGCCACTTTAGACCTAGCTCTGGTTATGAATGTTTACGTTAAAGTGTTGGCGGAAACAGAGGATGTGACATTAAACAACATCCGCTGCTCCCCTGCTGAGCTACCGTAGCTACTTGCTAATTCAAACTGCAACATCTGTCTCATCTGGCCCTGTAGCGGGGACATTGCATTTAGAGAAGTTCTTGATTTTTCCGTATGATAATAACACATTGACACACCTCTGTGATCTCCTATCGACAACTGCTAGTTCAATCCAATGTGTACACATGTGTAAATCTTTCTATGGGAGTAACATGTGTGATAGACTATCTGGACGAGTGGACATTATAGTCTTAATCTGCTTTAATGCATTTCACTGAGTTTTTTTTACACATGAAGATCAGTTCATCTGTCACATGGAGTAATGGAGTACTGTGTAAACAGCTGTAAAACATCTTTGAGACTACACATTTACACATTTATAACTAACAAACTGAAAGACACATTTATCAGACAAATGGGCCTAAATGCTAAATTGTATGAGCCATAATACTAATAATATTTCACCTTCAGTTTAATTGAATTAATCTCTCCCCCTTTATGAATTTGCAATACTAAATTTATCTACCTATATGTGTAATGTTTCCTAACAGATTGTAATGCACGTATCAGTATTTCTTATAAATGTACTCATTCTTCCAGGAGATTAAGGCTTTGTTGGCCCTCAGAGGAAAACCATTCCAGCCTAATGAAAACTTCAAAGAAAAGGTTTGCAGGTGTATTGTACCTGTTTTTTATTCTTGTCCTTTTTCTTTTAATGTTTTGAGGTGTCTGTCCTGTAGACCCACACTCACTCCTCCTCCTCTCTCTAGTCTCCTTTCTGGTGTCTGGATGGTTTGTCTGAGGAGGACGTCCGCGGCATCATGGCCAGATCTGTTTGTGCAAAGTAAGTGTTGATAGATTGACCTTAGGACCAGTGTGTATGATTTAGTGGCATCTAGCAGTGTAGTTCAGATTGCAGCTCCTTTGTTTCACCTTCCAAGTGAAAAGGAGAAACTATGTTGGCCACAAAACGCACGAAAAACCTTTGGTTAGTCCGTTCTACTGAGCCACTCTAGAAACATGACATCCTCCATAGAAGGCTGTAGATATAAAAGACTCATTCTAGTGTAACAAACATAACAATTCCTATTTTCAGGTTATTATACACTAATGAAAACATACCTATATTTCATTCCTGCCAATACACACTGAACCTTTAACATACTCCACATATTGCCATCCATCCTAATCTTTGCCTTGTTACCATGGCAGTACTTTCTGTACTGTAGTGGCTAAAATGAAGCTGTAGCTCATGTTGCATTATCCTTTCAGGTCCGCTTTTGAACTATGGGGCCATGGAAAAACACACAGTGAACTCAGAACATCCCTCTTGAACTACCCATCAGAGAACATGGTTGGTGACATAACGTCTTATAGCACCACTGTGTTTGATCAATCGCTGCAACTTTAGTAAACTATCCATATGTAACACAGTCTAAGCTGGTGTGTTTAATTTCTGTGTGTGCTCTTCCTCCATGTTCCGTTACAGTCACCGTTCATGCACAAAGATTCAACTTACAGAATAAATGTCTACACTTTCAACAAGACTCTGGAGTTTTCAGACAGAATCAAAAGGATTGATGTGAGTATTTAGATGTGTGTGAATGTGTTCAGAAATGTGTGTGGTGTATATGCATCGTTGACTGCCTGTGTGTATGTCCTCAATGTCATGTTTTGCATTCTCTCTCCAGGCTTTGGAGTATCTTCCTTTTGATGGCGCAGTGAGCCTAAAGAGCCCTCAGCACATCTTCTGTTTGATGGAGGATTACGGCACAGACCCCAACAACATCCCAGAGAACCCAGACTACATCTACTTTGGCCGATGGGTGAGATACATTTGACTGTTTACATTTGACGAATAAGAGGTGATCTGCAACTCAACACTTTCCATCTTTGCACACTCCTGCACCAGATAGCAGACGGACAGCGTGAACTGATTCGCTCCCACAGTGTGAAGAACAGACACTTCATTGGAAACACCAGTATGGATGCTGGGCTCTCATTCATCATGGCCAACCACGCTAAGGTCAAAGAGAATGACCTTGTCTTTGACCCGTTTGTCGGCACAGGTGAGATGATCCTTGCACGGACTCTCACACACGTGCGTAGCTCTAAACGGTCACACACTGTTTGTCAAATCACTGTGGGAAATCTGTGTGAATAATTGATTTCAGTTCTTTGTATCTTGATGTGTTTCAGGGAGCCTGTTGGTAGCATGTTCTCAGTTTAGAGCCTATGTCTGTGGAACAGATATCGATTACAACACTATTCATGGCAAAGGTAAGTTTACAAGTATGTGACAAAAGAGAGCACACATAGTCTGAAAATATTGCTCAACGTTTAAGTTAAATTAAGTAAATGAAATAAATTAAATATAGGAAAAATCGGGTATGTCTGCAATGTCTGTACGAGTGGTGAGGAGTGTGTGTATGAATGTGAACACAAAGTACCACCAGTAACAAGCGCAGTCAGCAGGTCTGATTTATAGCCTCCAGAGCCCAGCCTGCTCAGGTGTGCTGCATCACTGATGAAGTCTCAGCTCCACTCCTCACTTCCCTATTCTGTTCTTTCTTGCCAACAAAAAAGAACAGAATAGGGCCAACCCCGAGGCCATCACCAGACACAATATACTTTAGTTATATTTTAATTAAAGCATGCAAATATTGTAAATTCTGGACCCTACTCTGACTGCTTCCAATTTCAGATGTCATACAGATTTCCTAATGGTGCCTTTATCTTCCAGGTAGGTCAAGCCGTAAAAACCAGAAGTGGCGAGGACCTGATGAGAATATCAGAGCCAACCTGCGGCAGTATGGAACAGAGAAGATGTATGTAGATGTAATGGTGTCTGATGCATCCAAGCATGTGTGGAGGGCGGCTGCTCTGTTCGACGCCATCATTACTGATCGTAGGTCCTTAGTTTACTCTTCACAGACCACTATTCACACTTAAAGCATTCTGAGAAAATTGTGACAAATGTTTCGATAGTGTTTGTTTTTTCTTGTTTGTGACTTCCTCTTTGGTCCTTTTGATGTCAGCTCCGTACGGTATCCGTGAGTCCACAAGGAGAACGGGCTCCCATAAAGACGTTACTAGACCCCCCGACAGCAAGTAAGTTCGCCTGCTCCTATATGACTAAATTACGAAATGTACCTAAATTTGGTCATAATGAGGCCATATTTTACAGCAGGGGTACTCTGGACAGTCTACAGTCTGCAGATTTTCTTTCCAACCTCCTACCTCAGCAGGTTATTTCACAGATGAGTTCTTCTCTACTACTTGAAGGATCAGATGGAGTCTTAGCGTCTTACAGTCTTGGAGTCTGCTTGGAATGAAAACCTGCAGACTGTTATCTCTTCAGGACACATGGTCGGCCACCTCTGTTCTATCAGTGAATTTCTGTTAGCTCTCACAGTTATCTTTAGACTTTTCCAAGACATCATTTAAGTCACACACTTTTTGGTCTACAATAACTTTGCCCAACTACAAATCTGTTTTAAGAAAAAAATGTTTTGTTGCCCTAAACCTACTTGTGTTTATTTGACTCTCCCACACAGCTACGTAGAGTCTCACGTCCCCGTCTCACAGGCGTACCACCTGAGTGACATCTTCACAGATCTGTTAAACTTCTCCGCCCAGCACCTGGTTATAGGCGGGAGGCTCGTCTATTGGCTGCCTGTCTACATACCAGAGTGAGTGTTCAGACAACAATTCTTTTTCCAGATAATAATTTGTATCAATAGGGGGCAGGCTCATACCATAAACTAGAACTGCACCATACAGGCTTGTAGTGAGGACAAATCCCCCAAATAACCAAACAACATGAATTAAAGGATTATTATAATGTAAACATTTTATAAAATCTAATTACTGTATATAATTAAAATTGACTTTGTAGACTAATTGAGGGAAGTGTTGACAAATTAGTTAATAATCTGCCAAATGTTTTTAAATCCCTGGGGTGTGTTTGTAATTGGCACACAAAGGACTTTTCCACCACACTTTTTTTTTATCTTCCAGCATTTCCGTGTAGTGCTATTCCCTTACAACATCGTCCCGTGTGTGTAACCACCTGTGTGAATGACAGTGTTTATACAGAGTAGTATACAGGTGTGTTGAGGTTTTCCTGCCCCAACAGCTGTGTTACGGTAAACCACACCTGACAGCTCCCTGATACGTTCCCTCTATAAGACGTCTCTTCTAAAACACAGTTGTGCATTGTTAAATGTTCTGTGCATTAGCAGAAAGTGAAGTGCTGACTCAAGGTGCAGGTGTTTGACTGTAAAGCTAAGAACCACAACAGACAGTGGCAGCAACAAACTTTTAGGAAGAAACCCCCCTGCAGGGCTGGAGGCCCTCCTGGTCACTGATTATAAGACCGGGAAGGAGATGACATAATCATGCATCCTCTGGTTTTTAGTGTGTGTGTGTGTGTGTGTGTGTGTCTGTCTGTCTGTCTGTCTGTCTGTCTGTCTGTCTGTGTCTGTCTGTGTCTGTCTGTGTGTGTGTGTGTGTGTGTGTGTGTGTGAGAGAGAGAGAGAAAGAGACAAGCACAGGTACAAACACACCTTGAAAACCTCTGGACCTTTGCTCATGTCCTTTTGTGTCTGTGTGTGTGTATCTCCACATATGCATCCACATATGTGTGTGGTCCCATGTATGAACCCCCCATACATGTGTGTCATCATGTTCACACATTTGTCTTTGCTTCTCATCTACCAGTGCTTGACTCTGTGCCTGTCAGAGCGCCGTGCCAAAATAAACGTCTGAGGCCAGGCGAGTTAGATATGTGAACTATCCGTCTCTGCAGTCTGACCTGTGTGTGTGTGTGTGTGTGTGTGTGTGTGTGTGTGTGTGTGTGTGTGTTTGTGTACAATCGCATGTGTGTTTTAGGATATGTGTGTCTGTGTGTAAGCCCAGACGTAGCCTGTCTCCTGGGCCTAATCTGGGGCTCTACAGGGGAGATATCCGGTTTCTGTCACCCCCACATATGTGTGTATCTGCCTCCATGGTTGTGTTAGAAACAGTGGGGATTGTGTGTGTCTGCCCGCTTCATGGGGAGGCTGGTGACAGGTGACACAGAGTCCTGTCAACAAAAGACTGCGTCTAGACCAGGTCAGACCCCTTAAACTCTCTTCCCTTTCTCCCCCTAAAAAAGAAATGAAGGAAGAAAAAGTATCAAGATGGATGATGCAGTATCAGTCATCACAGCCATAAAATGACCTAATTACAACATAAACAAGAGAAGCAAAGAAATGAAGTGGCTTTATTGTCAGAAGTAAAGCGATACATGCATCATTGATAGCATATAGAGTATAAATGAGCCATGGTTTCATTTTCAGGTCATCATTTTTTACTTCAGTATAAGTTTCTGGACATTTTGAATCATGTGTTTTATGTAAATACAGTTTACGTCATATCATTTTGCGTCTTGTGTGATAAACCTCCAACCCGCCTCACCACTGTTGTTATTACAGATTTAAGTGTCATAAAGAATAAGGAGATTGTTTAAACTAGTGTGAAACATAAAGCCTGTGAGCAGTAGCGTTATCTTCCCAAAGTCAGTGGAAAAAGAAGCTCTGAAGGTGAGAGACAACGTCTGCCTCCACTTGGACATTAACACTCGCTCAACAGGTACGGCTCTCCTCTAATGACTCCTGATTGGCAGAAGAGAATTATCACCTGGCTGCTTCACCGCTAGTCACCGTGACGACCAAACATCCCGTCGCCACAGAGGCCCACATGTGGCCATGGCAACGGTGCAGACAAACAGTGACGGGCAAATCTGGCTCTGAGTCGGGACTGTTGCTGCTCTGATGGTGGTTAGGAGAAAGTGCTACTGACACAAATATGCAAACACATACATCATCCGCTGTTAATAGGCCCTAACCTGGCCTGGCTGGTGATGACAGAGCCAGCAGTCGACCTGTCAGGTCAGAGTCACTTTTTCCACCTTCATCTTTACACAGAGTGAGCTACCTTAGCTGTGGTTACACTGCAGTGGTTGAGTGTTTAGTGATTTGATTGGTGAGAGAGAAACAAAGAGCCATGGAGGGAGAAGGGAAATACATTGGAATGGGTGGCAGAGAGAGAAAGTTAGGTAGTCATTTTGAAAGGATAAGTCTCTTTGTATCTCAGCATTCTGGCCTCCAGACAAAGTAGGAAGTACATTGTATTTACAAAGGCCTTAAACATTCCTCACATGTGGTCCTTTAGGTGTGTACAGTTGAAAGGTGTTATGCCCAGATGAAGAAAATTAGTCTACCTCTGCTTTTTTCTTTCTGCTCCTTACTTTCTGTAGACTGTAACTGTGAGTGTGTTTGTGTCATCATTTCAGGTACTGTGAGGAGATGGTACCTCTTCACCCGTGTCTCCGAATCATCAGTAACTGTGAGCAGACGCTCTCTAGCCACACCTCACGACGCCTGATCACTATGGAGAAGATCAAGGAGCCTGAGGTGTGTGCATATACTTTTGAAAATGTCTGTATTAGTTCTGAAACACCTAATCAGTTCATTTATAAATTGATCAACAGAAATGGAATTGGAAACTATTGACCAATTCATTGTTTAGTTTTTCAAAAATGCCAAACATTCATGTTTTCTTTGTCATTTGTTAGTAAATGGAACAGACTCTGTTTTGGTCTGTTGGTTGGATAAAGCTCTATCTCCACACTTTGTTGTAGCGCTGGAGAGAGGTCTGGCTGAACCTATTTTTCTGGCATAAAAAAAAAAACTGTCTGGTTTGTGTTTATTTAAACCAATCACAGTCATATTGGGCGGTATTAAGCCCCGGTTGCAGCAACGGTGGCCTTGCACAACAGTCTATCAGAGGCAGTGGGTGGGGAGGAGAATTCTGACTGAAATAGTTGGCCAATGGCAAGCTTATACCCCCAGCCTACTTCCTGTGAGTCAGACTAGATAAAATAAGCGATTTGAATTTCATTACAAACACTGCAAATATTCATTACATTTTTGTTTTCATATGCTTTTTTGCCTACAGATGTTGTCATTGCTCTCACTCTGCACACACAGTAGCACAAATGTATACTCACTACTCATTATTTTACAGGATTTTAAATGTTATTTTTTCTTCTGATGTGTGTAAGGCTGTAAAGTTGACCATATAATCTAATTGTATTCATCCACAACTTAAATATATTGTTTTAATTTATGTATTGTGGTTGCATGGGGATAAATGACATCATATCTGCACAGCGGCAACCTGTGCGTGCTGCAGATTTGTTTACTGTTTTTGTATGTGTGAGCATGAACAGCCACATAGATATGACTTGGTGTATGTAAAATGAATGCATGTGTGTGCCTGCCTGTTCTTTCATGTTTTTTGCAGTTTGTAGAATTGTTTGTACGTGTAACCACATAAGTATGCGTCATGTTCGTGTATTTAGTTTGTGCGTACGTACGTGTACGTTATCCCAATGGAAGTGATGGTGTCTCTCTGTCTGTCTGGGGTAAATCCTCACCATCTGGCTATGATTGGCTCATTTCTTTTATACTCGAACCCTAAATGGCTTAATCACACATCGTATGGAAAACAATCCATCTTTGGATCTGACATCCATTCCATTTCAAAACCCCAAATTGCTCCCATAAAGGGCCTTGTATGACATGCACGCACAAACACACAGCTGTTTGATCTTATCTGAGTGGTATCTATCTCAGGTCACAGAGTTTTTCCTTTCCAAATCTGCACCTATCTGCACTCATCGGGGTTCACAGCTTGTGTGTGTGTGTGTGTGTGTGTGTGTGTGTGTGTGTGTGTGTGTGTGTGTGTGTGTGTGTGTGTGTGTGTGTGTGTGTGTGTGTGTGTGTGTGTGTGTGTGTGTGTGTGTGTGTGTGTGTGTGTGTGTGTGTGTGTGTGTGTGTGTGAGAACACGTTAAATGTGTTTGTATGGCTATGATGCATGTGCATGTGTGCTTTGACAATAAAGGGGCCAGCCTAATTGCTGTAAACATTTCCTGTTAAACTAGTGCAAGAAAATCTCTTTGAAACCTCACATTTTCTTATTTATGGGATGTGACATAAGGTGTTTGGTGGCCATAAATTACTTATTTGCCCAATTTAACCCAACATGTATATAATCCTCCACCTGCATAGTTGTTGGCGAAGATTGAGTGGTTATTTCCACAGTTCCCAGTTGTTTGTAGTTCTATCCCTATCTTTATTAATTTGGGGTCATGGTTATGTTGTCAGTCTTGTTACCCAGAGTTTTCCCTCAGAGTGGTCATGGAAACCATTTGCAGGTTGCTTGGCAGCATCAGCAAGCAAAAGAGAGGTGTTGCTGACAAATTACAGGCCCAGCATCGGAGTCATCACTTCCAACTCAACTCACCTCATTATTCCTCTTCCCAGCATCTCTCTTCCTCCCTTCCTCCCTCCGTTGACCAGCTTCCTTACAGCCAAGACAAACTGTTTAACAGTTCATATACGTTTTTAATATACACGAAGACTTGTCCCGTTCTTACATGCAAACCAATATTGTACTGACACGTAGTGTGAAAAAGAGCTGTTTCAACTTGTTACCACATTTTAGTCTCAACACATGCTACATTTGGAGAGGAAAGCAGTTGCCTGTTTTTATTTCTTATTACATTCTTTAACAAGCTCTAAGAAATAAGAACATGTTCTCCAGTTTGTATTCCTCTATGTATAATGTGGCTAAGCGATGTAAGACGTTCTCTTTGTTTGTTCTGAATGGGAGAAACAGGCAGCACTTTTTGGAAGTCAAGTTAAGTTCAGTACATTAACCTCTACATTTGTCTCTGTACAGGAATTAGACGGCCTGTTTCATCGTGCAGACCCACGCTTCAGCCCCTACCAGGGACACAACGCCTTCAGAGAGAAGTATTTCAGTGGCGTCAACAAGAGGTGTATCAAGGACGACAACAAATCCAATGTCAATGGAGAGTGAAGGAATTAATCACCCAAGATGGAGATCACAGAAAATCTCAGTGTCTTTTAAAGAATAGAAGAAAAACATCAGGAAACAAGAACCAGGGCATGGTTGTCAGTGGACTCAAAGAGGGAACCTTATTTAGTTGTACTTTTTAAAATCTTTCTCACTATTTTAATTATTATTTGTATGCCTATACGTTATTGCTTTGCAAATAAATTGATACAATACAAATATCCTGTCCTGAGTGCTCACTTAATATTAAAACTACAAGATGGCTGACTGCCTGAACGGTAAATGCAACTTTTGTTAATATTCTAAAAATACTTTTGTATGGACACATGGATAAAGAGACACTCCAGTGAATTAGTTGTACAGTGAAAAAAGTCCATGCCTCCAGTTTGTAACAGACTTTCTGTTAAAGTGTATGAATTTTCCACCACTTCTATGTAAACCAGTTAATTCAGTTATTAAAAACAAAAGGCTAAATTAATACATAAAAAGCAAATACAAATAAAGTACATTGTATTTCACTTTATTCTTTTTTTAATTTAGATTTTATTATATTATAAAATCTTCTATAGGGTAAAAGTCTATACTTCCTCCTATTTGCTAAATTCTAACCACCATTCATTATCAGTGTCTTTAATGTGCCTCTTACACAACTACAGGCTTTACTGTACCAGACGGACCTGGACTTTCATAATGACTGATTTGATTTACAAATTCTGTTGTTGTTTTTTATTTTAAATCTAATTTATCTAAACAACAGAATGTATGACTACAATTTAGAGCCATAGTCGTGCTTTATCTAGACAAATTGAGCATGTTTAGGCAAGAGAGGCCTCCCTGTGCAGGCAAGAGCCCAAATGACAGGGCGTCCCCACCTCACCACACACCACTACAGTTAGTCAGCAGCTTTTGTTGTTTTCCAACCACAGTTTACATGCAGCCAGGCTCATTATTCATCTCCTGAGAGCAACGCAGCATGCCTTTATGTACACTACCCCTTCGCTCTGTTTATCACTTGGGCCTCTGCCTCTCCACCACACTTCCCTGTTCGCCCTGCTTCACAGGGACAGAGTTCCAGGCACCATCACATGATACCCGGCTCGCCATCGTTTGCGGTGCGTGTTGTTTACAGTTCCCACAGTGCCCTTTTGTTGTCCATCATCATCAAGCAAAATCAAAAAATTCCACAAGACAGTTATAGGGCTCGCCTTTCTTTACTTATCACTTCTGTCCTCTCTCTCTGCGTTTCTTTGCTTGTCACATGTAAATGAGTACTGTGTTTGCCACAACAGAATAGCCCTCTATGTTGAAGATGCAGTCCCTCTATTACTGTGTTTGAAGAGTGTTTGCTCCGCCACAATACAGTGATAAACCGTGTTCTTTAGAACCCCTAGTCTCCAATGATGCAGACTGTAATTAAGGAGGGGTGGGGGGTTCCTCTCTTCACCACGTAATGCTGTCCAGACGTTGTGGAAATTCTGTTTGTGTGTGTGTGTGTGTGTGTACTGAAATCTGGTTTTGTTTTATGTTGGATGCTAACTGCAGCAGAACAGTTTCCTGGTGTAATTCAGTGGCAATGAAATGATTTGAGACCTAACCTGTAAATAAGAGTCATATCTCTACTGTCTTTATTTCATTCATTCTCCATTCTGTACTTGCTTTTGGTCCCCATAATCCCTCTTTCTTTAATACTTGTGTGCATATATTTACACATTTATATATTTATTAAGTCATATTTCTAGCAACAAAGGCTCCATTCCTCCTCTACCCTCCCCCCCACCCCAAAGGAAAAATCCTTTATCACTCTCCACCTCACCTCCACCAGTTCTCGCAGCCTCCCCTTCACCCCCCCCCCGCCTCACCTCTGCCCTTACCTCCTCCTCTCTCCTCTGTCATCTACAGACCTCTCTTTTTCTCAAAGGGGAACTCCCTGTAGGAGTAGAGGGCCGCCGTTTTGGAACAATAGCTCCTGATTAAACTCCCCTCTGTCTGAAAGTGACCTTCAGACTGCTGAATCAGCCAGTAGCTGCCACTATGAGAACCTTAGGACACACAGACACCAGATGTAAATTAAATCTAAACTGAATTTTAACCCTAAACTAAAATCAACTACTAACCTTGAAAACAACTCTTTGAAGAAGAGGAAAAGTAAAAACTACCTGCACTTTGCCAAAATGTCTCTAGATCTCAAAACTAATTTGTTTTGAGACTGAATCACAAGAACATGCGCGCATACACACAAACACACACATTGACATAATTTACAAAACTACACAAAACCACACCACAACTGGTATCAATAAAGAAATAGTTCAAGATACTGGGAAATTTGATTATTTGCTTGTTGAGAATTAGGTGAGAAGATCAATGCCACTCTTTTTAATTAGTTAACTTTGCTTAGCATAAACACAGGGAAGGGGACACAGGTCTGTACAAATAAACACAATGTAAAAACTAAATATTTTACACTTTAACGTCATTTTCACACTTTGAGTTTTGTACAGAATAAACAAGCAAGATGTAGCATGCTAATTAGTGAACAATAGGTGCTGTTAGGTGGATTTTCTTATCTTCAGACAGAGCCAGGCTGACCTGTCTTTATACGAAGCTATGCAGCTGCTGGATGTAGCTTCATTTTTACCATTAAAACATGAAAGTGGAATCTATCTTTTCATTTAACTCTCTGCAAGGAAGTGAATAGGTATATTTCTTTAATCAGTCCTTAAATTACTAGAAGAAGAAGACAACACATTCACAACACACAACCCTCTCAGACCTTTAGGGAGGATCCCTGCAGCCAGAGAGAGATACCTTTATCATGATGTCCTTATCAGATCTGATGAAAAGATGCTTCACACATCTGTTAGCCACTGATGGATAGCACGTGATTTGACACCTATTGACTTGTGACACTAGCAAACACAGTGTGTGTGGGGCACCTGATGGAATGTGTAAGAGTGTGTGTCGCAGGAAGGCTGTATATGAAAGCTGTGTTGGTGTTTTAGGAGGAAGGGTGTGTGAAGGCAAGAGAGAGAAAATTCGTAGTGCACAGCTGGTATTCATGAGAGTCCAAGCTTCTCACACACACACACACACACACACACACACACACACACACACACACACACACACACACGTGAGTGACTGAACATATGTGGCACAGGTGCAGTGCACCTGTCCGTAGCCAGGGGAATTCAGACACCTGCAAGTCCTCCACCCACCCCTTCTCGCCTTGCCTCCCCCGCCCTCAGGTCACCTCGCTGCCCTCATCCACCCTGGGAAGCCCTCCGCAGCCCATCAGTTGTTGATCAAGGTAAGGTGAGAGCTGTTATCTCAATGTCTGGGAGGAGAAGCACAGCAGAGGAAGAGCCATTATAGTGCAACAAATCACAGCAGGAGTCCCATCTCACACAGCTGTGTGAAACTCAAACCATGCTCAGAATAAAGTAGAAGAGGAAGATGAGATATTAAGAGGGAGCATTCAAGACAGGAGAGTAGAATATCTCGAGATTATAGGTTTTCCTATTATTTTACAATCACAGAAACCTCAGTGCATTGTTTTCCACTATTGTTGAATTCAGTGCCACTAGATGACAGCCTTGAGCAGAGAAAGTATCCCCACACAGTTCCTGTGTGAGCTGTGTGTACTGTACTCCAGCCTACAGACTGTTTGCCACACAATCAATGCTGTGCAGCTTGTAAACAAACAGTTCAGGGGCTAAGCTTTTGAAGTGATAGAGCTGTGGTTGAGAAAGTGCAGAGCCGCTCCGAACACACAACATCCTCTTTAAAGATACTCGCCTGGAAGTGGTGAGGGTTGTTGGCCCAGGAAGGAGAAGGGGTGACTGAACGGCTTGTCACACAACTTCCTCATCCACCTATCCGAGAGCCCATTCACAATGACTTTCACTGTTATATCATCATGCGCGGCTGTATCGCAGAGTAAAGCTTGAGGACACTAAGCTACAACCACTCTTTACTTTAAATAAACCCCCAGATATCCCACTTTGTGGTTTGTGGAGCTCCTTGTTTTCCTGTTATTTTTCTAGCATGTGACCCTCAAGTCTTCCAGAGTATTTCGCACATGCATTGTTGATTTTGTAAAATTACATGTTTGTCTGTGTCTGGATGTATTTATGGGACCATCACACTTAATACGACCATATAAAGAGGAAGAAAAAAAACGTGTTTGTAGCAGAGAGCAGCGGGGAGCAAAGAGCCAAAGACAAACAGTCAATGGGTGTATTTGGATGTGTGCATATGTGCCTTATTTTGTGTTTATAGTGTTTGTGTCTATGTGTGGGTTCTTGCGGTTGTCAGTGCTGTTCTTCATTAATGAGAAGAAACCGCTGGATGGCTCCCTCACGCCCATTTTTAATGACTCTAAACTGCCAAGTGGGTACACACACATTCACCCACCCACCCACACACGCACACACACAAACACACACACACACACACACACACACACACACACACACACACGCACAGCCAAGATGGCAAACATGGTGGTTGTGACACATTTCCTCTTCTACTCTTGCAAGGATCATAAAGCACTAATGTCTCTAACTGGGCTCAATATGAGACACCAGTGAGGATGTAGCCATTATGAGAGAATTTTTCATACATACATTTTCCGTAGTTTCCTGTTCAGGGATACTTGGAGCCTACTACTCCTGATTTACTGGTCTGTCATAGAGCAAATACAGACACACCCCCACACACCGATATTCACACTAATGAGAAAATTTGAGTCTCCAGTTTCACCAGACTTGCATGTATTTGCAAAGTGGGAGGAAACTGGAGCTGCCAAAGGAAATATCTGAACACGGAAAAAATCTACCACAAAAAGGAAATATTAATTATCCTGTGTACTTTATATTATATACCTAGTTTGCAACAGTTTTAAAATGACTCTCATGCACTTTCTCCCTGCTGTATTATACGACTATATCATCCAAAGTCTGATGTGCAAAATTACCAGTACTTCTTTTTAGTCCCCTCTTTATCTCTTCCACCTCCAGCCCACTTTGCATGGTCCCTGCATCCCCCACACGTTCCCTCTCCCTGAGAAATTACATCTTTCAGGACGAAGTGCTCTGCCTCTTAGCAGTGAAGAGTGCTTGTCTGTGCTGGGTTTGAATTTCAGCGATGCACCTCAGTGCCTCTTGAGAGGGTCTGACTGAGGTGTAGGGGTACTGTGTGTGCGTGTACTACAGGCAGTTGTGTGCTGCATAGATATGTACTTTGCCGATCACACCGTCTGCTCTCATGGCTGTTTAGCTGAGTGGAATGTGTTATCCATGGGGGTGTACGTTAGTCAGGGCCAGGATACACGCATGATGCTCAAATGTTTTCTCCTCTGGGACCCACGGAGACTATCACACCCCTATCACTGCTGGGTGAATTTGCGAGGTGCCTCCTGGCTACCAACACACTCACACCTGTCCTTGCTCAGGTGGAAACCGGCTGAGGACCGGCTGAGCCCAGCTCACCTGCATGCCTGTGCTGTGTTTCAATATATCTCTACCTGTATTGTGTCTATTTTGCTTTGTCTTTGTCTAACCACACTTTCTCTGTCACTCTGAGGTTTCCTTTTTCTCACACATTGTTCTCTGTGAGTCTTGAGCCTTATTAGCCTCATTGAACTGTCTAGTGATATCTGAAATCTTATACAAAATGCAAGTTCTGACATTAAAGGAGCATTTTGTGCTTACTTGCTGTCTTCTGGAGAGTTAGATGAGAAGAGAAATTATATATCTCCTTTGAATGAAGCTTCTGGCAGGAGATGGTGCGCTTAGCTTAGCGTTCAGACTGCAAACCAATTAACAATATTGTCTTATTTGTTTTTTTTAAGCGGTACCAAAAAACAAGATTTAACTTCCTGGAGTCACTGGCTGCCGGGCAACCTCACAGTTGTTTTTACACTTAAGTTCTGGTACGAATTAAAGAAACATCATGAGCTTGCTTGATTCATATGGTTCGCAGGCTACAAATGAGACAGAACGTGTTTATTAGAGAGCTTTAGAGCTGCTGGTCTAAGTTGAATTTTTTTGGCCTTTGAAAAGCTGTTTGAAGATTAGCTTAGTAGTTCGCCCAGACTTCATGCTAAGTTAAGCTAACCAGTCTATGCATTCCGAGACAAGGTAGTTACATCAGGTAACACATACATAATAAAATGGAAAATATTCTCAGTCAATCATGCTCTCTAAATACATAAAAAAAACATTACATTATATAAAACATGATTTCAGTATCAGATTTGGACAACCTAATCATATTTTTTCCATTCAGATTTTAAGATCTGATCATCAGCTCATATAAAAGTGCTTGCATGAAGCACTTTTCTAACTTCATTTTCCTCTCCGCTCTGCTGTGTGGCCAAAAATGACCTTGCCAGTATCTGACAGTGTGGAACTCAAACCAAATAAACCCTGTAGATTTGAGTTAGTGCTTGTTCTTGTTGTTACAGCTTTTTGGCTTGGCGCAGGCCAGGACCAACACTGAATTTCATCCATGTAGCATTCAGAGCTGCCCAGAGCTGTAACAACTATGTTTTATGTTGCAAGGAAAGGAAAGAAAAGTACAGTATAATTCTGGTACAATGTCTGTAAGTTGTCTTTACGAACATACAAGATATAATAAAGGGCGTCTTAAGCTTCAATTGTCAATAAGGTTTTTTGTGAAAATGTGTTGGTAGGCATTTTAAATGGCATAAAAAAAGCATAAAATTAGTGTTGTGGGCAGACTAAAACAAAACAAAACAAAACAAAACAACATTCTCAAATAAACCTCAAGAAATGATCTTTATTTTTTGTTCTTCTCTTTTTCTTACTGTTTTTACATGTTGCTATGCTACCTCTCCTTGCTGTAACGACATAAACAATTTGCAGACCACAAAAAACCCTGCTGGTGGCTCAGTGCTTGCTTGTTGGGCTGCCAGGTTACTGGGATAGCCAGTAAAATGCATATGTTTTTTGGTTGAAACGGGGAATAACAGAAAACCTTATGCGCACCACTTAACTCACTCTTTCACCTGGAAACCAAAAAAATGAGCTTTGATGTAAATGTAAGTGGCATGTTACAATCTATAGTGTGAAATATGAGGCTGGTGGGAAGTTGGTTTCATTTGTTTACTTTGTGTGTTTGGATATTGCATGATGAAAAGTTTGTTGCTGTTGTTTTTTATTTCATTCTTGCATAGCTTTTGTTGAACATTTTGAGGTTTTATGAATGTAAATAAATAAAATGTGTTCGTGTAAGCTTCTGCGTGTGCATGCAGGAGCATGTTAGTGCGTGTAGGTGTCCGCACACACGACTGTGTTTGTACGCTTGTGCGTGTGTGTGAGTGATTTTGTATCTGTACAATTTGTATCTCGGGGGTTTTCCAGAACATCTCACTCTTTGCTTGCAAATTTTCCTTCCAGCTGCCCCCATTGAAATACTCATCTTGTTCTCTTCCCCCTCTGATGCTTTTTACCTCCCACCTGCCAGACCCAAGCAATGATTCAGCATCTGCCATAAAACAGCAACCAGCCCCGGCAGTCTAAAAACCACCACTCTGTTTTATTATGATTTGATTTGAATCAAGGTGTAACATGGTCATTCTTTGTGGCTCAGGGGTTTTCCACATGTAAAGCAAAAATGTTTCAGATTCATAAAAAAATATTTTTACACAATGGCTCATGCATAACCTGACTTCCCAGATGGTTTGTTACACAGACCCAGTCGTCGTTGGAAACTGATTGGACCATCTGTCTATCACCGTCGATCCCGAGCAAACTTCAGCCAATCAGATCAACAAATAATGTAATGTAGTCAAACTCTTACCAAGGCTGTGCAGTTGGGAAAAGAGCGAAAACATATTTTCCATCGAAAAGCCTTCAGTACTGTTCTCTGCTTTTCTTTCTATGTAGAAATACTCTTCTCACTTTGTCACGCCAACTGCCAGTACTTCCTCAAAGGACGCTGATTGGTCCGGTACACACTTATAGATTGAAGCCTGGGAAGATGGATTCTCGCATGATTTTGTGTGAACCCAGCTGTCTTGCAAGGTTAGATCACGTATGGAATGCATCATTATTCCCTTTAAAAAGAACATCCGTTTTTTTCTCTTCTGTACGTTGTTCATTTTGTGCAAACTCTGTTTGACCGAATTAGTTTAGAGTATACAGTTCTAAATAATGTGTCTGATTTAAACAGACATTTATTTTGAAATTATTCTGTAAGAAGGCTTCAGCGATCTCTACACTTTAAAGTTGGTGATGGTTCCTCTGAGAACTGAGCCAGATGGTTCTTGATTCCAGCACCACAGCAGGATGTTTATAGAGACATTGTGAAGGTCCAAAGACGGGGGAAGGGTGTTCAGATGAAAGCACGTCATTGTGATGGGTTCTTGGAACAATCATTTGATAAAATCTATATTTTTTGCTGTTTGCTTATGTTTCTTTTGTGTGTGTGTGTGTGTGTGTGTGTGTGTGTGTGTGTGTGTGTGTGTGTGTCTGAGTGCAGCCTGAAGTAACTAACAAATGAAGTTCCTGTAATGAGGAATTACTGATTCACGCATTTTGGGACTGTAGTAAAATTTGAGTTGATATAGAACAAATTTAATTTTAATCCATCAATTTGTATGTCTCAGGATGTGTTACAGGATAGAGTGAGGTATCTCCGGAGGCGGGTTACTTTTTTTTCATGGATTGTATTAAAGGAACACCTAACCTCCTCCAATTATTTGAAAATGGAAAACACAATAGCCATCAAGCATTGAATGTGGCCTGGTTTTAGTTTTTTCTCTTTTTTTCTGTACTTAGTTTATTGTCTTGTGTTTAATTATTTATTTATTTGTTAAAGCTAGGCAGGTGGACAATAATGACACCTACGAAAAAAAAGTTACATATTCTGTATTTTAATGTTTAACATATTTCTTTGAAGGTGATCAGATATGAAGATGCTGAGGTTGAGCTCATTTGTGTGATGTGTGGAGTTGCTTTGTTCTGTCTTCCTGTCTTGTTTTGCTTTGTCGTTAAGATTGTGGGTCTTTGTTTTGTTGATGTGGGAAGTGTATATTGTATATTTTGAGAAATCTAAATAAGTTCCTCCATTAAATCTAGAAATTGGACCACCACTGAGCTCTCCATTTTCTCCTATAGCACTGCACCACAAGCATCCATTAGTGAAAACAACAATGGGAGGTGAATGGCTTTCCTCAGTCGAAATGTGGACCATTCTGGCAACACAGTTGAACATAGTCATTAAGTGAGCAAATAACAAACTTAACTTTTTACTAAGTAACCTCTTGATGAGCCTGCAGAGACGAAGAGAAGTGTTTCAGAAAGCCAGTAACTAGTCAGGTGATGGTTTAGTTGCTTAAAAACACACAAATTTAAGTTACCATCTGTGCTGCCAGTTAGAAATCGACACATTCCTTGGCAAATGATAAAGAGATTGTTAAAGGAGTATGGAAGGAGTCATGTCCTGATTTAAGGAGTTTTATCTCACCCTTTATTAGACACTTAGCACCTCATCAGAACTTTCCAGACAGAGTTGTTGTAAAAAAAAAAAAAAAAAAAGGTGACTGGAGGCTTGCCAACCTGCAGCCATAGTGAGCATGACTGGCAGGTGTTGGTGGGTGTTTCCACTGGTGGCATTTCCCGGTATAGTCTACACCATACTGGGAACCGGCTGCATCTGATTTAAAAGTGGTTATGCCATGATCTGAGCGGTCAGCACAAAGGCTTTCTGAAAGGTTGGTTCTTTCATGAGGCATAAGAGATTTTAATGATGATGGCAGCCATGCTCTTTTTTTGTCTTTCAAGTTATCAGGATATTTGAAGTTGAACTCTTAGAAACAAAATTAATCAGTCCAGGTCTACAACCCACTGCTCCACACATTTAGACCAACACATGAGAAGCACACAGTTGCATTAACGGGAGGGAGTTGGGTGAGAAATTCCTCTCTGACTCATGAACATTGAAGTAATTTTTCTTGAAATCTGCTCTCATTCAGTCAAATAAACTGACCAATTTACCTTTGGATGACTAATTGAAACAGTCTTGAGGGAACCTTTATTTTTAAGGGAGAAAAACAGAACTTCATCCCTCTTCCATCTCACCAGCCATACCTCTCATCCCTCCCTCCATTCCTCATCAAAGGTACATGTGCCCACAGTGTAACACTGTGTTTGCCTCCAACAGTCATTTATCATCATATACTTATTTCCAAAAAAGAACCATTTGTGTAATGAAAGCTCAGCGGGGAAAAACCTGGAAAAATGAGGAAAAAAACTTTTAACCTGTAATAAAAAACAGACATGCCATGTAGGAGGCAAGGAGGTGACCTCTCATTTGCTGCCAGCACTCCCCAAGGTGGGGTGGTGGTGGTGGGGGCGGACGTCACATTATAAGGAATGAATTAAGGCTTGGATGCAAAGAGGGGTCTTTAGATGCTCTTCGCTTTTATGAGGCTGCAAGCAGAACCAAACGCACCGTTGTTGGGTTGGCTCTTAATAGCTGAATGCTCTTGCACAACAGCATCACCACTGACTGCCATGTTCCCAGAACTGAGGTACATTTTTCCACTGTTAAGATGTCACCAAACAAATGTTGAGAATGTATGCCCAGCAGAAGGCAGATGTCTCTGGAAAGAACGTTAAGAGCAGGCAAAAAGGGTTAGTGAACATCTGCAAAGAAACTGTGTTTGTACTGAGATTGTAGTGATGATGGACATTAAACTTATTTCAGTTTTGGACATCAAGGTTTTTTAAACCTTTTTTTTATTACAAACACAAGCAAACTGACACTATTATTTTATTGCAATAGTTAGCATACAGTAGCTACTTAAGCAATAGTTTAATATGCTTTTTAAAGGTGAAAGAGGCACAAAGTGCAGAACACTAACATGCTTTCATAATTATAATAATACCATACAGTGGTAGTAGGGAACAAAACATACTTTTCTTTTTGTACTTTTTTTGTTTATTGTGGAAACTCAATAGATATACTTAGGAAATAAAACAACAGCCACGCTAGTGACTTTGTGAGCGTGTATTTAAGGACATAGGTCCTTTAGGACATATTGGGTGACTTAGCATGCTCGCTAGCTGGTGCATAATAAAGGCAGATGAAACCTTTTTTTTCTAACTTATGCTGAGCTTAACCATAACCTATAACAATCCTTAGTTTTATTGCATTGTTGTGCATTTTAGCACTATCACAAACAACAACAACAAATCCCTCAGCCAGGTCCAGGTGTGAACGCACCCCTCACACTTCATCAGTGAATAAACACATTTAATGTATCTTTTCCAATGTCAGCTGAGTGCTGAATGGCACATTGGACAGCTCTACCCTCTTTTTGCCACAATCACACCAGAAGATTATCCTTCTCTGCTACTTTTTCACAAAACTCTTGTAACAGGGCCATTTTCCGGGCCAACAGGCTGCAGGACGAAAGCTCAATGAGCATAGTCAAAGCTAATGGACACTGTTTCTCAAATGTTCTCAACCTTTTTGCGTGAGGATAGAACTATATCATCATCACTATCTTGTTGCTGCTATTTACATATTTCCAGATGCAGAGAATTGCAGAATTATTTCATGGGTGTATACATAACTATAAATAACTGTATATATTGTTATATATTATTTTATGTTATTCTCATATAAATTTAATTGTCTGTACAAACGTTTATGGCAATCCAATCGTGTAGTTGCTGCTACTTTTATAATCACATTACTATCTTCAAGAAGATTGCTGATTAAATGCAGACATGCATATAATCCTTGTTAATAATGCTTACATCTCGCAAGGTGGAAGTTAAAGTTAAAGTTAAAAATTGAGGAGTGCTGGTCAGGGATTGAAGTAGACGTGTGGAAGAGCAGATCATTCTCATAAAAGTGACTTACACATGGTTGGGTCAATGCAAACAGATGTGCGGAAATGTCTTTGTCCCATGGACTTTTAACTCTATTACCTTGGATAATCCTGAACAGGTGAGCACTGGGTTCTCCTGTGTTGCAAAGTTTGAGCAGCAACCACAGGGGATCACAAACCCCCATGACAGACCACAGTATATGTTTCAAAATGTATACGATGAAAACGTTTGATAAACCCTGTTCAATCTAATGTTAATCTAATGCAAACAGCTACACTGAATGCCATTATTGTGTGTCCTGATTTTCACCTGTAACCATCCACCCTGGCTACTAGACAAAGTTGGCTTTGTGAAACACTTTCAGTAATTGCCATAAAATACCCTCTAAACTCCACATTGTGCGTATTATTAACAGCAATAGCTTTGAAGCCATGAGGTTATGGACTTCTGTGCTGTATTTCATCTTGACACCCTATTTATCAGGGAATCAGATCCAGCACATGTGTCCACAATGAAAGCTCTGTGATCTAACGTACAGTTCACTGATGGTAATGGTTGGTAATTGATCATTCCCGTTATTTATCGAGCATAACAAATTTACAGTTAGCAAATTCAGCCATATCTTGTTTTTTTTGCCTACCTCTCCAGAGGGCACTGACCCATGAATGTGCACAAGGAGGGGTAATGCTTATTAGACTGAAACACACATACACACACGCATAATGTACACTGCATAATCAGTATGTAACAACATGAACTCAGACAAGGCTTTTGGATCACTGGTGAACGTAAAAAAAAGAAGAAGAAAACATTAATTTGGAAAGAACTGTTTATAAGTAATCTGTTGAGCTGATCCGAGAGGCAACAGACCATCTCTGGAAGAGTGTAAGAGCTTTTGTTACAGTGGTTTATGGAGTCTATCATAAAACATAAGCCTGTATATAGTAGATATATGCACAGGCTTCACTTTGTTTACAATCCATCCATAACTTCTAAACTTTCCTTGTTTAATTTTATGTTCCAACTTGCAGATGATAGTAACTTTATTCTCTACTTACAACCGCTTTGTCTGGTCAGTCTCTGTCTCATCTATTTCTTGTTTTTTTCCGCCCTCTTCTTCTTTTCCTTTCACCACAAGATTGGCTACTGCTGTCACTAAGGATAACCAGGGAGTTACTGTAAGAGAAAGTTATGAGACCGAGAAGAGTGCTACTGTGAAACAGACTCAAGGCTGGTTATGATTCCCTTCAAGCAGCAGGTCCTGGACCATTTCAGTAGCTGTCCCTAAAGGTTGAGTGTACAGTACAGTATGTGTCGCAGTGAAGTAAGCTGATACCAGTGTAGCCCTCAGCTGGAGCAGCACTTTAGTTTTAGTCATATTCAGTGTGATAGCTGTGCCAAGACACCAACATTGGCATCAGTTACATTACATATTTGTGTTAAGAAATGCACACACAAACACACCATATCATGGCTTTTATGTGTAGCGGAACTCATTAGGGAAAAACAATCAGAGATGACATCACTTCTTGGGCTTAGAAGAAGGACTTGGTGAAGGTGTCTGTGAAAACAAACAAGCTTCCTCTGCATTGGATTATTTTTTTCTTCTCCTTTTTTACGCCGTTAATGCAATGGCATCATGAGGCAAAAACTGCTATAGTATCGAGGTATGAAAAAAAATAGAGAGCTCTTTTACATCTGAACAACAACTGAGTAACCACATATGACAACGATCAGTGCCGATATGGATTTCTTTAGCCTCTAATGTGACATCTGAAATATCTAGAAGGGAGAGAGGCTACATGCTTGATACATTTGCTTTGAGAATTATAGAAGTACAATTATTGGGTTGACTTATGAAACATATGGCAGAAATTTTTTTCAATGGATATGTAATTCTCTCATTAGATGTATCATATATTACATACAGTATTAGTATGTTATTATTTTCTCAAGATACAGCGCCTGTCATATCAAGATGATATACTTGGATAGCACTCTTGAAAGCTAACAAAAAATAGTCCCTCAAGTCCTCAAAAGGGAGTAATATGTTTTCATAATAAATGGTTCCCTCTTTATATTTTAATAGACATTTTCTTCAACAGGGATGAACCTATGCCTGGATATGGTTCATGTCATTCTAAATGCATATTTGAGATCTGACGATGCCACAGATATTGTCTCAGAAACTAAAGCAGACGTTGGATTAAATGATCTGACTTAAAATGTGCCAAACTCTGTCATGACCAACTCCGCTCTTCGACCAAATGGAAAACATTACCTCAGTTACTTAAAGTGTTTCACAACATAGCAAGCAGTAATAGTTATAAAAAAAAAAGAAAGACAAACCACAAAGAGCACATCAGGCTCGCAACGATCTCCACAGGTGCTCACGTGTGGGAGAGACAGAAAAAAAAATGAAAATTGGGAAGTCCATGCCTGTGGTTTCTAAGAGTGAGGAGATACATTCTGAGTTTATCATTGTGATTTATATGTAACGTTTCTTTAGTAAAAAATATTTGCATGTTTCAAGTTGGATTGTTGCTTCACCTCAGTCTTACAGATGAGGAAGAAAACAGGCTTTCTATAGACCATACCTACAGGGCCAAACAAGTGTAATCAAATAAATAGATCACAGGTGTGTCCTCACTTGTGTAAAGACACAGAATACCTGATGAATAGGAAAAGGATATTCACTTAACCTTATTAAAGTTTGCCCTAAACTATACATACTTTATTTTGGAGACTCTTTTTTAAAATTCACCGTTAAAACCCTTTTGAGTGCACCTTTGCAAGTATAGATTATTTGATCTAGACGTAGATGTTTTTTTTCATGTTTTGTTTTTTCATCTGACACAAAGAAGGCGCTAAAAGGAGAGATTTAAAGAAAACAAATATGGAATTTCACAAACTTGATGATTAAAATCTTTTAAACTGTAATGTGCTGATCTATTGTGGCTAAAATAGATTTTTTTTATTTACTCGTATATTCATGATTTATTTTTTATATGATAGTGCATAGAGGGTAGGGGTTACTGACACTGGGTCTGTATTTGTGTTGGCCATTTGCTGCAAATGAAGACTGATGATTATACATTGTACATGTCTAGATTTTTGGTGAGAATACAGTGTACAAAGGTATTTAAACATCCAGTGAGCGTCATTAATGATATGTTCTGAGAGTCCTTAAATAATCAATATAAATAATTTTAGGTGAACTCCCCCATTAGTATAAAAAATAAACAACACATGGGACACGTACTTCACATGCACTGATGGTTACTTTTACAGATGAATTTGAAGGGGAGTTAGAGGTTGGAGCACAATTTGGAAACTTGGGACCAAGAAAAATGATCTTAGTAAATTCAGTTTTAGTGTGGATGTCCACATCAGGGCTACAGAGGGTTCATTGGGTTCAACCTTATGATACAATGTGAGAAAACCTAAAATGGAACAAATCATAATGTTAGCACTGAGTTACTTTTGGTAAAGTGGGCCGAGGTATGGTTTGTTTTCATTTGCACACTCTGAGGTATCGCAAGCACATAAACACATCTGACCTGTATCACTCAATCTCTCTGACATATTGATCTTTAAAAAGCACAGAGGCTCGCTGCCTTTTAAAGCCATGTAAGCATTGTTATGATTCACTGTCTTCATCCATAGGCCAGACAGAACCGCATGAAAAAAATCACATTTAGAAAAGGTCTTCTACTTGGCTCATTTTTATATTGAAGTCAGCACCATTCTTCTGGTTTGTAACTTTTATCTCTTTGTGTGAACACAAGCTGCTGAAGTTTAACATTTTTGCTCTTCAACAGATGCAAAATGCATTTTCTTTGCTATACATTGAAGAGTTAGGCATGCATACATTTGTGCTTGTGAGAGCTTTGGTATGTCTATTTGTGTGTGTGTGTGTGTGTGTGTGTGTGTGTGTGTGTGTGTGTGTGTGTGTGTGTGTGTGTGTGTGTGTTAAGCATGCATTGGCTGCTGCTATGAAGCACCTGGCATACCCTCACTGTCTTGCTAACAGGGCCTGACAGGTCTGCTTCATGCAGGTCCAGAAGAGGAAAACACTTTAAGATGGTTCTTAAATTATGATGAGTTGGCAGGTCATTACTAGTATCTCCATGGGATCCTTACATCAGCCAGATGAGCTATGAGTAAATGCAGAACTTAAGCATTTTGGGCATCGCAATCGCAATATCCAAAAGTCCACATTCATGTTATGACCAATGAGGACATGTTTGCACTAGTGTGTATGGAAGATTATAACATTACGATGCACCATGAGTGACAGAGTGGCTCACTATATGGGTAAGATTTGAACGATATAGAGAGACCAATTTGTTGAAAGTAGTGCTGGGGACAAAAAGGGGATGAGTTTCATAATTTCTGCTTATACCACCACACGCACACATCTGGCAATATTATTCTTGTGTGTGCTTGCTTGCATGCATGCATCCCTCTACCCATACAGGTAAGGCTACATGTTGGTGTGTTCCTGACTGTGTGTGTGTGTATGTATGTGTGTAATGTGTGTGCGCTCATACGTTCTTGCATTTTTTATGATTTTGTGTGTGTGCATGTATTTTGTATTCTCTAAGCCTCTGTCTTTGATGTACCCTCCCTGAGTTGAAAGGGTAACATGAGAACTCAGGAGCCACAATGCTGCTCTCACCTGTGTCCTTTGATGATAGGACAGAGGCTAAGTAGACCAAACCATGGATGTCTCTGTCATGAAACACACACACTCACGCACACACACGCACAGATATTCTCCATGACCTTTTATTGTGGTGAGTGCACAACTCAAACCAGTCCAGCTGCCTTTGTTGGCCGTCGCTCTGATGCGCTCCTGTTACGTTGGTGGATGGATGGGTGTCATACAGAGGTGAAGGCCGTGCTCTCCTCTCTCTATCACTCAGCCCTCGCTGTAGGAGCCACTGGAAACTCTGGACAACAATATTACTTCCAGACCACAGCTCCTTCTCCATACATCACTCTGCATTACTGTACTGTACTGTACTTTCTGTTTATTTACACTGTGTCTCTTTTTCACCTCCTGCTCCCTTTCTCTCCAAGCTTTGCTTGAGAAATAATTGTTACAGCCTGGTGTCAGACATATTAGCCACAGTTTCACTGAAAACACAGTTCTATGCATTCATATCAAAACTCTTGACTTTAATTTCAACTACCAGGACAATGATTCCTGATTTTAGGATTTGCTTGAGCGTCAGTCTTTTTACTACAATTTTGACAAGCTCAAACAGCTGTTGGATG
The DNA here is from genome assembly GCF_905237075.1 of Dicentrarchus labrax. Taxonomy (NCBI): domain Eukaryota; kingdom Metazoa; phylum Chordata; class Actinopteri; family Moronidae; genus Dicentrarchus; species Dicentrarchus labrax. The sequence continues at coordinate 19,235,694 of NW_026136707.1, read as the reverse complement.
CATTAAGTTAACAGAGGGGCCCTAGTCAGTATACTAGTGAACAAACCTATAACCAAACATATTCACTCTCACAATTTCTGTATTTGGACAAGTTAATTGGACAAGATTGACACACGGTCATATGCGGCTGCTTTGCCCACAGGAGGGAGCAAAAGGGCCATTTTTCATTATTAACACCTAGTCCCCTGTCCATCTATAACCCATTTACAGTTAGGTGTGTCACTACTGTATACAGTCACACCTGCAAAGTTATGTTTCTTTTGAAATTCGAGTCTGATTTTTCACAGTTATTGCTGAACACTTGTCACCGCAGCAGGTGCGATTCAAAAGTTTCAAACATTTTCTATCACTGGCCATGTCCAAGCATCATTAGAGGTTTATCTAACCGGCTGTACTGAGAGTAAAGTCTTTATCTAAATCCTTATACATGTAATCTATTCATGTTAACCTTGCTTATTTCACAGTTGGTGCATACAGGGGTTAACAATAGCTTATAGTCCCATTTTTTTGACCAGTCTGCAGCCACAGAGGTATAATGGTTGGACAGAGAGTGATGAGTTGACAGCAGGATGAGGAGATCCCCTGTGGACAGGTGAACCAGATACTGGCTCAGGTCAGTACAAGGTCAAAGCAGAGCGAGTGAAGGGATCTGTGTGTGTCTATGCATGTGTGTATGTGGAGGATAGTGCTTCCATGAGGTAACAACTCTTCCTCCCTCTGTCCTGCACTCTATCACAGACACACACACACACACACACACACTGCTGAACCCTCCCTCCACACATAAACCCACCGTTTAGCCAGGCAGAAGCAACCCATTGTCAAACCAAAGAGGCGCTGAAGGGTCCTGTCCTCCGGTCACTTCATCCCTCCCGTCAGCCCTCCACCCCTCAGAGGGGGTGACAATGACCTCTGTCTGAAACAGAATAGGTGCTGCACCTGTGGAGAGAGGAGGTCCCGTGCAAGCTGGTTTGATTCACTTCTCCTCTTTTACCCTCATTATCAATGTCATACAGCACCAGCACTCAAACATCTCAAAAGTTCAGAATAGATCACAGACCTCCCTATGTTGGGTCTTGTGCATAAGAGGAGCACTTTTCTATTCTTTTCAGATGATCTTTGGTCCCATTCTGAGTGTACTCAGTTGTTGAAAAGGATCAAGTTTGTATTGAATGAAAGGTTAATAATCCCTGTGGGAAAAATAGGCATTGCCACAGAATGGCAGTGATACATTAAATAAAATAGGGTATTTTTTTGACAAAGGCAATGTAGAGATTGATGAGTAAAGGAGGAATGAAACCTTGACAGTTTGCCTTCCTGGGTTTAAAAAATATATATATTTTGTATTCCTTGGGCTACACTGACAATTGCAGACAACTTTAAGTATTTGTGTCCATGGTGGAGCTACAGAAGACTGACTATATTATAATTACGCTGATGCTCACATTTATGAAAGAGTACCATATTATACCAATTTCACTTTTGGTTTTTACAAATTCAGTTTTGTGGATGCAACAAGTCTAGGCAAATTCTGTCGACCCAGGGGATGAAGAAAAGAACTGTGGGAAATGTAGAAAACTATCTAACTAACTCAAGCAAAACATAATGTGGTATCTTCTAGACACATAATTCCAAAATAACTCTTGGATGGATGGAACAGATTAAGGAATGCTGATTGATGAAGAGAATTTAAAGGTGGAAAAGTCTGTAAGCACATCATAAGATCAGATGCAGAACAACAGATGTACAAGTTGGCCTACCACTTGCCATTTACTGTCAAACAAACACAGCGAATAACAAACTGCATGCATAGACTGTGATGTCTGCTCAAAGTCATAATAACAAAATCAGTTCAAAATAACCACCATTCATTTCTCTGCAAGACAACCTCACCTCTGTTATGTGTCTGTTTCTCCTCCCTGCTTTAACCAGTCACCTTCATACTTCGTTTCTTTTTACCATTCTCCCTCCTGCCCCCCTCTTTCCCTCCCTCTCGCTGCTGTCTCTATGCCAGCCCCAGTCTGTCTCCAGTGACCCAGCCTGAACCAACAGAGCTCTAATCCCAGGATCACCTCTCATCGCTGGGTGACAGAGTGCGGGATCAGTCCGCCTCCCACCTCTAGGAATCTCCAGTCCAACACTCATGGCTGGACCACACCACACAGAGGTGGGAGGGGTGGGCCGGACAGAGAGAATGACAGAGATAGACATTGACACATGCGTCATATTGTCTATGTAATTAGAATGAAAGCAGTGGCTGCTATTTATTGACACAACTGAGCCTGTATGTATTGAGTGCGTAATTGTCGGTCTGGTACTTCGGGGACAAGGCTTGTAGCAGCATTTCCCTCATAGCTGACATGCTGTCTGTGTCCTCTCCTCTGTAATGGTACCGAGCTAGACTTCACACATGGACTTTGATACAGCAGATCAGCCTGCAAAAACAGATAGAGGCTTAACATGATAAATCACAACAGACACACACCATCAGCTTATAACGCTAGCATGGGTTAAGCACTGACAGTCCACAGTCTTCACAGTCTTGATATGGTGCACGGTCTTTGTCATTGCTTTGTAGTAGTGACATGGAAACATTTTTGTGGTGTTCCATGTACAACATTCACACATACTTTGATATACTGTAGTGTATGCACCTATGAGAGCACACACAAACACCATGCAGCTCTGCTGTAAAATTAACACATCCTTTTAGATGTCTAATATTGAGCAATCTAGTTTTCTTTAAATGGCTCTACAACAAAGAGTTAATGATTAATAATGGGTCAGGACATCCCCCCAATTGCACTGACAGCTGCTGTTAATCAGGAAACTGTTAGAGCCGTCACGGGCCACAAACAAGGGCAGCAGGCAGGCAGGGCCCTCTGAAAACTGAGGGGTTGACTTTGGTAGCACTGTAGCATGACAAGATAACACATAGCACATCTGCTTAGTCTCAACACTCGCACTTTATCATGATCAACCATTATTGTAAGATGCTGAAAAGGTTCCAGGCCCTTGAAAAGTCAAACCTCACACATTTTTGAAAAGTCCAAGAATTTCATTTTGTTTTTGGGTAATGTATCATTAGTAATCTGTTCACCTAATTTGTTTGTTTAATTTGCCTATGACAGAATAGTATGACAACATTATAACGTGCCATACAGGGTTATGTTGCTGCATGAGTGCATATCAGTGGTGTGATTCTAGCAAAAACACTGCGTCTGAATCAGATTTTCTCTAGGCCAGACCCCTAGGAAACTGAGTATTTAAGCTTACCTCCAATAGGCATCTGGTCAGTGTCAAAGCTCAGACATTTTGTCATAAGATTATTATATTACCATTACACACAATGCTTCAGTTAATGAGGTATCAAGTAGTATTGAAAATCGAATTCAGGCTGAACCTCTGAGTCCTAAGGGTTTCCTTCAGTAGCTCTGTGTCATGACAAGATAAAACGCAGCACATCTGCTTAGCGTCAGCGATCCGCCACGGCACAGGGTTGGAGGGATGAACTAGTCAAGGGGAGTGTGTGGCAGTGGTGGGTGATTTAAACTCATGAGCTGATGGCTCTGCTTTTCCTCTTTCGGAAAAAAAGGGGGTGGCTGAAAACATAGTGGTTTTAATGCACAGCTCAGACTTTGACTGTATGTGTTATGCCAGGGTTGGGTAGTAATGGAGTTAATACAGTATTCTATTATTTATCAGATTCTTTGATTACTGATTTGGGATTATGCAATGCACTGCAATGAATAACTGACAGATTCGACCTAACCTGGTTGTTTGTGGATGCATAGCATTTGACTGTGTGTCTGTGTGTTTCTCATAGTCTCTCATATACACATTACAGTACAACCAGATGCATTTGTAATATCCTGCATGAACCGGTCAGAGGTTGAAACAGCACAGAACAATCATCTGAAGGAGGAGTTGCATCCTCTGACTAATAGGTTTAGGTTTATCACCGTGTCATTAGCACTTTTCTCCATGGCTGGATAATTCACACTGTCAGCCTCTAATTTAATCTTTCTGGAACAAAACATTGTTGATTTCAGGAGGCACTATTTGCTTGTCAGCATATGTGAAAAGAAATGTGAATCAAGTTAGTTAATCTTTCATATATCTTCTAACCAAGCAACCTTTTCTTTACATGCTGATGCTGGTGAGTTTAATTCTTCTGGATCTGAGCTCCGTACTTGACACTTTGGATCACTATCCTATTGGATTACCTTGAAAAGTGGGGTTGGCATCAGGGACACTGCTTTTAATCCTATTTATCAAACAGAACTTTCCCAGTAGTAAATGCATCCTCTTCAGTTGACACTCTGACCTCTGGTATTCCCCAAGGCTCCGTCTTTGGCCCCTTGTTGTTCCATATACATGCTTCCATAGGACATATCATAAATAAAAAAAAATCCAGTACTATTGTTATTCAGATGACAAATTTATGTCTGATTAAAACCAGTTTAGAAGAAAATTTAATTTTGCTGGATGTTCCAAAACCTTCTCCAACTAAACGAAAATAATTTTCTCCATCCCCACTTTACAAAAATATCTTGGATCCTTGTCTTGGAGCTAGAAACCTGGGTGTGATATTTGACAGCAACCTTTCATTTGAAAAGCAAATTACAAACCTTGGTCAGTCATGTGTTTAACAATTAAGGAACATCTAAAAAATCTGGTCTTTTCTCTCTTAACCTGATATTGACAACATCACCCATGCTTTTATATCATTCTGGTTAGATTATTGTAATTCACTGTATTCAGGGCTGAACTATCTAATCTAAAAACTATCTCATGACTCTAGCTGGTTGTGAAACAGCTACAAAACTTATTACACATACTACAAGATGAGATGATATCAACCCTGTTTTAGTCTCACATTACTGGTTACTAGCCAGTTTTAAACTTGATTTTAAGATTTTACTGATTACACACTTCAAAGCTCAGTTCCCAGCTACATATCTGAATCATTGCTCCCCTATGAGCCAGGATACAGCTTCAGATCTTGAGGCTGTTCCTGAGTCCTAGGTCCAGACTAACAGTGACCGGGTTTTTGAAGTCAAGGCCCCTCAGCTCTGGAACTCAATGCTCCAGGATCTGAGCCTCGTTGAATCAGTGACATCTCCTATATCGCTTCTCAAAATGTATCTTTTCATAAAAGCCTTTCATTAATTCTAGCACACCTTTCTATTGCCAACATGTCTCTGTTTTTATTGTTGTTTATCGTTATCCTTTTATTATTTTAATTTGCCTGATTTTATTTCTTAGTCCTGAAATGTTTTAATCTTTGTTTTGAAAGGTGCTGTATAAATAAAACGTATTAAATTATAAAGAAACCACACCCACTGTTCGGGTTTGTGTTGTATCTGGGTATACACTATGTAGTCTATGTTATGTAAAGTAGAAGTTTCATCACAGGATTAAAGAAACGAGCAGACTACTTAGAGTATAAGAGAAAAAAATTCTACAGTATGTGTCACTGAAGGGAGCACAGACAAACAACATATTTTGTCGTTTAATTTGGAGGACTAACCTGATGCTCATATACAGGGTTGGGAGAGTTACTTTAAAAATATAATCTGATACAATTACTAATTACCTGTTAAAAAATGTCAGTAAACTGATCCAATTAGTTAAATAAGTAACAATATACCAATATATAAGTAATATAACATGATAACTTTCTGTTATTTCTGGATTACCTCAAATATGCAAAAAAAAAAAAAACAACATTTTTATCATCAGAAATCTGTCCTCTGCTGAAATGTTGAAGAAAAACTGATGTATTTTAAAATTGTAATCCTGATAATAATCCATATTTGTACTAAATGTAACTGTAATTTGATTACATCTTTTTTCTATAACTGTAATAGATTACAGTTAAATTTTTTAAATGCCGATTACGTAACTCTTTACATGTAATCCATTACTCCCCAACCCTGCTCATATATAGAAGTCAGTGCAGCACACTGTTATGTGCTACAGCAGAACTATACAGTGGATAGATAATTGCAATATAACAGAACTCAGTGACATGTGTCACAACAGAAAGCAAATCCAACTAATGGTAGTCAACACCCACTATTTAGGTTCATATAAACATGACAACTGCAAAGTAGACATAATTATCAAGTTATCAAGCTTACATAAGTTATAAAAACAAGAACCATTATGCCATACTTTTTAAATCATGTTTCAGTCATATATGCAGTTGTTCACCTCCAGGTCCTAGTTAATCTACCTTTCCAACCACAGTTCATATTGTGATTTCATTGTTTATAAATGTTCTGTACGTCCTCTGTATTGTCACCCCATCAGCAATGTGAGCTGATGATAACGAGAAGGACAGCTTGGGTGCTCACTAAGATTTCTCACAGTGTGATGAAACATAAGAAATTAGGAAAAGCTTTATAAAATATCTTCCCCCATGCTGCCCTGTCTGCTCTCTACACCCTTCCAAAGGCCTCTGCCTTGCACAACATCCCTAGAGCATGGCACTGCCGAGCAGGAAAACCTCACACACTCCGTGTAAACATGCAAATGCACTGCATTGCCTTTTCTCTCCTTTATTCTCTTTCTTCAAATCCACATCTAATTTCATTGCATTTTCTCCCCTGTCACGCAACCCTGTCTCTTATTTTCATTAACATTTAAACATTTAATTACTTGAAAAGTAATCTTAGAAATCAGGAGGATTTGAATACAAACCTTAAGAACGACGTGGGTTCACATGTTTAGTAATAATTTTGGTCTTAAAAGTGTCCATGATGGTTATTATTTTATGAGTATCCTATTCTTTTCATTAAAAGGTTTGTGAGTCTCTATGTGTGTGTGTATGTGTTTAAGTATCTGCTTGCATGTACAGTCATGGGTCTACTTTTGAGCAAATTTCCCATCCATCCTTCTTTGTGTGTGTTCAAGAACTGTATGTATGCATGCATCCGTGTGTGTGTGTGTGTGTGTGTGTGTGTGTGTGTGTGTGTGTGTGTGTGTGTGTGTGTGTGTGTTTATATATGCCTGTGAGTGTCTATGTATGTGTTACCTGGGATCGTAACTCTGCCCAGGACAGTTTTATAAAGTGCAGTACAGCCAGCGAAGCAGCAGTAAATCAGTTTTATTTGCTATGTGTTGGGGGTCAGCTCTCTTGACACCCCCGGACCCTGACACCACAGGAATGGACTGGCTAGATTTTGCTATTGCAGCTGTGTTGTTGTAGGCTGGTAGTTAAGAAGGATTTATTCTTGCACAGACCCGATTCACCTGAGGAAAAAAGGTTGCTATTACTTTTTGTAATATTGAGTTTTGTTTGGAGGGTCAACAAATAACTTTGCTCTACTTCCTCTAATGAATACCACTCCAATTATGGTCTTTTTATTTTCCTTAAAAGAATAGTGACTTTAGGAAATATGCATATTAGCTTTCTTGTTGAGAGTTAGATGAGAAGATCAATAGGCTGCCACTCTCTGTTCAATATAAAGCTGGAGTCAGGAGACAGTAAGCTTACCACAGAAATTGGAAACCTCACCTCAAACCAGCTTTAGAAGCAGTTGTGGTTGAATTTTAAAGACTTTGGACATAGCTGAGCTAGCTGCTTCCCGTGTTTCCAGTCTTTATGCTAAGCTAAGCTATCACAAAGGGAGAACAGGAATGCATTGAACTGCAAATAAACGAAATCTTCAAAGCAGGAAGCATGGTATAAGAAAAACTGTGAGTGGAACTACGATCCGGCAGAGACTGGCTGTGAGTTCTTGAAGGTAATTGGTTGCTGGCAGGCAGGTGTGCAGATTGCTGATGACGAGCAGGTCAAGTAGTATGGCCGAATAGTCTTTTTTGCTTAGAAAGGTTCCTGAAGTATTTCAGTGGCAGCCATGAGAAGAGCTGTTCAAATTCTCTAAATGCCAAAGAAAGTTGCTTCCATTCCATCAGCATAGAATACACTGGACCATCCTTTACAATATGAACATTTGTAAATTAATTTGTTATTGTGTTGCGGCATTAACAATTAAAAAGCAGTCTGTTCATGTCGATGAGTAGTCATTCCTTAAAGCCAATAGTCAACTGATCGTTGAACGTTTATGATATTAATTTAATTATTTAAATATATAGATATTTTAACAGCCGCCTGTTAAATGATAACAGAAATAGCGGAAATTAACTGGTGCATGTCAGAACGACCAGCAGACTGAAAATTTAGTGAATTTGTTTCATCGCAGTACAGCATCACAGCGAGAACAGAGAACAGCAGCAGTGGTTATGTGTAGGGTGGGGCTATTTGTTTAGCATGTGTCAAGGGCTGTGTGGGGTATCTGTCTCTGTTACAAATTATAGATGGGGGAAAAAAAATTAGATGTCTTTAGGAAAACCATGAAAATCCACATTTATAGCTTCTCTTTTTCCAGAGCACATTGGGATGTTACACATTAGTGGTGATTTTCTATTAGCTGTGCTATTGTTTACTGAGTCTGGTTTAGCTTTCTGTAAAATAACTTGATTCAACAGTTTCGTACTGCATACTATTATAAAAAGTGTTTTTTTTTTTTGGTAGTATGTAGTAGGAATACGAATACAGCCACTGACACTGACAAAGATGGGGTAATACAAGGAAATGGGGAAACACAAGCAAACAAAACAGAGGCACAGCCATGGCCGTGACAGAAGCCTTTTTTTATAAGTCAAAAACATGACTTGCACAAACAAAACTCATCTTTTTAGACAACAAGTGATTATCTGCAAGATTATTGCAACTTTTGCAAACTAGGAAATGAAATAGTCCAAAACTGCATATCTGTGGAGTTTTTTGTGTGTTTTTTTGGAAGAGGTTGATTCACCACGTTCATGTAGTCTGTGGAGTCGGTACACCGCAACAGTTGAAATTAATTACTACAAGACATAAACTTTAAAAAATAAATAAATTAGATTATGTTATTACTTTTTTGTAAACAGGATTCCCATAATTGTGGAATAGACGTTTGTTGTACACAAAAGTAAACTATATTGAATCTTGTGAATGAAATGTCCTTTGTCCACATCCTGTCAGGTCTAATGGTTTCACTTTGCTGTCAGAGACGCTCCCCAAATCCTAAAGAGAATGATTCATGATTCATTTACACATACACACACACAGTCCTAGAGAGCAGGGCTGTGCTGCATGGCACACCGATGATATAAACACTATGTGGGAATGCAAACAAATTCCCTTCGCTAGTTCTCTCTTTCAGCAAACTCATTTTCTCTCTCCATTTTCTTGGAGTTAATTTCTTTTCATGTCATCTCCATTTCAAAGTTACCAGACCTAACAAAAGTTTCTTATCAACTCAATACTCTTCTCAAATAAGCAAACTACTGATTAATTGAATTGTACAATAAAAATAATTTAAAAAAGTGGATAATGGAGGTAATGCAAACCTTTTTAATGTGCATATAAGGTTGAAATGAGCCATGGGTGTATTATACACACTTTTCAAAATATATTATATATTTTGACCTCACAATTTATTATTTCTACTCAATAAATTAAACAGCAGGCATATCTCCTTCAGTATTACTGTATGGGAAACCTGTGAAGTTTATGCTAGATGTTTGATTATTTCTTGAACAATGCAAATCTCTAGAAAGTCAAACATTTTAGGATAGTACACATGTGATAGGAAAAATGATGATGAATTACAGTTTATTTATTTTAAGATGAAAGATAAGAATCAGAATAAGGGATAACAGAAAATAGAATATTCCTCTGGAGATGTGGTGTTACAGTCACTGTAAGTAAAGTCTGATTGTTTGCTGCCCCTCCCATCATCTTCATCATCATCTTCCCTTGCCCTTTTCCTTGATCTCTGAGGCACTATAGGTGGGCAGAGACTTCTTCCTCCGCATTGGTGTCACTGTCAGAGACAGTGGCGTTCAGTTCATTAAAGCACCTGAATTTCTCCCTTGACCTTCTCCTGGATCCTCCGGTGAAGGGACTAGAGGAGGATGCAGACACTGGGTCTTCTTCCTCAGCATCACTGTAGGTGTCACTGTCAGAGACAGGAGAATTTAAACCTAAATCGCTTTCTACTCATCTGCTCACCATTATCATCTGCCCCCCTTGGCCTCCTTGTGGATCCTCCGGGTAGTGGATCTTCTTCCTCCACAGGCTGGACATTGTTGAAATAGGTTTGCTGTGGTGGTGTGAGTTTATCAAAGCATGCCGGCATCCTGGTGAACACAGAGCATATGTGAGTTGCTGAGCTGACCCAGAGCAAATGAAATGAAGCACATCCAAGTTTATCTTTGTGTATCATATTGATGCCAAATTGACTAGATCTTGTGTGTTACTAGAGTAATGTGTTTTTTACAGACAAACCGTTAATATGCATATACACCGATCAGCTATGACATTATGAGCACTGACAGCTGGCTAGCACAGGAACTTTGGATCCCCGGGAGATGAACTCCCCTGTTGCCCCGTGCTCCCAGTCCAGGCAGCATTTATCATTATTCAAACCCTGTTTAGATTAAACTACACCCACTTCTGTATGACGAAATCCTACCTACAGCTACTGTAGCTTGTAGATAGCATCATGTTGCATTGAATACATAGAGGCTGTATATACACATATGTATATGTGTAGCTCTGGTTGCGTCCAGGTTTTTCTTGCAGTTGGTTTGTAAAACAGACGGCGGTGGTTCTGATACAGCAGATTATGAGCTGTAGTTTCCCCAGAAAACACCCCCTATTTGCAATATTTTCATTTGTAATTTGATTGTAACATTGCAAGAAGTATTAATATTAAGTGACATCGTGGCTAAGAGCCCTAACTTTGCTGTCATTCTTTGATATACGTTATCTAATAGATAAGAAAGCTGAAGAAGTCATCTTTCACACTGGACAAGCGGAATCATTAAAAGCCTCACTTGCTGTCAGACCCCCTGCTGTTTCTAAAACCATAATAAATGGCCCTCCCTGCATTCCTGATATGTGCAATAGGCTGCGTCTGCCTACTATAGGAATACATATATGCATACTCAGCATGGGGTAGAGAACTGACTCTCTGATCCTGCAGGCACTGTGAGATAAGATTAATGAAGAACCAGTTTATAAGTTCATCCAGCTGCAAAAAAAAGAAGATAAAAGGGTGTACAGCACTTTGACCGATCTCACATTTTATCTGATATGATATGTACTACATGTTGTAAAGTGGTCTGAGATATACCCGTAAGGAAATTTCATTATAAAATGAAAGAACAAACAATAATGAGTAGTTATCTTTTTGGCCTCCTGCTGAGAAGAGTATTTTATTATTAAAGTATATTTTATATGAATAAATTATTTCTATAACATCCCATTTCCTTTATGTTCTCATCTACATGTTTGTCACAGGACAGCACAGAAAGTTACATCCAAAACGTGAAGAGCAGTTTTACCGGTGGGTTCATTTAAAGGTCCATACAGTCTCATCCCATCAGCAGCACTGGCTAAAAACACTTCTCACCCTCTTAACAGTGGTTGACTTTGCCACATGCAAACAGTGGTTCACACAATGCCCACACACCTCTGCACATGTGCTTTGGTGTTTAGAATAAGATGCAGTGATATTCAGCAGGACCAGGAAAAATCCCCTTTCGCACATTTAGAGCCAGAATCTGGGGGCCATTTCCTCTCTTTCTCTCAGTGTGTGTGTGTGTGTGTGTGTGTGTTTGCATTCACCTGTTTTATGTTTCTTAGCTATCAACTTTGGAGGTCTTTCGAAGATGGTTGCAGAGTCCAATAGTCAACAGATGCCTTCTCACAGGGTCAAGATTTGTCTAAAGGCTGTGTGTGTGTGTGTGTGTGTGTGTGTGTGTGTGTGTGTGTGTGTAAGACAGAAAAAGAGAGAGAAATACCAACACGGAGAGACAATAACCCTTTCATGTGTGCATCTGACCCTAATTTAACTCCCATAAGGTTAAAAATGAAATACAATAAACTTAAAACACAAGATTCCTTACACACATACATGTGTGGACCAATACTGCAGTAAATACAGCTGATTTGTGTGTTTGATTTAGTTACTGTTTTTGTACCTAATTAGGATGTATGTATATATTTTAATAATAATGAGTACAAGTGAGGAAGTTGCACTTTCATCTGCTGGAGGTCCTTAATTGGAGTAGACACAGCACTTGTTGCACATTTAACCAATCAGTTAGTGAAGCCCTCTGGCAATGCAGAATCTATGATGTGGTGTGTGTGTGTGTGTGTGTGTGTGTGTGTGTGTGTGTGTGTGTGTGTGTGTGTGTGTGTGTGGTATGACCTCAAGTTGCCAATTCTTGAACCTGAATAACATCCAGAAGCACTCAATCAGGCCTTTCACAGAAGACTGGAAATCATTTCACCTCAGTAGGCCCAAAGTCAAGAGCCAGGGGTTGTAACACCCGAGAGCGAGAGAGGAATGTTGTGTATGGATATGCTAAAAACCAAGTTCAATCATGTTTGGATTCAGAAACATGCTCCCTCTAGACTTTTGGGTAACACTTGGGTAACAAGTGGAAGTGTTAATTAATGTATAGTATTTGTTTTTAATTTCTCCTTTTACATGATTACTTTTTTTAAACAATATTTTCCTTTATCATCTTTATGAATCATAATCTACTTATGGTTGTTTCACAAGAGAAGTTGTAGTGTGTTAAAGTAATTAAAATATTTTGTTTTTGAATGGTGGTCAAAGAGTACACAGCACAGTGACGTTTCTGTTTATCCTTCAAAATAAAAGTGCAAAAGGTTAAGCAGGAAAAATACTGATTCAAACATCCAGACTGCTGTTTGTTGCCATATGACACACAGCATTTTAAAAGGTTTTGTGTTGCATTGAACTACACTGTTCTCTTTTTTCTTTCCAAAGATTAAAGTAACAGACAATATCACAAACTTACATCATCTTAATTCCTAAAAAAAGAAAACAATATTCAGCATTTTAACTTGAAATGTCTGGATAAAAGTTATGATTTACCAAATCGGAGCGTGCCCATATAAAAGTCAAATCATGTGAAAGACCATGTGAATGAATGAAAATCCAACATAAAGGGATTGACACCGCCCCAAAGGACACAGTGTTAATAAACTTATACTTGAAATGTTGTGATAGGGAGCAGTACATTATGATGAAGAGACTGTGTGTATCTGAATTGAAAGGAATTATTCTGGGTGAGTGCACAAATCCAGGTGAATTCAGGAAGGGTGTCAAAACTGCCTACAGTCGTTATGGCAGCACTTCCTGGTTAATGGTGTATGAAGAGCCTTTGATCGCCTTTCAGAGCCTAAAGCCACCATCACTGCAAAGCAGAAAGTAGAAAAATGTGTTGAGGTCAGCAAATGACTTTCTAATTATCAAAAATACAGCTTTTCTGTATAGTGGTTATCTACAAAATGAGTTTAAAATAGCTTCCTTAGTCTGTCCAAACACATTCACTGTGAATGAAATAAACTCCAACAATCTCTCAAGAACAAGCAAGCTTGTACGAGAATTTTTGATGGTGGTTGGTGGTTTTTGATCTATTCCTAATTTTCAGCATCACAGTTTACTGTTAAAAGCTTTGAGTCACTATTTGATTTAAGTTACAGATAAAACACGGCTAGCAGCTGCTACCAAGCTGTTCTTTTCTCAACCAAACTGAGAAACTATTTTTGAACATTTCCACAAGCTTTCATCAGGAATACGGTATGTGATAGCATCTGTGGTGTATAAATGGCCTTCATTAAAGGGCAGGTTCCTTTCTTCTGTCTGTTATAAAAGTTGCATCCATATAAAAGCAATTTAAAAAATGTAACTGTCATGTAAATATGAAATCTGTCCCTTACACACAGTACTGTAGATATTGGATGATATAGTTCAAAGACACTACAGCAAATGTCAAATGTAGACTGGATTATGTATGAAATAAAAAAATAAATTGAAAACATTAGAAGTACCGAGTGTTGGTATCAGTTAATCTTAACAACCGTGTTGGAAGTTTGAGCTTTCATGCTTGAGTTATGTTTCCGTAAGAGCATTAATGTCTTATCGGGCCTCTTATCATCCACTGCTGGTATGCATAGCTGGAACATTATATTCACACTTAATTTAACCTCTTACCAGACACGGACACATTTGCACTTCAGGCTCAGTAATTTAGGACGGAAAAAGTGAGGTAGAAAAAACCTCCAGCTCCAATATGTATTTTTATTAGTAAATATTATGTATTTTGCCCAGGGCTAGTCTCTTTCATTTCAGCACGCTGCCAAACGCCAAAGCCCAGGGTAAATTAATACAAACCATGAAGCCATATGCCATTAAACTGGACTCAAAATCCTGGCAGAGCACCAGACGCCCATTATTATTTATTAATTTATTTTTAATTCTGCAAATGCTTTGCAGATGTTTTACATACCACGTGTTTTTTGGGAGATGATGTGAAAGAATAGTAGCGGTGTGCTGAATATTTTTTTTTCTCTCACTTATTTGTAGCAGAGAAAAATGCTGCAGCTTTTAAAAAGTAGTCTGTTTTAGTTTATTTTCAGGTGCACGTCTATCTGGAATTCCCTTGTACCATCTGCGATTGAGTGAGGTAGAATTTGTACTGATCGAAGTAAGTAACCATAAATAATTCTGGCTTTTCTTTCTATTGTAGCTTTCTACTTTGGACACGGACATCTAAAAAGAGTTTCTGAGTATGCCATGTCGCTATTTGGCTTATATTCATTCATTTTTTTCAATACTGCTTTAAAGATAGCTTTTAACCCTGTGCTTTAGAAAAGTGGTATTAAAAAAAAAAACTGAAAACCACCATTCCTCCGAAAAGGTTGTATTGGGTCATTAAATCCATCCGGCAGTGCATCTCTGTGCTTATATACAAGAACAAAAACACATTAAAGTCATCTACTGCCTATACAAACACCAGAACTCCAATACAGTACAATCATAATGACTAACTTTGACCACATTAGTACTGTAGAACACCAATCAGACCACAACAGTCCAAACCAGAGCTGTTTATAGAGACCTTACTGTTTTCTCCTAAACCAAAGCAGAAGACCGCTTCTGTAATGGAGGCTGTTTGAAGTCCTTAATCAGTTTTTAATGGTACGGAGTGAGGTGGATATTAACTACTACATGTGTGGTTTTATGGTTACTTGCCATTGCAGTAGTTTGCGTGCTATATTAAGCCATGCCAGATGCACTTAACCCACAGCCTCTTGTTCAGATAGCTGGCTAATGATAGTAATAAACAGGTGCTCTGCGAAATATTTTCTCTTTTGTAAAGCAGAATCTGACATTCAGTTCCTCTAAATGGCTGCAACTGTTGGTCTGCTGACTTGGAAGAAGAATTAGAGGATGCGGTTTGTTGCCATGTGTGGCCTTTAGGGAGGTCAGCCTGGATTTGTGGATGTATTTTTGTATTTTACTTTGTACATACAGCTTGTATGATTGGAAAGCCAGCGATGACTCAAGTTATGAGACACATTATATATTTCTAATGTGGTAAATGTGGGTTTTGTTGTATATGTGTATGTAAAATGTGTGTCCACTTTTTGGCAGTGGCTAAGTTTGTCTTACTGGAAGTTGGTGGCCGCGGTGGTTAGCGGTGGACCAACAGCGACAGTGAATAAGAAAATAGTTTGAATAATAACAATACTGGCAGGCGAAATTCTTGGCAGGAATGTTTACCATGTTCTCCATTTCAGTTTACTATTTTAGCATGCTAACTTGTGCTAATTAGCACTAAATACAAAGTACAGTTTTAGCTGTTGGGAATGTCATTAGTTTGCAGGTGTTTATTCAGAAACCAAATTACTGGAGGAATTAAGTGCCTGTTGAGATATTTCAGTGGACAGACCAACAGCTACTACCGTGGCTAATAAGGCTACCAAAGATACCTGTCGGCCTCTCAGGGTTGATTATTTACCAGCCTGTTTCTCTCGTTTCCCCTGTCTATCATTTTCCTCTGTCTATGAGCTCTTTCTTTCTTACTTCCTCTCTCTCTCTCTGTGTAATGTAATAAGTTAAATTTGTCTGTCTGAGGCCAGCTGGCTGGACTTTATAGGCCTTGAGGTGGAGACCCCTGTTGCATGTAAAAGGAGACCCTGTCTGCAAGGTGCAGTGCTTTACAGGGGTCTAATCCAGCAATAAAGACATGGAAGAGAGAGAAACGGAGAGAAACAGTGAGTGTTCTTTTACATCGGCCCACTCTTTCCTTCACACTGGTTTGATCTAGCCTTCGGTGCCATAAGGTTTAACGTATTTTTCCATGATTTAATTGGCATTTGTTTGCCTCCAGTTTTTACACTGAGGGTCATGGGGTTTGTTAAAAATTAGCAACTGTTCTGTCCCATTTATACCTCTGTTACTACCTACCCAGTGAGACCCCGCTCTTTTCTGGCCACAAGTCTTTCTCCATAAATATATAGTGTATGCGTGGATATGATTTTACGGATAATGGTGGAAGAGAATAATCATTCACTCCAATTTTAAGTCACTGCTGCCAGACTGTGTTTACACATTTCTTCTACTAGAAAGCATGCTCTAAAAAGCCTTCAGTGTTACTGGGTTTAAAAATGAAGTTCATTCAGTCAATCTATTCAAACCTTGATACACAGCCACAAAATCCAGTCCTATTCTCACAAAAAGGCTTATAGCTGTTTTAATCAATCACTTCCAGTTTAATGATTTAGCAGATTTCCCTCAGCATCTGCAAAATAAATTGTCATAATCTTTTACACTATAAACACGCAGTACAGCGATCACACAAGACCAAAAACTGCGGATGCTTCAGATGTGAAGTGAGAAGGTGCTGACTTCTACAAATGAGCAAATGTCACGATGTAGTCTTCCACAGCACACTTTTATCTGAGTCCTGCAGCTGAGGCCTGTCCTGTGTTTATACGTACCAGGCTTTCAGGGTGGTTGCAGCGGCTTCGGGCTCGTTCGGTTGTTTTCCCTCTCTACTGGCATGGCCGTGGCCACGTTTGATGGTTGATTGAACACAAAAACACTTCTGCTGCATTCTGCGAGGAAGCCGTGAAACTGTCAGCCTCCCTTCCTTCTGTGCAGTCGAGTCGAGACTGACAGTGGTGGACAGACGGATGATCTTCTAGACCTCAACACTATAAACCTAACAATCCCCATGCTGTCACCCACTAGAGAAGTGCTGAGTAGAGATTGGATGCGTTTTGGGAAATTACTTCTCAGGGTTCCTCGCATTCAACCCCTCCCCCCTCCCTCCCTCCCTCCCTCTCTCTGTGGAGGTCATCAGTCACACCCAGGTTAATGAGAGTTTACTGAGGCCTCTGTGCTTGTTTACTCTCTCAAAACAGAGCTGATGTGAAGCAGCGGCTCTACCATTTTGGTTCTAGCATTTCTCAGTTTGAATTTCATTTTAATACTGGACATTATGTTTCTCACTGTTGTGGGAGAACCTTGAAAATTATTACAATAAAAAGGAAGGCATAAGAAAGAGAAATGCGTCTTTGAATACTGAAAATCAAAGGGCCTTCCCTTTAATCAGTCCAGTTAGGCTGCTGTTTGATTTTGGCTGACATGTTTAATACATTATTTACATTAACAGCTTAAATAAGCTTGATGTTGATGGTTTTTCCTCTAAAATATAGTTGTGTTTTTTATTGTTGGTGATTCACATCAAACAGTCTGATTAATCAGTTTTAAATGGCAATGCCGCACTATTTAAGAAGCCATATTTTCTGATTTTAAACAAATGGGCCTATAGCTTCTATAGACTGCAGCTATTCTTGTGACTCTCATCTTGCCTGTCAGTCTTTATTGTATACTTTGATAATAACAAGTGCCAAAAAAAAATCACCTTTGATTTGATGGTGTAACTCTAACCAGACTCCGAGCTTTGATTATCTCCCAGGCCAGACTAAACTAAACTCTGCTTTGCAGCCAGCTGTTGGGGAAATATCCAGACACCCCAGAGATGACCCCACAATTATGAAAATGAAGTATTAATAGCTCGAAATTGCACCCAAATGGCTATCATGCAAGCACACAAGAAAAACCTGTTTGTTTTTTCTTTCCATTGAAATCATTAGCAGAGTTTGGAAAGTTTTCTTGGATGAGGTTCAGAGGTATTCTGGACATTTGCAGTGTGTTAAAATGGGGAATGTGTGTGTGCATGTAAACCTGTCTGTATTTTTTCAGTATCTAACATCTCAACCTTAAAGCTCAATCTGACAAATATCTGGCAACTGTGCTACTGCCAAGTTAGTGTCAAATTTGGGCGATCTGTGGTTGTGTGAGTGTGGTTGTATGTGTGTGTGTGTGTGTGTGTGTGTGTGTGTGTGTGTGTGTGCTCAGGGCAGGAGGAGGTCTGTATATAAATCTACCTCAGCTCATGTTTATCTACATATTTTCTCAATCCATTCCATCCTGAAAGCTTCAAGGCTAATATAAGCTTGTAAATGAGCGGGAGAGGGGTATTATTGTTGTATTGTTGTTCAGCTCCATTTCTGAAATAGATGGATCAATGAAAATGTATTTCCTAACCAAAGAAGACACTATTTTGTCTAAAAGTCCCAAAAGAAGCAATGTGAGGCTGCATGTTTCCCCAGTTGTAGAATGAAAGTGTCTTGTGTTCTTTCTGCAGTGTTTCAACTCAGTTTCAATCAGCTTTGCAAGGCTTCAAAGTGAAGTAATAGAAAGGGAACTTTGAAGTTTAAGAGAGTCAGAGCGTTGAAGAAACCCCTGAATATGCAGGGGAGTAGACTCTCATAATAGGTAGCAGTCAGAGAAAAACCTCCTTAGACATAACACACCTTTTCAGCAAGAATGCATTTACCTTTGGCTGAAATGGAGATATTTGGTAACGTATCACAGATTTAGTTCAGACCTGATTGGTTTCTTTCATTCTTAGAAAAAGAGAGTCAGAGAGAGAGATACACTCAGCAGCATAAATCATTATCAGTCAGATTTTTATTCAACTGAAATGTATCTTCAAAGGTCATACATGCACAGTTTTTATGATTACCTCAGTGCGGTTGTCTTCTGTAGATGAGGGTCAAGGTACTGAGGACAGTTTGCTCCATGCGTGGAATGACCAGATCAAGTTTGATAACAGAAATCACTCATGTTTTTGTTGTAAACGTGTACTTGAGTGGACCATTATAAGTCCAGGCCCTGTGCGGCTCTGGTGTGGACCCCCAGCTCAATCTCTCGTGACGAGCTGGGGTAAGATGGATGAGACCCTCAAAACAAGACAATTTCCTGGTCTAATCCCTGGTGGAGGCAAAGAATGGTGAGACTGGAGTGTGTGTGTGTGTGTGTGTGTGTGTGTGTGTGTGTGTGTGTGTGTGTGTGCGAGTGTGTGTGTATTTGAGATGCTAGTGTCTTTGTGTGTGGCATGAGAGGCCTTGGTTTATAGTTTTTAGCTTTCATAGTATTAAACTGAGGGATCCCCAGTCTCTTACAAACCAGTGGCTGTATTCTTACATTTTAATGAAAAATGTCAAGTCTTGATGGAATTGTTGGACATTTTGGGAAATAGACTTATTTGCTTCTTAGAATTAGATTAAGATGAAGATGACAACTGATACCACTCTCTCATCTGTTTATTGAATATGAAGCTACAGCCAGGAAACAGTTAGCTTAGCTTAGCATAAAGACCAGTAGGGGGAATTGGCTAGCTTGGCTCTATCCAATTGTATAAATTTAAAAATCTGCCTGCGAGCACCTCTGAAGCTCACGAATAAACACATTATATGTTGATTATTATTATTGAAAATCACAAATTGTGAATAGGACGCAGTGAAGATTCCTTTTAAATTGTACCTTACTTTCTGATTTAACAGAAAATCAGAAAAATAAAAAGAAAGACTCCTAAGTCTTTGGTCTAAAAGCATTTTAGAGCATTCTTTTCCTGAACATTTTTCTTTTCCAAACAAAAAAACAACCCGCTGTGGCTACAAAATGTGAGTTTAGTTATAGGTGATTTTATGGCCCATTTGCTCACTGTCTATTTCACTTTTTACTGCACTGAGGAACTTAGGAACATGCTGCATCCTGGCAGGGACAGGCAGCGTTACCTTCTTTTGGGTGGAAGCTACCTCCAGCATGAATGGCCAGAGAGAGAGATTGCATTTCCAAGCCACATATTAATTTAATCATGTAACATTGTTAACAGATGTCACTGTAAGGCACCGGGCCCATTGATCCTTCATCAGCATGTGTTACTGCAATCAATACCCTCATTAGTGAGCTGTCCGGGCCAAGGAAATGCTTAGGAGGAGGCCTTTTTCATGTTCGATTACAGTGTGAGCACTGAGCCGCTGTCCAACTTTGGTGCTGACAGAGCTTTCAGTGAGCTCTGGGAGTGTTTCACATCGCATAAGGGATTTCAGACCAAAACATGATTTTACATTTGCTGGAGAGAGTGAGAAATGGACGACGTTCACGCTCATTCTGTAGCTGATTGTAATGGAGTCTCTGGTGATTCCTGAGATCAAGGAATGTCCCACACAGATGCGTTCATACACATGCACACGTATATATTTAAACTGCTTCTCCCATTCACAGTGAAGACATATTAACATGTGCCGTATGCATAGTTGATGATTTGGTGCAGTAAAAGAATTTTACAATACATTTTTACATACTGTAATATGAGTGTGGAATACATTCACAGGAATTTTTCATAGCAGAAACACTGTACTTGCAATAGTTTTTGGAAAATGTATTAATGTGTAGTCAAATTTATGACCTGTTACAAGTCCTACTGATAAAAACATATATTCCATCAGCCTATAATCCTCTACACCTGACGTTCAGTATCCCTGTTTTGTATCTCACTCTGATCAGCCGTTCACTGACTCCTTTCATCTTGGTCGAGAGTCATTTGATTGAATGCCTTCAGTTTCTAGACTTCTGTGCCTTACTGTGTGAACCTCCATCTGATTGGTTGACTGCATCAGATGGGAGCCTGATGTTCGACTTTGGTGTCACGTGAGGATTCTATGATTCTTATTTACATATTTACTACCACAGACCAAACAAGAAAGTCAAAAACACCTGTATCCTCAAGTAATGTTGGCGCACATGCATGCCCTTTTACCTCCTGACAGACATTATCAGATTGGTGTATCTGCAGGCAGCCCTCTTTGCTCTCATGTATTTGGATTTCACTATTACTTAATAGCAGCTTATAAACAATTTATGCCACTTAACTGGGGTAATACATTATATCCTGACACATGGTTGAGTAACCACCTTGACTTTCTCTCCTCTCCTCTTGTAGTTGTGGAAAACAAAATACTTGGCGCTCATCCACAGACAACACTGAGGCCCATTATCTTCTGCATGTTCTCTATGGTAGCTCTGAAAGGAGGAAAGTTCAGCAAGGCCTGTCTTGCTGACCAGGAATTAGATATTGAATAACTGACCAGCATGGTAATGAAATATGGATAGTGTGTTGCTAATGAAACATGGATACTGCTGTGGTTCAGTGAGGCTGCAGGCACAATCACCACCACATTTTGTAGATTTGTAACAGACTTTGCAGCAATTGCATGGATTTAATATCAATCCTGATCATTTGTCAGCATGTAATGCAAATGTTAAATCTTATTATGCCTCAACAAAATAGACATAACTTGTATGTGACCTGCATATGAGAACATATGCCAGTTCCAGATGATACAAAGTTACAATGATAGATTATAATGATATGATGATGGATTATATGGTAATATAATACACCTGAAGAGGTCCAGAGGATTTAAAAGGGGGAAACATATGTATGTTTTCTACTTGCACATGAATGAGCAAGCGTGCCTGCACAGACAGTCACACTCACAAATACCCCATCCAGAACTCACACATGTCTAAGGGAAACAAATGATTCTCCTTGTACTCCCCTTCCACACATACAATCACACACACACACACACACACACACACACACACACACACACACACACACACACACACACATATTTACACGCACTCCTCTGTGTGCTATCAGTCCCGTGTGGTGTCTCCAGAGAGAAACTGTATCAGACAACAGAGTTCACGTGACCTGGGGAGTCAGCCTTCCTTAATCCTACTGTCAGGCCTAATTGGGCAGTAGGGGATTGATCTAGTATGCCTTCTGCGTGTGTGCATGTGTGTGAGTGTGTGTGCCCTCGATGGCCTCATAGCTGAAGTTAATTTACAGATGGACTCCTGACTCCACAGTCTAGAGAAGCTAGACAGGGGTAAAAGAAAGCCTTTTTTGTCATTTGCTAATTTTTATTTATAATCAAGCAGTAAGTTAATTTAATAAATACTTTCCCTCCACACATTGTGTCAACCTATATAACAGTAGGCACTAGAATGAAACAAATGTTGTCCCTCACAGGACAGAGGATACATAATAAGAGATAATTAGTCAATATTACTTAATACATTCGAATTTTAGTTAACAGATTAGACAGCTCTTCGTGATCTCTTCCAGAGTCGAATTTCTGCTGTCTGTCTCACTGATGGTTACCAGCACATTATACCTAAAATCTTCACCAGTAGAGGGCAATACTGCTAAAACTACAGTGACCAATGTCCAACTCCCTCTCAAACACACAAATCACATCCATTATCTCTGTTCTTTCAAGAAGGTTGAAAACTTTCAGAGAAGACATATATTTGTTGCACAAAGACAGAAACTATAACAAATGATTATGTGATGTGTCTTATAACAGCAGAGAAAGACACGGGATGGCTGTAAATCCTGACACACATGACCCATCAATGCATTCAAGGCCAAAGGAATTCATAATTCTGGCTAAGATCTTGCTCTTCCCCATCCCCTGGACTGCCATTCATCTGTGTCCTCTTTACTTTTGGTAGTAAGTGGCTGTTTCTCAGCCAGAATTATGGATTTTTAGAGAGTTAGAGGTGAGCAGCTGTAAAGCAATACAAAAAGCAAGATGCAAAAAAGAAAAGAGAAATGGATGAAAAAATGACTGGGTGAAACTAACCAGACTTGGCACTGCGAATCGCCAAAGACATCCATCAAAAACAGCAAACTCCAACACATTTTTTACAGCTTTTCTTTCTCCTCTTTCACCTTTTGGAAGGTTTTACTCTGTGAATAACATGGACTTTGTGTTAGTTTGTTTAATTATTCTCTTGCTAATACGTTTAATTTAATTAATTTATTTTTTTCCCCCTTTTCTTTTTTATATCATTGTAAACCCGGCTAAAAGCAACTTGACCTTTGTATGACATCATGGGTACAGTTATACATTTTGATTGGCTATTAAAGACGTATTCCTGTTACCATGACCAGGAAAGATGAGGCATATCCAATACTTTAGAAATGGTTAGTTTTTGCAGAGACCAGAACAATAATCTTGTCTGTGAGCATCTGCTGATCTAATGTAATGCAGACCATTCACATGGTATTGTTCATAACCTTTACTGACTTATGCTGTTAGGATCTAATGATCTGCACTTTGAACACTTTTCACTGTAATGTCTCCTGAAACCTGGATTTCTAACCATTTTTTTTTTGCTTTTGCAACCACATTTGTCCATTGATCAGATTTTTTTTATTACTATTACCCACAACCAGAGACTATGTATTCAGGCAGCATCACTTGATAGATGCCATAGTTTGCTTCCAAAGCCTTTACATTTGGTTGCATAATTGTACATGTTACTAAAAGTATTCTGATTTTTAGTGTAAAATTACTGTTTTAGTGTTGATTACTGTTGCCTTACTGGGATGAGCAGACATCCAACTACCATTATTTCCAATGTTTCAAAATTGAAAGTTCACAAGAAATATGAAATTCCACAATTCCAATGAATTTTATATTTGACATAAAAAAATGTTGATGTGCACTTGCAGTTTTTGCAATGAATGAACCCTACTGTCGCCTTGTACTGTCTCTGAAGGGTTCTTGAATGACAGATGTACTATTCTGAGTCCTTACAGAGAGCTGTTGTTTAGACAGGTAATGGGCTGAGAGAAACATGACAACAGAAACCACTGTCATGCCTGATCTGGTTACATAGCAGCAGCGTGTGTGTCTGTGTGTCTGTATGTGTGTGTGTGTGTGTGTGTGTGTGTGTGTGTGTGTGTGTGTGTGTTTGGATCTGCCTGTGTATGAGTGTGCAGGCATGTGTGCGAGCACCAATGTGTCCATGCATGTTATTATGTGTGTAAGCACTGGTATGATTGTTCACACAGCTTGTGTGTGCGTGTGTGTTGTGTGTGTGTGTGTGTGTGTGTGTGTGTGTGTGTGTGTGTGTGTGTGTGTGTGTGTGTGTGTAAGTAAGTCTGTGTGAACTCACCATAACATAACAGCAGGTTATGAGGTTAGGGTGCCTGTGTTTATTTGTTTGCCTAGCAGATGCCCTTATGCAGGGCACTCAGCTTGTGGTTCATTTAACACATCCACATATTTACACAGCTGGATATGAACTGATAGGGAGAGGCTTGTGGTCAAGCAGTTTGATGTTAAAGCGAAGGCAGAAAAGAGGTTTGACACTCTTTCCTTTTTCTGACTTCTTGACTGCAGTGTGAGAGTGAAGACTATGACTTCAGTTCCACACGGACACTGTTATCTATCCCTCCTTTTCTCTTATCAATCTTGCACCAGATACTTTCCTCCCTCACCTATATGCCCAGATGCACTGTTCCACATTTCCTCCCCATCTTTCCATCTCTTTCTTCTTCTGCTGCACTTCACTTCCCACCTCTCTCTTCATGGTCTGTCGCTTAATTCTTTCTCCTTCACTCACCCATCTCCATGCCCACCACATCCACCTTACACACTCTCCTCTGCTCTACCTCTCCAAATTTTTCCACCTCCTATATCCCTCACTCCTCCTCCCACTCACACCCTCCCTCTTGCTTTTTCTCCATACATACAAAAGCCACATGGAGGGTCTGCTTCTAATCTCAACATGCTGGGGTCTCCATTTGTTTTGCTTGTCCAGGGACCCCACAATGCAGTTTCCAGTGCCCAGGACCCACTGAGTGCAGATTTAATTAGATAAAGCGAATGGTGGAAGGAGCTGGAGAATTGAAATTGGACATGGGGGTTTTACAAGGAGGGCTGGTTGGTCCTTGGCACTGCATGAGCGCAGCACAACAATGTACTTCACACTGAGAGGGGCAATGAGAAAGTGGAAAAGAAGGGGGAATGAGAATGAAGAATGGAGATGGCATACTTAACTCTACCCTGGTAGTCACTAAGGGTGTGTTTGGCTATTGTGCTCCCAGTCTATAGGCTGCTGGTGCCATACCTACCTGTGAGCCTGGGAGGCTAAAAAATGTGTAAAAAATCCAGACTGTGTGTTATGTTTGTGAATAATGTGACATTCATTACACCAAACAAGTAATATGTACAGTAATCCTTACAATAGGTCGCACAAGCATTAATGACAACAGCATGGTTTGGAGACAGTGCTTTTACAGGCACAAAGATTCTTTCGTTCTTTGGTTTAGAGCCCCATTATGTAATTGTACGGGTTATGAAGAAGGGTTAAGTGTCTGTTCGGTTTGTTGATTGTGCATTAAACAATTACTTTAATACATATAATTAGTTATAGCCAGTTTATACAGAGACAATTTTGTGTGTTTTAGAGTGTACTGAACTTAGAGTAAAAGTGGAAGCCCAGTAGCACAGTGTGACTTCTTAGATACAGTTTTCAGTTGGGTAAAACGCTGTTTTTGTACAGGGTCCATACAAAGTATGTCCTTGGTCGAAAACAGTCACTTCAAAAGTTTTCTGCAAAGTTAGTTCTTGGTTTGTACATTTTCTTTCTTAGTAGAGCTTTATTCAGTCAGTACTGCACTTATTTGCTTTGCATGATGTCAAAATATTCTGACAATATTTTGGTGTCCCTGCACCTTTTTCTTCCTGTTTGGCACTAAAACCATACTGTCGTCCTTATCTTGCCTGTCATCAGATACACGTAAATGAGAAAAAAAATACAAATATAATAAATAGATATGTGTGTGTGTGTGTGTGTGTGTGTATTTATATATATATAGACACAGAAAAGAAAGCATAAGAAATCAGAGCTTCATGGATAGAGGGAGTCTAGAGTGATTGAGAGACACAGGGTTATGACAGTATGTGAAAACATTGAATAAAGAAAATAAATTGTTTCTCTTTGATGTGGAAATAACGTCTGCACAAAATGAGCATAACGAGTGTTTAGTGGCTGTTGTGACCCTGGGCAAAAACCCTGCCATCATGTAACTGCAGCTGCTGCCTTTCTTAGCCAGAGTATGACTGTTAGCAGCACGATTCAGATGGGTTTGATTACAGAGCACAGGCTGTACCAGATAGATTATTAGTTTTCAATTGGCAGGTGGAGAAGGTTTTGATATCACCACTGTTAATTCTTGATGAACTTGATAGTTTTTCCTGTTCTGATCATGACTTATTTGGAGAAATAAAGGTTTTTCCTGCACATGCCTGAACGTTTTCATTACCAGACTACTAAGCACTTGCAACAACACAGTTACACTAGAAAGAATTCAGCATAGTATAGCGACATTATTTGTGGTTTCAATTAATTCTGGGTCTTTCTTTAAAGTATTATTTGCAGCACATGTAGTTTCAGGCATGTCTGCTGAACGATGCACCTCATTTAACTAACATACTGAACTCTCTGTATCACTGTAGCTGTTGTGATGTACTGCTACTTATGGTTCATCCCCTGCCAGACGTAATGGTGAATTACGGTGGTTTAGATTAAATAAGAGACAATCGCACTACAAGGGCTGCAGTGTAATTGTGGAGCATCCTGTGCCTTGTGGTCTGAAACAGGGTATACCACTTGTCTTTCCTTCACTGCCCTTAAGCCACCCATGTCCATATGTTACAAAGTGCTTTGTCTTTCTTTTCTGTTGAGAAACTTTCCCTGTTAGTTCTTCTCCTCTTTTCTCCTTCCTTAGTTTTCTACCTCCTCATTTTGCAGTTTATCTCTAGAGATGCCTCTATGTTGATCCATCCATCAGCCAGACTCTAAGGGGCCCCCATAAGTTTTCAGCTTCCTATCACAACTTTCCCATCCGTACACACGCACACACAGAGCTTCAAAACACAGATGTTATCTTTTATACACTTTGTAATTTTATTTTCTCTGTCTTGCTTTGAGAGTGCAAATGTCATTTGCTGTGGTTTTTTTAATCTTGACACTGACTGCCTGCTGTGCTGAATGTGTGTGTTTGTGTGAAAATCCTTTGGGCATCACTGAGAACTAAAGACACATACCAGGGATTCCCCCAGGAAACTGACCATACAAGTGCAGCTGCTCAATATGAACTTTTAACTACTTTTAACTCAATTTAGACTCTATGGGTAAAATGTTCTATCGGTGGTTATCAAGATACCTTCAGTGGCGTCTGGCCTGCAGTGCAGTCACACATTAGCACCTGATTATGATTGAGCTTTTCAAATTCTAGATAATAATATTGCTAGCAACAGTCAGTTCTGCTGCTTGAGTACATCATCACAGTAATGAATTTTCAGTAAGGATGATTTCCTTTTGTTTCGTATTAGTCCAGTATCCATCCTTGTATCACATGTTCCTGGAATAGAACAGGAAGTGTCCTCTAATGATAAAGGTAGATGTCTCACACTTTGAAAGCACAACACACGAGTATCACTTTTCCGCCGTCAGACATCACAGACTTGTTGTTCTGTGTGAACTGTTGCCTCTGTTTATCTTTACAGATTCCAGACGAACTCTTGCTGAAAGGACAGTGGCCAAACATCTGTGTGTTGGCACTGAGCAGCGACAGGTCTGCTGCAGATTAGTAATGTGCACGGAAAAAGATGCGGGCACACTCTCGTATATGTGGACAAATGCTCGACGCACACATATTCATATACATGGTCACATATTGAAAATACACATTCATAATATATTATATATTCATTCAGGCCCAGGAACACTCATTGATATGTATAATGCAGGTACTCAATAAGTCAGCTTTCAACAGACACAGAGAAGGTGTAATGGCTGGAGACACATGCAGAGAATCAGGCACACCTTCCAAACACTCAAAGAAAACAATTAAGCCAAGCACAACAAATCCTGTTACAGAGCTGCTATGTCCTTGAAACTAGAACCTCAACATGTAAAAGCAAAATTAGGTTAGAAAGACCACAAAAGCAGGAAAAAGGTTATCACCTAATTTCCAGGACACAGATGTGATTGTTTTAGCTGTAATACTGTTCCAGTTGGCGGCTGCTCTCAGGACTAAAGATGTTATTAAGCCTCTCCCCCTCATGTTTTCCTTTTCAAACCATGCTTTTCTTTTGTGAAGGTTGTATATCTACAACTGAAACCGTTTTCCACTGTTTGGGATGACATGGAACACCTGCTGTTCATGCACTTTGCTGAACTTCATTCCAACATAAAGATTTTTCTTGCTCTCACAAAGTCAAGGACACTGAAAGACAGACTGTGATAGTGATGATTTTTACCAAACTCATTTTGTTTTCTTTTCATACTTCCGTGTCCTGTTTTTGGCCACATTTATATCTTTCTCTCTGTTTTTGGCAGCAGTAAAACACATCATGTCAAGAAACCAGACGTGATGACTATTCAGAGCAGAGGTAATAACACTGAGGACAAGCCATGGTAGTTGATATTCACAAACCGCTGCATAATCATATTCCTAAAGAACCCAAGTAACATTGATCTGACAGCATTGTTTTGATGTTCTCTTTTTTTCCCCGTGAAAAACAGCAGGTTTGTGTTTGGGCAGATGGACGGGAGTTGGCTGATGCTCCCTGGGGATGAAATCAACTCTGCCGTAGACCGAGGTCCATGTTTATCTTTGGGCTTTATTAGATGTTGATGTTGGCCGTTTGAGAGAACCACTTGTATAAAAAACTATTTTTAAGGGGAAAAGGGAAAAGAGAGAGAGAAAGAGGCGGGATGACGGGAGGGAGGGAGAGAGAGACAGCAAAAGTAAGTTTTTGGATTCCATCAACTGTACATGTAGCTCCAAAGAAACACATAAACACAGGAATTTAGTGTCCTACTTTTGCACATATAGCACATGTTGTTCCTGAACTAAATGAATGTGATTGAGAAGCAGGATTTGTATGTTTGCTTGAAAGGAAGACTATGTCTAAGGTCATTTCCACTACCTGAGAAACCAGGTTTAACCCAGAATCGAGTCACTTGTGATCTACAAGACAGGTGTTTAAAGGTATATGTCTGATTAAAGTTGATGAAGTCTGTTATATTCTCGTCACTGGGAGAAGTGCTGACCTTGGAAGGCTCAGCTTTCTGTCACACAGCTGGAGACACGACTTTGGGCCTTAAAACTAAGTGCAGAGCTTGATTTGACCCAGTGCTGGCCCTGTGTGTGTGTAAGTAGATTACACTATGTGTGCTTTGTCAGCACTTGGAAAACAGACTGGTCTGAACTTCACCTACAGCGGGACTGTGAGAGATGTTTTTGGTCGACTTCCACTGAAACAAGCATTAGTCATGTTTTTTCAAACCACGTGTAGAAAGCAGCCGTCTTGCAGCAAGGTAGGGCATTTTTGACCTTGCAACATGCACTAGCAAAACCAAAAGACATTGAAAACACCACAGTGGATTTTTCTATTTGTTAAACACAACTTACATAATAGGCGAGAACTTGTTTTCACCAAGCCAAAAACACAGCAGTGGTGTTGTTTCTGCCCAGCTCACACATAGTTGAAAAAGTGCTGCTTAAGGATTTTCAGAGGTATCATTATCCAAATCACCTGCGTGACTTTGATACAGAGGTCTGCTTGTGCAAGATCTGCAAGAAGAGGTGAAAGCTATGGTTAAAGAAGAAGAAGAGCTAAAATTAGGTAGAAATAATCAAATTGGATGGTCAAGACAGAGACAGGACAGAAAATGAGATGAGAAGAAAAATGGTGGCAAAAAAAAAAGCAGGAGAGCATGGGAAAGGTTGTTGGGTGTATTTCTGATTGCCAGAGGTGCACCTGAGTGCTGTTTAATGATGACTCATGGGAAAACAAACTGTGGATCCAGTGGGCTGAGGCTACAGCTGGCAGACGATAAGGTGCTGCCTCCATGTTGTGTCAAACTGCAGTGATGTGGAGAGACACCAGAGGAGGGAGCGTTACTCGGCCTTTGTCTAAAACACATTTTGGTGTCGCAGGCATTAAATGTTAATGAAAAGACTAAATGAATGCTTCTTTATTTGACCACTGCTGTTACAAAAGACAGACAGACGAACATTAATTTTCAGATATATACAGGGTGACCAGCAGGAAGACAGACAGACACACAGACTCGTAGATGGACTAAAAAACAGACTGACAGACAAGCAGATGGGATGTCTGTCAATAGGGCAAGTACAAACACACACACAAAACAACAAAGTGACAAATTGCCGGGTGAATGGATGGCTGGAGAGCTGAGTGAGGAATGTGGAAATGATGGATCAACGGATGGATGTGAGAGAAGACAGATTAACACACCAAATGAAAGACAAATGGAATTTAATGACAGGACACTGACACACTGACAGAAAAACAGGGACCTACTCTACACACACCGGTGAACCAAAAATGTATTTATCCCATCATTTCACAGGCAATGATTGTCAGACAAAAAATGCTGTTGATGTTTGTGGTGTTGATCAGAAAGACATTTTTCTTGAGAGAAAGACCTTGTGCACTGTGGGCTCTCCACAACAGTGACTGTCACCTGCCCAGCAGCTGGTGTTAGGATACAAGGTGCCAAAATGTAGTATTAGGAGAGTGTGTGTTTGCACTTACTCCCGCTGCCTTGCGTATGTACGTGTATGTATGAACACATGTTCACTTGTGTAAAATACATCTATGTCATCATGTGTACACGCCGGTTTTCGTGCTTGTTCAGCCCAAGACAGAACATGTTTGGCTGCGACTAGAGGTCAAGTCTGGCGCCAAACTAAACAAAGAGGTGTATCTGCTTTCCCTGCAGGACAAAAAACCCTGGCAGCACTGTGGTGTCCACTGGATTTAGTTAAAACATGCTCTGTTTTTGTACAGTTGTTAGGGGTGTTTGTTGTCAGCGCCTTGCAGAAATTGGATCAATTAGCGCTTAGTTCTAATAATTCGATTGTTGCGTTTAAATATAAATATTTGTCATTTGGAAAGTTTACATTGTACACTAGCTGACTGGCATTTGCCTTCACTATCACCAGAACATTTTTGTGACTTAATGCAGAATATAAAATTGCAAGTTTAAGTTGCATCCAGCATGTCTCATGGCTATATTCAGACAAATACATTTTTCTTGCCACCATGGTAAGAAAACATGCCTTTCATATAGCAGATGCTCAGGCTGAAAGCTCTGTAACTTGATGGAAATGACAGAAGATGTTTTTTGTTATATACCCTAAGTGGTAGTAATGGGTGACCACAGTTTAAGTAAGGGGCAAGAATGGGGGGGGGTAAAATAAGATGTATTGGTGAGGTCATTACTGATGGTTGGCTAAAATGAACATCAGTGTTTTCTTTCTCACCCTCTTCCCTTGTCGGTCTGTCCACTCCCACCTCCCATATCTGTCATCCTGGTGTTATTTATTGCCTCTGTCCTCAATCCCCAGGGTTTATTTACTTGCTTTGAAACCCCTGTATCAAACGTGCGTGTGCGAGGTGGTGTATTAATGGGGTGTCGAAGGCAAAAGGAATTCCATTTTCTGCATGAAAGTCACATATGCCACTGAACAATGCACCAACCCGACCTCCACATAATTATTTTTGACTCACCAAGAGGCACACTGAACATAATTGAAATCAAATATGGAACAAACTCCCAGGGAAACTGGGATGTATCATGTCATATAGGGCAATGTAACATTATAATGTAATATATTGCTTGTTCACACTCACTTCCAGTCAGACTGTGACAAAGCGTAGGCACAATACATTTTACAGTTTGAACATTATCAGAGACTAATTGGCTCAACAAGGTTTCTACGATTACAGGAAAAAACACTTAGACGACATAGTGGTTCCAGATTGGCTCAGACTTAGATTTCATCATTTGTTGTGAACAACATGTTTACAGTTTTCTTATGATGACACACCATGTTCCCAAGACTCACTGTACATGCCCCATACAACTGACAGAGAAGTGACTGATTATGAAACAGGCCTCTTAAAGTCAGATAGATTTATCCCTACTCTTCTTGGTAACCAGTCCCACACACACTCATACAAAACACACACACAGACACACACACACACACACACACACACACACACACACACACACACACACACACACACACACACACACACACACACACACGCATAACCCCCCTTCTTACCCCATCTGTGGCCCATGAAATAAAGGTGCTGATGAGCAGCCCCTATCAGCAGATGCCATCTCGGCCTTGTCATCAGGGACTTGCATGGTCACCGAGAAGGGGGCTGACGGCTTCGCCTTTCAAAGGCTCTATGCCAGCCGCTGCCTCCCCTTAAATTCCTTCGCTCTCCATCTCTTTATGCTACATTTATTACTTGCACTTAGATAATATCCTGTCTGATCGCCCCCCCTCGTCAAATTGCAGTGACTCCGAAACCACCAGCCTTTGGGATAAGCAGAGGTGTTGAAAACTTGATATCACCATCATGACTGCCATTTTCCCTTATTCACATGATTTTTCTCAGAATGACAAGCAGCGTAACTTTATTAGGTGGGCTCAGTGTAGCCAAAGTAATCCAAGTAACAGCTGATGATACATAATATGTATGTATGTATGTACTGATATCTTAATAATATATATATATATGTATAGAATGGAACTTGTGGGTTACAATAAACAAAAGATCTATACTGACCTACCTAAGAGTGGAGCAATTTGGCATCCTCATGAGTATGGAAAATGCAACAAGGCTGTATGTCTTTGCATACACACGTCAGTCCATCTGGTTCTTGCACTTGTCTGTGCAAGAATCTGCATACATGTTTGTCAGCTTTGTCTATCCAAACAGTGTGTTTGTGTCTGTGTCTGGCACACACTGTTTCATCTGGTCTGTGTGAGTGTTTGTGGCCAGTCAGTGTGTATGAGTCGGACTAAAAGTGTCAGTGTCAGCATCGCAGGAAGACGGGTTGAACACTGTGCCTTGGACTGCACAGGAAACAGACGTTTTCAGAAGACACGTGGTACCTGTTTCCTCTTCAAACGTTTGAAGAAAAACAAACACCTGAGTGGGAAGGCAGGGGATTTCTCTCTGCTGGCCTCCATGACGTCAAACAGGGCCTCTGGTCCCCATCGGCCTGCAGAACTGACATTTGTAGACAGAGGCAGAGAAAAAGAAGCAAAACATGACATATTGCCAATGGAGGAAATACGGTAAAATAACTTTACAAAGTTACTGTCTATAAACTCTCTTAGGTGATGAATACTCCCTGAACTAAAACTCATTAGGGGTGCCATACTGATTTTCATTTGATTCCATTTGACCTCAGAAAGAGAAAACAAAACTTAATAAATGTTAAAGGTTGTTAGCCTCCACCAAAAACCTCTACTGGAAATATATTATTTTTGTGAAGAATAGTAATTGTGAAAAGGGCTCCAATGGCCGCAAACCACAGAGGCTGTGATAGCAACACAGGAGGAGGGAGTGTGACGTCATCCGCTGCTCAGGACACCACTCAGTACTAATAAAAGGAATAATATGTAACAAGTTATTTATTATATTTTTTAAGTAACACTGGTTACTTAACTCAGTGGGTAGAGCTGGCGACCCATGTACCGAGGCTGAGTCGTTGCTCCAGCAGCCCAGGGTTTGAATCCGACCTGCAGCCCTTTGCTGTCTGTCTTCAGCTGTCACTATCAAAAAGGCAATAAAAGCCCCCAAAAATACTATAATAAAAAAAAAAAAGAAACACTGGTTACAATTCAACACAAAATGATCAGAGCTGGATTTGTTGTCCGGACGATTTGTTAGGTAGAAGTTAAAATCATACAATGTGTGGTATTTAAAGAACCAAATAATTGGCCTTTTGACCCAGTATTTCACATTAAGATAATTAAACGTGTGATTTATGTAATCGGAATCCAAGCAATTGATGTCACAGCTATGGAGAAACAATATTTTAAAAGCTGTCTAAAAAGTGTCAAAACAAGTGTTGTCTGAGTATAACTTTGTAATTCCAGTTAGTCCAGGTTTCAGTGGAGAGCAAAGTTCACTCACCTCTGACTTTCATGCTTCTCTCCATCCACCATTTCATCCAATATTAGCTTTTTCATGTTTCTTTGCCTTTATCATGCAAGTTGCAGCGTAAATGAGCAAGGCTAAATGTTTTTTAATGAACCTAACCTAACATAATAATGAATGTCCATTTCTCATTTGTTACAGTCACGCAGGTGTGCTTGAAGTGTGCCTTATCATAGTCTGAGTGTCATTCGTTGTGTTGTGTATTGTTTCTAGTTGCTCAGTTGCTACAATAACTTGTTGCATGTTTGGTGTCTAGTATTTGTATTTTCCATAATCTTCAGGTCTGTTCCTAGCTTAACACCTCTTGAGAATATCCACTAAACTGCTGCAGTTGTCTTGAAATGACTCAACAGCATCATCTCCTCCCCAGTGAAAATGTCACAAATACAACAATGATGCATCATCTGTTAACAGAGTTCATCTTGTCACTGTAAATCTTCTTCTGGAACAGCAGAAAGAGAAAGGGACAGGAGGCCACCCATCTCACATGAACATATTCCAGAAACGAAACCACAAAGGACTTACTAACAGTTCAAGATATGAAAGAAGTGTGATGGAGATTTTGGAAGGCTTAATGTGCTTTTTGGCATGTGTGTTTGAATGTGTGTGTGGCCAAAATATGATCTTTACCAAGCCATCCAAGGGCTTAAAGATAAAAATATAATTTTGTGTTTCAAGGACAAATCCTTCCAATTGATTCTATTAAACAACTAAGATTGAATATACCACTGCAGATACTGACCCATGGGTGCTGAATATTGATGAATTGGGTGTTTTTTTAAACAGTAATTGAATGCTGCGTTGGCTGGAGATCAAATTAAACACTAAATGAATGATATGTGAGACAGGTTTTAAGCATTCAGATTTTAAATCACATTCATGCTTTGCATTTGTAAACAGACCTACAGTAGGTAAACATGCTAAATAAATTTAAAGGTTAAATCAAGAGCAGCCGTGTCTTCTTGGCCAAGATAAAAGTCAGGTCCTCAATTTCAGATCAGGAACGATCGTTGCACGGCTGTCAGCTGCAGGGCCTGTGACTGTGTAGGCGTGACGGCCACACACACTTCCCCCGATATACCACACACACAAACACTCAAGCGAGAACACGTTATTACTCCAGCATCCGTAAAACTGCCATCCCCCTCCATGAGGAAAGACACTTCCTACCATTCACTGCAGAACAAATTTTATAGACATTGGTTTAGTACTCTAACTCATAGACACGCAGGGGACGAACACACAAATGATCACACATGTTTATAAATAGAAGGTTTGATTTCATTATATGGCATGTTCATGCATGACAACATGAAAGAAGAGATGCATTCCCTCTAAAGGCTCTAAACTGTGAGGGACAAATGAGTTAGCATGGTGGTCACAACCACAGATCCACGGCTTCCTCCCATTGCCCTGCCTTCATCCTGTTCACATTGGACAGACTCACACACAGCAGAAATTAATCTTATTTACCTCTATAGACTACAGATGTAGCTTTTCTTTAAAATCCTACTTCCTAATGCTACACTGCCCCAAAGAAAATTAAAAGAAACCTCAAACCTGCTGATTGATTTATAAAACCATCTAGTAAAACAGACATGTTCCTACATTGGAAACTGTCTGAGCCAGGGATTCTTGGTATAAGCCCTCCCCAAGCATGAAGAAATCTCTCTCTCACACACACACACTTTTACTGTCTTCATAACTCATCCTGATGACGTAAAAACTGTAGCAGCCCATGTACATGCAACATTCTACCACACATGATACACACACACACACACACACACACACACACACACACACACACACACACACACACACACACACACACACATTAGTGTTCAAGGGAAATCCTTGATCTCTCGGTGTATACCTACAAGGATGTTTTCTAGTGTAGCCTTGATGCAAGAGGTGACTCTGATAGCAAAATTTTGACTTCACTACACATCTTTTTCAAGGATTTTCAGATGGTGGTTGGGTATCTGTCTGGACATTTTGTTACCGTACTGGACTGCGAACTGGTGGTCACTGGACTGACTGTTTACACTGTTGTCATGTTTTCAACTGTTTCCACTGAGTTTTTCATTCCACTCATGTACAGTCTGCAGGTGAGATCTCAGCTTAACATGACCATTTTGTAGCAGATCTAATTATTTACAAAACTGAATATTGATCCATTGCAGTTATAATTAGGGTGTAGATCTTAAATTGTTGATTCATGAAGAAACAATTATAATGTCATACAACAACAACAACAAACAATAATATATTAATTGTTTCAAAGTAGCAACCCTCAAGTTATTAGCTTGATTGTTGGTGATAAGAGGTTGTTGCTGCAGGCGGCGCTCTTTGGCTCTTGATCCGTAGTGGCTATCACTGTTCTAACTCTCTTCTCTTCTTCTCTTCAGTTTTTCCAAACAAATGACTGACGCAAATCCATGTGCGCAAGAAGATTTTCTTTTTTTTTCCCAGTTAACACTTTCTGTTTAGAAGGGCAAAAGCTTACAGGTTGAGTCACTGCTGTGTTACATCAATATGTACAGCATAGTTCTCTAAGTCCATCTCAGGGTAGTGGTGCCAAAGCTGTAGCAGTGCAATAAGCCTGTGAGGCAATGGTTTCATCTGTAGGTGTTCCCAGGCCACAAAGAGCCTCATAGGCGACTCAGATAGCTGTAAAAGATATAAAAGTACGCTTCCTGCTGGGTTGTGTGTGGGGTATTGTCTGCACGTGGGTGCTCACACTGCTTGGCAAAGAGAACCAAAGTATATCCAATGCATGTGTGTTTCTACATCTCATCCTTGGCTCGAATGGATTTAGTGAAGTGTATAGTAGCACACACAGTTTGCCAGTGTGTGTGCATGTTGGGGATGGCCTGGGGTAGTTGACTGGGCTAGTAAACAGTTGTGAGAGGAGTAATTAAATACAGTTAAAGCTGCTGGTTCTGCTCTGCCGCCACTGCCAGACAAAGAAAGCCCACCCCTGGAGACTAGCATGTTAGCACAATATTAGTGTTAATGTACTTTTATGGAGACAGGGGCATTAGTGTGTGGGTGTGTGTGTGTGTGTGGGTGAGGAAGAGAGAGAGAAGGCCTGATTCAGACTTGTGAAATCGCTTTTTTAACTTCCTGCTGTGTTTCTTTTTTATTAATAGTAGTAGATTTTTCTGTGTGAGTCAAGCCCCTACTCAGAAGAATTCAGAATTTAACATAAGCTTGAATAATTTTATATCAAACGTTTCTCATGTTAAATTTGACAGATAAAATTGCAGGAGAAGGTGTTCTAATTTCCTTTTTTGTATCTTTGTTTGAACAGGATGTGATTGACAGGAGGGTTCTTAAGTAATCACAGGGGTTAGCTCGTGGCTGTGTGTTTTATGTCTCTATGACTTGTCTCAGCTCTCGTAGTGTAGTGATTGATTTGACGCGATGAGCATAACCTCTTTCAATATAGTCTGATATTGCTAATGTAACTTTTTTAAAAGGCTTTCTTTTAGTTTGATTGTCTCCTGAGTTGTGTGAAATATAGTTCTTATCCAGACATACACTTTAGACCTGAGGGGGCAAAGCCTTAAGATCTAAAATTAGACACAGTTATATCCAATGAGGAATTTAAGAGCATCATAAGTAATATGGTGATGGAGGCATGTGGTTGTTTTTCTTGATAGGCCATTGTGTTTAAATAGTTTCTGTTTTATTGTGGATTTTTCTGTATATCAAGTTGTATTTGTTGTATTTTAATATGTTGTGATTTTGTACGGCTGCTACCTTGGCCAGGTCACTCTTGTAAAAGAGATTTTTGATCCTCTCAATGGGACTTCCTGGTAAAATAAAGGTGAAATAAAAAATTAAAATAAAAGGTGCGTTTAGTCTGAATAGGAACTGCTCAAACATGAACGTATATCTTAGTTCTCATAAAACCAATAAACAGGATGCAGCTTTACTCTACAGCTTCTAAATAAATAGTGAAAGCAGTGAGTAATAGGGAGGAAAGAATATGAGCCCATACAGAGCCTATATGAGCACACAGTCATGAAACAAGCAGAAAAAATCCTTGTGGACCCTCAACATCCCCTCTTCTCTAAATATGAACCTCTGCCATCAGGAAGAAGACTCTGTGTGCCAAAGTGCAAATCAAACAGACTGAAGTTATCGTTCGTCCCGAATTCTATTAAGCTGTTGAACTCTAATACTAAATCAGTGCAGTAGGGCAATGTGCAATCAACAAACCAGCACCGTAGCACTTTAATTCTTATCTCTGGCAGTCTCTTTTTTAAGCTGCCACATTGTCAATGTTAAAATGTAATGTCTCCCATGTTTTTATGTTGATTTTGTAGTTGTTTTTTGATGTGTGTCTGTTGTTGAGGTATGCTTGTTTCTGTGAAGCAACAAACTGTAGCACTGTGCCCAAGAGAAATTTCCCCTCGGGGACAATAAAGTTTATTCTATTCTATTCTATTCTATTCTATTCTAAGTGCATAAAAACATAAACAAGACTGAGATGTATGGCCAGGTGGTACTAAAGCACTGCGGTGCTTTGAGCTAAATGCTAACATGAGCGTGCAAACATACAGATGAAAAGTCAAGTGACAAAGTTGTTACAATTCATCAATCATATAATTCAGGGGGATCAATCAGCAGGATGCGTCCTCTAGGGACCATGAATGTCTGTTTAAAATGGCCTGACAACCCGTAATATAGTTGTTGAGACATTTCAGTCTGGACCGAAGTGGTGGACAAATCAACAGACTGACCCATGCTAGCATCGCTAAAAATTAAACAATGTAAGGACAAAACTGTATGAACATGGCAAAAGAAAAAGAACAATATAAACAGAAAATTGTAACATTGGATATGTGAGACCGAAGTTTGTGTGTATGTGTGCACATGTGTATGTCTGACCTGCTGTGTAATTAGCCCGGTGGTCACTAGAGGTGACGAGGAGAGCAGGCCCTGGAATCCCCTCCCTCACGTCTGTGAAAAGAAATCCCCCCCCCAAAAAAACACATACACGCACTCTTTCTTTCTTTCTCTCTCTCTCTCTCTCTCTCTCTTTCTTTCTCTCTCTCTCTCTGTGTGTCTCTACCTTGACGAGCCCCTGCCGCCCAGTCTTCATTACCCTCCAGCCCCCCTGAGGGCAACGAGGAGGTGGGGGCAGACAGAGCTCAATCTCCACTTCTATCCGGAGCCCTGGGGCTGCGCTGGAATTTACACCCCTGGCCCTGAGAACGGACGGGATCCACACTCCTCCACTCTTCCATTGTTAAGGAAAAGGGGAGGAGGAGGAGAAGGAGGAGAGCAGGAACACACAGAGAGGAGAAATGTAACTGATTTCCCATGTCTTGGAGGGGGCTTTGGTGAT
Organism: Dicentrarchus labrax; assembly: GCF_905237075.1. Lineage (NCBI taxonomy): Eukaryota > Metazoa > Chordata > Actinopteri > Moronidae > Dicentrarchus > Dicentrarchus labrax. The sequence goes on along the minus strand of NW_026136707.1, from coordinate 19,196,149 downwards.
CACTCTCTCAGGGGTTCTGAATACTGGAGGGATGGAGCTCAACAATGGGAAAAATCTAATTTCATTGCACATTTCCTCATCTTTCAACAAACCTTCCTTTTTTTTTGTTTTCCTTTGCCTTCTCCTCACTGAATGTCTCCATAGCAGTTTTCCGAAATCATACCACAAAATTTATAACCCTCAACACTGAAAAATGTTCCTTCACTTAACAGGTCACATTACACCCATAATAACCTTAAACAGTGAGGAGATAATTAGATTTGCACCATCATTGGCTGTCTTTGAACTGCAGTGTACATGGGGAGTCTATTGTAAATTCTTATGTAAAGAAATTTACATTGTTCTGAATTCATTAGTTCACACTAACATTGTGTGTGCTGCCAGAGAGGCCCATAAAAAAGCACTTCCCCTGTAATTGAGGATGGTATCATCCCCTCCTCTCCCGTTAAAAACAAACTGAGCAGTCAGACAGAATGAGAGAGGAGGAGGGAGGGAGAGAGTGAGTGAGTGAGTGAGCGATCTCCTACCACCTAAAGTCTGTGTCTGTGCGTGCTGGCCTGCTAACCATGGGTAAACACAGTAAATGATTTTGACTGTAAAAGCTTAAGTTCGGCTGCCCTTTCTCACGAGGAGGGAGCAACCGAGCCCTGCGCTTTGGTCTAGAAGGCAAACACAGACAAGGTCTATGAAATGAATGATGAAACAATTCAGTGATGGATGGATCGGCATTGTCACTAATGCTGACTGTGCTTTGCTCAAGTTGATGTCATTTTCAGATATCCTGGGTGGGCTTGTCTCGTCTTAGCTTGATGATGCCTTTGGAAGCGCCCATTCCTCACAACTTATGTGCTTTTGGAAGCTCAATGTAGAGTGCTCTTCACATAAGGTACGGTATATTTCTAAATGATTTTCTGGAAACACAGATCCTTCATGTTGTTGACACCTGTGTTTAATTCTACTTACGTGAGAGTTGCCCATTCAAGTCTATTTAATGCTTTGTGAAGCCGACTCATTGTGCAGTGTTTACACCAACACACTGGAACACGGGGCCCCATTGTGCATGGGCCCGGCCCTAGAGCTCGCGAACTGAGTTATACCACCGGCTGGGCCAGAGTGCCCCATTAGCTTAATGGCCGTCTAGGATTTCACAGGGGATGCATTGCTGTTATGGCTGAGAGCTTTGCGTTTCCCTTTTTATGGCTCCTTCGGATTCACAACACCCAGAAATAGGGGCTGGAGAGGAGAGGAGGAGGAAGAGGTGGAGAAAACATAATAAAAAAAACATAGAGGCAACTTTACACTGGCTGGGGCGACAAGTTAGGGAGGGAAAGAAGGTGCAAAGAAGAGCAACTGAGGAAGAGGCAGGAAACAAAAAAGGGAAACAGAGGAAGTGAAGGAAAAGATTTTACAATACCAAAATAATAAAACAAAGGCAGTAGTGTGTGGTGAGAAAAAATATAGAGGCTGCTGTTTGTTTTAGCAAAGAGTCCTGAATGAGTTTCCCTTTAAATGTCTTGGGTATTGGCTGACTTAACAACTGATGACCTGATTCCCTTTCCCATAGCTTTGACCTTTGACCTCAGTGACTTCACCAGCTGGTCAATAAGGAACAGGAACGAAGGGTCAAGTTCCATTTCAGCCAAGTGGTGCATGTAACATTCAGCATTTCATCTGCTTGACTTACAGTCTTCTTTTTCAGAGAATAGGTATAGAAATATGACAATGTCTTCACTGACTAAAATGTGATTTTAACGTCATTAACATAAATGAAACTTCCTTCATTAAATCATTGCGTCATTCATTTATGTTCACATTTAAATGTATTACAAATGTATCAAAATCTAAAAAGAAGCCAGATGTCCAGAACCAGGAAATTCAGAATACATAAAATAGCCTAAACATGATGTAGACTACAATAAATTACTCATTCTCTCATCCTTTCTCAATAACCTTATATTAAAATTGTGATTTGTCTAGGCCATATGGAATGTAGAATTGATAGTTTTTGGACAGACATTGATAAATAGCTCCATTATGAACTAGCATACATTCCATGAATACCACTGTGCACGCTCTACTTCATTAACTACAAACAGGCCTTTGGGTGCCACTGAGGATACATGTTAAAGGTTTTGGATTATGGATTGGATTATGTTGGCGGTTTACATAAAATTACATTTTATGATATGTTATTTGATGCTGTTACCAAGCACCATCCACACTGGCAGTCAAATGTCAGGCTTCACTTAAAGACCCACAGTATCATATCTGCTGGGCATATATTGGGCACATGGCCAAAGCTATTGAGGCTAATCTGCCATGACATACATTTGTCCTGCTGTACAAAGTAACTTGATACTATTATAGGGCTCTGTGGATTGTGAACTTGGTAACTGGCACTGGTAGACATTAGGGCAAAATGATTGTGATGAATTAGCTTTTATTTGAAGATGAGTAAGGCAATGGGTGGTACCAAAGATAACCTCTTGTACAGGAGAAAAAAAAAGTTCCAATTCTGATCTTAAATTAGTTTTTTGTATTTGGGATTTGGGATTACATAACACTTTTAACACAGTTTATTTTAGCACAAAGGCTGAAAGCAGGAGAAACAAAGTAGCCTATATGTTTTATTAATTTAGATTTTAAGGGGTTTACTGTATGGGCTGTAACTACTTCTTGATGGCTTAGTCCAACTCAAATTAAATTGCACTGCATTTTTCTGCTTGTCTGTTCTACACACTGGTCCTTTAAATACTAAGCTAATAACCTACCATCTCTACACTAATAATAAAAGGGGTACCCTAGCAATTTAGTCTCCAGTGTGGGTTTAGCTCTATAAGTGCTAGATTTCCCATGATGCAACTCAACAGCATTGTTTATTAGACCCTCCTTTTTTGTCAAATACCCACTTTTATAAAGTCGTACACCTCAGGCTTGTAATCCAGGCTTTCTTTCAAAAGTAGTGATGGGAAGACAGATTCTTTTCACAGAATCTGTCTGCTCGATATGATACAGATGACCGAGAAGTCTGTTCCCACAGAGACACAAAAACTGCGGAGTAGAATTCATTTTTCATATCAGTTTTATTTTTTCTATTTACTATTTTTACTTTTTACCTCTTAGTATTCAGTTTTCATTCATTAGGAGCTCATACTTGCTTGAGGTTAAGACATTTGGTATAAATGAACAAAGATCTCTTATGCCTAACCTATGATTTCTTACAGCCCAAATGATCACAGTGGGCATCTGCTGGTGGAAATCATAAGCATTAAAGACAGATATTATAGATAGAAAGGGATGATACAGTATTTAAAGAGGAGGAGCCATTTTTCTTCATGTTTAGATCTGTGGGCCAGGAGCGTTTTCACTATTGTGACCAACTTGCTTTGATATATCTAGCATGGAGCACAATGTGGTTATTGAACTTTAGTGAGCATCTGCTTGTCATTGAGAACATGTGACTGTGATTTATTACTTAGATTCAACATCAAGACATGAATGGGATGGGATAAGAGATGACATCGGGGAATCATAAACAGAATGAAAAAAATATCCATTTGTATCCTTTACCTTTATGAGCCGAGGTCAAATGTTGTATCATTAGTATGACGTGAATCTCATGATACAAATTCGCATAGGGCACTGTGATAAATGTTCATACCACGATGAGATTGTGATTGCGTAGGAAACATCATTAAAGAGAGAGGGATGTTACTAAAGGGAGATGTGTCAGTTGTATTTAGTCAATTTTACCTACTGACTCACATGGACTGCAGAGTATTAGGCTGTGAGCCATCAGTTGATGTTATTATACCACAGCCATAATTCAATAGGCACTGATCTGATCTGTATCTCTGACAGAGTTGACATTTTGTGAAAGAAACAACACTGAAGTGGAAGTAACAGCCACATTATTCTACTGACCCAGAGGAACAAACTTAAGGGAATATCAGGACCAGCAGCCATTTGTTCTTTTCTGTGGAAATCCTAAAATGACCATGTTGAATGATGTTCATTGATATGAGCCTTAATTAGCCAATCATTTCCAGGATCTTTCAATTCACTGATATTATCTAATTGTGATAGATACAAGTCATGGCAAAGACTTAGTGAACTGAACAACATTAAATAACATCTAGTCATCCAGTTAAAAAAGATACTGTAGTAATGACAAAGTAAAAAAGCACCAACATCTTTGGTCACATTTCTCTCTCACACCATTTCAATAAGAGATCATACTGAAGAAAAATCTTTCCTGACAACTATTTAATAACTCCTCTACATAGGAACAGAGGAATACAATACTTGATAAGTATTGTTGTCAATATCACTGTCACGTCTCATTCTTCCAAATACTCCAGCATGATGTGAGCACCCCATTTTGACAGATTAAAGATTTTTTCTAATTCATGTTAGTATTTTTATAATGTTTACAAATAAAGTAATGGGTTCCCACCAAAACACAATAAGATGAATTTAACACAGGATAAAAATAAGTCTCAAGTCAGAGCACAAATGCATGACAGGATGGTATTATTTGGTGGAAATATTCTATATAATTACTTTATATAAAACATATAAAGCATCCTACTTTGGAACAATGCTGTTCCATTTTTCTCTAGAAGGGGTATGTTGTACAGTATGTGAAACCGAGTTGAATACTTCCTTTTCACTCGTCTCTAACCCTGCTTTTCTGTCTTTAATATTATAAAACTGAAATATTCTACTCCTGAAAGGCCCATCCACTCGTTACCAGGATGTCAACAGTCCCAATTTGAACTTTTTTTATTCCTTCCCTCTAAACCTCAGTTCTTCGGCATGCTTGGCTGTCTAGAAGAACCATGATTGTCAGGAATAAGAAGGATCTCTGGGATAGAAGAGAGCCATAAATGGCTGCATTCACATATCTTACCCAAGTTTATTTCAGTCTTGGGTATCACCACAAAGCAGAACTGTGTACTTTGATCCAGTAAATAACACCAGCGGTTTGTCATCTGATAGAGGGCTTGAGTGTTAGCGGCATGGTACACAATAACATTTGGACATATTTTGTCAAGATAGGGTTCGAGTGCCAGTGGTCTAACCCAAGCTGGGATTAAGCATGTCACTTATTATCAAAATAACAGATGTGGTGAACTGTAGAAGAAATGGGTGAATGCTCATTCTGTGTCGCTGGATACTCTTATTCTCTCAAAAAGACTCAATGTATGATTAAGCCGTTAACTGAGAAATGTTTTAAATGTCCCAAACTTTGAGTAAAAAATTTTTAATTGAATTACATTAAAAGTGAAAACAGTATTTGGGCTGTTTGCCATGATATGGGAGAATGAACAATGAGAACTAGCGTGCTGACCATTGTTAATTTCACATTTAACCGCCCTCATTGTGTACTATGTCCTTCAGAAAAAGATGAGCTCAGTGTTACATATAACTGTTTATCTACAGCCGGCTGTAAGTGGCAGAGCAGCCAGGGCAGCTCTATCAGACTGGCACTCTTGACCCTGCATGACTCTGCTTGAGTACCAGTTCCTCTGGCCAATAACCCGGACAGCTCAGACCACTTTACTCTACTACAACAGAGGAGTAATATGGGGCATCAGCAAGGTGAAGCGTAGAGGCTGCAACAGGAATACAGGTATCCATTATAAATGTTTATCATGTTGTATATAAAATGTAGGACGCTGGAAATAAAGGCACGATGGACATAGATAATCCTCAATACTTACTGCTTATTATAACTAATCCTGGTTTGCTCATTCAACATTTCTTCATCCTTCTTTCTTATTCCTTATCTAATTGTTCCTTCTTTCTTTCTTCTCTGCCTTCTTACTCATTTCCTCTTTTCATTTATGTATTGTTGCCTATAAGTTTTTCCTTTTTCCTCCCGCTGCCTCTTTCTTCCCTCTCTCAGCTCACTACCCTGACACCTCACCACCATCAGGGAGCTGGGCTAATCTTTTTGACCTGCCACATCCTCCACAGCCTCTTCCGCCAGCTTAAGTAGGGGCTCTACTACAGTGTGTGTGTCTGTTGAGGCAGGATAGAGTTTGTTGATGTTGTGATGTGTCTTTCTGTAGTTGTAGAGGCCTGTTTTGCGCCTCTCAAGGTCAATGAGCTTGTGTTCATGTAAGCAACTTTAGAAAAGAGCAGACAGTTTTCTCTTTGAAAAGCACATAGGGCAAACACGGTGAAAGCCGTTCTAATTAATTATAATATCAACTCAGTGGTTCAAAAGTGGTAATTTAAGATTACACCATTTTCAAATCTCTGATGTACCAAAACTAGGTGTTTTTTACTTTGACGATATGGCCAACAAAACACTGTATTTCCCAGCTACTCTTTGTGATTAAGTACATCAGTGTACGTGCATGTTAATGTAGTTTAAAAATGAAAACTAGTTACATCAATTTTTTATAACATTTTTTATAATTCTCACTTTTACATGTATGCTAACACTATTATTTTAGCACAGCCTTTCTCTACACATATTGTTCGTTAAACCTCTGAATCCTTTGATATCTAAAACATACTTGCAGGACTGACTGCAAGTAATTTCTAAATAGAAAGTGGGATTCAAAAGGAGAAAGAAAAACAATTACTGTATTGCTATATCGGGCTCAGAAGAGAAAAGAAAGCCATTTGAGTTAACTACAAATTTTGCGTGTGTGTGTTTGAAGGGCCAACCCGACGTTGTGATTTATGAGCTGAGAGCAAATTCTATCGCTAACTGACTTTTACACTGTGTCACTAGTGATAAACGAGCAGGTCACACACTTTCACCTTTTAAATGAGCTAAATCTTCCTCACAAAAACACACATCCTTGCTCTTTAACATTTACATACAGTACGTATACACACATGCACACAAAAGTACAGTCCCACATCAACTGCAGACACACAAACAAATGCACAGAAAATCCAGACACAAGCTCTTTCCTCAACCCATAAACACACGTTCACACACACTTCTCACTCATTACCCAGAACTCTCCTACCCCCCGAGCCACCGTCCACTGACAGGCGTTCGCCCCGACTTCTCTCTGACACGTCCGTCAGGGTCAAAGGCCAGCTCAGTAGTGTGAAGAGCAGGGGGGTGTTGAGGGCCCCCGTGGTGCGGTTGGGGGGATCAGACCGGGGAGTGTAGTCATATTCCTTTTGGTTCCTTGTGGAGCAAAGGGCCAGGGGGACTGAAAGGGGGCACATTGTTGAAGAATACTTGTGATAATGATGTTATTTGGGTACTCGCAAGGCCTGCTCGGCAGCTGTTGACAGTAATGATGTAGTGTGTGTGCGTGTGTCTGTGTGTGTGTGTGTGTGTGTGTGTAATTAATGATTCTCACAGCTCTCCTACATACCAGCTGCTGACTGAGGCAGGAAGTGGATGATTGATGGGAATTATTGATACCTTTCTCCCTCAAACACACACATACATGTAGCAGTGCCATGCCCAGGGTTGCTGAATCCTTGATAGGCTTTTTAGTTTGTTGCTTTTTCTACACCTATTCACAAATGAACTCATCAGTCATTGGTGAAGGAATGTCAATACTCTGTGTTTTAAGTTACCATCTCCCATATGCTCTATTTTTTCTCCTATACTCAGTCTATACTGGGACTTAATCATATAACAACATTTTATATTTCATTTGTGATAAAAGACACAGAAATTGCAGGTTAGAAAGATTGATGGATGTCATTTATGGTCAGTGGGTACTTGATTTGCCTTAATCGATGCGAACCTCTCATTAAAGATGTTTTATTGACTTTGGTCCCAAAATTATCCGAATGTTAAACCTGACTGCATCACTTTACATAAATAAATAATTATGCGAAAACATGAAATATGCTTAACAGATTATTTAAAATTAATGAAAGTTAGAAAGGGGCCAAACATTTTTTAATTTATTTAAAAAATGTGAATACAAATATAGCATGAACACCTACACCAATCACTTTGAGGATACAGACACAACTTTACAATATCCCAATCTTTTACCTATACTTAATGTGTTATATTGTTCTACATAGGGGAGGTGAGGTGATTTTAACATTAACACAATTACAATTTTAATCCCAACCGGAGTGTGTATGTAGGTAATATCTTCTACATATTAATATATTATAACTTGAATTCAAGGTGAATTGCATTTTCATATGCCTAATCAGTTAATCACTTTCTCAGTGCAAGGCATTACACTGATGTTGGCTGTCACTGGTAGGACTTGCTGAGCTTTGACTGCTTTAAGTAATTTCTTCACAAAGTAAATGTGATGCACAGTGATCTCTCTTCTACAGAATTATTCTGTGTTCACTGACCTGGCAAATCATGCATCTTAACATCATTGCAATGTAAAATCATGGGATATTCATTGCTGCACTGCAGCTGTTTTTGAGCCAAAGCCTACTTACTCTTGTCAGACAACGCGACTTCTTTATTTTTTCATTTGCGCCTATTTGCAATCAGGCCAGTAGATTGTAAAATAGATCTTTATGTGCAAGAACTGTAAAGCATTTTTTATTTATCAACTTATCTTATTGCAAGTACTCTGAGGGAATGCTTTCCATCACTCTATCATAGATTTCAGGAAAATCTTGCCAACAGCTGTCACCATCAACAATCTTGTATTAGATAGTCTGAGTCATGAGGGTATCCATGTTCATTTCATTCCATTTGTTCCCAAGCATATTCATCTGTTGCGTAATAAATCCCCTGCGTGTGCTCCACTTGTAAACATGTACTGTACATTGCACAGAATGTTCAATCCATTGAGTTTTGATGTAAGTTCAGTTTACATTTATCACAAGGGTCCTTTGGTGATACATATGCAGAGAACAACAATCCTCTTGTCTAGTCAAATTAAGAGACTACATTTAGACATTGACCTTGGAAGATAATGAAGACAGAGGACACAATACAAGGATGGGGAGAGTGAGACACGTTGGAACAGATAGGATACGAGAAAAACAGGGGTAACCTACACACATGGCTCTGCATTAGTTCCCATGCTCCTCTGCATGTGTGCAGTGAGTGTGTTGGTGTGTGTGTGTATTTACAGTAAAACAGGTCCTGGAACATGTGGCTGCTATTATCACCACAACCCGTGGTCAGTGCAGAGGACCCACCGCCTCTTGTGTGAGCATGTGTGTTTGTGTAGGATCCATCTAAGCTGCATGCGAGAGAGCTGTGTTTCAACTCTGGATTGTCTTTATAGCACATTATTATGCCTCAGACATACATCATCAACCTGTGGTTCTATTTTTTTTTTTACAAGTCTGTACGAGTCTCTTTTTTATGTTGCTAGATGCTGCTATCAATGTCAGTAAGTAGGCTACTTTCAGTCTTCACTCAAAAACATCAATAGTCAGTGTTGGAGATAGTAGCTAATATAGGTAACTTGACACCCAATAAACATTAAACATCACTGACAGATGAAGACAGGGCAGTTGAGGTTGAGGTAGATGGATAAAAGACTGAGAGAAACAGAAGAAATAGAAAATGATTCAAGAAATCCTCAAATATAAAACACTACCTGTGTTTATTCCAGCGCACTCTGTCTGTCTGCTAGCAGGTCATAAAGTGGAAAGTCTCTGGCAATCCTGGTGGACCTGCACTGCAGACCACGCTGAGCATTTTAATCGATGTGATAATTCAAACTGATGCGATGCACATGAAGAGTTGGCAGAAATACTCAACTCACTACTTCAACCTGAAGACCTGTCCAGGTTTTAATGTTCTACAGAGAGACTGGGGGGGAAATGTCTGTTTTTAGTTCTTTGGTGAGGTTCATTCAACTCAACACAAAATAAAAAATAAAAAATTGAAGCTTCAGGGGCCTGGATGGGTCCACAGGTTGAAGCACCTTGTGTACATGAGCTAAAACCTGCATGGTACAGTGGATAATGTAGAAGTCATGATGCTGCATAATGTCATCTTTAAAACGTTAATAAGAAGAGTGAAGGGCAACAATGCTTCATTTCATTAGATTCAAAGAAAATTTCCCACTGCGGCAAAAAAAATAGACCATACCATGTTCAGTAGGTCCAATTTAAAGAAATCTGACCTACTGAATATGAGAAAATAGTTCTCCCACTAGCTTCCCTAATGCACATCTGTAGGTACATCTTTGAATATGTATATCAATCAATTAGCCAGCCCAATATCCCTAAGAATTACGTACATACTGGAAGACTGTATTTTACAATTTTTATTCACTGCCAACCTTTCAGAGCCATCACAGGAAGTGTGCCCTCTATGTGAGGCAGAAAGTTAGGGTCTAGACGTCAGGCTGGTAAATAAAGCATGCAGCACCGGGGGCCATAGTTTATTTGCTATTACCACAACCTTAACCATGGTTTCCATGTTCATGTACACTTTAAATAGGATTTAAAGAAAAAGAAAAAGCATATTAAGAATTAGTAACACCTACTTAACTCATACGAGAGGCTTCAGTAGCTGCAGTACATCCACAGCTTGTATTCAGCGTACTGTCTCTGTCTTGCGTATACTGTTGACAGCCAGTTGGTAAAATCAGACATCAAACAGTGAGGCCTGATGTTCGTCTGCTACATCTGTCTCAGTGCTGCTCACTGTTTATTGTTTCATCTCTACTTTATTTACTGTTGGCTTAATTATTTCCATGTTTGATCTTTTGAGGGATGTCGGGGGCCGCCATTTTTCTGATGTATCCACACAGTCACACACGCCAAGTCCAGAGTGTGTTCATACATCCTCTGTCCCATACACAGGGTTCTCCTGTTCACTTGCAGTGCAGGTGACAGAGACCTCAACCACAAGATGGATGACTGTCTGACTGCGACATCTTAAACCTGTTACCTCTGAGTGGATGTTTATTTGAATTCTCCTCCCTGCTGTATCACATACAGGGGGGAATTCTCTTGAACTGCAGCAACAGGAGTGTAAATATTATGGGGAAAGCCACTGAGACATGAAATGTAGCTTTAATTACAACATTGATATATCGAGGTCAGTCTCTCAGCGCATGTGGGGGGAACTTGACCTTTCCTTTTTCTGCCCATGATTTCTTGTTTGATTTGGTGTACACACTCATTAAACAAATGTATATACTGTATTATATATTGTACAATATGTTTGTATAAGGGCAAGATGTATGGTCAAGGCTAAATGGGGTGCTGGGGGTATGACTTTAAAGAAAGCCACAGTTGCACAACTGGACAAGATATCAAAGACAAGTTATGTAAAGCAATGAAATGATTAATGAAATCTGTTCAAGCTAATGGCTCCTTTTATCAAATGGGTATATGAGTAAAACAGGTGTTGACAGGTTAAAACTATTCATAAATAATTAATGTGACATACATTTCTATTTCTGATGGGTGGAGTTGAAGGAAACCTGTCCCACTGAAGAAGTTACAGTAAAAACACTGTGGAGGATGTGATAAATATAGCCTTTGTGCTATGCTGTAGAAATACAAATGCTCTTCTGTTTCTCGCTGTCAGCATGTTGAACCATCAAATTACAAATCTGGCATGACATTATTAGATCAATAAGCTTGACTTTAGAATGACTGTTGTAGTTATACTCATAACATGACAAATCATCAAATTCAATGCAGTATTATTATAAAGCCTGCTAAGGTAACCTGGGCAGCTGGACTCACAAAATCACAAAATCAGGCGAGAATCCATCTTGCTATGCTTCAGTTTATGCGTTTGTGGCCAAATTACAGCAGTACCAGACCAATCAGCGTTCTTTGAGGAAGTACTGGCAGCTACAGGGGTGGGTGCTAGGTGTAATGCAGCAAGAAAACAAAAATGGCAGTTGGTGTAGATGTTGCTAGCATCAGTTATATAAGAACTGGAGAGTACTTCTTCATTAAAAGAAGAACAAAGAACAACACTGAAGGCTCTATGTTATATGGTTGTTGATCTGATTGGGTGAAGTTCGGCTATAATAGACAGTTATAGAGAGATGGTCAATCCAAAGTGCCTTCCCTTTTTCAAACAGTTTCCAGATAGTTCTGTGTTACAAACCATCTGGTGCAGTCAGGTTAGAGTTTTACTTGTTGTTCCTCCAGGTTGCTATTGTACTCAGTGCTGTAAAGGTAACACATGATGTGGATATGAGATATTGCCCTCAGCTCCACAGTTTACACTGTAGAAACATGATAACCATCGCCACCACCTTCATACTGCCAAGATTAAACCTCTATCTGTAAAGAAAGGTGTTTGGTGAAATGTCCAATGTGGGACTGGCAGCCATCTATCAATTTCTACTCCTTTCTATCTTTGGCATGAAGAGGAAGCCACGGCATATTGTAGCATGAAGGTATGTTCTGATAAACATGTTTACTGATTTATTTTTCATTTGTACTTTCCATTTAACCTTTTTAATGCAGCAGGGTAACTAATATTGTACATGTATGAAACTAAAAACTTTATAATAAGATTTGAGAAAAAACTACTTTTTGTACACACAGCAAGTCATTGTTCAGCAGTGAGGAAGCAGGGGGCTTTCTTTCAGGCTGCAGGTGTGTTTTCATGTGGGGTCTTTTAGGTTTAAAAACACAGACGGGCACACAGACTCCCCCAGCTTACTGACCAGGCTTTATGCTGGTCCCCCAGGGCAAAATAATCCCTCCCCCACTTCCTAAAACAACACAATATAAACTTAGAAGGGTGAAAGTATGCCAGACATACCTGTTGTTGTCATGCCTACTTCATAATTTAATAAGACATAAACCAAATGGATGAGCTGCAATAAAGATGGTATTTACTTCCCCCAGCATCATGCTCGTAACCCAATACTCAGCGCTAGTGGAATTTAAGACCTGGTCTGGGCCAAGCTGGGCTGGGCCAGGCCTGGATATGCCTGCTCTGTGGCTCAGGGAACTGACAGGCTATCAAATACAGAGGAGGGACTCTCATGATGTATCACAGGGGAGGTCTGGTTTTGGAAAGAGTTCAAGGAGGTAACAATGTCAAAAAGCCATAACACACGAAGCACTGTACATCTGATCCACTGCTCCTTTCTATGTGGACCTAACATGTTTTTCTGTGGGTTTCCCTCTGGGTGATTTACAGGAGCATTCAAATGGATTACTGGAGTGGGTGCCAAATTGCCAGTATAAATGACATGAATGCACTTGTCTGCCTTTCTGTGTTAGTCCTGTGAGACACCCACCCAGTGTAAAACCATGCTTTTGCCCAGTGCATGCTGGGATGCACTCCAGACCTCCTGTAACAGTGAAGCTGATTACATGACTTCAATAAAGGACCTACGATTTTGAGTGGGTTAGTATGCGATGATCCAGGGTAATGATTACAAAATGGTCAAAGTAATTAAAAACAAATTAATACATCGGGTGACAAGACAGGACAAAACCTGCACAGGATACATACAGTGGCACTGACAACTGCTAAGGGGAGAGAAAAAAACAACAAAAAACAAACAAACAAGGGTTTTGATTTGATTTGTATTGATGTGGAGTGTGTGTATTATAGAGGGTACAGGGTAGTCTACTGTGCAAGATTCCTGTGTGTGCTTATTTCTTTTGAGCAAAAGCAAAAAACAAACAAACAGACAAATTAACAAATGGGAGAGAGAGGGACATAAATACGGAGATAAAAATAACAGAAAAGGACAAGGAGCAACAAACTATTTAAAAAAGGAGGAGGGTAGTTGAATTTCAGCTAGTGATATTCTCTTTGTGTCGAATAGTCCCTTTAAAAATATGTATTTTAATATATGGGTACAGGTAAACATGTATTAAGTCTAGCTGTGTGTATTTAATAAATAATAATAATTTAAATAAGAAATAATTTTATCCATTTCAACAGTCTGTGAGAAAAGCCTTTTCTTGTCAAATATAGGATTTGGAAATTTGCTTTATGTTGGTTGCTATGCCAAACGATCTCTCTCTGCAAACAGCATATAGAAAACGACAGAATATCAATTACTGTTGAATTCCAGTCCCGTGTTAGAAGAGTTGAATATTAAATTAATGAGAGTATCCCCACTGTGCCAACACTGTATAAAATATCTTGAAGGTCCATGTGTGTAACATTTAGGAGGATCTAGTGGCAAAAATGGCACATATATATATATATATATATTAGTGTATAATCAACTAAAAATAAGAATTGTGTGAATGAGAATTTATCAGAAGTGGGCCTCTTCCACGGAGACTGCCATGTTGAACCACCATGTTTCTACAGAACGGACAAAGCCTCTAAATAGGGGCATGTTTTTCATGAGTTACATGTTTGGAATGGGAGAATGAGGGGAGGGGGTTGCAATCTGCAACTACAGTGCTAGATGCCACTAAATCCAACACACTGGTCCTTTAACAAGGCAAAAACACAAGAGAACATAATATTCTAGCAAAGGAGAAGATTGCTTACATAAATGGTTGGATCTGAAGACATCTTCAGCAGACACACTGTTACATAATTATCATAAGACATGATGAATATCCTGTGATGGATGAATGTGGTATGGACACATACTGTATGTATATATGTACCCTGCCAATGTAAATAATAAAGTTAAACCTTACACTAACCATCAAGCATCCATCAAATATTTAAAAAGAGCAGCTGATACTGTATAGCATAAACTGAGAATCTGTCGGCAATCATGCAGATTAGCTTTATGGGCACAAAGTTTTCCTATCCCCAGTGACTGTCTTGTGGTTGAGGAAAACACAATGGGATGCTTCTAACATGATGGGTAAGCCAACAAACACAATGCTGCTTCAGAGATTTTGTACCAGAAAGAATGTGTATCAGTAAATTGGGGCATATTTTAAAGCAGGAAGGTCCATGTGAAAATACTGCACTGTATAAACCACAAGAACTATGTTTTCATTTAGCTTTTTATTAGTATGGACTTGAATCACACTGGATTGACTCTAAAAAATATCTGTAAAAATGTTTATTTTTGTAAAGAAATATAAACTATACCACCCACTATACTGCATATAACACAAATTTAACAAATTAGACATAGTGAATATTAATTTCAGCTCAACTGAAATATTGTAAATTTCCACTCAGACCATGCAGTCTAATTGAGCCGAACCAAACTTAACTTAAAGTGGATGTAAAGATGTGCAATCAATCATCCTTCGACCAGAACAAAATGGTAAAACAACATTAACCAAACAAGACTGAAACGGTGCGTGTTTCATATTTGGACCAACAGTATAAATCACATTAGATTTTAACAATGTGACATTTTTATACTGTATGAGGTTTATTCAATCGAGCTGGACCTGCCAGAATGTGGATTTGACTCACAGGAAATGTGAAAGTGTAGCCAAGCCTATTGTCCTGTTAGTCTTTTATCCCAATAACATTGTCCCACTGTGGTGTACGGAGGAGATAAACAGTCACATAGCTGGGAAGCCACCACAACTGTTTTCTATAACTCATAACGATACAGGGATACCATTACAAAACAGATGGATTGAGAAACAGGGAAAGAAAGGAAGCCAGGGGAGAGAGAACAATCAGAGAAAAAGGGTTTAGACAAAGATTTAGAAATAGGATCTGAGCATTCGAAGGATTGTCCTGATTAGTAAATGTCTAAATAACTGGAATGTCTAATGACTTTTGCAGTGGAGGGTAACACACTGTTTTATGCAACCCACATCCGTAACTAAACCAAGTAATGTCACTACATCCGATAAATAAATGTGCCCAGTGAGAAGCCAATTTCTTAAAATGCAATAGACAAATTAGATGGTGGTACCCCACTTTCCAAACTCACATACTGTTCCACAGCCTTGTACTCAGTGCTACTCCCTATCATGAGTTTATATTTATGCTGGAGGCTCTGTGAGACTGTACATAGGCACAGAGGGGCTTTGATCAAAATGCTATCTTCAGCATGCTAACATGCTCACAATGACAATGCTAATATGCAGATGGTTTGGCAGATAATATTTACCATCATTGCAATCTTAGTTTAGTGTGCTGCTAACATTTGCTAATTTACACAAAACACATAAAAGCTGAGGCTGATGGGAATGTAATTAGTTTCAGATTCCCAGTAATTACCCAGACTATGGCGGCCTGCCTGTTTTACGCCGTTGCTTCAGCAAAGCATCTCTCAATGTCACCAATGTCATTCATTTTCGTATTTGATCGCTTTGATTGTTTTGATAGGTTCCGTCATTAACAACGAGCCTCCTCCACATACGGCTCATCTGCTGCTGTTAAAACAGAATTGCAGATGATGAAAATCCCAATTGCGAGTACTTTTTGAGTGACTTTATAAAACAGAAGTTGAAGAAAGTCCACAGAGACACATACAGAGAGAAACAGAGAGAGGCGTGTGTGTATGTGTGCATGTGTGCGTGAGACCAGACTAGGTGTGTGTGTGGCTTGTGTGGAAAAGAGTAATGTTACTGAAGAGAAATGCAAGGTGATTAAAGTAGAGAGTAAGTAGAGTAAATAAGAAAACACATACAAGATGTCAGGAATATTATTTTTTATGGTAAACATTGCTGCTCCAGAAACAACATCTAGACTTAGAGACTTAGACTTCACTTTATTGATCCCTTTGGGATGACTCCCACAAGGAAATTGAATTTCCAGCAGCTTACAAAACACAGAGGTATAAAAAAAATACAGTATAAAATAAACAATAAACTCTTAGCTACGTATAGAAAGTAAACAATAAACTCTTAGCTACATATAGAAAGTAGAGATAAGAATAAAAGAAAAAAAAATTCAAACAAAATAAATGTAGAGAATTGTATAGAGGATAAATATAGATAAATATATAGGACTGTATATGGCATTGTGTTATTATACAGTGGATAAATGACATTAGCAGAAATTAGCAGTTAAATTAAATTATTGCACTTAAGCGGTGGATTAAATTATTGCACAAAAAAGAAGAAGAGTGTCCAGGTATGTATGTGAGTAGATCATTATTGCACAGTGAGTGGCTACCACTCCTTCCCTTCTGTCCTCTTTACCCTATTTCCTCCTCCCCCCGAGTGAGGAGTTGTAGAGTATGATGGCATGAGGGACAAAGGAGTTCTTGAGTCTGTTGGTCCTACACTTTGGAAGGAGCAGCCTTTCACTGAACAGGCTCCTCTGGTTGCTGATGACGGTGTGCAGGGGGTGGCTGGCGTTGTCAATAATGTCCAGCAGTTTGTCCAGTGTCCTCCTCTCTGCCACCGCCACCAGTGAGTCCAGCTTCATGCCGACCACAGAGCCGGCCCACCTGATCAGTTTATCCAGTCTGGAGGTGTCCTTCTTGGATATGCTGCCCCCCCCAGCACACCACAGTGTAGAAGAGGTTGCTGGTAACCACAGACTGGTAAAACATCCACAGCAGTTTGCTGCAGATGTTGAAAGACCGCAATCTCCTAAGGAAGTACAACCTGCTTTGCGTCTTCCCGTACAGGTGGCTGGTGTGTGTTGTCCAATTCAGTTTATTATCCAGCAACAGCCCGAGGTATTTGTATGATTCCACAGCCTCCACCTCAGCTCCCTCTAGCAGGACTGGAGGGAGCTGAGTGTCAGTCTTGGTCAGGACCTCCCAAAGTCAATGACCAGCTCCTTCGTCTTAGAGGTGTCTCTGGCACCCCGATCTAGTTTTATTAAAATAAAATAAATAAATAATAATATAATAAATAATAATAATAATAACATATTCTGTTGTTATCCAGTTCTGCATTTTTACACAACCAGGCTGCCATTGGAACTGTATAGCTAATAACAGTGTTATTGCATATGGCAGATTTTCCCTTATATCGTGAAGACCTACATTGGATCCATTCTTTCTCTGCATAGGTTAATTGAGCAATGATCTCTAGTGTAGTGACAAGAACACAATCCCTCAATGGTATCCCACCAGCAGAGTGCTTTTCCCTCCCCACTTTGATTTGTTGATCCACAGCCCTGTGTGGCAGATGTTTCCTTGATGAATCTGACAGTGGTTTGACCGAAATACAGGAGTTAACCACATTTATAACATCAGCGGTTGAATTTGGAGGGCGGCTACCAGCGGTCTCTACCAGTAAACCAGTGCTCACCTTGCAAACACATTCTTTCATCTTTACTAGCAATCCCACCACGCCCATTCCTGCCAGACTTCAATCCCCCACCTCTGTCATTGACCTCCAGTCTCCATGGTGGATGCACAGCCAAAGAGCCTGGGAGGCCGGGGTCACTGCTCTTGACAGGCAGCCTTCACTGATCTGTCTGTTGGCTAGACACATCGACAGGGATTTGGTTACTGTCAGCGGGGTACTTCAGAGGACGTCCCAACACACAAACAGAGCAAGAAACACACACAGCAGTGTGTGTGTGTGTGTGTGTGTGTGTGTGTGTGTGTATGAATGGTTGAACACATGCTCTCTCTGTTTGTTCCTCTCTCCATCTCACAGGCACAAACACACATTTAGGTCTCCTCCAGTTTTGACACATAAACACATTACCAATCCTCTCACTCCAAATTGCGACACAACCTTAAAAAAAACACACACACACACACACGCACACATACACGCACACACAATGGGAAGGCACTTGGAGGACATGAGTAAGCGTGCTTCAGGTTTGATCCTAATTTACCCCATGAACAGATGTTACCTGCTACCAATAATATTGTCATTGCTGCTGAATTAGATGCACCGGCTTGACTCCAACACTATTTCCACCCTGACCTTTTCCCAGTAAGTGTTTTGTTGTTGTTTTTTTTGAGGGAGTTGTTTTACTGCCGAGAGCTCTTCCGAGTAGGAGCTGGGTTGCGCCTGTTACAACAAGAGTGTTGGCAGTTTAACTCTCCAACAGGCTAAAAGGCACAACTCTATATAAATTGGAAATTCAGACGGTTGGAAGTTAGTGGAATTTCCTGGTTCTGAACCTGAGGTCTTAAAGTGTTCCAGCCTGCAGAACTGCAGATGATCTGACATTTACTCCAAATGACTGATTCTATGGAAATTATGACTGGGTCAGGCTTTATAAAGTGTGCACTAACATTTCTAATTTCAGTCACTGCAGCAGTCTACAGTTGCTTGAGTTTCTGCTTGAAATGGTCCTTAAATTAAAAAGCATACTTTATTTATGACTGGAATTATGTCAAAGAAACCTGTTATCTGTCACCTGCATCAGAGTGCACCTGTGCAAGGTTAGCTAACTCAACTGGAATGTTTCGGAGATATAATCGGAAATACAGTACTTCATTTGTTCATGTTGCTTGTTCTCTTGTTTGTCACACAGACACCAGAGTACATTTTAAAAACAGAAATTCTTACTTATGCATGTTTATACAATGTTTGTGACACTTCTTCCTGCTCTCTCTGTTCCATCCCTTTGAGCGTTCCTCCATTTGCTCTGGTAACCCAATCCCTGTGAATCACTAGGTGATAAATGATCATTTCTTTCCAGCAGAGTATGGGTGGCTTCGTCTGACCCTGCAGTCCGACCTCGCTCTCACAGTCAGACGGACAGAGAGACAGCAGAACAACAAACTGCCATTGTCTTGTATTGGCACTGTGAGCTCCCAGCTTTCTCCTCTAAACACCAGGGATATTTGTCACACAAGAGTGTGCGGCAACAGATATTTTGTTCTACAGAAGTGAAGATCAAAGTCAAGATTCTTGAACTTTTTCAAGAGTGTGGCTGTCTTGACTTTAGGATGCAGAGGAGAGATGAACAGTCTTGTACAGGGTAACTAAAACATATCACTATTGACCCAATGACCTGTTGCAACGCACAGATTAAGAAACAATGTAAATTACTTTGTACTTAAAAATAAACAAGAATTTCCTTAAGGACTGCTTTGTTTGGGTTTATCAATAGTTAACACCTATCTCACTAGATATAAAAGTGTGGTTCAATACTCCAGTCATGACTGAAATAGATCTTGAAATTATTTTGTTACACACAAATGTATATATCCTTATGTGCATTAACAGAGTTGTACAATACAGTCAGTTGCATGGATCTCATTTCAGGTTTCAATTCATTTCTTGTTTTTCCTCCCTTATGTTGCTGATTTCCAGTGTCTTCCGTTTTGTTTCAGAGGACTGTGTTACTTGCTTGGTGCACGCTCCTCTGATGTATGTACGTACCCTATCAATATAATTAGATTCAACTGAGGCATGCAATCCCTGGGAAAGACTTTCCTGAAACTACATGTGCACACAATGATATCAGGCCTTTCCATCTGCGATTTCAACACAACACAGGTTTTCCAGACAAAAACAAGCAAAGGAGGCTCACAAACTTTGAAACAATGTCGATATGTTGTAAATACCTTCCAATTTCCATCACGATAAACTTGACATGCCCTATTGAGTGTAACACCCCTTGATCCGGTTTGAAAGTTTTAATCAAGAGTGACAAATGGATGTGTTGGACTACAAGAGCAGCGGAACATTTGTGATTGCCTTCATCTCGGTTAAACAACATCAAAGTCACTTAACAACCTGCACAGGATGCATTCTGGTAATGTTCCACAATAACAAAAGAAAAATAAAGAATCATTCAAATTAATATTATATTATATATTAATGTCAGCAACTATGATGAAGAAATGTAACCGCCAGAGGAAACTGGCACACACTTGGACAGAGGAATTAAGTTTCCAGTGCACCTGTAAGATTCCTCAATATGACGTCTGCCCTTCAGTATGCCTGTCATGCATGGCTCACGGGTGGCACAGCCGTGGGAAGCAGTGGTTCCTGGTCCGACACGCATTCCTGTCCCTGAGTGCACACATGAATACACACCTAGACAAAAACACACACACAGACACACACGGACACACTCCCCCAGCCCGCCCACCTGGGCTGGATGACCCCCTAAACAGCTCCAATTACCAGGCACTGACAGACAGACAGATTAGGTCTGAACAAGGGTGCTGAGGCCTGCACAGACAGACAGACAGATAGAAAAGGTATATAGACGGAGACAGATAGACAGACAGACAGACAGAACAGGTAAAAACAGCAATATGGCGGCCTCAGACAGCCACAGACAAGAAATAAGAAAGATGGGAGAGAAGGAGAATTCACAGGGGAATTCTGTCATTAATTACAGTGAGTATGTTTACATGAAGCCTTCATCAGACCAAACCAAGGTGGAGATTAGTTTGCTCTTTCACCGTGTCTGAGGTTCCTATGTGCCTCCCTCTACCTCCCCTTTGTGCGCATGCACACACACACACACACACACACACACACACACACACACACACATACACACGCACACACACACACACACACACACACACACACAAA
This sequence comes from Dicentrarchus labrax, assembly GCF_905237075.1. NCBI lineage: Eukaryota > Metazoa > Chordata > Actinopteri > Moronidae > Dicentrarchus > Dicentrarchus labrax. The sequence goes on along the minus strand of NW_026136707.1, from coordinate 19,174,906 downwards.
GACAATTTTCTTCCTTCAGGCGGCCACCTTCACACCACAGCCACCTTCACTCATGACCTAAAGCAGACTATAACAAAACCTCTGTTAATGTCTGAAGGCCCGAATCTACGCACGCTCTCTCTCTAACACACACACACACACACACACACACACACACACACACAAGACATGCCTGGACACCCTCCCTCTCTGTGTCACTCTAAGTTCACAGCAGAATAAATCACTTTTCTTTTATGAAAGTTTTATGACGGAAGGAAAAGGGTGAAAGGAAAAAACAAATGCACAGGGTTGGATGCCAGGCTTCAGGAACGAGCACAGCATTTTCAGGATTTAAATGAAGACCAACCAACAAATTGACTCCCAACCACGCTGACAGCGAGAAGGTACTGGGGCATTTTGGATGATTTATTATTCAGAGAATTTGGATATTTTTCTGCGTTTTGGCTTGTTTTGGTCAGCAAAATGTTTCTCTCTTTTTTTTTCAAGACTTTGGGAAAATTGCTGCTCATGGTGGAATTTTTTTCCAATTAAGCCAGCGTTTACGCCGTAGTGGATGAGGTGATGACAGAGCACACTATGTGTTTAGACATGGGGGTGGGAGAAAGACTGCCCTTCTCATAAGGATTTTGGGGAGCAAGATTAAAACAGTGGGTTTATTGTTTGGAGAGCCTTACATGATACAGCTGATCCCCCCTTGTCCCAAACCGACCACTAACCCACTCTGCTGTGGAAACACACACATGTACACACACACTGATTCCTCACAGAGCTCAAACAGATCTCTGCCTCTAATCATGGGGGCAACTCCGTGACAATCATCTGACAGCCGGTAAAAAACATTAAATCATGTTGTCTTCGGCAACGGGTTGTGCTCACTCACAACAGCAGCAGCGGAAATGTCAAGTGTTTTTCCCCCACTAATAGATCTCATGTGTGGCTTTGGTTTCTCTCACTGATGCTTGCTTTGCCTTTTTGACATTTTGTATGGCTGTGATATTGAATGTTTCGCATTTTGTGCTTTGTTTTTTCCCTTTTGTGTAAGTTACACCAGGGGATGGAATTGGGGCCTTTATAGGGTTCAATATTTATGAGATGAGAAATGGAAAAGATGTTAAGTTTATTTGCTAAAAAAGTGAAAGAAAATTATCTCGACATTATCTATCTACATATGCTTGAGAGCATATCTTGATCTAAAGCCTTGAGTCCACAGTCTTTGCTCAATCACAATAACCTGTTTTTGTTTTTTCAGAGTGAAATGCATTTTATGTTGTTTTACTGTCTGAATAAATCTCGTTAACCTGGATCTTGACAGCTAGCATTACAGCACTCTTGTCTGGTTATTGCTACTTGATGAGTCGATCTGAGTTATTGAGGAACAATCACCAAACTCTCACTCAACAGACTAACCCTTGGAAAGAAAGTGAAGAGGCATGATACCCAAAGTGAACTATTCTTTAGTTTTCTTGTGTGAAATAACACATTTTATTACTGATACTGTTTTGCATTAATAGAAATGGTAGCAGGTTGCAATATTCAAGGGCCACAATGAGAAACAACGATATTTTGGGGAACTGAATTCTGAATTCTCTCTTTAAGGACATGGCATGTACCTCAGCGGGAGATATAATGTAACTACGTCTATTAAAAATGACAATGTGCCCTGATGTTTAAAGACAAGGTTTCAAAAGCAATTCAGAATGAATTTGAGGTGTTTTCGAGAGCATCTGGCTAAGAAAGACTGACTCAGCAAAGTGTCTGATTAGAACCATATTTTCCTGCTAAGTGGAAGATCGATTGAAACAGAACACGCAGAAAAGGGAGGGAGTGAGAACACGAAGACATGAGAAAGAACCTCAGAGCAGAAGGCATGAGGATGTAAATGAAAGAGAGAGACCCAGAACAAAGAGCAGGAGAAAGAGAGAATTGAGTTTGTGTAACTCTGTCAGGGAGCCCCTTCGACAAGTTCAACAAGCTTGACTTTTTCTAAACAGCTCATTGGATCCAGATGACCACTTCCTTACGCTATCCAGCTCGGTGTAGTATTGATTAGCCAGAAGACGCACACTTGGCAGAAAAAAAGGTCTTCTCCTGAAAACCCAATAAGTGATTAGTTTTTCTTTATATGTTAATGTTAACTGATGTATTGACAAATTGTTAAATTTTTCACTAAGTTTAACAGGTCTCACAGGGTCTGTGGTCAAAGGGCTATGGAAACAGCTGTAGAAATAGGATGAATTACAAAACATTTGCTGTACGCACGTGCCTTTTGCTTGATTTCTGTATTTTTTTGCGTTGGGTTGTGATAGAAAAGGACTTACAAGACAAATATTGCTGCCTGAATGTGGGTGATTGAAGTTTATTAAGCCCTCAATCACATTGTGAAAGTTTTACACAATATATCCAGTTTAACAGCTTGGACAGACACAAATACATCGCAGAGATATAATGTGATGTGTTTGGGATAAATATAAAATGTATAACATACATTGTTGCTAAAGTTGTAGATATGTGGCCAACTGGTTTATATCATTTGATCTTTGATCTAGTTGTTAAACCTTATCATTTGAAAATTCTTGGGAAATTTTGTCTTGAGCCCCACTCATCACGCTCAACAGTACACAGAGATAGTATCGGTGTGTTTGTTATCCAACGTCCAGTTCCATCCGATTTATTGCCTTCAGCCTTTTCTGGCCAACATTCCTGACTTGTTAGTGGAATAAACTGGAATGGCTCCCTAAATTAAATTAGAATTAAATTGTTATTTGTTGGTATGGCTGTGGCTGTTGCTTTTGCTTGGCAGAGCACTGAGGGAGAACTACAGTATTATGGTCACTATGACAGTATCATAGTAGCATCAGTGTCACAGTGCATCAGTTTGCAAAAGCTGTGGGGTCATGCAGCTGACCTATTTTTATGTGCAGACAGCAACTGTTGATTCACATTTCGGTTCACCGCAAACTTATAACATTGGGGTAAGCAACAACCCCTTCTGTTTTATGAACAGCGGCTCATGCTGTTTCCTCATTTTGGATCAGCTCACAGGTTTGGTACAACTACCTTCTGAACATTTGACAATAATTGCCTTTTCAACAGTTTTCAGTTAAAAAATGCATTGCTGAAATCCATCTGGAATAATTCACACATAAGCAGGTTGCAAGGGTCTGAATATGCGTGTCATATAGAGACAGAGCGCAATGTGTCATACTGTGAAAAACAGGTGCCACAATATGGAACTGAAATGCTACCAAAATGCCTTTAGGTAGCTAAACACAATTGATTTCAGCGTGTCAGGGAATTATTTTAGCACCCTATGTCCTGTTAGGAAAAGGTATATTAAAAAACTCAGTTGTCAGTCTATCTATGTCCCTTCTCCTTACTTTGCTTTTCTTGGAGAAATGATCCCACTAAATGGCCAGAAGAGATATTTACAACAAGTGGACAGAATCACCAGGTGACATTTAACATTTAATGCAACAAAGATCAAAACCAGGCCTTACTTTGTTAGCTTCGACCTTTAGTTTAAAAAGAATGCTTGCTGCAAACTAGGCATCCAAGTTTCAGGATCCCACAGTTTTCCCATTCTTCCTGCTGATGCCTCATGTCTGTATCCACTTTCGGCTCAGTTTTTTGGTTCGGCAGCTTATAAAAACTTAGCTCTGGGCTCTTTACCCTGATGGTAGTGCATCCAACCACACAGCAACTGTTTAGCATTTTTTATTTGCTAGCAGACATAAAGTGACAAGGAGGCTCCTTCATGCAATGTGTCAATTGAGAGCAATGAATTGTTTTCCCCTCTGATGTGGGCGGGACTTAAATGAGCTTGGTCTCTATGGAAACGTACAATAACATACCAACATACCAACATAAACCCCATTGGTGGAAAACATTTGGCAGTAATATACACTAGGTCTGCAGTAATGAAATGATATGACTTGTTGTACTTTGTAAAAAAAAAAGTGAATTAAACAATTTCATTCAGAAAGGCTGTCAGTGGCAAAATAAGCAAAAGGTCAGTTACTGTTCCAAAAACTTTGTGCTGGTAATTTTAGTTTGTTTTTTTGATCATTGTTGAACTGCTTCCAAGACAGGTTTTCCCCTTAGTGGCATTTCAAATGCTTAGTAAGTAAAAGTAGACCTGCAGTGGTACAAACCTTTGTAAATAATTATTTTTCTCCGGTTGATGACTCAGACATCTCTGCCAGTGTATGACAACAACACCAAACATTACTGTCAGCGCCACCAGAATCCTGCCGTGTGTGTGATGTGTTACTGTAACAGTTTGCTGATTGGTGCTATTTTAGTTTCAAAACAAGGTCAGAAAGAGGTTTTTTTTAGGTGTTTTTTGCTTAACGCCACCATTTTTCATAATGCTTTAATCCTTAAAGCTCTCCAATACTTGAACTTAAAATTGAATCACCTTCGACCTGACCTGTTTTCATTTATTTGATCTATTGAAGCATTTCTTTCATCAGACATCTGAATGATAACAATAATGAAATTAACTGAAAAGTGAATAGAATGGCTTGGAATTTAAAAGATAAAATGGGGATTTCTATTGAAATTCAGATTTTTTTCTTGTGATTTACTTTTACAAAATTAGTATTTCTTAATTAAGAATCAGTTGTTGTGAGACACATTCAGAGCTGGCAACAATGGCCGCATTGTAAAGGCGAAGGTTATGCATGCAATGTGTTTTCCTAGACAAGCCATGGTTCCGAGGACAGGACGCTAACTGAGGTTGGCTGGATACCCACTGAAGGCTCCGACAGCTGCAGCTGATTGTTTATATCATACTCTTATTTTTGTTCTTCACACATTTACTCTTCTCCCTGCTTTTTCTCTTTTACTATATGTTGTACTCTTCTGTTCTCTTCTTTATACTGTAAACTAAAAGGACACTGATTCACACAATCCTCAGTGGCATAGAGGTCCACATAACAGCCCGCCTCATGTTTGTCTTATCTGGGGAAAAAAGAAACAGTGTGTTTACAGAAGGGCTGCACTTAGTCAGAGAGCTAAATTGAAGGTGAGTGTTGGTATCTGGGCTTGGCCAAAAGAATGTGCATGGACCCAAAAACTCATGGGATATCACACCCACTCTTTGGGGTTGGTTTCAGCTGCTTTGCATGTCTAAAACAAACCACTACATCTGTTTTTACTTTGTGTTTTGTTTGCATATTGAAAAGAGAGAAAAAATAGTGGCTTCAGTTTAAAAATAATTACATTGGTTTTATTCTCCTGGATCTCCTGGACTGACACGGGAGAGTTAGTTATTGGTCGAACGAGACAGAGGAGGAGAGAGGAAGAGGAGCAATTGGGAGGAAGACAGATTTGTGGAGAAACGGTCGCGGAAGGAGGAAAAAAATGACCAGCATGTATGACTGAGCACATGTGCATACACATGCTTAAACACAGACGGATAGAATTTCCCTGAGAGTGGAAACATCAAGACATCTCTACCCTGTTCAGCGCGGCTGGAACACATTGAGGTTTACACATCAGATCCGGACATTCAATACATTCAAGGGGAAAACTATTTTTCCCTTTCTCTACACTATGTCATACCCAGCAACACAGGTAGCTGTTGCTGGGTACAAGATGAGTTAAAGACATCTCTTCTGTATACTTCCAAGATGGCTGCCAGTTTTACCTGTGGACCGTGCATTAAATTAAAAAATAAATGATCAGCTAAAGCACCTCTAGTCACGTCTTTCATCAGCTTGTGCTTGTTTAAATGACATCATCAGATCTCTGTCCAATATATCAATAGGTTTTGTGGCTGCATGCCTTGATGTGAAGCAGAACTCTTCTCACCTCTAACATATAATTAAGTTCTTTCTTAGTTGTTTATATGTGGTTCCTCCAAACCATCTGTTACTGTAATATCAACATGCCAAGAAACCAAACCTTCTCTATGCACTTGTCAAATCTTCGACACGAGACTGACAGGTACATAACACGATAAAAATCAGTTTTCCCATTGAATTTATCATTTGGTTTCATAATAACGCCACACTGTTGCCAAAGATTTATAGTTCTCTCTCACAACTCCACTCAAACACGTACACACAATTATTTGGCTGCTCTTTATCTGGCTCTCTGCACAGCCTATCAGCCTATCAATCAGTATTTTAAAATATTTGGGATTTAATATGGCAGTACAGCTCATGGACAGGCTTCTCAGTGATTCCTGTAACATGTGGTCAATATCCAAGAAACACCTGGCCGAATTATCTGATGCTTATTAGAAAGACCTTGCCAGTGACTGTAATTGTAAGTAAAATTTAGGCAAAGTAAGAGCAACACAAAGTAAGAGGAATACCTTTTTGATTAAAAGTATGAATAATTATAGTAAAGTGCTTTTCAGTTAAAAACACAGCATGCCTCAAAGAAACTTTTGTATGAAAGTTTGTAATAGTAATCCATCTGACTTAGATTAGGACCACAACAAAACATGTATTCCACATTTACCCACTAAAATGACCAGTGTACACTTTAAATAAAGGACAGGGGATGTCACATGAGTTTGTATCATGAGTTTGCTGTGACCCTACGCCCACAGATTTCACAGACCGGGTTATGCAAAAGTAACAGAAAGCGTTTCATTTCTCTGTAGGGGCCTTTTCATAATGTTGTCAAACACCTATAAAAACAATTTGAGGCGGTCAGTAGCAAAAACAAACACTTTTAATGGATGTCATTTAACGGCGCAGAATTGGCCGCAAGGATTACAGCATACCATGTTTTGTGGCTGCAGGCTGCCACAATCTCCCTCAATACTGAACCAAATTCAACATTGTTGTCCCCATTAGTCACTCTGACACAAAAACATGGGAAAATAAGGTACGTTACCCTTTAAGAGCCAATGGGTCTACTGCTCTTTAACTGATTGTCAGCTGGTTTGTTGATCCATCAGTAAACTTTCATCCTGGAGGGAGAAAAGGTGGAGAGAGGGTGGAGCATGTGGCTCTCAGCCCCAGCTGTTGCTGTTTGCCTTGAGTGGACAGTAATTGCACACACATGCACCCACATACACACATACAAATACTGCTGTTGGCATTCAAATGGACAACTAAAGATAGAAACCCTGACATGGGATGTGATTATGATGAGTAAGTGTTGAAAGTGAAGTCTGACATACAGTATATATACAGTGTATCCCTTGTGGTTTCAAGTGTCCATCTGGCTATGACAGAATCTGTGATGGGACACACACACACACACACAGACATACACATACAGAAGACATCTTTGTTTCATATGGGAGAAAGTAATTTATTACCATAACTTTGATCTTTGTCAAAAGAAATACACATGCTGCATGGTGAAGTTGACTACATGTATTTTTGTGTGCACATGGTTCACGTGAATTCATACTGAAAGTAGATGCAAGCACACACACACACACACACACACACACACACACACAGTCCTAGCTACAGGTGTGGAGAGAGTTTTGTTTGTTTGGAAGGATTGAACTCCCTCCTACTTCTGCTCTCACAGTTGTCCACCTCCTCCTCCCTTTTCCTTTTTCACCCCTTCTCTGCTTTCCTCACATCCTCTCACCTACTTGAAGCAGCTTCTCTGGTCCTCTCTTTTTTCCACATTTCTAAAATTCCAGTTCATCGCTTCTCATTCTTCTCTCTTCTGACCATTCTTTCTCACCTCTTTTGCCTGTTGTTATCCTCTCCCCTGTCCTGACACAAACTTTCACACACAACACACACAAATTCGAAGGAATGTCAGGAATGTGTTTGTTCTTGCAGCATCATGTTGTTGTTACACATATGACTGCAACCCCAGAACCCGAGGAGCGTGAGTGTTTTTCCAGAGCCCATGGATGGATGGATGGATGGATGGAAGCATAGAATGATTGATGAAGAAGTGGGACAGTGTTGACCCAGCTCTTAAAGGCTCAATGCTTAATCACAAGGTAAACAACAAGGTGCCACCCTTGCAAGGAAAGTCCAACTTCTTCCTGAGGAGCGCTCCCTGACAACAGACAGATAGTTCCTGCGAGAAGTAGGATGTAGCATCAGACTAATACATATACCCACAAACACCTCGGCAAATGAAAATTGACAGATTATCTTATTTTATATGTTTTTCTTCAGCTTATTTTGCTATATTTTGCACATAATTTCATATACATTGTCCTGTTATTCAGCACTGACCTGTGAGTCTTAAAAAACTGAACTGACAGAGCTTTGATTTTTGTTTTTTTTAACTGTAAAAAATATACACACAGCTCTTTATCAGTATATAAAACCTGCTTAGTGTAGGTCCAATTACTACAGTCCCAAACCCAGACATGCCTCAGACCTCCTCCAGCGTGGGATGGAGAGGAGATTTATCAGGCTCCATGGATGGCTAACCTGATAGAAATGGAGATAACCTGCCTGCTCATCCTTGCTTGGCTGAGGGAGCTAAACTTCTGTCTTCACTGGTCTAACAGCTGGTGTAAACAAATATCTGTCAGTGAATGTGCATTTAGTTGGCAAGCAACACATGACCTGCTTACTTTAGGTTAAGCCATCTGATTACTTTATCTGCAGGATGTAAGCTAACGGATGTAAAATATTAAATATAAAACAACAAACAAACTTCCCTTCAGTATAAACACCAGAATGCTCAAATGTCCAGCTTGTCCTTGTTCCTCCGCTCAAAGTTTATAAAAGAAAGTAGCTTGTGAGTAATTTCTGACTAGTTTCAAATAGTAAAAGTAAAAAAAGCTGGATCCAACTTTCCTCATAAAACAACACCAGGGAGTGCATGTACTGTTATTCATCAATGTGCTGTACTGCATCCTGTTGTAGCATCTCTTTATCAAACTTGTGACAGTGGCTCAAGCATTTAAGCTGGCAAGCAAACGCTACTTAAGAGTAGAAGTTGAGACAACGTCCCCCAACCTCCCCAACATTACTTTCATAAAAAGAAAATTTTTTTTTTAACTAAAAAAAAATCCCCCCATTTTTTTTTTTCCTTAAAACTTTTAAAAAATAATTTTTTTTTTTAAAAAATTTAAAAACCTTCTAAAATTTTAAAACCCCTTTAACCTCAATATCACAAAAAAAAAAAAAAAAAAAAAAAAAAAAAAAACCCCCCCCCATAAAAAAAAAACAAAACAACCCCAAATTCTTTTTTTTAATTTTAATTTATTTTTTTTTTATTTAAAAAAATAAAAAACTTTTTTCCTTTTTTTTTTACAGCTATCTAAGCTTGAGAGATGGAGGAGCACTACTGGTTTAAGCTGTTGTTTTTTGAGTTGATTATGCTCATCTGCTGAACTCCGCTCTGCATTCTATCTTCACAACATTATCGTTCATCGATAAATTGGAGATCTATGAAAATTGTGTTGAGCTAGCAAAGGTATAACTCGAAAGAATCCAGTATACACATTAATGTTTCTATTCGCTAAAAGCGTGAGTCCACAGAGGCCCTCCTGGCTTTATCCTTTGTGTCCAAAAACCCAGTGAAGGTAACTCATTTCAGCTGCTTGTCTAATTCCACCATCTCCATTTGACCATATTTCTTGTAAGCAAAAGGGCATTCCACCTCTTCCACCATCTCCATTTGACATTTTCTTGTGCAAAAGGAGTTTCTTGGAGGTGTTGTCTTTTACCCTTTGCAGGGTATCATAAGCCTGCTTCAAGTCCACAACACACATAAAGACTGGACCGCAAAAAAAAAACATGGACCGTAAGCAATATGAATGCAAGGTTAAAGTCCTGTCTCCACCTTTATAAACCTGAAGTAATAGTTTTGCTCATTTGCTCTGGCACTAATGACTGGCCCCTGCTTTAATCTCCAAGTTAATATTTATAAAGGAAATAACATTTGCAGTTTGCGGGTGTTTGCACAGCCGTGCTGTCCGGTGGAAGAAATAACAGCAACAGCTCAGCCTGGCATCCCCAACCTATACTCAACAGCACATCAGGGCCATAACTGGGCTAGAGGATAGGGACACAAGGTTATGAAAACCTCTGGCTTCTCATCCTGTCCAAAATCTTTGCTTGTGGGCAGCTAACAGAATTAGACCCTCAACCTTTTTTGGTCCAGATCTCGGTTATGAAAACATCTGCAGTTTGTGATTCAAATGTAAAGCTGATGTGCATGTGTTGACTGCTGTTGGAACATTTAGGAATTGCTCAGTTTGGATATACTGCGGATTGTACGGCAGTGGATGAATGAATGTTTTGTCTATGAATGTATTTCTTACAACATCAAGCATGTAACGCTTTGAGACCAAAATATAAATAAAACAATGGAAACACTCAGAAATCATTCAAATTATAGGGTACTGAGAGCTGTATCTGTAAACCGAACTATTTCAAACAATTCAAAGTGGTTATTCTGTGTAAAAATAAGGCAGATTTGTATTACCTGATGGTGAATTATTTCCATTGCGCTGATTGCATCTGATTTGTTCGGTTAAACTATCACAAAACAAGGATTCTGTTCTTCCCTGAATATTTAGAATATTGTTTCCAGTTATACCACATATTTTATTGTGCAAGTTTGTATTACAGTTGCATGCAGGAGGAGAATATGTGGTATACTATTATGGACAAATGTGCGTAAACCAACTGAACAGTGCATGTGCTGTACAGCCCTGGCATGAATCACTTAAAGGAGACATATTATATCCTATTCCTACATGTTAACACAGTTCCCTGGTGTCTTAATGAAATGTCTGTGACATGCTTTGGTCAAAATACCAAGAGGATGAAGCACCATAAAAGCTCAATCACCCTGCAAAAACAACCCTGTTAAGCAAATGCAAATGAGACACAGCCAATCCCACCGGCTTCTTCCGCGGGTGTGCCGATGCTTGTACGCTTCACTCTACCATGACAACAGTTGAATGTGAACCCGGAGAGAAACATGGCTACTGGAAGAAACTTAGCAGTCCAACCATATATGTTTGAACCAGAGTCAGACCCTGAACAAGAAGGAGCTACCAGGACATGGTAGAACCTAGACAACAGGACGTTTCTGAAGGGTTAGTTATGAGCTTGATTTTATTTTTATAAAAAGATTTATGTATGTTTGTATGTTGGCTAAAGATGGTCGCTGGCTAAATATCATCTTGTTTGCTGTTGCTTGTCGTTTTCTTTGCCGCTGACAAACCAGTAGTGACTCAAATGTTAAGTGTGTTTATGTACCACTTCTGGCAATTGAGTAAATGCAGGTAGCTTAATGTAGTTAAACGTCATTATGCTATTCCTGTTACACGAGGAAATTTCCAGCTGAGTCTGCAATGTTTTCAGACAACAGTACCTACGGGTGGGAATGTAGCACTCATTTTTTTATTTTGAGATCTACATGCTCCTGAAATGTTCAAATAATGCAGCTACGCCGTAATAAATCATTATTCTTTCTGACATCTACCATCCACAGTCATACTGCAGCAACATTTGATTGGTGGCTGGTGCTAATTTTGCACCCTGGTTGTGAAGTTGGGGGTGTAGTGGGGGTGGGGTGATTGTCTGCCACTGCCGTGTAGCCCATAGAGAACAGAGGAACTTGCCTAACTTTCTTGTCTGCATGTCTGCATTGTCTGGGCTAGAAGATTCCATTCTGCAATAAACACAAAGAAAATGATAGAAAATGGTCAAATGTCATACTGGTAGAGCAACAATAAGAAAAGGAATCTAACACAAATGATTATTCAAAAGTTTAGGTTGAAAGACCGAGTAACTCGTGTCACATCTGCTGACTCGGTCGAGGTTGTGGCAGAGTCTGCAGGGTCGTACATCGAATCATGTGGTTCTTCAATGTCCATTGATGAGCTGCCGTCTAAAGGGTGCAAATTTCTGCAATGATTCTACAATGATAAGCAATTAATACTCATTAACAGTACAGAAACAAAAGAAATCACATCACTTCATGAAGTAACTTTTGGTTAACTAACCTGTACTTCTGACATGAGTTTGAAGAGTTTTTATATAAAGCTGTGTTCCAACTGTGCATGTCTTTGGTGGGTCGGTCTGGCATGCCACATGATGTACAACAGCCAACAATCCAGATGTGCTTTTCTAAACAGCAAGAGCAGTGATATTTAATGCATGCCTTTCCCTAATGTCACAAAAAAACACTACATGCATAAATGCAGAGATCACCCAAATTAATAGGGAATTTGAAAAGAACACAAAACAGCACAAAAAATGCAGTAAAAACAAATAACTGTCTCATACTGTTTTGAAGACAGTTATTCCATTACAATTAAAGTATATTTACCAGTTTGTTATTGTGCTAGTGCGAGCTTTACATGGTTGCTACAGTCAGATGTTGCTCATAGTCCAAATTGAGTTTGCAGTTGCAGTATAATAGTTACTGAAAGGCTGTGTATTTTGTGCCACAAAAAATAAATATAAAGTCTGTTTATGTAACGTTAATGTTACTACGGTGTACCTTCTTGTTGTGTTCACAGCTGAGTTGGTCCATACTGTAGATATCTAGCAGATACCAATCAGGTTAGAGACAATAAAAATAGTCTAAATTGGAGGTCAAATGTTTCGGAGCTGGAAGCTGCATGTGATCAGGTGATTGAGCGATTTGTCTCTTAAGCCTCGATGCAAATGCTTTGTATAGATGATTTTTAGTAAGGAATTGTTTCAGCCCTACTCAAGACATATATAACATTAGAGGTCCCGCTAGTCTCGATTTGCTCGGTTTTGAGAAATTTGGAAGTGGGTCCTTATAGAAACGGGTCTTGATACCCATCCCTACCACTGACGGAACAACATCAGAGTGATTTTCTGAGTTACTTACTTATCCTTCCTGTATAAAATGCCAAATGTACAGCTCAACAGGTGGCACGGCTGGTGAGACGTTCCGCTTGATCTGAAATGACTTTTTGCATTGCTACAGTTTGCTCAAAGGTTACATCTCCGCTCGTTCTAGTGGCAACACACACAAACATACATACTTACTGAAATGCAAGCCCGTTTGCAAAATTACAGGCGAACGTAAAGCACATTCCCCCTGGCCACAAGACACACAACAGTAACTTTGACGGCGTCACCCCCTGCACGCAGCTACTGACGGCAGGGGTAAGATTGCTCTGTGAGTCACACTATAAACATCATGTGAATCTCTATAAAAATCAGCAGCAGGAAAGAATCTGGAGACATCTGTACTTGCTGTCTTAAATTAACCTCACCTTTAAAGTTTCAGTTCATCTTGCACACATTTAACAAACAAATGGTGTTAACGTTACTGCGGATCCTGCAGCTAACAGCAAACTAGCTGTTAGCATAATCCAGTGCTACATGGCCAAAGCAAAACAAAGCATAAATACCTACAAACACTAACAGTTCCTTTCTCTGCTGTTCTGCCACAGACCATTGGTACTGATTCCTCTTTCCTGCATTGTACCGACCCAGGTTGGTAAAGTAACCAGACACAAAGTAGTCAGCTCACACGTACAGTTTTTTTCCCCAGCTGTAGCTGGGACATTGCCATCAATGAATCCACTTAGCTCTTACATCCTCTGAGGTTCGCTGTAGTAGATATTTGTGTTGGACTGTGCGGCAAACAACAGAGCGTGCTTAGGTCTTTGCTGAGACATAACACCAGCAGCTCACAGGAAAAAAATGGCAGAGCTCTGCGAAAACAGTTCGGAAGAAGGCAGAAGCCGTGGGTGGCGATATGCAGGTGGAAGGTGGTATTATTGTAAGTAATCAGCTTCCTACGGAAGAAAAACGTGTGTGTTTTATCTCATGTCTTCTGACTGAAGCAGCCCACAAAAAAATGACTTGCTCATCTGATAGGCCCTCCAGATACCCAAATGTATGTATACAAACACTGAAATAGTTGGTTTTGTCCCCTTTAATATTAATCCAAAATGCAGTGTCTATATGTAGTAAAATCAGACAGATCACCTCTGGAATGTGTTTAGCTGGTCAGCTCTGTTTTTGTCTGAAGCCTAAATGATCTTGATTGGAATGCAAGTGTTCCTAATTTATTAAGCAAACTCAAAAAGAAGTCACTAAAGGACTTGACCCGAGCGGAAAACACCAACCCATGGATTTTTTTTGAAAGCTTTGGCTGACCTTCCAGATCAACGAGCTGTTTATCTTAAATGTTAGGAAACAAAACCATTTGTGTTTGCTTGAATTATCCCTGATTGGAGCCAGATATACCAAATTAGATGCTAGAAAAATGTTTTTCATTCAGGATGAAATAACATATTAGATACAGTTCCATTGTTTTTTCTCTCTATCTTTGTTTATTGATAACAATCTTTTAGAGCTATCCAATATACCTGTCAAAGCAAACAAAGAAAAGAAAACATTAGTATCGTTAACAATTACTGAATTGCTGACTGTTTAAACCAAAAATCTGATTTGTATGGTTTGAGAGGACAAGGGATGTTGGAGAGATTACATACATAGATATGTCTATCAGTCATCTCTTCGTGTAGAATCAAAAATATGTGTGTGGAGCTGACATTGTTACAGCAAAGACAGATCCTTGCATGGATTTGTGAATCACACAGGATCAAATTGCACGTCAAAATTGAGCAATGTCAATTAATTGTGTACATAAAGAATATTCAGTAACAGTAAAACAGTAACAAAAAATGTTTGTGAATTGTAGAATTTTCACTGATCCAAAAATCAGTCAGCTTTGCTTGAATTATGAAAGTGAGGGAAAGCCTCAGGAATCTTTCCCCACAAAGTTAAACAAAGAAGAGTATGCACAATATCGGATTCTGGCACATTATCTGGAAGCTATGTCTTCAACATATTTGAACAGTTTCCCATTTAACATTAATTAGCTGGTCTCACTAACCACTTGTCACATTCTTGACTCCTCATTTCAGAGCTTAATGAGTCTCTATACGTCTATACCGGAAAAGGATGTGTCTGTTATCAATTCTATGCAATCATTCACGCTGTGCTAAGAAAATGATGTCTGTCTAAACATTTCACTAATGATCTATATCACACTTTCACTTGACAGCAGTAGTAGTGATGATGCCCTCTGTTTATCTTGATTGACTGGTACAATTATGCATTTATCATGTAGAATAATTCAAACCATTTGAACATTGTTATGATTGTTTAGGGCTGCTTTGGCTGAGGAAGTTCACTTTTCAGTTTTTGTAGCCAGGAAATCATCAAGTGAGTCATCAAAGGCTTTCCTGCTGTCAGCAAAACTACTGAACAAAGGTTCAAAATCTATTCATTTTATTATCGAAGATTTTTTGTGTTGTACATAATCTATGTGGTAACCAAGCAGAAGTCATTCACTGACACAGAATTCAGAACCATGACCTCATATGATCAGTACTGTCGCTGTCTTTAGTAGCCTGTGGTTTCTATGAATACCATACAGAAAACCACAATCAAAACAAATCATAGCCAATTTTTACACTACGGAAAAATGTTCCACTGTGGTACTGTAAAAACAACCTGATGTTAATTCTTATTCGACAAAGAAGGCTTGTTTATTAACTTCTTTCTTCTTCCCATGCTTCTTGGTTGTTTTGCATCTTTGTTTTGTTGTCATTGGGTTATACTCCTTTGTCCTTTGCTGGAATCCATTGTTCTCTATAATCTATTTTGTGGTAGTATAACTTTCTGTGACAATCTTGTGACCAATTGGAAGACTGAGGCAGAGAAGATAGACTGACTGGAGCAACCTGAGTCTGCTCAGCAGCTGATGCCTACAACATGTGTGCAAAAAGGTCCCCATTCAAAAAAAAGGAAAACCACACACACTACGTTTCCCTTACAAGTCTATTGTATATAAACCTTTGAGGCTAACTATACAGTGAGCTCCGATTGCTATGTCAAACAAACGCAAACTGATATAATGTCTGAGAGGAGAAGTTTATCCTTTGAGGAAGTGTTGCAGTCTGAGTACAATATGTCCTACATGCTGCGCGCTATTCACTGAGACATATGGAAGGGTTATTTTTAATCATATATGTAGTGATTAGAAACCCAAATTGGCTCTAACACTTCCTGTTACAAACTGATCAGCAAACCTGGCAATAGTTACATGTTATCACAAACAAAGTAGAGTTTGGATGGAGTTTCAGGAAGAAACAGATTAATGACTAAGACCATTTATTGTAAAAAGTTCCAGATTATCAGTGTTGCAAAACTTCAGAGATATACAATCCTGAATGTCCCTATCCTGGATGGCCACAGCTGAGGGGCATAATTCTGACAGGAAGTCGTTTTCAGGCCTACACACTGGGGTTAATGCCTTTAAACCTCTACATGTGTCAGTGATTGTGGTTTAACAGGGTGACGGCCTAGCTGGCTCTGAACAAACACTCAACAATGTTGCCCTGCTTTAGCCTCCTATTTGACATGACTCTGGGATTATTAACATGCTGAGGAGGTGGAACTGATGCTATATGGGTGGCTGTGAGCATAGTAACAAACCAGGAAAGTCAAGTGTAGGATAACACCAGTTCTTCTCCACAGGAGATCTTTAAAGTAGAAACTCTTATTCGCTCACTCCATACAGCTTTCCTTCCATCTATCTGTCCAACACATGTTAGCTGGGATAACCTTTTGACTTTCATGCCACTAGGACCGAGATTTACATCCTGTTTTTGTTGTGCCAATGAGGTGAATTACTCATCCATGTCCAACAGGTAAAAGGCAACACATGCAGACATTCTCTCACGTCTCCCTCCGTCACTGTGAGGACTTTATGGGAGACTATTTCATGAAACAGGTGCTTCTGTTCCAGTCAGGAACCTACAGTGATGTGTGTCTGTGTGCAGTGATTGTTCCTGGATGTACACCATACGTGTTGATGTATTTGGTCATGGAAATGGATGAACATAAGCATACAGAATATATCAAATGTTTTACTTGAACAAGTAAATAAAGTAAAACTGTTTAAAGAGTTAGTTTGTTTAAATTGTATCATAACATCATAACATTCCAATCAAAAACACTAATACTATATACTACAATTTTCTACTAATAAAGAATGTAAGAGGGCGCTGAAGATGAGAGACTAGAAAAAAAAGTTAAACTGTATCAGGTTTAGTAACATGGTTAATTGCTGCAGAAGAAGTTGACCCATGAAAAGTCAGCAGGAAAACTGTCAAACACATGGCAGTCCTAATCAGAAAACAGAAGAAATATGTGTGTTTCTTTGTGTGTTTCACAAGAAGAAAAAATAAGTGGCTAAAAAGCAGATATTCCTGCTGGCAGAGCTTGGAAGGGACCTGTCCCTCTGAATTTCCTGGTCGGACAGTAGAGGCTGTAGATATGGTTACCCTGCAGAAAGCTGAGGGGGCCACAATTAGACTGAGCTGCTGGTGCTGGCCTTGATAGCTCTCAATAGAGTGAGGCAGATGGAACTGATATCTGTGTGTGTGCGTGTGTGTTGGTGTGTGTGCGCGTGTGTGTGTGTGTGTGTGTGTGTGGGTGCATTCAACAAACCTAATTCTGGACATTGCCAACGTTTTCCAACAATGCTAAAAGCATACATCCGTAGAAATCTAATAAAATCCATAAATTGTTCTGGTGGAATGCTGCGGTGCAATGTATGGCGAGCAGGCCACAGGAAGCAAATGAAAACCATCCACTAAAGACAGAGGGACCAAGTGTGTGTGCATGTGTGTTTGTACACTGTATATGAGCACATGTGTATGCTTAAGGTGCCAAAGTAAATCAACCCAACTAAATCTGTAGATGAAAGCCTTACAATAACTGTGTTTACTCGTGTTCTAACCCATCTGTGGATAAAAGCCCACAATGGATGCATGAGAGAAAATAACTCACCATTATCATTTATATGTAAATATTATTTCTATCATAATATAATGCAAATATTCAAGTCAAGTCAAATTTTATTTATATAGCTCAAAATCACAATTTGCCTCAGGGGGCTTTGCCGTCTGTACAGCATACGACACCCACTGTCCTTAGAACCTCACATCAGGTAAGGGAAAAACACCCCCAAAAAACGAATATATAAATTAATATTTTGGATTCATACTGAGGAAAACATTACTTTAACACAGTAAAAAGTTAAATGACAAATCGAGAAAACTAAAGTCTTCTAAAGTTTGAGCACTAATGTGTAACACCAGTGCCAATGAGGGTAATGTGCAGCTGGTGCTGGTTTTACAATGACCTCAGTTTGTCAGGAATTTCAAATAAATATCAAAATGCGAATAAAACTCACCCTATCAGCAATAAATGAGGAGTAAACCATTAAGTGAAAACAGTGTAATGACAAGAACACTCTGACACTTATTGTAAATGCAATGAGACCAGAGCGAAGTGCAACTGTATTGGAGTACAGCCAGTACCTGAAACATTTACAGTACACTGTTTTTGGATAGGTGCTGTGTCATTACACTGTAGTTCACGTTTGGCTTTCATTCACCTAAGTGACAGAACCATAAAATCCGGTTCTGTCACTTAAATATGTGCGTTTTTACCTTTCAGTTTTGAGCGAGGGAATCAATTACTGTAAATATACTGTGTTTTGTGACCGTAGCATTGCATGTTAAGGCAGCATTGCAATTGTAAAAGACATTGAACACACACAGGCATGGTAAAAAGGACAATACTGTTTTTAATGATGTTCAGCATCGTTGTTGTTACATCTTATTAATAGAATGTAGAGCAAGGACTGTAATTCATCAATGACAAAAACATAAGATAAGATAAGATAGACTTGATTGATCCCACACTGGGGAAATGCACTTACAGCAGCTCCAGATGTGTAACAGGGCAGATGAGAAAGAAAGAAATACACATTAAATAACAAAATAAAATTGAAAAAATCGAAGATATCAAGAAAAGAAAATAGAATAAGGCTTGTATGTACAAAATATGTACAGTATGTTTATACAGATGTGATTTAAAGTTAAATTATAATATTACACAGGTTACAGAAGGAGGTAGAGGCATATTGTAGAAATAAATAAAAATAAAAATGATTATACCTGACAAAAAATATATTATACAGAAAAGATTTCACAGGGCTATGAACAGGTCTAAGACTAAGTCTAAGAAAATGCAATCATTTATGTATATATTATGTATGTTCAAATTATTTTTCAGATTTTCAACAAAGGCTAAAGAGTTACTCCAGCAATTTAGTAATAGTAGTAGTAACCTTCCCACAAAAGACAGATTTTTTTGAAGTAGTCGCAGCACAAGGCCATTAAATGCATTCTACAATTCCCATAATGCATATTGTTTTGTTTTCTGAAAAGGTCTTACAGCTTGCAGCAATTTACAATATATGTATCACTGTCTGAATGTTAGAAAGCTTTACATATGTAGTATTATAACTTTATGTCTTACATTGATTTTCAGGATGTTAACTTGGGTACATAGTTCTGTGTTGCATTCAAGGTGTCCCTAACTACAAGTTACTACAAGCATCCCAATTTAAACAGCATTCACAGTCTCGGCCTTGCAGGGGAATACTTCACCAGGACGATTTAACTCAAAGGAAATGAGTCGGACAGAGCAGTACATTATTTCTCTTACAGGCTCAATCTGCCCAGCAATTCATCAAGAGTTTGAGCCGCAGCTCAGCTCAACATCAGTTTTTCAACAAGGAATGACGTTTGGGCCTGATGCTTAGACACACAAACATCCTGATGGCCTCTCCTGTGAAATGTAGCATCAGTCAGAACTACATTTAAGGGAGGAGATGAGTGAGGAGCCCGAACTTCTTAAATGCTATTTAATCACTTGAAGCAGCCGCAGTAACCATGCAATCCAGCACTTAGACTCCCCCTTGCTGTTTATCTCATCTTAATAATTGAAAAGAAGGTTGATGGATGCATTTAATAGCTGGAGAGAACAAGACCACTTACGTGGCCCATCAATCTCGACCTGCTAGGGGGTGAAAAAAGACAAGAGCCTTCTCCATATCCAAGGGATTTGGCTGCACCTTTTAAGGAGCTTTTCCCAGATACATCGAGACAAATTGAGTCTTTTTTGGAGGGGAGAGGACGCCAAGACACAAAGGACGAAGAATGAGAAGGAGAGGGAGGGGAGGGGAGAGGGCAGGAGAAGTGTTTGGAGGAATGAGGGGAGATGGAGAGTGAAGATGATGAAGGAGAGATGTGAATTCAGGAAGGTGAGAGTTTGCTGGATCTCTCTGGAACAGGGAGTGCAGTGGATTTGAAAAGAAGCATTACATCGATTTCCTTACTGTGCTACTTTGAGTTCAGGGGTACAGTCGCAGGGAAAAGGGAAAACTGGGGACAGGCAGGAAGGAGACAGGAGCAAAAGGGTAAAGGAGGAAGAGAGAAGAGACACATTTCCTGAAAAAAGTAACCACTAGGGTCATTCATTTAAAGCTTATCTACTGTCTGATCTGAAATACGGGGTGTCACACTGCAGACATAGGAGAGAAGCCTGAGTTCTGGCACCTGCTGTCTTCTTTTCAGTTTGTTTACAACACAAAGGACATACTGTGTATTTCCAATAGTGCTCATGAAAGTTGAGATGTTTTTTTTCTGTCATGGTTTAACACACAAGCATACCAAATGAATTGATTTCAAGCATGATTTAGAGAGAAAACCATGGATTACCCCTCGTCCAGCAGCAATAAAAACCTTTAAATGTAAACAATAAGTACAATTGGTGTGACAGATATAGAATAGTCAAAGGTAAAAAAAGGATATTATTCCAAGCTTTCATTTACACACACAGGTTGAGTAATTCTTACGTTCTAAGCTTGACACAGAGGCTACATGAGGAGACCCAACTATCATTACGTAGCAGCTTAGTGCAAGATGTGTGGAGGATGTGTGAATACATGCGAATAATTTTTTGTTTTTTTGCTTTTTTGTTGTTGTTTGTTTTACAAGTTAAACTTGAACATTAACAAATGTTTTGGTTATCTTAAGTGAGATATTTAAGTTTTGAAGTAAGAAAGACCACATTCTTAATTTTCCAAATAATGGATTGAAATTACTGGCAATAAAACGCAGCTTTGCTCAGTCCAATACACTCAACACAGCCTTATTTGGTCTGGTATGACTGGTAGCTTGTGGTGGCTAATGTTAGCTGATGTTAGCAAACTTCACTACAAACTGTATTACTCATCAGTCATTTTGTTGTCTTTGTGACTCTGACTGTAACAATATATTTTAGCATTTACTGTCATCCTGTGATTGACACTTATTGCCACAGTTGTCCCTGTAAAGCAAAGTTACGTATGGTTGCTTTAAATATAACCTTAACCCAGGTGGTTTTACTTGCCTATGAATATCCGTTCATGTGGAAAATGAAGATGGTGTGTCTAATTTGCTAATAATCTCATCACAAGAAAGGAATATTTTCAACTTGTATTCATGAAAAGTAGAACCTCTTTATCCTTCTTTCCCACTTCATGTTTCAAAGTAAACAGTCTGTAATGCTTCCCTCACTTGCAGCATAAATGAACTGCATCCCAGTCTGGCTGGCCGTCAAATTCCACATTACTCTGCTCATAGCTCCCCTCCTCTGCTTTGCTTAGTTAAGAAATAATATGACTGTGATGATATGAATGTGACTATTTAAGAGTAAGTGGTGAGGTATTGACAGAGAACGAGAGTGATACTAATCTAATTTCCTGGTTGTGCATGCTCAGGTCAACATCTTAATGATACCTTTGGTTTTGAAAATTTGTTTAAACCAGGGAGGTTTTGGTACATTCTGAACTAATGTTACACGCATGAAGTGGGAGACGGGGAGGGTGGAGGAGGGCCTTATAGGGGTAGCAGGAGGAGAGAAAAGCCGGAACGAACACCTGCTTGCAATTTCACAGAAAAAAAATCTTCTGGATGGCTGGCTGGCTGGCATAGGAACACGGCATCGTTTTTCAGATCAATCCGATATTAAGCCTACATAAACGCCAACTTCTCTGGAGAACTGGCCAAGTGTTGACATTTTTGACACGTGGCCAGAAGCCCTTGTAGGTAGAGCTACTCTTAAGCACAGAAATGTGATAAATGTCTTTTACAACTTTCGTACTATTGGAAATTTAACTTATCCATATGTACATTCCAGGAAAGGCTCACTGTCATAAAATAATAAAAGAAGACAAGCTGGCTATGCCACTGTTCAGCTGTTTAAGTGTTTGATGGGATTTAAAATGGGTGTTTTTCATTTGGTGGGTCCCCACAATAAAGTAGTTATTTAATCGTCCCACTGTGACACTAAATCCTGTCAAGTCCAAAAGATTAAGATTACATTGTCTCTGTGAATCATGTTGACACTTTCTATAATTATGAAAGTTTTATTGTAGTTAATGTTTTGCAACATGCCAGATCTTAAAAAGATAACATTTATTTATTTTTTACCACTAAACCTATGAAGGCGCTCATTACATTCCCACATTCAATTACCAGAATCCCCTTTGGTGAAATCTGAAAACCAGTTTTGATTTCACTAACTCGTCCTCTGAGCTAAAACATTTTTTTTCAGCTGCATGTGGTTGAGTGTGTGTATAACTCTGTTTGTATGTGTTTGTAGATATAGTAATTATTGTGGGTGCAGTCATGTATCTTTGTATGTACTGTATAGTATGTGTGCATGCATCTGTTTATTCGAGCATTCAAAGCCTGCTGTAGATTTGAAGATTTGAAGCAACCCAAACCACAGTGCTGTGGACCACTAAGTCCGTACTGTCTCTCTGTCTCAGGCTGTATTCTGACTTTCTGGCCTCGTCAAGAGAGAAGATATCAAAGGACAGCCATCTGGTTCTTGCAACCCTTCCTCCCTCTGTGCCTCTGTCTCTGTCTGTTTCTCTCCCTCTGTCTCTGTTACTCCGCACGCAGTAATAGGGGATAGTTGAGGATTCTCTGAGCTGATTTGTGGGAAAAGATCTTGTCTTGATGTGTCGATTGAAAGGATGTCACTCCCTCCTAGGAAAGGGGGAAAGACATTTCATATACCATGTGAGGTGGACGTATGTTTTATTAAGTAAAAATCCAACTTTTTAGAAATGTCCTGTTGATTGTGTATATATTTGAGATATTTTACAGTGCACTTACAAGGGCTTGGATTTTCAATGCAGTATCAGGAAATAAATGTTATCTGTGATATTCAGTAAGAAAACAATTCTTATTAGTACTTTTACTGATTTTTTAAACTAAAAAGTGTCGCTAGAAAACATTGCTGACAATGATGAAAATGCTGAAGTCTTATTGTGTTTCTCCAAGCCTTATCCAGTGTTGCTCTGGTACACAAACATTTGAATTCAGAAATGAATGCACACACACGCACACACACACACACACAAACACTTACACAGCTGTCAGACACAAATACACATGTACAGATCTCATCTCCACCAGGAAGCAGATCCTCCACCATCCACGTGGTGAACTATGTGCAAAGCTTTCATGGTGACTGCACTTAGTGTACATTTCTCTGGAGCTGGACCACAACCTGCAGCAGGGCTGCTGCCTGCCACTGATCTGCAGTTCGCAGTATCTTCAACTGATAAGAAGACTCTTCCAGAACAATGCGTCCAATTGTGCAAATAAGTCTCAGCTGGGTGACTGAGGAGCCGTGCAGATATGCACATATCCAGCCTTAAGGAACTATGAAAACAACATTTATTCTTTCTTTTTTTTGCTGAGTTATTTGACAGCATAAGTGTCTCTTTAATAAAACAGCAGAGTTGCAGGGCCATTGGTGAGGAGGAGAGAAACTGTTTATTATATGATAAGTAGAATATTTTGACCTTTAAGAAAGCTAAATAGTAGAAGCAGTGTTTCAGTATCAGCCAAGGATGTGTAAAACCACACAAGTTGCTTGGAGGGTTATCAAAGACATATATTATGGTTTTCCAGGACACAACATGCTATTAGAACTACTTCTGGCAGACACAATGCCATTCATGACAATGTAATGACAAATGTGTTTTTTTAATTCAATAGGCTTTATTGGCCTGACATTTGACTACCAATCTCTTGCTCTAACATCAAATATCTATTTAGCATGCCCTATTAGCTCATAATTCAGCACCCTGGACAGCGAATATGTAATTACACAATACATTAAAAAATCTAATCAAAAAGTTAATTTAGCAAACAGTATGAGCACATTTGTTGCCATATTAAAACATTCAAGCACACATGAAACAATTATGACAAATCGCAGATGAGATTACAAAACCTCTTTGTTCATCCATTGGAAATAACCTACAATTATTCAGTGTTGTTTAAGCCTGATTGCATTAAGATTATCATGCTTACACAATGAATTCAGGAAACGGCTTTGACTGCTTTGGCAGTGAGAAAAATACCATAGATTAAGATTAGTGAAAGCAGCAACTCCCCAGAGTAAACTGCAACACACTCGGACACTCTTTAATATAACACAGTTATAACACTGGTACCTCAGCAAAACCTACATATTGTCAAGGTTTGGTATTTATACTGTTTTGTATGGTATTTTGAAGGGCTGTCACGAGTGACCTTAATATACCGAGGTAAGCGTTAATGTTAAATATAGATATATATTTTTAATATAGAATATATTTTTGAATTTTAAACAAGAAGGGTAGTTTATATTTAATTCAATACACACACATTCAATCACCTTTTATAAATCACTGCTGTGCACAATTTTATCTGAAATCTGACGCGTTGCACAACGGGGAGTCGTTGCTACAATCTCATCTCTGACGTGAGTTGCTGAACACGGGTCTTCACACAGCTTGTCGAGACAGAGATCTCTGAAGGTGTTATCAGTCAGGCCACTTAAACACTTGGACCCGGGAACTTTGGGTCTGCTCATAATTCTCTGTAAATCTCTGCAAGATAAAGCTTTGGTAACTTTCCTTTGTGTGACGACAGACACCAGTATATGAGTAGAGATGAAAGGATAGTCTTTCAACACTGAACGGAAACAAACAGGCTGAAGAAGAGCCCAAGCATACCTCCTCCAACCCCCTCCTCTCTCTCCTCCAGCCTCTCTTTCCATCAGTCATAGGGGAGTCCTCCAAATCATAAGTCAAGCATGCACTGGGTTGATGCGAGGATGTTAGCTGTTACTCCAAAGGTGCTTGGGGCTTTGTTTCAGTCATCTAAAGTTACCTGGATGTACAGGAGTTCCTGAATTAGTTCAAGTTTCCCTTTTTTGTTTGTTTTGTTTTTGACATTCATAGAAAACAGCCATCTAATGCACCGTAACATAAAATATATGTATAAATGATTTATATTTACACCAGGACAACATAACCGGACCTAAATAACATAGTGCCACTTTTACTTTTGGGACTTTCCTGGTATGTGATTGTAGCACATGTCTACAGATAGTATCGCCATTTTGGCTGCCAAAAGTATCTGACACAGAATACACATTCTCCCATTCTTACTCACTGCACTTACTCATCCTGTTGGAAATAATGTTACAGAATGTTTTATCCGGGGTTAAAACGTTTCTTAGATAGGGTTAGTTATTGGCAGTTGGCTTTCTTTTTTTTTTTTAACAGTTTCCAACTTCCTATAGTCTTGGTCACTGCTGACTCCACTGTTGGACTTGGAGGATGTGGACAACCATGTGACCAACCTTTTCTCATCACAATATTTTCCTTAAACACTCAACCTCGCCTTTGTGCAGGTACAAACCAGTAGGACTCACCAGTAACCCATGGTTAGTGCAACGTCACGATCCAACACTGGCTTCCCACCCACAGACAATTCAAAGTTTAATAGATTGCACATGGCGGAGAATTGTGCTTTGTTTTTTGCTGTTGATGTAATGTTTGCTGTTGCTGGGTAGTGAGGGAACCACACCATTTCATTCAGTTCATTACTGAGACAAATGAACTGAGTTTTCATTGGAATTGTATTTTATTTCCCTAAGCTCACAGGTGCAACACTAAAAGACACACAACAAAAGAAAAAGTAAGAAAAAAGTCAGTACTTTACACCCAAACAACTTACCAGCCTTTATTACCAGCAGGGGTGAATCTAGAGAAATATTCATAGCGTGAGAGGCACCAAGACTTTAAGGGGTTTACGCTTTAAATATGCTGTTATATCTGTATATCTGTTATATCTGTAGTTTGTAGAGGAAGGAGTGACATTCCTAAACACACTACAGACAAAAGGTAGACATTTAAATGTAGCCTTAATATCCCAGTTTACTGTGATACATCCAGATGTTTGAAAACTCTGTTCTCCATGGTTTATATAAAAAAAAGAAAGAAATAATGAAATTAAAGATATGTCTAAAGCGTATCTAAGCTTTTGACATCTTAAAGGCCTGCTCACACAAAAAGTGGCAGGGCGAAATTCATCCATTCATCTTCAAGAAATATGTTATAGAGCCTTGGCGGCTATTGCCAAGGCTCGGTGGTGAACTACTGATGAGCTAACCACAAGCATGCTAAAAAAAAGTGAGTCACAATAGCTCCCCAAGCTTCTTTTTGTTTTTTCTGCACTGTGCCTTTTACCCCCCACTGGCATTTTCTTTGTGGGATTATGAATCATTTCATACAAAAGACAATTCATTGAATGAGTGAAAATCTCTCAGAGCTAACAAGCTTGCAAACTGTCAAGCTTGATAGCTGGTTGTTGCAATAAGCTGACAGTTTATTCAATAAATGGGTTTGTACCATCACTCCTGTTTCATAACTGTCTGACAACCATTCCTCAGTTTATCCTCTGACAGAGGAGGTCAAATAAAAGTGTATGGAGCAACAAAGCTTATAAGCCACAATAACTTCATCCATTTTGGAATCTCAAACTCTCTGCTCCCTCAGTGGTGAAATTATTGTTGCTGTAAATACTGGTGTGACCAGGCCTTAATGCAGGATTTATGCAGGACAGTTTTAAGGCAAGAACTCCAAGCTGTAATAACACACCCCACCACTTATTTCTCCTATCAACCTCTCATTGTTCCCCATGACCTCAAAGACATTCCCACAACTTCACTTCATTCAGAATCGGACGGTCTCAAGATCCCCTGTCATGAGGAAGCTATGTACGTATGATAGAAAGAAGGCAGAAGATAAAAGCGTGACACATCACTCCCGAGAGCTTCTCTTTGCTCTGCAATGCACTCTGCTCATCAATGAAGGGCTTTGACTTCAAACAGTCACAGTCCAGCCAGAGAATGACACACAGGAAAACAAAGCACCACTCGGGCACTTCTGATCCTGTCAGAGTCTGTCCATTCCACCCAACAATAGCTTGAAAAAAGTCGCTGTTAACAACCAACCTATTTATTTCACTTTGGTCTGAACACCAAGGTACAACATTTTGTGACTTAAAGTGCGTAATATCAAATAGTTGTTTTTTTAATAGAAAAGACATGGAAGCACAGAACTGTTAGTCATGTACTTATTTCAGCAACGGGGGCATCTTTTTATATTTGAATGTTTTACTTTAGTAAAGTCATACTTCTTTTCTGCAGGGGAAATAGCATTAAGCATGCTTTAAACAAAATCCTGCATTAATGAATGGAGATCTTGTTTGATTTCATTCCTAAGCAATTATCCTATTGGTAAGGAAATTAGTGCTTTTAATCACAGAGGAGAAAACAATTCAGACAGGATTACTTTCTCTTAGACAAACCTCCCTCCAGACAAGAGCATTTAGACTGTCTACTTGTTCACCAAAGACTATTTAATAGCCGTCTGATTTTTACCATCCCTTGGCTGCTTTGCCTATCTGTACTCATATTTTCCGCTGTGCAGCTTCAATTTCAACAATCAACCTTAGTAATAAAGAAAACCCACAGTACTTGAAAACAAACTTGTAGGAGCTGTTTTATATTACACCCAAACACAGAGTTCAGGTGAGCATTTCCTCTGCGTTATCTCCTTCAGTTTGATTGTCATTTCTCTACAAAGCGAGAATCAGCCCGTCAACCAGCATGGAGGATCTCTCCTGGTGATGTGCCCTGCTTCCTAAATGTGGAACTGATTCAGGAAGCAGAGAGACATGGTGGTTGGCTGATGGCGGCGTCACACTTGTGATAGAGCCAACAAGGTAACCTAAATCAACCTCAACAATCTCGCACCCAAACTAATGCATAATATTAAAAAGTATTTTTATGGGGAAAAGAAGGCTTCACCTACATTAAAATAGAAAAGAAATTAAACAAATTTAACTAATAATATACTACTATACTATCGACTTCAGTATAATATTTTACGATTTTTCTATGAGAAGATATTTTCGTTGATGTTTAATTATTCATGACCATATTATTGTGTGATATATCCATCCCCACCTTAGTAAAACACATTCAAGTACTACAGAAGCAATCAATAAGTGCTAACTAGTGCTTTGTTCACATGTGATGGCATTCATAGCCATCTCTTTTTTGACACAATTGTATATTTCAAGTCTCTCAATGGTTGGTGGTGTTTCTCCCATTTTATCTGAAAGATGTGCACACTTCACTTAATTAGTTATGTTGTAGTAAGTAGCATACAAGTGTGAAACTCAAACAATTGTCACAATAAAACAACAGGCCCTCAAATGTTCATTTTCAGATCAATGTTTAGTCAGTTTGGGGGAAAAAATACCAATAGAAAGGGTGGAGTAAAAGGTTGCTGAAAATCTAAATGTGTGGATTCAGCTTTTTTAATCATAAAAAAACTAGTGAAACTATTTGGAAGAAAAACCAAAATACCAACACCTTGTCTTGCTGCCCTATGTTTACATAGTTTTGTGCAAATAATAAGTGCCTAGTTGATTACAGACACTCTATCAGTCCATATCATCACTACACAACATCTCTCATGCTGTTTCCCTGACCTATGTATGATCCTATAGTCCTCTGGTGTTGTACAGTCCCTTGGCAACCTGCAATATAAACTAAAACTAACTGATTTAAATTGTTCAACTTATGGATACTCTGTCAATAAAAAAAAAACACTGACACTGAGATGTCCTGAATCAGTGATTCTTAAGCTCAGCAAGGGGGCCATACTACTGATTCCACGCATGCCTTCTCTCCAGGACACCTCCTTTTCACATCCCACCAGCAACCACACAACAACTCTCCCTCTGCCGCTAATTTAATGTTGTGTTTTGTTTTTCTTGCCCTCTAAGAGCTTGTCTAAATGGCTGACATTGATGAATGCATGTAAAGAATACGCTGCAGGTAGGATATGGTTACAAGCTTAGCTGGGAGGGAGGGAGGGAGAAAGGGATGAAGGGATAAGAGGGAGGAATAGAGGGAGGCATAGTTTATAGATGGGCCTGGGGGAGCGGTGGGGGTGTGTGGAGGGTCAGGATGTTTGTCTTCCAATGAGCCGTGACTCTGAGAGAAAAAGGAGGGGAGAGTGGGATGAGAGAGGAGAGGAGGGTGACAAGAGATGAAGGGAGGGAGATTAACGGAGATTGTCTCAGCATCTTCACTGACAAGGCAGGGGCTGAAAAGGTATCAGTTCAAATGGAGTTTTTATGTACGTGACTGTATTATTCCTGGTTGTCTAAATATTAAATACTCTCTTGTTCAGTCATTTCTCTTTTCATATCTGTCAGTCTAGTATTTCTTTAACCATCTTCTTTTGCATGTCTGTATGTAGTTGTGTGGTATTGAAGTGATAGAAATCAACAGAAAGAGAGAGAGAGATATACATAGACAGATAAATGAACAGCTGGGGAGAAAGTGCATGCCTCTGTTGGAGTGTTTATGTCATTGCTTGGTGGGATTGTGGAGTTTGTTTATTTGTTTTTCTAGATGGCTCATAAAATGCGTGTGTGTTTAGGTGTGTTTGTGTGTGTGTGTGTGTGTGTGTGTGTGTGTGTGTGCGTAGGTGTGTGTGGTGTGCATGTTTCTCTTAGGGCACGTACAGGGCAAAGGGAGTGTGTCCAAGTAGGTGTGTAAACAGAGCATGGCGTGCAGACACACACACACGCACACACTCATCGCCCCGTGCTGAGGTGTTTATAAGTCCAGAGAGTGGAGATTCCCTGTGCACCCTGAAGGCAATCTCATTCCAAACCATTTAAATTCAAACACACACACACACACACACACACACACACACACACACACACACACACACACACACACACACTTCACTTTTCTTGCTCACAAGAGCACAAAGGAATGCTCACTTAAAATAAAGGTATTGATCATGCACATACATTTGTTTGAGACATCTGGAAACAGCATTCATACCATTTTGAGGACAGTCCTTGAAATTATTCCTGTGTAAAATACACAGTTGGGCTTAGAAATGGTGTGATGGAAAGTGATGGCTTTTAGATTTTTGCAAGAAAATATCCAAAAGCCACTGAACTGCAATTGAAATGCACTAAAACTCTAAAGTTCCAGACATCTTTAGACTCGACAACATGCATAAGAAAAAAATACAAAAAAACAAAATGAAATATGAAAGAAAAAAGTATTTAAAACAAAAATCAAGATACTTAATGCCTGTGAATA